>NC_080172.1:4770719-5403219 GCF_950295315.1 Erinaceus europaeus
TGAAAGACCCCTGAGAAGCTAAATCAAAGTATGAAATTCTCTGTAAAATCCATCTTTTGCATTCACAGATGGATGTGATAAAACAAATATATCACTTCACCCTTTTGGTCCTATTTTCCTCACTGTGCAAATGGTTTTCAAGTCCTTGCTGTACTTTCTTTAATTACAATATACATAATTTTATGTTTTCAAAACTGAGCATTTCTTTGTGCCTTTCAGTTAACTGATTCGTTTCTTTAATATCAACTCAGAAAGGAAACATGCCCAATCCTACCAACAGACACAGAAGCAGCAGAGCAGTGTAAAAGAAATCAAAGCAAGGGGAGTTTTAGCTGCAGCAAAGCCACCGCCGGTCCTGCCTGACCGAGGGTGCCCACTCTCACCTTGCCGTCAAACCAGACGCTTTCATTTCCCTCTGGATCAACATTGTCCGTTGTCAAGGTGAGGCAGACGAGTCTCCGTTTCAGCCCCTCGGCTTTAATCTGTTTCAGTGCTTGCTTTCCTATGAAGTCTGCTGGCTGCAGGAATCCAAGATAATGATGATGAATGAATGCTTAGACACAATGACAAGGTTAGAGATGCAAGCATTTAAATTTGTCTTTGCTATTTTCTCGCCAATTACACATTAAATAAATTTAAAAAATACAGATTGGATCCAATGTCTAGATGAATATTTCTAAGTCCTCAAATAATGGTATCAGCTGTCTACTCCTTCAGAATAGGTTAGAACTAAGGGTAATAACTTGTGATAACAAGTTTACCAGAGTCACCTAGGCAGAAAAGCATAAGGCACAGTGTTGTGATGGTGGATTATAAGCATGACCCTTGTAGTGCGTGGTTCTGGGCAGTGTCACTGACTGGCGCTGAGCAAAGCACCACTCGATTTCTGCTTGCAGGAAGCTTCTTAAGAAGGAAACTCACTCATCTGAAAGAAGACGCTCAAACAATCCTAAACTACAATATCTTTCCCCTCTCCTTCTTAAGGATTATAGTCTTGAGATCCCTACTGAGTTGACTTTGTTGGTTTATCTAGGAAGTTTATGAATTCCTACTATCATGAGACATCATGCTAGGTTCTATGTAAGTTATAAAATTAGTGAGACGAATGTGTACATATGTCCTGTATCATGGGAACTTGCCTATATCTAGGTTTTGGGACTTGGTTAGGAAGTGAACCACCCGCAATGGAACTAGAGAATCCTATGAGAAAGGAAAGGTCTCTTTCCCCAGAGCCCTGCCCCACTAGGGAAAGAGAGAGACAGGCTGGGAGTATGGATCCACCTGTCAACGCCCATGTTCAGCGGGGAAGCAACTACAGAAGCCAGACCTTCCACCTTCTGCATCCCACAATGACCCTGGGTCCATGCTCCCAGAGGGATAAAGAATATGAAAGCTGTCAGGGGAGGGGATGGGATACAGAGTTCTGGTGGTGGGAATTGTGTGGAGTTGTACCCCTCCTATCCTTTGGTTTTTGTCAGTGTTTCCTTTTTATAAATAAAAATTAAAATTAAAAAAAGATAAATTATTATGAAAAAATGAGTCAGATGCACACATTTGACCAAAGACCTTACTCTCTGACACTGAGCTTTTCACGGCCCCTCCCCTTTCCAAATAACACATGACAGATAACATTCCTATCCTAATAGATTCCCCTGGGCAAACTCGGGCTTATTCCCAATGCAATGCAAGAGAATGAGAGTGACACTGTGATAGTGTAACCTTGAATCCACCATTCATATGTGCTGGGGAAAAACAGACCATGTATACTCCAGAACTTACATTTATTCGTAACATAAAATCCAGCTGAACAGCACAAACAGGTGAGCAATAGCTCCTCCATGGAATTACTTAACTAATAGAGGTGATACAATCCTACCCAGACAGAAACAGACACTGGACCAGGGTATGAGGAATTGCTCAGGGCCTCAGAGTGATGAGATGGTGAAAAAGAGAAGACTGACACCCGTGGGAGCCTCAGATGAGAGTTCCATGTAAATGTGCTCCAATGGGGACTTGCAATAAACAGATCATTTCTCTGATAGATGAGATCTAATCAGGGATGACAGTGTGGAAAACAAAATTCTCAAAATGGCTTTCATAAACAGGATAACAGCAGCTCTAAGAAAGAGAGAGAAAAAAAGAAAGAAAGAAAGAAGGAAGGAAGCAAAGAACGAGAGAGGAGAGAGATAGAGAGAGACAGAGAGGAATGAAACTCTAGTTTCTTCATTTACCCTAAAAGGAGACACTATTGAATGCCAAGGATGCCCTCCACTGCCCACACTGAGGGCTTATCCTCATCTTTCCGCACACAAGACATTTAGGACTGGATGTATTAAGTCCCCTAACCTCTCACGGAGACATCCAGAGGAGTCCTCCGTCTTCCCACTTCCTGAAATGTCTCAAATTCAGTTCACTCTTTCACTGTCCCAGAGCTTCTTAACAAATTGATATTGCAACTTTAAATCACGACCCACTGGAAACCAGAGACTATTTTTCTTTGACCAAGGTTAAAATAATGTACAAGATATAAGTCCAAATTTTCTCCTTGCCTTGTGTGATCCAGACCATGAAAACCAATCACAAAGATCTATTATTATACAAATGATTAAAAAAAAAAAATCAGATACAAGTCCAAAGGTTAAAACCTCTTACTTGAGACCAGGAACAAGCTCCAGGAAGAGCTTGAGCCATTTGAATTCATTTGTAGGCTAAATTCACAAGGGTAAAAGTCACAGTAAGATAAAAGGTATTATAGTAACAATATGTATACCTAAATTCAGAAAGAACTCTCTAACAACAAATAATTTCTTTTGCTATCTTTTTTTTTAAGACTTCCTTTTTGGGGCTGGGTGGTGGTGTACCCAGTAAGCACAAGGACCTAGGTGAGTCCCCACCCCCCACCTGCAGGAGGGAAACTTCATGAGCCGTGAAGCAGGTCTGCAGGTGTCTTATCTTTCTCTCTCCCTCTCTATCTTTCCCCACCCCTCAATTGCTCTCTGTCATACTGGTGGCCAGGAGGAGTGGATTCCTAGTGTCAGCAGTGAGCCCCAGTGATAACTCTGGAGGCAAAAAAAAAATTCTTTTTAAAATTTTATTTAATAGGACAGAGAGAAATTGAGAGGGAAGGGGGCTAGGGAGGGAGAGAGAGAGAGAGAGAGAGAGATGCCTACAGCATTGTTTCACCACTGGTGAAGATTCCCACCTGCAGGTGGAAGCCAGGGGTCTGAATGTGGGTCCTTGAGCATGGTTATGTGTATTCTCCATGGGGCATGCTACCGCCTAGCCTTAATGAAAGAATTGGGCTGAGATGATCAGTCAGTAGTAGTTTCATGTATGTGCAAGACCCTGCACTTGTTCTGGGCACGCCATTTAAAACAAGAATGTTGTGGGGGGTCGAGTGGTGGCGCAGTGGGTTAAGCGCATGTGGCGCAAAGCACAAGGAACAGCGTGAGGATCCCAGTTCGAGCCCCCGGCTCCCCACCTGCAGGAGAGTTGATTCACAGGCGGTGAAGCAGGTCTGCAGGTGTGTCTGTCTTTCTCTCCCCCTCTCTGTCTTCCCTTCCTCTCTCCATTTCTCTCTGTCCTATCCAACAATGAACAACATCAACAATAACAATAATAACCACAACAAGGCTACAACAACAAGGGCAACAAAAGGGGGGGGAAATGGCCTCCAGGAGCAGTGGATTCATGGTGCAGGCACTGAGCCCCAGCAATAACCCTGCAGGCAAAAATAATAATAATAATAATAATGTGTGTCTATGACCATACCACCCCAAATATGCCCAATCTCATCAACAAGAAGAATGTTGAGTTTAGGTGGGTTTTGCTGAAACCTGTGATGGAGAGATAAAAGAAACTTAATGCAGGGAACAACAACGAGCCCGGAAATCGCCATTTTCCCTGGAAACTTAAATTCAACAGCAGCTGCGGTTCTGACCCATCAAGTCAAAGTAGTTGGCTCTCGCTGTCTATGGAAGAACTCACGAAAACCTAGTCTTGCATTTTTCTCTTCCATGTAGGTTTTTCATTGTCTTTATTTATTGGATAGCGACAGCCAGAAACTGAGAGGAATGGGGAGACAGAGAGGGAGAGAGACAGAGAGACACCTGCAGCCCTGCTTTACCCCACTGTGTTCAGGACTCTCCCTTTGTAAGTGTTTATTTATTTATTTATTGGATAGAGCCAGCCAGAAATTGATGGGAATGGGGAAAGAGACACCTGCAGCCCTCCTTCAACACCCTGGAAGCTTTCCCACTGCTGGTAGGGACTGGGGGCTTGAACCCGGGTCCTTGCATACTGGAACATGTGCTCCACCACCAGGCTCCTGTTCCATATAATTTGTTACCATGAATCAATGATGACAAAGGGTCTTTTTTTAAACTTTATACTTTGTGAAATACAACAACTACTACACTGACGAAGTCTCAGAGCTCTCATTGTGTGGTGAAACAGTTACAGTAAGACTGAATCGTCTAGAGGCAAGACAGCTCACCTAGGAGGGCGCCCGCTTTGCCATGAACATGACTCAGGTGTGTGCCCCCTCTACACCACCTGGGGAACTGCAGTACTGGGGGAGGTTTTAGTGTTGTATCCTCTCCCTCCCCTGAAAAAAAAAATCCAGAGTAGTATAGCCCTGAGAAACCATCTCCCACCCCTACACATCCCACCCCCCGCCCCCCCCCCCCCCCGCCAAAAAAAAAGCCAAACCAAAGTAAACAAAACAACGCAAAAAACAAAGGCTAAGTGGTCCATATGCTAGGCAGAGTGATTTATGGAGTGACAGGGGATCCTAAACCATTTCCTCTTGAAGGCCTTGAGTCTTTCTGGGTCCTATTAAAGGACTTTTTTCCAGTGACTCAGCTGGTGCTTTGCCCTACATAACATCAAATATGGCTAAGTATGGGTTATACTTAGAGGCGAGCAGAATGTGTTCTCGTTGCTTCTGGGGGAGGTGGGTGGAGGCTGAAGAGATGAGATACTTCTCTTTCAACATCACAGCACACCAAGTGCCCCAAAGGACTGTTGCAACACATCGAAGCTTAAATAAAGACAATGTTTACTTGAGATTATTGGAAATACGAAAAACAAAAAAGGGAGAAGACCCAAATAAATCGGATAGTAAATGAAAGAAGAGATATCACAACAGACACCGCAGAAATTCAACATATCATGCGAGGCTTCTATGAACAACTATATGCCACCAAGCTAGAGAACCTGGAAGAAATGGACGATTTCCTAGATACCTACCAACTTCCAAAACTAAGTAAAGAGGAAGTGGATAACATGAACAGGCCCATCACAGCTAATGAAATTGAAACAGTTATCAAAAATCTCCCCAAAAATAAAAGTCCTGAGCCAGATGGTTTTACAAATGAATTCTACAAAACCTTCAAAGAAGAACTAATACCTCTACTTTTAAAAGTCTTCCAGAAGATTGAAGACACTGGAATACTCCC
This sequence comes from Erinaceus europaeus, assembly GCF_950295315.1. Classification (NCBI taxonomy): domain Eukaryota; kingdom Metazoa; phylum Chordata; class Mammalia; order Eulipotyphla; family Erinaceidae; genus Erinaceus; species Erinaceus europaeus. The sequence continues at coordinate 4,776,179 of NC_080172.1, forward strand.
TGCTAGCTTCTATGAAGCTAACATCACTCTGATACCAAAAGCAGACAGGGACACAACCAAAAAAGAAAACTACAGACTAATATCTCTGATGAACATAGATGCTAAAATACTGAACAAAATTCTAGCCAACTGGATACAGCAGTATATCAAAAAGATTGTTCATCATGACCAAGTGGGGTTTATCCCAGGCATGCAAGGTTGGTTTAATATACGTAAATCAATCAGTGTGATCCACTACATCAACAAAAGCAAGACCAAAAACCACATGGTCATATCAATAGATGCAGAGAAAACCTTTGACAAAATACAACATCCCTTTATGATCAAAACACTACAAAAAATGAGAATAGATGGAAAATTCCTGAAGATAGTAGAGTCTATATATAGCAAACCTACAGCCAACATCATACTCAATGGTGAAAAACTGGAAGCATTTCCACTCAGATCAGGTACTAGACAGGGCTGCCCACTACCACCATTACTATTCAACATAGTGTTGGAAGTTCTTGCCATAGCAGTCAGGCAGGAGCAAGGAATTAAAGGGATACAGATTGGAAGAGAAGAAGTCAAACTCTCCCTATTTGCAGATGACATTATAGTATACACAGAAAAACCTAAGGAATCCAGCAAGAAGCTTTTGGAAATCATCAGGCAATACAGTAAGGTGTCAGGCTAGAAAATTAACATTCAAAAGTCAGTGGCATTCCTCTATGCAAACACTAAGTTAGAAGAAATTGAAATCCAGAAATCAATTCCTTTCACTATAGCAACAAAAACAATAAAATATCTAGGAGTAAACCTAACCAAAAAAGTGAAAGACTTGTATACTGAAAATTATGAGTCACTACTCAAGGAAATTGAAAAAGACACAAAGAAGTGGAAAGATATTCCATGTTCATGGGTGGGTAGAATTAACATCATCAAAATGAATATACTACCCAGAACTATCTACAAATTTAATGCTATCCCCATCAAGATGCCAAGTACATTTTTTAGGAGAATAGAACAAATGCTACAAATATTTATCGGGAACCAGAAAAGACCTAGAATTGCCAAAACAATCTTGAGAAAAAAGAACAGAACCAGAGCCATCACACTCCCAGATCTCAAACTGTATTATAGGGCCATTGTCATCAAAACTGCTTGGTACTGGAACATGAACAGACACACTGACCAGTGGAATAGAATTGAGAGCCTAGAAGTAAGCTGTCCCCACACCTATGGACATCTAATCTTTGACAAAGGGGCCCAGACTATTAAATGGGGAAAGCAGAGTCTCTTCAACAAATGGTGTTGGAAACAATGGGTTGAAACATGCAGAAGAATGAAACTGAATCACTGTATTTCACCAAATACAAAAGTAAATTCCAAGTGGATCAAGGACTTGGATTTTAGACCACAAACTATCAGATACTTCGAAGAAAATATTGGCAGAACTCTTTTCCGCATAAATTTTAAAGACATCTTCAATAAAATGAATCCAGTTACAAAGAAGACTAAGGCAAGTATAAACCTATGGGACTACATCAAATTAAAAAGCTTCTTCACAGCAAAAGAAACCACTACCCAAACCAAGAGACCCCTCACAGAATGAGAGAAGATCTTTACATGCCATACATCAGATAAGAGTTTAATAACCAACATATATAAAGAGCTTGCCAAACTCAACAAAAAGACAACAAATAACCCCATCCAAAAATGGGGGGGAGGACTTGGACAGAATATTCACCACCGAAGAGATCCCAAAGGCCGAGAAACACATGAAAAAATGCTCCAAGTCTCTGATTGTCAGAGAAATGCAAATCAAGACAACAATGAGATACCACTTCACTCCTGTGAGAATGTCACACATCAGAAAAGGTAACAGCAGCAAATGCTGGAGAGGGTGTGGGGTCAAAGGAACCCTCCTGCACTGTTGGTGGGAATGTCAATTGGTCCAACCTCTGTGGAGAACAGTCTGGAGAACTCTCAGAAGGCTAGAAATGGACCTACCCTATGACCCTGCAATTCCCCTCCTGGGGATATATCCTAACGAACCCAACACATCCATCCAAAAAGATCTGTGTACACATATGTTCTTGGCAGCACAATTTGTAATAGCCAAAACCTGGAAGCAACCCAGGTGTCCAACAACAGATGAGTGGCTGAGCAAGTTGTGGTCTATATACACAATGGAATACTACTCAGCTGTAAAAAAATGGTGACTTCACCGTTTTCAGCCAATGTTGGATGGACCTTGAAAAAATCATGTTGAGTGAAATAAGTCAGAAGGATGAATATGAGATGATCTCACTCTCAGGCAGAAGTTGAGAAACAAGATCAGAAAAGAAAACACAAGTAGAACCTGAAATGGAATTGGCGTATCGCACCAAAGTAAAAGACTCTGGGGTGGGTGGGTGGGTGGGGAGAATACAGATTCATGAAGGATGATAAAATGACATAGTGGGGGTTGTATTGTTAAATGGGAAACTGGGGAATGTTATGCATGTACAAACTATTGTACTTACTGTTGAATGTAAAACATTAATTCCCCAATTAAAAAAAATAAAATAAAAAGACAACAAGGGCTTGCTTCATTCACCTCCAGAGTCAGTCAATAGCGCAGCAGGTTAAGCGCAGGTGGCGCAAAGCACAAGGACGGGCGTAAGGATCCCGGTCACTTTCACTTTACTTTCAGGAGCAATTTGTTTATGAAGTTGAAACTGTTCCAAACCAGGGCTTTCTAGAGAATTTGTAGTACACCAAAGTAAAAGACTCTGGGGTGGGTGGGGGGAGAGTACAGGTCCAAGAAGGATGACAGAGGACCTACTGGGGGTTGTACTGGTATGTGGAAAACTGGGAAATGTTATACATGTACAAAGTATTGTATTTACTGTTGAATGTAAAACATTAATCCCCCAATAGAAATTTAAAAGATAATAATTTAATACTCACACACACACAAAAAAAAAGAATGTGAGGAGAGTAAGATGACTTATTGGAAAGGGAGTATCTATTTTTTAAATATTTTTATTTATTATTGGATAGAGACAGAGAGAAATTGAGGGAGAAGAAAGGTAGGGAGAGAGAGAGAGAGAGACACTCACAGACCTGCTTTACCACTCGTGAAGCTTCCCCCCTGCAGGTGGGGATCAGGGACTTGAACCCGGGTCCTTGCGCACTGTAGTGTGTGAGCTTAACCAGACATACCACCTCCTGGTTCCCCTTAAATGTATCGGTGTTAAACTCATAATTTTACCAAAGGCTAAGTAGGAACTTATGGTATAAGCTGATTTTGAAAAATATGAAAAGGGGGAAGCCCCCAGAAAGATTTCTTTAGAAGAAAAAATGAAATAATAAATTAAAAATGCTGTTTATTAAGCTCTTGCTATCTACCCATAACTATGTGGAGGACTTAATACCCATGACAATCCTACGTAGCTGACCGTTTTACCCCCCAGTTTGTAGAAAACTGAGGCTCAGTCGCATGACAATATGTCAGAATCTTTAGACTGTATCTTTTTTTAATTATCTTTATTTATTGGATAGAGACAGCCAGAAATCAAGAGGGAGAGGGAGATAGAGATGGGGAGAAAGAGAGAGAGAGACCTGCAGCACTGATTCACCACTTGAAAAGTTTTCTCCCTGCAATTGGGGGAACTGGGGGCTTGAACCTGGGTCCTTCTGGACTGTAACATGTGTGCTCAAGTAGGTGTACCACCACCCGGCCCCGACTGTACCACGTTTTTAATGTGTCTCATTGGAAGGCAAAGCTAAAGGAAATGTTCTACATAAAGAGTTTCTTTAACAGTGTTCTTGGATAGTCCAAGCCTATTCTGAATAACATTCACTGCATGATAATATTTATGAACTGTGTGAAGGGATTTGAAAATACTCTGAAGGTTAATGCTAATAAAGTTTGACACCACCATCTGTGGGCCCCTGAATTAAGTCGTGATTGCACTGGCAATATCTCCAACATGAATGAAAATAATACTCTAAAAATCAACAACAAAAAAATCTAAAAGTGAGGAGTAAATATTTAAAATAGAAGACAGAGATGGAGTTTGCCCTGGAGACAGTTCTGTCTCCCCAGACTGCCAGGAATCAACCACCTTGGGAAGGTTTGAAGGGGGCGTGACGGCACTTCTTTCTCACTGCACTTAGCTGTCCTCCCGAGATTGTGGACGGACTCTATTATGTCACCATTAATTACAAATGAGAGGGGAAAATGTGTCTGAAGGTGAATGCAGCCATTAGAATGGCAGCTTTTATGATGACTGAAGAAAAGAAAGATAGTCCTTTAATAAGTCACTGATAAATTAACTATGTAAATAGCTGCTCATGTCTTTGAGAAATGTATACAGTTTTGAGTCACAGAGATAATAGCTTAAAAATAGTGTTAGCCTCTTCCAAAACATGTTAGTAATTGTGGAAAACAGTCAAAGCCATTGAAATAGTCACCTGAGATACACACCAGAGATAACATCCACATAGAGAAAATATTAAGTCAATTTTAGCTCTATTAAAAACACACATATTCTCTCCTCTCCCGGATCAACTAGGAATACCAAAGGAGACCACCCGGACCGAAACAAGACAGGACTACAATGACCACAGGAACCCAGTAAATCACCCGTGAGTACAAACACGCGTGGCTGGTGACAGAGAGGAGAGAGGGGCCTAAGGAGAGATTAAGTGACTGCTAACATTCAGCAGTTTATCAGTGGAGACACCACCTCCAGTCTGCTCCACAACAAGGGGACAGCTGAAGGGAGGAAAGGACTCCCCAGAGACTCACCAAGTGCAACTCTGAGTCTCCATTGCTACTACCCTCAGAATCTGGAGCAGCAACAGGAAGGGACACCAGGGGACAGAGATCTAACCGGGAAACTCAGGAGAAGACCTATACCTCCTCGGTGGCATAGCTGAGGGGCTGTGAAAGTCTCTCTGCATAACCACTGGATTATCTCTGCCACACCCTGCTTTATCTCTTGGTCAGGAGTCAGTGATTAAGCTGAAGCCTATTGATAGTTTAAAAGCCCTCAGGCTCCCATAGCCTACAGGGAAGAAAAAAAAAGAGGCTTTTACACCACTGAGCTCCAACTCAGGGATTGAAAAAAAACTGTTAACTTCCACCACAGTAAACCCTTTAATTAAATTACTTAGACACAAGTCAATCCAGGCAATAGTGATCAATAATTTGAAAAGTACTGATAAAGGGAACTCATAACAAAATATATAAAATGGTTAAAACAACAAGAAAAAATATTGGAGACTCGAACCAGGACAAGAGTCCAGCTAAAAGTCCTCCAGAGGGTGAAGCACAAAACAACGAGTTCAATATCCAAACATTAGCTAAGGAAATAATAACAGGAGTGAGTAAAGAATTTGAAAAAATCATAATCAGAAATGCAGGAACAACAAATGAGAATATGGAAGAAAATTCTAATAATCTCATGGTTATTAGAGAGCTGAAAGCTGAAATCTCTGAGCTAAGAAGGCAACTAGCTGAACAAGCTAAAACAGTATCAGAGCAGGGCAACAAAATAGATGAACTCCAGAAAGCAGTAGAGGGCAGAGAGAATAGAATCTATGAGGCTGAAGACAGAATTAGCAAGATTGAGAATGAATTAGAGACAACTAAAAAAGAAGTAAGAGATCTCAAAAAGAGATTAAGAGATGCTGAAAACAACAACAGAGTCCTATGGGATGACTTCAAAAGAAACAATATACGCATTATTGGCTTACCAGAGGAAGAAAGAGAAGGAGAGGAAGAAAGCATTCTCCAGGCCATAATAGCTGAAAATTTCTCTAGTCTAGACAACACCAAAGACATAAAGATTCAAGAAGCCCAGAGGGTCCCAAACAGAATTAACCCAGACCTAAAGACACCAAGACATGTCATACTTAGAATGGAAAGGAATAAGGATAAAGAAAGGATCCTCAAGGCTGCAAGAGAAAAACAAAGAGTCACCTACAAAGGAAAACCCATAAGATTAGCAGCAGACTTCTCCATACAAACACTACAGGCCAGAAGAGAATGGCAAGGTATCTATCGAGTGCTCAATGAGAAAGGTTTTCAGCCAAGAATACTATATCCTGCTAGATTGTCATTCAGAATAGATGGAAGCATCAAAACCTTCTCAGACAAGCAACAGTTGAAGGAAGCAACCATCACCAAGACTGCCCTGAAAGAAGTTCTGAAAGGTCTCCTATAAACAACCAGACCACCACAAATAGGACATATATCAATACACTCTAAAACTCTACAAGAATGGCGTTAAAATATCTTCAATCTTTGATATCAATAAATGTCAATGGCCTGAATTCACCTATTAAAAGACACAGAGTAGGAAGATGGATCAGAAAACACAACCCAACAATATGTTGTCTACAGGAAACTCACCTAATGCAACAAGACAAACACAGACTTAAAGTGAAAGGATGGAAAACTATCATTCAAGCCAATGGCCCACAAAAAAGGGCAGGAACAGCTATTCTCATATCTGACATGATAGACTTTAAAATAGATAAGATTAAAAAAGATAGGAATGGACACTACTTAATGCTCAGAGGATCAGTCAATCAAGAGGACTTAACAATTATTAATATCTATGCACCCAATGAGAAGCCATCTAAATACATCAAACTTCTACTGAAAGAGCTACAGCAATATATTAACAGTAACACACTTATAGTAGGGGACTTCAACACTCCACTATCTCAACTTGACAGATCATCCAGGAAGAAAATCAGTAAAGACATAAGAGAGCTAAATGAAGAGATAGATAAACTAGAACTATTGGACACTTTCAGAGTCATTCATCCCAAGAAACTGGAATACACATTTTACTCAAATCCACATGGATCATTCTCAAGGATAGACCATATGTTAGGCCACAAAGACAGCATCAGCCTATTCAAGAGCACTGAAATCATCCCAAGCATCTTCTCAGACCACAGTGGAATTAAACTAACACTTAACAATCAACAAAAGATTAGTAACAGTCCCAAAATGTGGAAGCTCAACAGTACACTTCTTAACAACTTCTGGGTCAAAGAGGAAATCAAGGAAGAAATCAAAATGTTTTGAGAGTTCAATGAAAATGAAGACACAAGCTATCAAAATATTTGGGACACAGCTAAAGCAGTCCTAAGAGGGAAGTTCATAGCTATACAAGCACACATTAGGAAACAAGAAAAGGCACAAATAAACAGCCTGATTGCACATCTCAAAGACCTAGAAGAAGAACAACAAAGGAATCCTAAAGCAACCAGAAGGACAGAAATTACTAAAGTTAGGGCAGAAATAAATAACATTGAGAATAGGAAAACCATACAAAAGATCAATGAAAGTAAATGTTGGTTCTTCGAAAGAGTAAACAAAATCGACAAGCCTTTAGCCAGACTCACAAAACAAAAAAGGGAGAAGACCCAAATAAATCGGATAGTAAATGAAAGAGGAGAAATCACAACAGACACTGCAGAAATTCAACATATCATGCGTGGCTTCTATGAACAACTATATGCCACCAAGCTAGAGAACCTGGAAGAAATGGACGATTTCCTAGATACCTACCAACTTCCAAAACTAAGTAAAGAGGAAGTGGATAACATGAACAGGCCCATCACAGCTAATGAAATTGAAACAGTTATCAAAAATCTTCCCAAAAATAAAAGTCCTGGACCAGATGGTTTTACAAATGAATTCTACAAAACTTTCAAAGAAGAACTAATACCTCTACTTTTAAAAGTCTTCCAGAAGATTGAAGACACTGGAATACTCCCTGCCAGCTTCTATGAAGCCAACATCACCCTGATACCAAAAGCAGACAGGGACACAACCAAAAAAGAAAACTACAGACCAATATCTCTGATGAACATAGATGCGAAAATATTGAACAAAATTCTAGCCAACCGGATACAGCAGTATATCAAAAAGATTGTTCATCATGACCAAGTGGGGTTTATCCCAGGCATGCAAGGTTGGTTTAATATACGTAAATCAATCAATGTGATCCACCACATCAACAAAAGCAAGACCAAAAACCACATGGTCATATCAATAGATGCAGAGAAAACCTTTGACAAAATACAACATCCCTTTATGATCAAAACACTACAAAAAATGGGAATAGATGGAAAATTCCTGAAGATAGTAGAGTCTATATATAGCAAACCTACAGCCAACATCACACTCAATGGTGAAAAACTGGAAGCATTTCCACTCAGATCAGGTACTAGACAGGGCTGCCCACTATCACCATTACTATTCAACATAGTGTTGGAAGTTCTTGCCATAGCAATCAGGCAGGAGCAAGGAATTAAAGGCATACAGATTGGAAGAGAAGAAGTCAAACTCTCCTTATTTGCAGATGACATGATAGTATACATGGAAAAACCTAAGGAATCCAGCAAGAAGCTTTTGGAAATCATCAGGCAATACAGTAATGTGTCAGGCTATAAAATTAACATTCAAAAGTCAGTGGCATTCCTCTATGCAAACACTAAGTTAGAAGAAATTGAAATCCAGAAATCAGTTCCTTTTTCTATAGCAACAAAAACAATAAAATATCTAGGAGTAAACCTAACCAAAGAAGTGAAAGACTTGTATACTGAAAATTATGAGTCACTACTCAAAGAAATTGAAAAAGACACAAAGAAGTGGAAAGATATTCCATGTTCATGGGTTGGAAGAATTTACATCATCATAATGAATATATTACCCAGAGCCATCTACAAATTTAATGCTATCCCCATCAAGATCCCAAGCACATTTTTAGGAGAATAGAAAAAATGCTACAAATGTTTATCTGGAACCAGAAAAGACCTAGAATTGCTAACACAATCTTGAGAAAAAAGAACAGAACCGGAGGCATCACACTGCCAGATCTCAAACTGTATTATAGAGCCATTGTCATCAAAACTGCTTGGTACTGGAACATGAACAGACACACTGACCAGTGGAATAGAATTGAGAGCCCAGAAATAAGGCCCCACACGTATGGACATCTAATCTTTGACAAAGGGGCCCAGACTATTAAATGGGGAAAGCAGAGTCTCTTCAACAAATGGTGTTGGAAACAATGGGTTGAAACATGCAGAAGAATGAAACTGAATCACTGTATTTCACCAAATACAAAAGTAAATTCCAAGTGGATCAAGGACTTGGATGTTAGGCCAGAAACTATCAGATACTTAGAGGAAAATATTGGCAGAACTTTTTTCCGCATAAATTTTAAAGACATTTTCAATGAAACGAATCCAATTACAAGGAAGACTAAGGCTAGTATAAACCTATGGGACTACATCAAATTAAAAAGCTTCTTCACAGCAAAAGAAACCACTACCCAAATCAAGAGACCCCTCACAGAATGGGAGAAGATCTTTACATGCCATACATCAGATAAGAGTTTAATAACCAACATATATAAAGAGCTTGCCAAACTCAACAAAAAGACAACAAATAACCCCATCCAAAAATGGGGGGAGGACTTGGACAGAATATTCACCACAGAAGAGATCCCAAAGGCCGAGAAACACATGAAAAAATGCTCCAAGTCTCTGATTGTCAGAGAAATGCAAATCAAGACAACAATGAGATATCACTTCACTCCTGTGAGAATGTCACACATCAGAAAAGGTAACAGCAGCAAATGCTGGAGAGGGTGTGGGGTCAAAGGAACCCTCCTGCACTGTTGGTGGGAATGTCAATTGGTCCAACCTCTGTGGAGAACAGTCTGGAGAACTCTCAGAAGGCTAGAAATGGTCCTACCCTATGACCCTGCAATTCCCCTCCTGGGGATATATCCTAACGAACCCAACACATCCATCCAAAAAGATCTGTGTACACATATGTTCTTGGCAGCACAATTTGTAATAGCCAAAACCTGGAAGCAACCCAGGTGTCCAACAACAGATGAGTGGCTGAGCAAGTTGTGGTCTCTATACACAATGGAATACTACTCAGCTGTAAAAAATGATGACTTCACCATTTTCAACCAGTCTTGGATGGACCTTGAAAAAATCATGTTGAGTGAAATAAGTCAGAAACAGAAGGATGAATACGGGATGATCTCACTCTCAGGCCGAAGTTGAAAAACAAGATTAGAAAAGAAAACACAAGTCGAACCTGAAATGGAATTGGAGTATTACACCAAAGTAAAAGACTCTGGGGTGGGTGGGTGGGTGGGTGGGGAGAATACAGGTCCATGAAAAATGATGAATGAAATAGTGGGGGTTGTATTGTTAAATGGGAATCTGGGGAATGTTATGCATGTAAAAAAAAAAAAAAAAAAAGAAGTAGAAACGCAAAGCAGAAATTGACTGAGTTTGGAGTATGGCACCAAAGTAAGAAAGCAGAAGTACACTAGAGTTTGCAGTGAGTACCCTCCCTAACACTTCCTCTCCACTATTCGAAGCTTTGGGTCCATGATTGCTCAACAATTTGTTTGGCTTTGTATGTTAACTCTCTTTTCAGTCACCAGGTTCCAGATGCCACCAGGATGCTAGCCAGGCTTCCCTGGACTGAAGACCCCACCAATGTGTCCTGGAGCTCAGCTTCCCCAGAGACCCACCCTACTAGGGAAAGAGAGAGGCAGACTGGGAGTATGGACCAACCAGTCAACGCCCATGTTCAGCGGGGAAGCAATGACAGAAGCCAGACCTTCTACCTTCTGCAACCCTCAATAACCCTGGGTCCATGCTCCCAGAGGGATAGAGAATGGGAAAGCTACTGGGGAGGGGGTGGGATATGGAGATTGGGCGGTGGGAATTGTGTGGAGTTGTACCCCTCCTACCCTATGGTTTTGTTAATTAATCCTTTCTTAAATAAAAAAATTTAAAAAAAAACACATATTATCTAAAAGCATATAGAAATGGAAAAAAAAATAAGCCAGTTTATTTTTGGATGTGGTTCTCAGCACAATGAAGCATTCTTAGTTGTATAGTTAAAGGTAAATACATCTTCCCAGACAATATTTTTAGCCCATCTGCATATTAGTTATCTGGCTTGGACAAAAATTACTAAAATCGTGGGCACCTTGGAAGATACCACAGACAGACTTTGTAGTTCCCCTAGTTTCATCTGCTCTATTCCTATCTTTGTGTTCCTGTTTATGAAACAATTTGTGCTGCCTTTTATCTTACTGTCTTTCAACCACCAAGTTGCAGATGCTACCATGACACTGTCCTGACTAGCCTGGGCAGATGACCTCACCAATGTGTCCTGAAGTCTCACCTCTCCGGGGCTCTGTCCCAACTAGATAAAGACAGAAACAGGTTGGGAGTATTGGATTCTCAACCATGAGGTCCTGAGTTTGATCCCCAGCAGCACATGTACCAGAGTGATGTCTGGTTCTTTCTCTCTTCTCATCTTTCTCATGAATAAATAAATTTTTTTAAAAAAAAAAGAATTTTAGTCCATACTCCCAGAGGGATAAAGAATAGGGAAGCTTCCAGGTGTCCAACAACAGATGAGTGGCTGAGCAAGTTGTGGTCTCTATACACAATGGAATACTACTCAGCTATTAAAAATGATGACTTCACCATTTTCTGACCACCTTGGATGGAGCTTGAAGAAATCATTTTGAGTGAGATAAGTCAGAAATAGAAGGATGACTATAGGATGATCTCACTCATAGGCAGAAGTTGAAAAACAAGATCAGAAGAGAAAACACAAGTAGAACCTGAACTGGAATTGGTGTATTGCACCAAAGTAAAAGACTCTGGGGAGGGTGGTAGAGGGAGAGTTCAGGTCCTGGAACAGGATGGCGGAGAACCTAGTGGGGGTTGTAGTGTTATGTGGAAAACTGGGAAATATTATGCATGTAAAAACTACTGTATTTACTGTCGACTGTAAAACATTAATCCCCCCAATAAAGGGGGAAAAACGAATAGGGAAGCTTCCGATGGAGGGGATGGGATGCAGACCTCTGGTGGTGGGAACTGTGTGGAACTATACCCCTGTTATCTTACAATCTTGATCATCATTACTAAATCACTAATGATAAATTTTTTAAAGTTAAATGCAAAGGGGCTGAAGGTATCTCATCCAGCACCGCACACGCCTTGCTTTGCATAAGGCATGGAGTTCAAGACCCAGCCCTCCCTGGGAGTCTCACGGGTGATGTGGAGAGGGCTCCCTGGATGATGGAGCCTTGCTGCGGTGGCTCTTTGTTCTGTGTCTGTTCATCTCGGCCTCACAGAACAAATAAAAAATAAAAAGGGGGTGCTGAGGTGGTCATTTGGCAATAGTTTTGTGCATATTTGAGGTTTGTGATGGAAACTCCTTTTAAAACAAGACTGTTGGGGGTCGAGCGGTAGCGCAGTGGGTTAAGCGCATGTGGTGTGAAGCGCAAGGGCCAAAGGGAGGCTGGACAACATACTGTATGCTACACCTGAGGAAGATGGGTCCTGATACTGGGGCAGCTTGGAACATTCCTACTCATGACCACAGAATGTGAGCTCAGACCTACAGGGATGCAGAGGTCACATAGGCTCTTAAGCTGAATATGGGCCCCAGATCACATCAAATCGATGGGGTTTACAGTCAATAATATTTATACACCTTTCCCATATTAGAGAGCTACTCTCTTCCCTGGTCCAGCTTTCTGGTCCTTTTTCCAGCCATGACATCATCTCCCCAGACAATAACTTGGATCCACCTGCATATCAGATTTCAGGCTGGGGCGGGGAGGGGACGACAAACAAAAAACTAGTATAGCCACAGGCCCTTTGGAATTTAACTAAAATATGCCTACTAAGCTGTCTACAAAAATGGAGACCCCCCAACTCTTCATCTGCACTATTCCAGCTTTTAGGTCCATGATTGTTCAACAACTTGTTTGGCTTTGTATGTTAACTCTCTTTTCAACCACCAGGTTCCAGATGCCAGCATGATGCCGACCAGACTTCCCTGGACAGACGACCCCACCAATATGTCCTGGAACTCCACTTCCCCAGAGCCCTGCCCCACTAGGGAAAGAGAGAGACAGGCTGGGAGTATGGATCCACCTGCCAACACCCATGTTCAGCGGGGAAGCAATTACAGAAGCCAGACCTTCCACCTTCTACATCCCACAATGACCCTGGGTCCATACTCCCAGAGGGTTAAAGAATAGGAAAGCTATCAGGGGAGGAGAGGGGATGGATACAGAATTCTAGTGGTAAGAATTGTGTGAAGCTGTACCCCTCTTACCCTATGGCTTTGTCAGTGTTTCCTTTTTATGGATTAAAAAAAAATGGTGTAAAAACAAGATTCCTGGGGAGTGAGGGAGGGGGATAGATAGCATAATAATTATGTAAGGAGATTCTCATGCCTGAGACACCAAAGGTCCCAGTTTCAGTCCCCTGAACCACTGTAAACTAGAGCTGAACTATGCTTTGGAAAAAAAATAAAATAAAAAAATAAAAATAAAATAAAATTCTATACTAAAAACAAGATTCCTGGTGACAAATGCTTTGGGTTTTAGTAGAACTGGGGTTCAGAGCCCTCTGATCACCTTCTGTCATTTACCCCTTTGGGAGTATGGACCAGTGTTCTTTTTGGGGTGCAGAAGGTAAGAGTTCTGGCTTTCGTTATTGCTTTTCCTTTTTTTTAATATTTATTTATTTTCCCTTTTGTTGCCCTTGTTTTTTTATTGTTGTAGTTATTACTATTGTTATTGATGTCATTGTTGTTGGATAGGACAGAGAGAAATGGAGAGAGGAGGGGAAGACAGAGAGGGGGAGAGAAAGACAGACACCTGCAGACCTGCTTCACCACCTGTGAAGTGACTCTCCTGCAGGCGGGGAGCCGGGGGCTTGAACCAGGATTCTTATGTGGGTCCTTGCGCTTTGCGCCACATGCGCTTAACCCAGTGCGCCACTGCCCGACCCCTTCGTTACTGCTTTTCCAATGGCATTTTTTTTAACCAAAACTACTACTAACCAGTCATTTCTTCTAAAAAAAATCCTATATATATCAATTTATATATATATATAAATTATATATAAATATATAAATCTATTTTATATATTGATCTAAATCAATATATATATTGATCTAAATCAGTTTATATACATTAATCTAAATATATATATATTTTATTTCTTAGCCTGAAACTTCATTCTTTCATAATGAAGTTTAAGTATTTCTATTATCATTTTTTGACACTGTTTTCTAAAACAAACTATGGATGGACTGTAGATACCTAACCCGGTAGAGTTTACGCTGTATTATGTGCAAGGACCAGGGTTTAAGCCCCAAGCCACCACATGCAAGTACCTTCACAGGGAAGCTTCACAGTGCCTCTTTCTCTCCCTCTCTCCCTCTCTCCCTCTCTCCCTCTCTCCTAGCCTCTCTCTTGAAAGAAAAAAAAAATCACCTTTAGTAGTCAAATTGTGCAGGTGCTGAACCCCAGCAATGGCCCTGGTAGGAAACAAGCAAACAGAAAACAGTCTAATTTCAAGCTAATTCAAGACAATTTCAAACTGTGACATAAACTGATTTTGAATTGTAGTGACAAGTTTTCAATTAACAAATAAAATTCAACAACTCAAAACCAGAGACTGTATAGTCCATCATTATGAAGAGTATTCTATTCCCACAAACAAAAGTTGAGCTAACGCTTGAAAATTCATCAGTGTAACAATGTTGTTATCAAATTCTTATACATTGGATGAAATAAAAACCCTTAACACCAGGAATGTACAAATAGTACTTGAACTGCTGAGCTTGGCAAAAGTGCAGAGTCTGAGCTCAATATACAATATCAATCATTCTCTGTGTGTCAGCAATAAAAAATGGAGCTGAAACAATACAAACATTTACGATAGTATTAAAATATGAAACACATAAAGATTAATCTGTAAAGAGATATGCAAAATGGCAACTAAAGATTAGCTAAATAAATTGAGAGATATCTCTTTTTGCTGAGTTGGGAAGACTTGTATTGGCCAATAGACATAATGCAATTCCAACCAGAACTAGCAGACTTGCTGATTCTAAACTATGTGCTAATTCCAAGGAACTCCCATAGTTAAAATGTTGAAAAAGAATAAAGAGTTTCAGGGTTATCACAGTCTGATTTATAGCAATGAATAGATTTTCATCTCGGCACCAAGAAAAGCAAATTGACCAACAGAATGCAATAGAGCACAGAAATTGATCTATTTCAAACTGATATTTGGCAGAGGTACAAAAACAATAGGTCAGAATGTACGATCTTGTCAACAAAGCGTGCTACAAACAATCCAAGCTCTAAAAATAAATCTCAATCTTTATCTTATACCCAAATAAAAAATAATAACTGGCAATAAATAATGATTCTAAATGTAAAATGGCAAAAACATCCCTAGAAGAAGACAGAAAAGCTTTGTGGGTTATCCCAAAATTCTAGATCCTGCACCAGAAATAAGAGCGATAAAGGAACAATTTGATAAAAAAACTTTAAAGATAGAAAAATTGAACTTCTACTTTTTGAAATTCCTGTTGGACAAATAAAAAAAATAAAAGACACCTAGTGAGAAAAATGTCCACCACAGTGAGAACCCTGGTAGAAAAATACAAGACAAAAAAGAAAAATACTCACAAAACATGGACGTGTAAATAATTTACCCATAAAATACAAAGAGCTTTCAAAACTCTAAATAAGAAATCATTCCAACACAATTAAAAAATGAGCAAAAGATCTGACTAGATAATTCACTAAGGAAAAAAATGAATATAAGATATTTAACAACAAATCATTAAGGAGATAAGATGTGTAAGATCTTATTAAACATCTTTTAAAATTACTACAGTTAACAAGTCTGACTATGAAAAGTGTTTAGTAAGCCTATGGAGGCTATTCAACCAAGAGAAAAAACACACATGTATACAGATACTTGTATACAAACAAACACAGTTATCTTATAGGCCATAACCCTAGACAGGAGACAACCCAACAGTTCATTAACAAGTGAATGTATAGACAAAGTGTACATGCAAACAAGGGAAAATCATTTAGTATCGAATTGGACTACTCATATACATAACACCACAAATGAGTTTCAAACCAATTCCAGTGAATGAAAAATCAAGACCATATATATATATATAAACTCTAGAAATCAAAATAATCTGAAGTGATAGAAAGCAGTTAAGTGGATGACGGGGGGTGGGGGACAAATAGGGGTGTAGGGATGGGTGGAAGACAGTAGAAAATGCAATTGAAGGGGACAGGCAGTGGCGCACCTGGTTGAGCACACATTACAGTGCACAAGGACCCAAGTTCAAGCCCCTGGTCCCTGCCTGCAGGGGGAAAGCTTCACGAGTGGTGAAGCAAGGCTGCAGGTCTCTCTGTGTCTTTTCCTCTCAATTTCCCACTCCCCTCTCGATTTCTGTCTCTATCTAATAGCAAAATAAAAATATTTTTAAATTTTAAAATATAAAAAGAAAATAAAAATATAAAAATACATAAAAATATATAAAAACTAAAAAAGTAAAAAAAACAAAAAATGCAACTGAGGCATGGACAAAATTCTGGAAATGAGGGAGGAATATGTCCACTATCTTCATTGTGACGAAGTGTATTTGGGAAGTGTGGTGATGGCAAGCATGTATTTGCATTCAATCTTACCCAGTGTATACTTCACATATGTCAATTTACTGCATGCTTAGTTGGGCTGCTAAAATAAAAAATAAATGAGCCAGTGAACTAGCTCACTGGGAGAGTGTGCTGCTTTGCCGTGTGCAAAATGCGGGTTCAAGCCCAGCCCCCACAGCATGGAAGGAAGCTTCAGGGCTGTGCTCCCTTTTCCACTCTCTGCTCTATCGAAAACAGTGATAATAATAACAGTAATAATGATAACGAGGCAGTAAAAGCAATCTACAGTCGTACTTTAATTCATTCCTAGGTCAGAATTTCCATGGACTTCCAAACCTTAAAGCAATCACTTAAACAGCACACTTAGGCGTTGAGGTTAGGTTTTTTTTTTCATTACAAAAACTGGATATGTGTGAGGATAATGATTCAACACCTGTTAGTTTAATAGACTCTGGCAGGTGCTTCAAGAATGATGAACTATGTAGCCTAAGATTTACTTTTTCCTTTCTCTTCTACTTTTTGGGAGTGGAAAAGGATAAGAGAAAAAGTGATACAAACACGTGGAACATATAGAGAATGGCACTAGTGTCCTCGCTAACTTTGCTAGGTGGTATTTCATAGAATTTTATATACATAGGGCCACCCCCATCTCACGGATTACCAACCTCAGCTGCAAAACGGAGCTAAGAGGCCAGATGGCGGCGTACCCATAGAGCCGACATGTCACGATGCACAAGGGCCGGGCTTCAAGCCCCTGGTCCCTAACAACAGGGGTGGAAGTTTCACAAGTGGTGGGACAATGCTGCAGGCCTCTCTGTTTCTCTCTCCCTTTCTGTCTCTCCCTTCTTTCTTAATTTCTCTCCTGTCTCTATCAACCACAAGAGAAAAATAGATTTAAAAAATCTTTTTTTTCAAGTTATGGCTTTTCTCAGGCCACACAGCTAAAATTTGGTCACTTAAAAAAAAAAAAACACGCTATATAGGGAGTCGGGTGGTAGCACAACGAGTTAAGCACACATGGTGCAAAGCACAAGGACCAGTGTAAGGATCTTGGTTTGAACCCCCCGGCTCCCCACCTGCTGGGGAGTCTCTTCACAAGTGGTGAAGCAGATCTGCAGGTGTCTCTCTTTCTCGCTCCCCCTCTGTCTTCCCCTCCTCTCTCCATTTCTCTGTCCTATCCAACAATGACGACATCATCAACAACAACAATAATAACCACAACAATAAAAAGAAGGGCAATAAAAGGGAATAAATAAATAAATATTTTTATAAAACACCATATATATATATTTATGTAGTCTGGCAAAGAATACAGTGGCTAAAGCTTAGTACTTGCAAGTATGAGGTCCTGAGTTTGATCCCTGACACCTCATATGCCAGGGTTCTACTCTGGGATATTTACTTACTCTCACTTTCTCATTAAAAATAATTTTAAAAATCGTTAAAAAATTACATTTGGGGCAAACTAGCCGGTAGTCCAGCCAAAATAGTCCACACTTCTACTGGCTTTCTTCCAACCCAGTACAGATTAAATGGCACTGTCTTCCGGCCAGTTGACCTCATTCTCTCTGTCCCATTCATTTGCGGGAGCACGGCACATCTATGAGCGGGAGAACGAAGACAATAGTTCGCCATCTCCAGTCTCCACCCCCAGAATCGGTGTAATTGGTCTAAGCGAGGTCAGCGATGTCACATGTGAGTGATCAGCAGAACCACTTGCAGGACTCGTTAGAAAGAAAGAAAAAAAAAGAAAGAAAGAGAGAGAGAGGGAGGGAGAGAGGGAGAGAGAGAGAGTGAGGGACGAGGGGAGACTATACCCCTTCCAAGGCAAATTTTTGGTTTTGAGTATCTGGTAAATCTCTCAGGAATATTAATATCATTAGTTTATGACTTTAAGGACCATAAAGTTCTTTATTTCTTTCTTTCTTTATTTTGCCTCCAGGGTTATTGCTGGGGGCTTGGTGCCTGTGCTATGAATCCACTACTCCTGGAGGCCATTTTCCCCATTTTTTTTTCATTTCTTTTTGGGGGATTAATGTTTTACAGTAAATACAATAATTTGTACATGCATAACATTTCTTAGTTTTCCACACAACAATACAACCCCCCAGGTCCTCTGTCATCATGTTCCAGGACCTGAACCCTCTCTCCCACCCACCTCAGAGTCTTTGACTGCATTGTTAACATTGCTTTTGTTTTCGCTTTAAACAATCTTTCCTAAAAAAAAAAAAAAGAAAGAAAGAAACAATCCTTGTTTTTTTCTAGAATGAACACGGTCCCCTAAATTGTGGTTAGTATATATTACGTTTGACTCTATTTCTACTAGCTAGAAGGCTAAGAAAAAGAGAGAGTGGGAGAGATTACAGGGAGAAAAGAAATTCCTTTGATCCACTTAAACATATTACCCTTAGTACTTGATTCTCTATGAATTTTGATTGGGGCTTCTCTGGAAAATGACAAAGATTCTGTAATTCCGAAAGGAAGAAACAAACCCTGAATCCAAACCAGCTGATTTCCTTTTTTTCTTCTTCTTCTTCTTCTCCTCCTCCTCCTCCTTCTTGTCCTTCTTCTTCTTCTTCTTCTTCTTCTTCTTCTTCTTCTTCTTCTTCTTCTTCTTCTCCTTCTCCTTCTCCTTCTCCTTCTCCTTCTCCTTCTCCTTCTCCTTCTCCTTCTCCTTCTCCTTCTCCTTCTCCTTCTTCTTCTTCTTCTTTTTTGCCTCCAGGGTTATCTCTGAGGCTCAGTGCCAGCACTACGAATCCACTGCTCCTGGAGGCCTTTTTTTTTCATTTTATTGTATAGGACAAAGAGAACTTGAGAGAGATGGGGGGAGATAGACACTTGCAGACCTGCTTCACCGCTTGTGAAGAAACCCCCCTGCAGGAACCTGGAACCTTGCGGGGCTCTTTGTGCTTAGTATTATTAGTAGTAGTATGTGCGCTTAGCCCGGTGCACAACCGCCTGGCCCCTTCCTTTTGTTCTGAGTGCACTTCTATCTATTTCCAACTTTCCACAGGGCCATTAGTTCAGTTCAGTTTAGTTTAGCTTAGCTTAGCTTAGCTTAGCTTAGTTTAGCTTAGCTTAGCTTAGCTCAGTTCAGTTCAGTTCAGTTCAGTTCAGTTTAGTTTTCTTAAAGCATCTTCTTTTGGAACACATGCCATAAAGAATGATGATCTGAGGGGCCAGGAGGTGGCGCACCTGATTACATGCGCAAGGATCCGGGTTCAAACCACGGTCCCCACCTGCAGGGAGAAAGCAGTGAAGTGGTGTTGCAGGTGTCTCTCTGTCTATGTCCCTCCCTCTCTTCCCCTTTCCCTCTGGATTGCTCTCTGTCTCTATCCAATAAATAAATAGATAAGTAGCTAGAAAAAGAATGATGATACGGGTTGTTTCAAGCAAAGGGACAGCATACGGTAAATCTGTCCCCTCCATTACAGCTCTTGTCAATGCTTCCTGGCAAAACCCTGTGTCACTCTCCATAAGGTGACTATGTTGCCGGCAGACAATCTCATGCTGAACTGTGTCTTCAGAATTAACCTGAAGAAATCATCTTAGGGGGCCAGGTAGTGGTGCACCTGGTTGAACGCACATGTTACAAATTGAGCAAGGAGCCAGGTTTGAGTCCTCGGACCCCACCTGCAGGAGGGAAACTTCACAAGTGGTGAAGCAGGGCTGCAGGTGTCTCTCTCTGTCTCTCTCTCCCTCTCAAAATCTCCCTCTCAAAATCTCCCCCTTCCCTCTCAATTTCTGTCTTTATCCAATAAATAAATAAAGATAATTTTTAAGATTTAAAAAAATAAAAGGAATCGTCTTACAGCCCTGGTTGCTGAAACACCACTTATTTCAAGTTTCCTGAGAGCTGAGAGTCACCAGGAGTTAGACCTCACTCCCCTCAGATCTGTTTGTTTCCTCCTTCAGGGTCATGGGTGTTATCACTTCCCCTGATGAAGCTGGGGCCTAGCAGGTGTTTATAAACGCTGGCTAGACAAATTACTGGACACACATGTGTGGACATCTCTCCATAAACCAAATAAATGCCACAGAGAGCTGAAGTTCCAACAATCCTGAGAGGCAAGGGCATTGCATGTCTATCTCCTTGGCCAACTGGGATGTCCTCAGCACTGCCTTCCGCACCCCTACTAATGCACCAGTTTTGACAAGAACACAGCTCAACTCAATGAGGCCTAGTGGGCCAGCTCCCCAAGCATCCATTTCCCTTCTTAAAATGGGCAAAGCAACTATTCTGACCCTACCAGAGAACATCAAATGAGATATAGCAAAGCATGACTGTAGAGAGGGGCATTTCAAACAGAGGCAGTCGGGGCAAAGTCTACGGGAGCTGTTTCCAGAAAGAGAAATTAGTCGACAGTTGATAAGACAGTAGACAGACTGATAAGCTCATTGTGGAAAAGTTCCCTGAGGAAAGTGACAAGTGAGAAAGCGCTAAAGAGAGGCCAGAGTTCCCACTGGGCTCTGCCAGTGACTGCTCTGTGCTGCAGCCCCTCTAAGTGCCAGTTTCTCACTCTTAAGTGAGAGAATGAAGCCAGTTATCTCCACGAGCACAGGGTCAGCTTGAATCTCTACAAATATTTCAAGTATGACCCTTTTCTTCCTTTTCCTTCCTTCCTTCCTTCCTTCCTTCCTTCCTTCATTCATTCATTCATTCTACCTTTCTTTTTGCCATTACAGTTATTTCTGGGGCTTGATGGCTACATGACTCTTGCCACTTCCAGTGGCCACCTTTTCATAGAGGGTGAGAAGTAGAGAGGTAGTGAGGCAGGAGAGAGAGAGGGAGAGAGAGGAGGGGATATTCCCGCAGTATTGCTCTCCTGCTCATGAAGTTCCCCCCTTGCAGGTGGGTGGGGACTGCGGGCTTGAATTCAGGTCCTCGTGCCTTACCGCATGTCACTCTACTGGGAGGGCGATCGTCTGGCCGTAATTATATAAATGCACAGGGAAGTCTGTATATTTGGCTTGAATGTAAAATATCAGAATTTTTATCTTAGTTTTACTCGTCTTGAGTGTAAAGATTCACCTGCCATCACTTGGCGCTTCCGCTTGCAGACAGCATTATTCATCACTTTTCTGCAGCAATACAGACTTGCCTCCCATTTGCCTTTCAAACGCTCTGCGAGCCAGCTTGGATGGCATCTTTGTTTCCAGGCACAGAACCAAGATCTTAATCTTAGTAAGTTTTTTTAGGAACTCACTTCACACTATAGATCACTACAGAGCCCCGATGAAGTTGTGAAACCACCAGAGAAGATCTATAAAAAGAAAGTTGATCTGCCCTAGTCACCTATCCTGAAAATACCCTGCAACACTCTGGGTAGTTCACATCCAACCACCACCTGAGTTGACATGACTGAAAAAGACTGGCTTATCTAGTCCCAGGTCCTTGTGCTACGTGGCCCTTCGGCCAGTGAAATATTAGAAGTTAACTCTGTGACACCAGACTGAGAAGCAAGAGCTCAGAGATCATAAAACTACTATACATCAAAACTTTGTCTATCAAACAGTCTGAGCCAAGTGTTGGCTATGGGAAAAAAACTAAAGGAAGACATAAAAACAGTCTGTGCCTGCCTTTAACCCTACAGGCGTTTTAATGGTCCAGTGTAAGGAGAGAGATCATTTACCTAGGTCAGAGCTCCAAGGAATAACACCCACACACTGATGCAGAGAGTCACTTTTCTATTTACACACTGGTGACCGACAGAACTTTACTGCTTTCAAGAGTCAGACCCTTTCTTTTTCTTTTATTCTTTTGGTATCTCGTTGCTGTCTTTATTTGTATTTTTAATTTAATTTTTTATTTATAAAAAGGAAACATTGATTAAACCATAGGATGAGAGGGGTACAACTCCACACAGTTCCCACCACCAGAACTCTGTATT
The DNA here is from genome assembly GCF_950295315.1 of Erinaceus europaeus. Classification (NCBI taxonomy): domain Eukaryota; kingdom Metazoa; phylum Chordata; class Mammalia; order Eulipotyphla; family Erinaceidae; genus Erinaceus; species Erinaceus europaeus. The sequence continues at coordinate 4,798,620 of NC_080172.1, forward strand.
CCCTCCCCTCCCCTGATAGCTTTCCCATTCTGAGTCAGACTGTTTCTGTCCTTATCTGAAACAGCTAGACTAAGACTTCTGTTTGGAGAAGGGGCAATCTGCTAAGAGGCTCTGCACAAACTCTAAGCACCTGCTTTATCTAGTCTGAAGGCAGATGGCAGCTCATAAAAATGAAATTCACAGGGAAAATTGACTGAAAGATATTCCCTTTAAAGCTCTTTAGGAAGATCTTTTGCCTAAAATCGAATACTTTGATAGGTACACATTTATGTTCGTATTTCAGCTCAGACTCTGAGCACTAAGGCAGGGATCCTGAAGTTTCCTTAGTCTGATGCATATGCACATGTTGACATATTTCCACAGGGTGAGAAAACAGCCTCTACTCTGACTTATTCATATCTAGGGCAGAGCAGTTTATTTTTGGAATTCTTTTTTTTTTTCCCCCACCACTGGGGCTCAGTGCCTGCATGACAAATCCATTGCTCCTGGTAGCTATTTCCCTCCACACTTTGTTCCCTTTATTTGGTAGAATGGAGAGGTACTGAGAAGACACACACACACACACACACACACACCTCTGCAGCACTGCTTCACTGCTTATAACTCCCTCCACCACCACCACCACGGGTAAAGACAGGGGACTTGAACCGAGGTCCTTGCACAGGGAATGTGTGTGCTCAGCTGGGTGCACCACTTCCTGGCCTCTGTTTCTGGAGTTCTGACAAGTATCTTAAACAGCAGCAGCCACCCTCTCTAGTACCACTAAGGCGCCTGTTAAGTTTCCTGTAGCGACTAAGGCAAAGGATATCTGAGTCAGCTGCAGGTAAGATAACAATGTCACATCCTGGCTGCCTGGAACATGGTAGCTTATTTCTCCCAGCTCTAGAAGCATCAAAGCCCCAGATCCAAGTGGCAGCCAGTTCAGTCCCACCATCTGTGAGCGCCCCCTTCCTGACCTGAAGAGACAAGCTGAAATTTCTTCTGCTTTTCATGACATTAGCCTCAAACATGGAAGCACAGCTCCTGACCTGGTTTTAAATCTAGCTACTCCCCTTGCAACCCCTCCTTCAAATAGTACCACCTCACGCATTAGTAGGGCTTCAAAAGCTGAATTTTGGAGAAACATAAGCATTTGGTCCACAACACTGGCGTTATATTATTCTTAACTATGAGACTTCCGCAGATGAGTTAGTTAGAAGGAAGGAAAAACTGACATCATAATATGCATCTCCACAATGACTATTGATTTGGGGCCTTCTCAAGCTTAGCTGCAAGGCCAGAGATAGCTCCCCACAGCAGGGCCCTTGTCACACACACAACACACACACATCATCCCAACAGCCACAGGAAAGGGTCATGGCTTGGGGATGTGTTGCTGCCAATGTGCCCCTGGAATCTCTCTCTTGGACTTTCATTATGTGAATGAAACAGCTGGCTAGGATCAGTGGCACCACAGATGCAAAAAGAGTCCAGGTATTTCTGGTGCCATTGTTTGGAAGACTGCACTTTGAGAATGAATGGTGTGCCAAGATCCCTGTTTTTGGTTCCTGTTCATTTAATCATTTTGTCCTGCTTTATATCTTACAGCCTTCCAGCCACCAAGTTGCAGATGCTACCATGATGCCATCCTGATTTCCCTGGGCAGACGACCTCACCTGTGTGTCCTGGAACCCCACCTCCCCAGAGCCCTACCCCACTAGGGAAAGACAGAAACAGGCTGGGGGTATGGATCCACCTGCCAATGTCTACGTCCAGTGTGGAGAAGAAATTACAGAAGCCAGACCTCCCACCTTCTGCTCCCCATAAAGAATTCTGGTCCAGACTCCCAGAGGGATAAAGACTAGGGAAGCTTCCATTGCAGGGGCTGGGACAGGGAACTCTGGTGGTAGAAATTGCATGGAACTGTGCTCCTCTTATTCCACAATCTTGCTGATCATTATTAAATCACTGATAAAAAAAATTTTTTTTTAAGAATTTTTGTTCCCTGTGAGGGAGAAATGATAGGGGAAGATGACCAGAGGGTTCTGAACTCCAACTCCATCAGGACCCGGAGAGAGAAGAGGGAAATGGGAGGAACATTTGGATGTAGCAAGAGGTGTGGGTGTGACTTGGAAAGGAGAAGAGCCATAGGGGGAAAAGTGGGGGGGGGGCACAATATAGACAAATCTAGGCAGATAGTTGCAGATATAATAGCTGACCCACATCTGCAGCCTGAGGAGGACAGCTGCAGCTTCCAGTGGAGGGACTGGGATCCAGAACTCTGATGGTGGGAACAGTGTGGAGTTGTACCCATGTTGTCTAGTGATTTTATAAATCAATACTAAATTACTAGTAAAATTAAAACAAACAAACAAAAGAGAATGAATGGTGTGTGTGTGTGTGTGTGTGTGTGTGCCTGTCTGAGTCCCCTTCGTAATGCTGATCTTTGGAGTTTTATTAGCTTCTCAGCGGACACCCATTTTGTGCTGAAAACCAAAATCATTCAGCAGTTTGGATTTGAGTTAGGCTGTCACTGCTTATACTCAGACGTTGCAGTTACAAAAATCTTTAGGTGCGGGAGTCAGGCGGTAGCGCAGGGGGTTAAGCACAGGTGGCGCCAAAGCACAAGGACCGGCCTAACATCCTGGTTTGAGCCCTCAGCTCCCCATTTGCAAAGGAGTCGCTTCACAGGCGGTGAAGCAGGTCTGCAGGTGTCTATCTTTCTCTCCCCTCTCTGTCTTCCCCTCCTCTCTCCATTTCTCTCTGTCCTATCCAACAACGACGACATCAAATAACAACTACAATAATGAAACATCAAGGGCAACAAAAGGGAATAAATAAATAAATTAATTAATTAAATTAAAAGAAAATCTTTAGGTGAATAGATGAACAGATCTGCCGGGATGAGGCTATGAACAGCCAGAGAACCCGTTCATGCCTCTGTTTGATTAGCTAATGTGTCACTTCACAAATCGCCAGTATTGAAACATATCTGCTGACATGGTATCTTTGCAAATGTCTAGAAGTTAGATTTAGTACCTAAAGTGGTTGGATTCTAGTGTCTGACGTCCGTAAGTGACCTGCTGTAGCTTGAGCTTTCTTGTACTGGGGGAATTGATGGCTTGCAGTAAGTGCAGTTATCGATACGCGTGTTAAGATTTCTCAGCTTGACATGGTGGCCCCCAGCCACCATCATGCACCAGGGCCTGGTGCATAAAAGTTTGAGATGGTATCAGATTCTGACAGAAGCTTAATCTGAGGGACTAAGGTAGTGCTTACTTAGTTCAGGTAACACTTGGTCAAATTTTAAAGCATGTCAAAACAGAATCATAATCATAAAACTTATTTAAGGAACACTTTGCAATACAAACATACCTTATTTAGTTTTACAAAATAGTCCAGCCCGGCTTCCAAGGGGTTTGTGTCACAGTTCATCTAAAAGAAAAGCAGATACTTTTAAATCTTCAGTGAGTACAGGTCATTGTGGTCACCTCACTTTATACGTTACTGTTTTAGGGAAAGAACTTTGTGAGTTTTGGAGATAGTTTTTTTTTTAAGGAAAATTGTGGACTGGTTTCTAGAGTTATTTTCAATCTAAAATTCAAATGCAGTCTTTAAGCAGAGATTGTTATTTGAATGTCATATTAGAAACTAAAATTTGCACATCACTTCCATGCTACTTGTTAAAATATAATACAATATATCACCACATGCACAAGGAGGGTTACCACAGCATGATCATGATGCTCTTTCCAGAAACAGACTTCCATATGTTTTATGCAATGATTTATATAGTTAGGTTTTGAAAAGTTAATAGGCAATTTACTTATCCGTCTCACAATTAGCCGAGAATCAGGTTAAGTAAAGGAGAAAGCAGATGGTAGCAAAAGGCTTCTGTAGAGAACAGGAAGTGGAAAAAAGAGAAAGAAAAAAATGACATTGAATCTCAGTCCTTGAAAATGTGGGTGGATAGTCCCAATATATTTCAAGCTGGAGCTGAAGTTACTCTAAGACTGAGACCAGGGGCTAGTAGTGTTTGTGTATTTTCTTTGCTGCTTTCATTCTATTTTTTCCTCTAGAAAATTTGGTGTAAACCCCAGATAAAGCCGTCAAACTTTAAAAATTCAAAAAAAAAAAAAACTTCACTTCTATAGAGACAAGGAGCGTTATATAAACTTGACATGTTACAAATTTAATATGTATTTTCTAGTCAGCTTGAGCACAGTGACAATTATTTTTGAGAGGGAGAACTATTTTTTCATGTGCTCAGTTTCATAATTTCTCCAAATACAAAATTAAAACATAGATTATCATTGCCTTATGAACACTAGAGGGCGTGCTGGCACTGCTTGGACTCTGGAGGGACCTGGAATGGAGAAAAGCTAAGAAAAGGGATGAGAGAGAGAAAGCGGGAAAAATAAACAAGGACTAGGAAAGACACAATTCTGGGGGCTCAGCCAGTTAAGCACACATAGTGCTAAGCGCAAAGGAGCCGAGCAAGGATTTTGGTTCGAGCCCCACTCTTCATCCGCAGTGGGGACTTTCACAAGTGGTGAAGCAGGTCTGCAATTATCTCTCTCTCTCTCTCTTTCTCTCTCCTCTCTCTCTCTCTCTTTTTCCCTCCCTCCCTCCCTCCCTCCCTCTCTCTCTCTCCCCCTCTCGACTATCAATTTCTCTCTTCCCTATCCAATAACAAGGAAGGAAGGAAGGAAGGAAGGAAGGAAGGAAGGAAGGAAGGAAAGAAGGAAGGAAGGAAGCTATAACCCTAGAGGCAAGAAAGAGGAAGAGAGAGGAAAGGAAGAGAGAGGAAAACAACCCCCAAAGGCTGCTGCTGCAGCTGCTTCACTCCTTGGAAGTGCGGAGCAGAGCTGCTCTCTGTTTTTCTCGGTGCACCGACCTCAGTGAAGACCCCAGCTTTGGGAGTCGAGCGGTAACGCAGTGGGTTAAGCGCACATGGCACAAAATGCAAGGACGGCAGAAGGACCCCGGTTCAAGCCCCCAGCTCCCCACCTGCTGGGGAGTCACTTCACAGGTGGTGAAGCAGGTCTGCAGGTGTCTGTCTTTCTCTCCCCCTCTCTGTCTTCCCCTCCTCTCTCCATTTCTCTCTGTCCTATCCAACAACGACGACAACAATAACTACAACAGTGAAAAACAATGGCAACAAAAGGGAAAATAAATAAATAAAATACAAAAAAGGAGAAGGAGAAGGAGGAGGAGGAGGAGGAGAAGAAGGAGGAGAAGAAGGAGAAGAAGAAGAAGGAGAAGAAGGAGGAGGAGGAGGAGGAGGAGGAGGAGGAGGAGGAGGAGACGACGACCACCCCAGCAGCTTTGGGCTCGGACTGGCCCCAGACACCACCCTGCAAAGTGATGATTTGTTCAAGGGCCATTTTTCTTTGAATTACCCCAGGGAGCAGCTCTCTCCACCTTCAATCGAACTTACTTCTGCCCATAAATTAAATTTCCAACCTTTCAAACTCATTTTGCCCTCCAGCTGAATTCATTCTCTCAGTGGTAGGCAGTGTATATCACTTTTTATCTTTGACGTCTATAGGAGGGTGGCCTGTGATGCCCTCGGCCGTGTGCACATATTACCATGAGCAAGGACCAGAGTCCAAACCCTCTGTCCTCGCCTGTACAAGAAAAGCTTCAGAAGCAGTGAAGTAGTTCTTCAGGTCCCTCTCTCTCTTTCTCCCTCCCTCCCTCCCTCTCTCTCTCTCTCTCTCTCTCTCTCTCCCTTAATTTCTGTCATATCAAATAAAAAAAAAAAAAGGGGGTTGGCTACCAGGAACAGTGAGTTCATGGTGCAGGTGCTGAGCCCCAGTGATAGCCCTGGGAGCAATGAAAAGTAAATCAACAAAACAATGTGCGCAGTAACTGTAAAGATGAGATCCCTCATAGATGAGCAAACGAGTTTTGGAGAGTTAACACCTCTGAGCTGTTATGAGTAGATGTTGCAGATAAAATAGAAGAACAGAAATTGAAAAAGACTGACTATTTCTGTGTACTACGAACCCCACTGATCTCTGAATCTTAGTGTGGGTGTGTGTAGAATAGAGATAATATAGATATTCCCAGCCCTCAACTTCTTGCTCAAGAATCACTCTGTGATACTCTCTGGAGACAGTTGGAGGGGTAAGTAAAGTCATGTATACGAAAATAGTATGTAAAAATACAAATAGAAACTTTTAGTTCCCATTACTAATGGTGGGAGTATTTTAGACCATTAACCCTACCCTTGAAAAAACACTTCCCTCCCCTCCAGAAAGGGCCCAGAAAGAAGGAAATGAAGACAGGCATGTATCGAAGGAAGAGGCGAGATTGTGAAAGCTGGCCCTTCAATCGTGAGTGGCAGGCAGCTGTCCTTGGAGCAGTTTCAGCTCCACACACACAGACATGTCGATGGCTCTCTGCCAGGCATAAATATCATGCTACAATTCCACTGAACTTTTAGCTGGGGAATTGCAAAGAAATACCTGCTCCCCCTAATTAAATAGCACTAGCTAACAATACAGCCAAAGTTCAGGTTAACATGGCTCAGCCCAACCCATTTCCAAAAAAACCAGACACGCTAAGCATCAGCTTCTGATGCCGATATCAGCACTTCCCACCTCCGACCCCCAGGCTCTGAAGGCTTTCTCCAGTCGCAAGGCATTCATAGCGTAAGTTCCAAAGTTGCCAATCCCTTCCTCCTCGCCTGCGTTCATGATGGCTTTATAAAGCGCTGCGGAATCTTCTCGCCTGTGATACAGCTCCCAGCCCAGCTCACCTGAAATAAGCCCAGAAGGGCCACATCAAAGTCAGGACGAAGGACAGCAGGACCCACATGAATTGGCTAAAACACATAAGCAAGTGGAGAGATTCCATTCGTGGGAGACTGTCATTGTTGAGTTTTTAAAAATGCACAGACAGAAGTTGAAAAGAAGAACAGAAAGGGAAACACAGAGCAGAACCTGGACTAAGTTCGGGTGTGTTGCGCCAAAGTCAAGGACTCTGTGGGGGGGGGAGTGTTCCGGTCCTGGAACATGGTGGCGAAGGAGGACCAGGTGGGGGGTTATGTGGAAAACTGAGAAATATTACACATGGACCAACTACTGTATTTACTGTTTACTGTTAACCATTAAACCCCCCTAATGAAAAAAGAAAAGAAGAAGAAAAAAAAAACCTAGTTCACTTCACAGAACCAGTAAAATAGCTCACCTAGATAGAGTGCTGCTTTGGTATGTACACGACGCAGGTTCTAGACCGGCCCACCGCACTGAAGGAAGCTCCGGTGCTGGGGTCTCTTTCACTACTATATCTCCCCTTACCTTTCTGTCTCTGTCTAAAAATGTAAGTAAATAAAAAAATAAATAAGTCTGTGCAACTCTTAAGACATACAGCAGGAGTTTCAGTGTGTATGTGCTAGAAAAAAAGAAAGAAAAAGACTAGTCCACAAAATTGTTGTAAAAAATAAACCCCACCGCAAAAGAACTTGCGCTATCACAGATGCTTGTTCGTGGCCGATTTTGCTCTCCATGCAGACAGCTTCTAGAGTCTTTTCTCACGACAAAGGAAGGCAGCAACGCAGGAGTTAATGCTGATCCTTGACCTTGACCTTTCATAACACAGTAAGAAATCAGTAGTTCAAGAATTTAGGCGTTCAAGATCTAGATGCTTCAGCCTCCCAACCCCTCGCTCAAGAATCACAAGGTTTCGAAGACGGCGACTTGGAAGCAGCGGCTGGTGTGAGCTCCAGCAAGCTGAGCAGCCTGTGACCTAGGATTCTCTGGATAGGGTTCCAGATGCCAGAGTGATGCCGACCAGACTTCCCTGGACAGATGACCCCACCAATGTGTCCTGGAGCTCCACTTCCCCAGAGCCCTTCCCCACTAGGGAAAGAGAGAGGCAGGCTGGGAGTATGGATCCACCTGTCAACACCCATGTTCAGCAGGGAAGCAATTACAGAAGCCAGACCTTCCACCTTCTGCATCCCATGATGAGCCTGGGTCCACACTCCCAGAGGGATAAAGAACAGGAAAGCTGTCAGGGGAGGGGATGGGATATCTGGTGGTGGGAATTATGTGGAGTTGTACCCCTCTTATCCTATGGTTTTGTCAGTGTTTCCTTTTTATAAATAAAAAAAAAAAAAAGAAGAAGAATCACAAGGTTTCAAAACCTGAGAGTCATTGAAGTCAGTCTTCACTGTAAGGTAGCCACAGCCCCCGAGGCCACCTCACTCACCACTTCCCCACTGAGCCATGTCGGGCACCACGGGAATGGTGGCAGCAGGGAATGAAACACAACCCAGCCAGATTATCTTCCCTACTGCTTGTGTTTTAGTCTGTTCGCAGTTTTGTCAAGGTTAGGTGAAGGAAGGGAAGCACAGGAGAAAGATAGAGCAGAAACCCAGGAGGTGCTCTGCTCTTTAGGACTGTGTGTTCCAGTTGTCGGCCGTTGCTGAGAAGTGATGGCAATGCATCTCTCAGAACAAAGCCAGAACATGAACGCCCTGTTTTGGTACGAGTGCCTGGCCACAGCGTGTGCCCATGAAAGCAGAGAGGGCTGGAGGGAGTCCGCAATGTGCCGGGCTGCACAGCGCACCTGCTTTGCCATGTGTGTGACCCCGCTGGTTCCCACTGCACTGCAGGAAGCTTTGGGACTGGAGTATCTTTATCTCTTTCCCTCTCTGCCTTTCTTTTCTCTTTCTTTTCTTTTTTAGAATTTTATTAGCTTTGTTGCTTGGAGACAGCTGAAATCAAGAGGGTAGAGGGAGAGAGAAAGGGAGACAGAAAGAAAGACACCTGCAGCACTGCTTCACCACTCGCAAAGCTTTCCCCCTGCAGGTGGGGACCAGGATGTCGGACCCTTGCGCACTGTAACATGTGCACTCAGTCAGGTGCACCACCACCCGGCCCCTTCTTTTCTCTTTTTATTTGAAAAATCTAGGCCTGGAGTGGTGAAGCCCCAGTGATTAAAAAAATTAAAATTGATGGGGTTTACAGTCAACAATATTTATACCCCTTTCCCATATTAGGGAGCTACTCTCTTCCCTGATTCAGCTTCCTGGTCCTTTTTCCAGCCATGACATCATCTCCCCAGACAATAACTTGGATCCACATGCATATCAGATTTCAGGCTCAGGGGAAAAAAGAAGGAAAAAAAAAAAACTAGTATAGCCACAAGCCCTTTGGAATATAACTAAAATATGCCTACTAATGCCTACAAAATGGAGGACTCCCCAACTCTTCATCTGCACTATTCCAGCCTTTAGGTCCATGATTGGTCAGCAATTTGTTTGGCTTTGTATGTTAACTCTCTTTTTTCAGCCACCAGGTTCCAGATGCCAGCATGATGCCAACAGACTTCCCTGGACAGACAACCCCACCAATGTGTCCTGGAGCTCCGCTTCCCCAGAGCCCTTCCCCACTAGGGAAAAAAGAGAGAGGCTAGGAGTATGAATCGACCTGTCAATGCCCATGTTCAGCTTGGAAGCAATTACAGAAGCCAGACCTTCCACCTTCTGCATCCCACAATGACCCTGGGTCCATACTCCCAGAGGATTAAAGAATAGGAAAGCTATCAGGGGAGGGGATGGGATACAGAGTTCTGGTGGTAGGAATTGTGTGGAGTTGTACCCCTCTTATCCTATGGTTTAGTCAGTGTTTCCTTTTTATAAATAAATTTTTTTTTAATTTTAAAAGTGAGCCCAGAATTTAATGGGCAACTGAAGAGCATGCATTCAGCTTAGTACTAAATGTGACTATCCACAAGGCTAAGTACTATACAAACACTTCCCTAGTGTGTTCACAGCCTGGAAGGAATGATGGATGGGAGTAATACTCTGCGAGAGAGGCCTGATCTACTCTCAGTGCATTCAGGATGATTTCTCTGGGTGACACTCCATAAGGGAGATCAGGTTGAATGCTTGGAGGCAGTGTCAGCTGGCTGGAACACTGTGTCATCCCTTCCAATAGTTCCAACAACCTTCTTCCCATGTTCTTACTCACCTTTCCAAAAAGTACAAAGGTCCATGACTGGAAGAACTATTAGAAATCTGTGAAATGACTCTCAGACCTCGCATGAACAGGGGAAAAGCCTTCCTCCAATGTAGTAACAGCAAAAGTGTGTGTGTGTGTGTGTGTGTGTGTGTGTGTGTGTGTACAAACATGTGTGCAAGTACACTTCTTCTGATAGCTTCTTTTAAGTTTTAGAGACTTATGCTAATTATTATCCACTGCTTACCTGTATAAGATATTCTAATAGCGGTGACGGGAATGTTGGAAATCTTTAAAGACTTGGTTTGAAGAAACTTAAAAACACCATCACTAAGATCTGCAGAGGTCAGTTTCTGCAGAACCTGTCTTGCATAAGGTCCTGCAACTCCAAGGACCCCAAGCTCATCAGTAATGTTCTGAATGTCAACATCGTATCTGCCTCTGATTGCCTCTTCTTCAATCCATCTGCATTGAGACATAGACATTGTGTTAAATTCTGCTTGAATACCACTTATTGGTAACAACATATCACTTGGAAGATACACTCTCTGTCTAGATTTGCCAGAAAGTCCCCAGAGTAGAATTTTATATAATCACCTAATTTTTAAAGCCGAGAAAACTGACTTCCATATATGTTAAGTGATTGTCTTTAAACCAGCCACTTATAAGTTGAGGAGTCATTTTTCACAGCACAGAAGGATTTGCCAGTTCAAATATGCTCTGCTTCACAGTTCTTTTCAGTAGTGACATCCCTCCCTGCTGTGTTAAAAATGACTCCATCTTCAGAGAGCAAACGAAATCCAATTCTTCTCTACTACTTGTATGCAGGAGACACGCTGTACAGACACAGAATTGCTGCAGCAATCAAAAGGGAAAGATAAAGCCTCTAAAGAGTCAATGTGATTTCTGAGTTTTGATGAATTACTGGAAGCCAGTTATAGGATGAAATCCTAATTCACTGAGTCAGCCTGGAGCTATGTGAGTCTAACACAGAATGATCATCTGGGTTTACACAGAGCTAAGTACTAGGATGGTCCCCAACACAGTCTGAATGGGAAAGATGATATAACTTGGATCAGTTTACATCTAGAGTGAGAATTCATCAGAATAAGACATTTTTAAAATGAGAATATTCCAGGGCTTGGGAGATGGCTCAGCCAATAGAGGGCACATATGTCCCATGAGGCAGGGGGGGGGGGATACAGACAGGAGCCCCCAGCATCAGGGAGAGGAACCACCCATGGGACTAAGAGAGTTCTTCCACCAATAGTGGCAGAGAGCCACAAAATTGCACTTGCGTGAGATGTTAGGAAAACACACACACACACACACACACACACACTGCTCCAAATAATTTTGAGATAGTAGGCTTAAATACTGCAGACCTGGGGGTGAGGCAGTGGCACATCTGGTTGAGTGCACATGTGACAGTGTGCAAGGACCCAGATGTGAGCCCCCAGTTCCCACCTGTAGGGGGGAAGCTTCACAAGTGGTGAAGCAGATCTGCAGATGTCTCTCTCTCTTCCCCTTCCCTTCCCCTCCCCCTCCCTCTCCCTCCCCTTCTCCCTCTCTCTCTCCCTCTCTCTATGTACCTCTACCTACCCTCTCAATTTCTGGCTATCTTTAACAAATAAATAAAGATATATTTTTAAATACTGCATATTTTAGAGTAGCTAAATAAAGATTCATTTGCAGGCTTGAAGTGGTAGGCCAAAACTTTAGGCCCAGCTATACACCAGAGGACTAAGAACTTAAGAGGATAAAGATAATTGAGATCATAAATAATGTGTATAAAAAGGGTTCTTAATCCCCCCCAATAAAGAAAAAAGGGGTCCTGGCATATTGATGATGCCTAATAGATAAGTTAATATTATTTGAACCCCCCAAAAAAACCTGCCAATGGATTACCTTTGGGGGGGGGAACAAGGACCCTTACTTCAAATAATTTCCTAAAAGACATGAAGTTTATCTGAAATGATAAGGCTGAAGAATTAAAGCTGTAATCTCAACACCTACTAATGAAAGGAGAGCTCAGGACAGGGTGCAGCCTGTGCTAATGTGGAGAAATGCTCTCACTGGCAGACTTACCGGAGATCATGCAGCTCTGAGCCAGAACCTGTTATTAACAGAAACTGCCCAGAAGACCGATGAGAAACCGTCAGCTCAGCATACACTCGGCCTTTTGGTGTTAACATGTGGCTTATGTTTGTAAAACCCACCTATATTTAAAAAAAAAAAGAAAACTGAAATGACCTCCGAGTGAGATACAATCATTTTATCTTGCAGCAGAGCCTATACATTAAAAATGTGGGTGTCGGGAGTCCGCCGGTAGCACCTCGGGTTAAGCACACGTGCAAAGCGCAAGGACTGAGGTAAGGATCCCGGTTCGAGCCCCGGCTCCCCACCTGCAGGGGAGTCGCTTCACAGGCAGTGAAGCAGGTCTGCAGGTGTCTATCTTTCTCTCCCCTCTCTGTCTTCCCCTCCTCTCTCCATTTCTCTCTGTCCTATCCAACAACAATGACATCAATAGCAACAATAATAACTACAACAATAAAACAACAAGGGCAACAAAAGGGAATAATTTTTTTTTAATGTGGGTATCAACTGTACACCTGAATCTCATAATTTATTGAAAGCTATGTATAAGCCTAAACCCAAGACCAGCATGTAAGTTCTCAAGTTAAATGACCTTGAACATTACTCGTCATAAAAATTCTATTTTGACTGATTTTATAGTTTCTACTGACACAATAAGCGAAGTCACAAGATCTCCAGACAAAAATTCATTCGACTAAAATTCAAATTGGAAACTTTTATTTTCGGATTCACATAGGAATTCCCGGGTGAATGTTGGCTTTTTCTAGCTAGTGGCTAGCGACTAAACAAACCAGCGTCCTAGGCCTCAGGGGACGGAGAGGTGGTACACATGGCTGAGCACACCTGTCACCAGAATCCTAGACCTTGTACCCACATCAGGTCAGTTACCTTTGGAATAACATTTGCAAAGAGACGGTCCAACAGTCGAATGGAGTCTTGGCCTTTGATGGTAAACTTCCCAAATGGTGTTAGGTCAATCACCCCTACTTTTTGTATGACCTGTTTATACTCAGAACCCACAGGCTCAAACCAGTTTGTGCGGCGAAAACTTGGCCTGAAACATAATGTCACAATTATCATTCATTTTCAGAAAAGCAAAGCTATCTTAATAAACCCTACTCATCTAGAAATAGGAACAGTTGGGAAATATGATGCAACCTAAAATTTTGCTCTAAAAATGTATGTTTGGTAGAATCTGATTTTTTAAAAGTTACTTATCTAAGCCCATGACCCATTTCATAGAGATTGAAGTAGAAATTAATGTTAGTTAACTAGAAAATAAGATGATGCCCTACACCCATCCCCGACAAATGAACTTTTAAAAAAGAAAGAACATACGGTGACACGTGGGCTCTCAGATCTAGCAGGTAGCTGAGAAGCCAATCAACCGTGTAGCAATCAATTTCAGATGCCTTTTAAAAATTTTTTCCGACTTCTGTCTATAAGTGAGATCATCTCATATTTGTTCAGTTAAAAAACAAGATCAGAAGGAAAAACACTAAGAAGAACTTGGACTGGAGTCGGTGTCTTGCACCAAAGTAAAAGACTCTGGGGTGGGGGAAGGGCTCAGGTCCTGGAACAGGATGGCAGAGGAGGACCTCGTGGGGGTTGAATTGTTATGTGGAAATGTTATGCATGTACAAACTACTGTATTTTACTGTTGACTGTAAACTTTTAATCCCCCAATAAAGAAATCAAAATAAATAATAAATATTTTATTTTATTTTTATGCATCTAAATCAGAAGATATAAAAGTGAATTTATCTTATCCAGTGATTCTTCATTTATTTAATTACTTACTTACTTATTGCCAAAGTGCTACTCAGCTCTGGCTTAAGGTGGTGCTGGGGATTGAACCTAGGACTCAGAGTGTCAGGCATCAGTCTTTTATATAACCACTCTGCTATCTTACCAGCCCTTGTTCAATACAGCAGATCAACTGTAAACCATTAATCCCCCAATAAAGAAATAAAAAGAAAGAAAATACAGCAGATCTGGAACTGTGTCCAAGAGACTGCATTCTTTATTTCAGATACTTACAGCATTTTTACTAGTAACTTGAGAGTGGTTTGCACGATTATATGATCAAAGGAGAAGAGTCCCACACAGCACCCGCCATCAAAGTTCTGGGCCTCTCCCCTGCAACAGTAACTACCAGAGTTCTCGACAAGTCTTAGAAACAGTCTCATTATTAAATCTTTGCAAGTCCATGTGTTTCAGTTCTCTCCATTCCACATATGAGCAAAACCACCCAGCAGTTGTCATGGACCCCCCCCCCCCTCCTTACTCCCCTGGGATAATCACCTCCAGTTCACAGAGGCTATATCCTAACAGGTTCCCAGGCAATGCTTGAGTTTAGAATTCAGACCTGACATCTTGGGGTTTTTTTTTTAGAGAGAAAAAAAAATAACAAAAAAATAACAGCACTATCCGAGATGTTTGCAAACATTAATGACAGAACTGGGCCTGGAGCAAAAGTCTCCTGAATCATTCAGCAGAATCCTTTCTACTGTGTAAGTAGATTGTTAACGTGGTATTTTAACTTCAGAGCAAGATGTCTGGGAAATGAGTGTCCAGTGGTTTAATGATTAAAATGGAAGACGAAGCTGACATACCTAAACTGCACAAAGTGAAGAGTAGATCTACTTGACTCATTTAGGAAAAGCCACACCAGTATGCTGTCCACAGATACCTTAGACTGGCTGTCTGTAGGCCTCAGATTCATTCATCAGCAACTGGCCCTGACAATACACAATACCTGGCCCTCTATCATACTACGACAAAATACGATACCGTTTTGACCCTCCTTAAAGTAGATACCAAAATTCTGTAAAAGTCAGAAAGGAGGTAACTGAATATCTAGATTTGCTACTTGTTTTTCTGTTGATTTGTGGACTCTTATGAGAAAACAATATACAATCACTGTCATTTAAGGAAAACATCATCTTATAGCCCTTGAGAGAACTGTTTTAGTGACATGCCTTATTCTTTATCACAATTTAAGATGCTAAGAAAATTACCTCAGGGGCCGGGCAACGGCGTACCTGATTAATTGCACATAGTAAGGAGCTCAAGGACTCGTGCAAGGATCCAGGTTCGAGTCCCCAGCTGCCCACCTGCAGGGGAGTCGCTTCACAAGCGATGAAGCAAGGCTGTAGGTGTCTGTCTTTCTCTCCCCTTCTCTGTCTTCCCCTCCTCTCTCAGTTTCTCTCTGTCCTATCCAATTAAAAAAAAAAAAAGGAAGAAAGAAAGAGAAAAAGAAAGAAAGAGAAAAAGAAAGAAAGAAAGAAAGAAAGAAAGAAAGAAAGAAAGAGGAAAGGAAAATGGCCACCAGGAGCAGTGGATTTGTAGTGCAGGCATCCAGCCCCAGCAGTAACCCGAGGCAAAGAAACAGAAAATCTCTCCCTTGAACTCACCAGCTGTGCACACATTGTGTGTGACTTCGTGCATACATACTTGCATTCAACAGTTCCATAAAAGAAATGTAAAAACCCAACATCCCTTTAGCAGGATTCTTAGATTCCTACTTTTCATATTGTGATACTAAGGAATGTGACCAGGCATCCTAAACCACACATACACACAACCCTTTAGAAGCCGACTGAAACCAAATGTGAAATTGGAGAGGGTGCTCTCTTAGGAAAATGCCAAGTGGAGACTTCACCTGGGCTGGCTGTAGGACTTTCTAATTACATGTGTCCCAGTGTCATCGGGGTTAGACTAATGTCTCTACTTCCAGAAAATGGTTTTTGTTTCGTTTCTTACTGTTACCAGTGTTATCATTGGGCTTGGTGCCTGCATGCCTGCACAATGAATCTACCACTCCCAATGGCTCCTTCCTTCCTTCCTTCCTTCCTTCCTTCTTTCTTTCTTTTTTTTTTTTTTTTCCTCCAGGGTTATTGCTGGGCTTGGCGCCTGCACCATGAATCCACCGCTCCTGGAGGCCAATTTTTCCCCCTTTTGTTGCCCTTGTTGTTGTAGCCTTGTTGTGGTTATTATTATTACCATTGCTGATGTTGTTCGTTGTTGGATAGGACAGAGAGAAATGGAGAGAGGAGGGGAAGACAGAGAGGGGGAGAGACAGACAGACACCTGCAGACCTGCTTCACTGCCCGTGAAGCGACTCTGCTGCAGGTGGGGAGCCGGGGGCTCGAACCGGGATCCTTATGCCGGTCCTTGTACTTTGTGCCACCTGAGCTTAACCCACTGCGCCACCGCCCGACCCCCCTTTTCTTTCTTTCTTTTTTTATATTTTATTTATTTTATTTTTGAGAGACATGCAGAGGGAGAGAGAAACACCAGAGCACTGCTCAGCTCTAGCTTATGGTGGTGGTGGGGGGGTTGAACCTGGGACTTTGGAGCCTTAGGCATGAGATTCTGTTTGCATAACCATTATGCTATCTCCCCCTCCCTCTTTCTTTTTTTCTTTCTTTCTTTCTTTCTTTCTTTTTAATTTCTTTATTGGGGAATTAATGTTTTACATTCAACAGTAAATACAATAGTTTGTACACTTTCATTTCTTTCTTTCTTTCTTTCTTTCTTTCTTTCGATAGGACAGAGAGAAAGTGAGAGGAAAGAGCAAAATAGAGAAGGAAAGAGAAAAAGAGACATGTGGCCAGGCAGTGGTGCACCCGGTTAAGTGCAAGGACCTTGCAAGGACCCAGGTTCAAGCCCCTGGCCCCCACCTGTAGGGAGAAAATTTCACAAGTAGTGAAGCAGGGCTGCAGTGTCTCCCTGTCTCTCTCCCTTTCTATCTCCCCCTTCCCTCTCAATTTCTCACTCTCTGCCCAATAATAAATAAAAATAAATAGATAGATAGATATAATAAAACAGAGAGACTTGTAGCACTGCTTCACAGCTCATGAAGCTTCCCTCCTGCGGGTGGGGAGTGGAGAGCCTGAACCGGGTCCTTGCGCAGGACAATGTGGACGCTTAACCAGGCGCACCACAGTGGGGCCTTGGGAAGAAGCAGAGTGCAGGGGTCCCGGCAGGAAACAGCACTTCTCTGAGGCCCTTCCATCCCGGCGCCACGCCTGTCACGCTGCAAGCAGGGTCATAGACGGCTTCAGTATTCGCTCACCGATACTGCGTGTCCTGGCCTGGTCTGTAGAACCAGTGTGGCTGCTCCCACCCTGCATGGAACCCCATGGAACACTTGGACTCCAGGGTCTCATAAAGCCCACTGACTCGTTGAGTCGGTCTCCCGGCAAAACGTTCTTCCTTAGGATAACCAACTGGAAAACACAAACCAGAGTTTTCAGGAGCACAGAAGCCAAACTACAACATCCAGTGAAGACAGGAGCTCACAAAGTGGACACCCGCACATGCTCATTTAAATACACATATATGCACTGAATTTATGTAAAAAAAAAAACAAAACAACCCAAAGGTGCCATTTATATTTTATCATCAAAGTAAAAGTATACTTTAGGGAGCTGGGCGGTGTCGTAGCGGGTTCATCGCACGTGGCACAAAGCGCAGGGACCAGAGTAAGGGTTCCACTTGGAGCCCCCGGCTCCCCACCTGCAGGGGAGTCGCTTCCCAGGCGGTGAAGCAGGTCTGCAGGTGTCTGTCTTTCTCTCCCCCTCTGTCTTCCCCTCCTCTCTCCATTTCTCTCTGTCCTATCCAACAATGATGACAGCAATAACAAAAATAAGCAACAAAAGGGAAAACAATGGCCTCCAGGAGCAGTGGATTCGTAGTGCAGGCACCAAGCTCCAGCAATTACCCTGGAAGTATAAAAAAAAAAAGTATACTTTAAATTTATAATCAATGATGTACACCATAATATATATATATATATATATAGTGTGTGTGTGTCTTATTGTATCTTAGCATGGTGCACTTTTATTAGTGATTTAATATTGATTTACAAAATTATAAGGTAATAGGAATATAATTCCCCACCGTCCCCACCACCAGAGTTGTGTCTCTATCCCCTTCAATGGAAACTGCAGTAGTTCTCCAAAGGTCACAAATATGAGTTGACTTTATATCTCCATATATATATATTTTTTATTTTATTTTATTTTTGCCAGAGCACTGCTCAGCTCTGGCTTACGGTGGTATAGGGGATTGAACCTGGGACTCTGGAGCCTCAGGCATGAAAGTCTCTTTGCATAACCATTATGCTATCTACCCCACCCCCTATATCTCCATATTACACACCCACAGACACACACACACACACACACACACACACACACACACATATATTTTGGCAGAGTCCAGGGCCCTGCACATTCATGATTTCACCACTCCTGGGACCTCTTTTTCATCCAGATAGGCTGACAGAGATGGGAGTGTGAGAACCACAGCATCTAGGTGTTTGTTGTTGTTGTTGTTGTTGTTATTCCCATGTGGTGCCAGGTCCTGAACACGGCAAAGCGTGCACCCTACCCAGTGAACTAGCCATCTCTCGGGCCGCACACAATGCATTTCTTAATCCTTCACCACTCCCACCATATTTAACAGATGAAAGAAAAAAAAAAACATCTAAAGCTAGAGGTACCACATCTTGTAGAACATGGGGTATTTGTGTTTTACCAATGTTGTTGAATCCATATGATTCTCGTGCTTTGGCCTCTGTATACTGAGTCGTTGTCCATTTGCCATAGCGATTGGGATCCAATTCTATCAGATCAAAAGGTGGTTCTCCATGCAGGATCCAGTCACTGAGGTATTTCCCTACACCACCAGCGTGGATTATGCCATATCTTTCAAACAGAGATAAATATCCTATTACCAACACATGTTGTGTTCAAATAATGAGACATCCAAATATTCTTTTTAAAATTTTTTATTATTTATTTTCCCTTTTGTTGCCCTTGTTGTTTTATCATTGTTGTGGTTATTACTGTTGTTGGATAGGACAGATAGAAATGGAGAGAGATGGGGAAGACAGAGAGGGAGAGAGAAAGACAGACACCTGCAGACCTGCTTCACTGCCTGTGAAGCGACTCCCCTGCAGGTGGGGAGCCGGGGGCTCCAAGTGGAACCCTTACTCTGGTCCCTGCGCTTTGTGCCATGTGCGCTCAACCCACTAAACTAACGCCCGACTCCCACATCCAAATATTCTATAGGGTTTGAAGTTGAAGTGTTTGTTCTGTGCTATTCAAAGCATACAATTAGCATAATAATTGTGCTACATATATATATATATATATTTTTTTTTTTCTCAGTTGCCACCAGGGTCATCACTGGGGCTTGGTGCCTTCACAATGAATCCACTGCTCCTGATGGCCATCTCTACCCTCTTTATTCCCCATTTGTTTGCTGAGACAGAGAAAAATTGAGAGGGGAGGGGGAGACAGAGAGGGAGACAGACACCTCCAGTACTTGCTTCACTGCTCATGAAGCTTCCACCCTGCAGACGGGGCACAGAAGCTTGAATGACAGCAAGTGCACTTAGCCAACGGTGCCACCACCCTGGCCCTGGGCTATAATTTTTCTTCCTCAGAATATACCCATGTAGGCATCTAAATTGAATGTGTTTGGCTAGATAGCTTGAAGTTAAACTCTGTGTAGTTTCAGAGATTTGTATCTGCAACAACAAAATAAGATCACTATTAGCTTAGTCACGACGCTCATTTTAGGGAGAAGATGGAAGACAGAAAACAGGCAAATGCAGTTGGTACTTTGTCAGCCCTACTGAACACTGACAGAAAGCTTTGGGATCGGACGGTGGCACAGTGGGTTAAGCGCACATAGTACTAAGAGCAAGGATCCTGGTTGGAGCCCCCGGCTCCCCACCTGCAAGCAGAAAGCTTCACAGACGATGAAGGAGGTCTACAGGTGTCTTTCGATCTCCCCCTCTATATCCCCCCTCCCCTCTCCATTTCTCTCCTATCCAATAAAATGGAAAAAAAAAAAAAAAGCCACCAGGAGCAGTGGATTTGTAGTGCCAGCACTGAGCCCCAGTGATAACCCTGGAGGCAAAAAAGAAAGAAAGAAAGAAAGAAAGAAAGAAAGAAAGAAAGAAAGAAAGAAAGAAAGAAAGGAAGAAAGAAAGAAAGAGAAGGAAGAGAAAGAAAGAGAAGGAAGAGAAAGAAAGAAAGAAAAGAAAAAGAAAAAGGAAGGAAGGAAGGAGGGAGGGAAGGAGGGAGGGAAGGAGGGAGGGAGGGAAAGGAGGATGGGAGGAAGGGAGGAAGGGAGGAAGGGAGGAAGGAAGGAAGGAAGGAAGGAGGGAGGGAGGGAAGGAAGGAAGGAAGGAAGGAAGGAAGGAAGGAGGGAAGGGAGGAAGGAGGGAAGGAAGGAAGGAAAGCTTGCATGAAGCAGAGTCCTGACTTCCGTGCAAGGATCTTAGCGATGTTCAAAGAGGCACTCATCCTGGGCCTGTGGAAAGGGTGGGGAGAGAATCTTGATCCTGGACTTTTTATCTCATGGTTCACCTATAAGTTGGGGTTTATTTTCTCTTTTCTCCGTGAAGCTGTTTTAAAACAGAATGTGGCAAATGAAGTGTTTTGTATAGGACAGAGGGTCACAGCTGAGCACTGATTGTGTAGCTCCTCCTACTCGCTTCTGTTTAATAAAGAACTTTAGGGCAGAGTTCTCTCAGATTCCTGTCAAGAAACACTTCTGAGGAACTGAACAAATAGGCGGCCGTGGAGAGAGGAGCTTCAGGAGCAAACACCAAAATGCAAAAAAACTCTAGTAGTACCCACAAGGACAGCAGCTTAACAGATCACAGGTTCTAAGAGTTTGGGGGCAGTGAACCAAGACTAGGATTTGAACAAAACTTTCCTCATAACAAGATGGACAGTTTAGCTATTACACACACTCACACACACTCACACACACTCGCACACTCACACACTCGCACTCGCACACACTCGCACACACACTCACACACTCACACTCACACACACACACACTCACACACTCGCACACACACACACACTTGCACACACATACTTGCACACACACACTCACACACACTCACACACACACACTCACACACATACACACACACATTCACACACTCTCACACACTCGCACACACACTCACACACACACACTCACACTCACATACACACATACACACTCACACACACTCACACACACACTCACACACACTCACACACACTCACACACTCGCACACACACTCACACACACTCGCACACACACACTCGCACACACACACTCACACACACACACTCACACTCGCACACACACTCACACACACACATACGCACACTCACACACACTCGCACACACACTCACACACACTCGCACACACACACACACTCACACACTCGCACACACACTCACACACACTCGCACACACACACTCGCGCACACACACACTCACACACACACACTCACACACACTCGCACACACACTCACACACACATACTCGCACACTCACACACACATACACACAATCACACACACTTGCACACACACACACTTGCACATACACTCACACACACTCGCGCACACACACTCACTCACACACACACTCACACACACTCACACACACACTCACACACTCACTCACACACTCACACACACTCACACACACACTCACACACACACACTCACACACACACACTCACACTCACACACACTCACACACACACTCACTCACACACATACTCACACACACACTCACACACACACACACACTCACACTCACACACTCACACACACACTCACACACACTCACACACACACACACACACACACACACACACACAAATACCTAAAGTTATTATAAGGCTATTTCTCAAGAAAACAAAAGGCAGCAATTCATACTTTTCTGGAGGTATAGTGGTAACGAGACACATGGGGCCAGCAGATAGCCCGCCTAGCCGAGCTTTCACTTGACCAGACGCAAGGACCTGGGTTCAAGTCCCCAGACCCCACAAGGGAGTACCATGTAAAGGGAAGTTTTATGAGGGGCTGTGGCACCAGCAGAAACTCCAGTGCTGTGCTGTCTCTTGCTCTGTCTCTTTGTCTTTCTCTATCTCTTTATCTAAAGAAAACGAGTGCCTGACAGGGTTTGAGTCCCTACTCCTCACCTGCACAGCGGTGTAGCAGGTCTGTAGGCACCTCCCCACCTCCCTCTCTCTGGTTTTTGTTTTTTGCATTTGCCTCAATAGTTATTGGTGGGGCTTGGTGCCAACAGTACAAATCCACTGCTCCTGGTGACCATTTCTTCCATTTTATTGTACTGGACAGAGATAAATTGAGAGAGGAGGGAGAGATGGAGAGGGAGAGGGAGAGAAAGATACCTGCAGACTTGCTTCACTGCTTGTGAAGGGTCCCTGCTGCAGGTGGGGAGCCGGGGGCTCTAACCTGTGTCCTTGTGCTTGGTACTATGTGCTCTTTGTTTTGTTTTGTTTTGTTTTGTCTCCAGGGTTATTGCGGGGGCTCAGGCTCGGTGCCTGCACCATGAATCCGCTGCTCCTGGAGGCTACTTTTTCCCTTTTGTTGACATTGTTGTGGTTATTATTGTTGTTGTTATTGATTTCATTGTTGGATAGGACAGAGAGAAATGGAGAGAGGAGGGGAAGACAGAGAGAGGGAGAGAAAGACAGACACCTGCAGACCTGCTTCACCGCCTGTGAAGCGACTCCCCTGCAGGTGGGGAGCCGGGGGCTCGAACCGGGATCCTTACGCCGGTCTTTGTGCTTCACACCATGTGCACCTAGCCCACCGTGCTGCCACCTGGCCGCCCACACTGTCATCTTCTTTCCCTTTTATCTATGCACATGAGCCGAGAAATAAGGTAGAGTGTTGGTTTGAGGTTAATCCTGGGCAAAACAGAATTTACTTTTGAAGTAAATATTCTGGGTCCAGACGGTGGTGGGTCCGGTACAGTGAGCGCATCAGCGTGTGATGCAACCCAGATCCAAGTCCTTGGCCCCCACCTGCAGGGGGAAGCTTCATGAAGGTGGAGCAGGGCTGCAGATGTCTCTCTTTCCCCTTCCCTTCTTACCCCTCCCCTTTCAACTTCTATCTGTCCTCTCAAATAAAAGGGAAAAGGAAAAAGAGAAAAGAAAAGAAAGGAACGAAGGAAGGAAGGAAGGAAGGAAGGGAAGAAGGGAGGAAGGGAGGAAGGAAGGGAGGGAGGAAGGGAGGAAGGGAGGGAGGAAGGAAAATTGCCACCAGGAGCTGTGAATTCATCCTGCAGGCACCAAGGCCCAGAGATGACCCTGGTGACAAAAAGGAAAATAAACATAAGAGAAAAGAAAGCAAATAAAAGGGATCTTTGCTAACCTTCACTCTGTAACCATTAACAAGTTATAGGCAGAGTGACAGAAAACTGAGTGTCACAAAGGCTTTATCCTGGTTTTGTGACTAAAGACCTAAAAACATGGACTAAAAGACCCCGGGGGGCCTGATGCTTATTCTGTGACGACTAGCTGTGTGGCCTTAGACACGTCACGCAATCACCATGAGCATGGGCACATTCTCTCTGTGATGCTGGTCCACAATTAACTGGTGTGACAATGGAAACCTCACAGTATACAAGTGATACACTATGGCAGTTGGGCCCTTGCATAATCCATAGCAAAGTATAGCTTTGCCTGACTGGAGCCAGTGAGGAAGTGGTGTGTGGAGTGGACAGGGGAGGGCACACACATAGCGGACATAGTTTCTGCACACCTAGTGAGAGAATGAGGTCCTGCTACTCCAGCATCCATCTGAAGGACCTGCTTCTGCCAAATGCCCTGACTGCTCAGCTTTTTGAGTGTCTGGTCTGCAGTTATCATTCTAGCCAATTGCCAGATCTTTTTTTTTTTTTTTTTTTTGCCTCCAGGGTTATGGCTCAGTGCCTGCACCACAAATCCACTGCACCTGGAGACTGTTTTTTTTCCCTTTTGGTGCCCTTTTTTATCATTGTTGTTGTTATTGTCATTGCTGACATTGTTGTTGGATAAGATAGAAAGAAATGGAGAGAGGAGGGGAAGACAGAGAGGGGGAGAGAAAGACAGACATCTGCAAATCTGCTTCACCGCCTGTGAAGCGACCCCCCACCATGCAGGTGGGGAGCCAGGGGCTCGAACTAGAATCCTAATGCCGGTCGTTGTGCTTTGCCCCACCTGCACTTAACCTGCTGCGCTACCGCCCACCCCCCCCTAGATCTTACATTTTACACCGCTGTCTCTTCTTTAAAGTTGCAGTTTGAAATCTGTTCTACGCCAAGAAAACTTGATAGAATTCAATATAATGCATATAATATCTTTTGAGCATCGTGTTAAAATACCAAGAAGAAAAAGGTGTTAGAGGAATGACAGATCAAAAGTAAAACAGACTTAGCTGACGGCAATCTGTGTAAGGCACATAGGCACCAGGACGTAAGCAGATTTGCAGGTTGTCAGTTCCAAGGGTTAGTTGCACCACAGTGACACAGAACAACACTGAAACAGGTTCCCTAGCTCCCTCCAAATCAAAATCTAGAGGTGCTGGAGAACCCCTGATTTCGTGATAGACTCCTGAATTACAAGGCCTTTATTTCTCTGCCAAACTTAACAACTTACAACTACATATACTGAACATGTCAGAAATTCTCTCAACGTCTGTAAATTTCACCTCCAGCCTCCATAGTGGCGTTTGGTTAATTTCACAGTAGACACAGATAGCAGGTCAAAAGCCCTTCAGGCTAACCAAGGCTTTATCTGATACCCCTGAATTATGCCCACATCCTGGGGTAATGTCAGGATTTGCAGAGTAAACACAGAATTGATATAATCACTAGAAACGGAAGAAACAAGTCTGACATAGAGTGGTCCACATACTAGGGGAGAGAACATTCAACTATGCATGCCCTTGAGCTGTTCATGTATGCCCTTCAGATGTTTATACTTGGCATGGCTGTAGGTACAGGGCAAAGTGGCCTGTGCAGGAGACAAGGCGGAGAGCATGGCAGACATCTGGCAGAAGTTCGCTTTGAGATAAGCTGTGTATCCATCACTCCATTTCCCTTCTTTTTTTAAAAAAATTTTTTTATATTTATTTATTTTCCTTTTTGTTGCCCTTATTTTTTTTTATTATTGTTGTAGTTATTATTGTTGTTGTTATTGATGTCACCGTTGTTAGATAGGACAGAGAGAAATGGAGAGAGATGGGGAAGACAGAGGGGGAGAGAAAGACAGACACCTGCAGACCTGCTTCACCGCCTGTGAAGCGACTCTCTTGCAGATGGGGAGCCGGGGGCTTGAACCGGGATCCTTATGCCGGTCCTTGTGCTTTGCGCCAGGTGCGCTTAACCCACTGCGCTACCGCCCGACTCCCCAATTTCCCTTCTTTTCTCTCACTACTAATGGTGTAATAGTTTATTTCTCAGCTCTGAGATATGAACAGAACTCTTCTCCCCAGCATCTAGAGAACCCCAGAATAGCTTTGTGATATTGAGGAATGCTGTCTGGACATCTGTTTGCTTATTAGTTTTCCAATCCTACATCTTTTTTCTAGATTCTAGTTACCAACAATAGAAATATCATAATGGCCTAGACCTCTCACAGATCCCTCTCTCCACCATCACTGGTCATTTCCATCAGAAACATCATCATAAGCCTTCCTGTGGGCCTCTCCAGGACCAAGCCCTCCTTGCAGAGCAGCAATGGTAGGGACTCCCCACTCTCTAACGGAAGGCTGGGTCAGCCTACTCTGCCCCTTATTCATAGATTTTCTTTGGGATTGGGAGATACTCTCTGCCCTAATCCAACTTTCTAGTTCTATTCTCAACTCTGACACCATCTTCTCAGACAGTATTTTTGTCCAACTCCATGTTAGCTGTCAAATTCAAGCAAAAACTATGAAAGTCATAAGCCCCTTGGAACATACCTAAAACAGGTTTTCTTACTTCTTCCAACTCTAAGACCCCCATTCTCAACTGCTCTATTCCTACTTTTTGGTCTCCCTACCGCAGGGGGAAAGCTTCACCAATGATGAAGCTGGTCTGCAGGTGTCTCTCTGCCTCTCTCCCTCCCTACTTCCTTCTTCCCTCTCAATTTCTCTGTTCTATCATATAAAATAAAAAACATTTAAATAAATAAATATTAAAGAACAAATAGTTGTATCTAACTATAGACTAATACAAATTGTTAAAAGAAAAAAGCATTAAACATTTCATCCTGCTTTATATATTACCACCTCTCAGCCACCAAGTTGCAGACACCACTATGATTCCATCCTGAACTTCATGGGCAGACGACCTCACCAATGTGTCCCAGAACCTCCCCTCCCCAGAGCTTTACCACACTAGGGAAACAGGCTGGGGGTGTGGATCCACCTGCCAACACCCATGTCCAGTGGAGAAGCACTTACAGAAGTCAGAACTCTCACCTTCTGTACCCCCTAAAAAGAATGTTGGTCCATGCTCCCAACAGGGGAGAAATGTTAAAGGAAGATGACCAATGGGCTCTGAACTTCAACTCCATCAGGGCCCAGAGAGAGAAGAGGGGAAAAGTGAGAACATTTGGAAGTAGTAATATGTGTAGGTATAATTTAGAATGGCAGAGAAGATGGGATCATGGGAAAAATGGGCAAATATGTGTAAATGTAGACTCAGTCATAGAAAGAAGAGTCACCCCAGATCTGTGACCCTGGGAGAACTACAGTAGCTTCCAATGGAGGGAATGGGGGCAATAAAGTATGAAGTCATTAATAAAATAAAATAAAAGAAATATCACACACGAGATGTAAGGGAATCTGAAACACTCACACAAGACAAAGTTAAGATTCTGTTTTTTAACCTACCCGGGAGACAAAAATGGTGCCCCGTTAGGTATTCGAACCACTGGGCTCCAGAGAAGTGATCACTGAGACAGGCTAGTATAGCAACCAAAGTCATCATTCCACCCTAATACATAAGGTATATTTCCGCTTCTATTATTCAGGCCATCAAAGAGAGGAAGGTACATTCTCTTACTCCTGTCTGCTCATTTTCCCCCCAATTTTTTCCTCACATAGACCTGCCCTTTAATCGGGGTTCAAATGAGAAAGGTTATAGCATTGCTGTTCTTCCCCCACTCCGAGACCTAATATGGGCGCAGGAGGCAGCATCATGGTTCTGCAAAGAGACTGTCAAGTCTGAGGCTCCAAAGTCCCAGGCTCAGTCACCCATCGCACCCTAAACCAGAGCTGAGCAGTGCTGTGGTGACAGAGAGTGGGGGTGGGGGTGGGGGAGAAGAGAACAGAAGAAAAAGAAAGGTAAGGAAAAGAAGGGAGGGGAGGGGAGGAGCTTTTTTGGTGTCAATACCTTGTCTTTGCGACCAGTTATATTCCCCCTCTCTTAAATCCTTTTGCAACCAATAAAGACCACTGATAGCATTAAAAAGAAGAAGGAAAGGAAGGGTGGAAGGAAGGAAGGAAGGAAGGAAGGAAGGAAGGAAGGAAGGGAGGAAGGGAGGGAGGGAGGGAGAAAGCAGGCCTAATATAGTCAATGGCCAACTCAGAGTAAGTTCACCCTATGTCTCTCACCCCCCACTGCTGGTTCCTTCATCGGACCCTAGCCTCTCAGCTGTGTCCACAAGATACCACCCCATGCAGCCTTGCACTACCTTTCAGGCCTCCCTGCCTTCTCCTGGCTGTAGCAGACTGTTCAAGCCTAGGCCTAGCACAGAGATGGCAATTATTACATATTAGTTCAATCAATAGCCCAGTAAACTTGGGGAGAAAGTTGGAATACTAGTAGATGTAATATGATAGTAAAATGGATTTGACGTTCGTACTCACCAAACTAATGGGACCAAGATTAGAGATGAGAGTTCACCTGGGTAATGGAAGCACAGATTGTAAGCAAGCTGAGGCATCCATAAAGACGCAGATCATGTTGGACAGACAGAACTGATGGTGAAAACCGCATCAGATGCGTTGGCCACTCGCTAGTCTGATTCATCTTTGTCACACTGTGTCATGAAATGTAAAATGACCAATGGAAACGGCCAGGCTCTTCAGGGAGACAGTGTAGGAGACCACTGTCTGTCTGCAACAGATCCTTACAGCCTATAGTATTAAGCCAGTAAACCGTTGTAAGGTCCAATTTTTTTCTTTTTCTTTTTTATATAAATATTTTATTTTAATAAGAGATACACAAAGAGAGGAGAGAGACCAGAGCACTGCTCAGCTCTGGCTTATGGTGGTGCTGGGGACTGAACCTGGGATCTTGAAGCCTCAGTCAGGTATGAAAGTCTCTTTGCACAACCATTATGCTGTCTCCCCAGCCCAGACTTTTTTTTTTCCTTACTGGGGGGATTTAATAGTTTATAGATAACTGTAAAATAAGTAGTTGGTATATGTGTAATATTTCTCAGTTTTCCACATAACACTCTAACCACCCCCCCATGTCCTCCTCTGCCATCATATTTCAGGACATGAACCACCCCAACCCCCACCCCAGAGTCCTTTACTATGGTGCAATATAACAGCTCCAGTTAAAAGTTCTGCCTTGTGTTTCCCCTTCTGTTCTTATTTTTCAACTTCTGTCTATGAGTGGGATCATCCTATATTCATCCTTCTCTTTCTGGCTGATCTCACTTCACATAATTCCCTCAAGGTCCATCCAGGGTGAGGTGAAGAAGATGAAGTCACCATTTTTTTTACAGCTGAGTAGTATTCCATTGTGTATATAGACCACAACTTGCTCAGCCACTCATCTGTTGTTGGACACCTGGGTTGCTTCCAGGTTTTGGCTATTACAGATTGTGCTGCTATGAACACAGGTGCACACAGATCTTTTTGGACGGGTGTGTTTGGACCTTTAGGCTCTATCCCCAGGAGAGGAATTGCAGGGTCATAGGGCAGGTCCATTTCTAGCCTTCTGAGAGTCCTCCAGACTGTTCTCTGCAGGGGTTGGAGCCATTGATATTCCCACCAGCAGTGCAGGAGGGTTCCATAATGTCAGCTTTGTTGTTGTTGTTGTTTAAGTTTTATTTATAAAATGGGAACACTGACAAGAACATAAGATAAGAGGGGTACAATTCCACACAATTCCCACCACTGGGGGGGGGGTCAGCATTTTAAAACTGAATATATATATATGCCTGGGGCTTTATCATTATGGGCTGAATTTTTCAGATAGAAGGCTAGAGAAAGAGGAGAAGGAGAAAGAAAACAAGAGGGATGGAAGGGGAGGGAGAGAAGGAGAAGCAAAGATACCACAGGGCGAAGACGCCTCCCAGGGCAGTGAGGGCCAGCCTCACACCGGTGCACCTCCCAGCTGAGCTACAGTGTTTGCCCCAAATCGAGTTTTGTTTGTTTGCTTTTATTCCTAGCATTTCAATGATCATAAAATGGAAAAAAGCTCTTTGCTCCTCTATGATTTTCCATGTTTGGTCCTGAAACTATGGGAGAAGATTCATCTGAAATACACAACTACAACAAATAAATAAATAAGTAGGACTACCGTACACTAAAAAAAAAAAAAAAAAAAAAAAAAAAGGAAAAAAATCTGCACAGAAAAAGAACCACAAAGACAGAGAGCCTACTACGGAGTGGGAGAAAATATTTAAAGTCCTTCATCAAACAAAGGGCTAAAAACCAAAATACATAAAGAAGTCAGCAGCAACAACTGAAAAATAAATAATAATAATAGCCTAATAACAGCCCCATTACAAAATGGGGAGAGGATGTGGACAGAAGCCTCACCAAAGAAGAGATCCAGAAGAACAACAGACATATGGGGGAAAAAAAAAAATGCTCCAAGTCACTGCTTATCAGAGAAATGCAGAGACAAAGACGACAATGTCATACACCAGAAAGTGCAGCAATGCTAAGTGTCGGTGAGAATGTAAAGGGGAAAGAAAGCCGTCTACACTGTCGGTGAGAAGGCAAGTTGGCCCA
Organism: Erinaceus europaeus; assembly: GCF_950295315.1. Taxonomy (NCBI): domain Eukaryota; kingdom Metazoa; phylum Chordata; class Mammalia; order Eulipotyphla; family Erinaceidae; genus Erinaceus; species Erinaceus europaeus. Next base: position 4,828,465 of record NC_080172.1, read on the forward strand.
CTCCTAGGACAAATACTCTAGAGATTTCTCAGAGCACTAGAAATGGGCCTGCCTGCCCTAGAGGAGATCTCTGTACAGCTACATTCAGAGCAGCACATTTTGTAACAGCTCAAACTTGGAAACAACCAAATAAGAAAGCTGCAGTGCCGGACAGAGTGGTGGTGCACTGGGTAGGGAGCACACCTTGCCATGCGCAAAGTCAGGGATTCAGGTTCCCAGGCTCCACATGCAGGAAGAAAACTTCATGAGCAATGAAATAGTATAGAAGGTGTCTCTCTTTCTCCCTCTCTATTTTTTCCTTCCCTTTCGATTTCATTCTGTCTCTATCCAACTAATAGATAAATATTTCTTTCTCTCTTATTAGATAGAGACAGGGAGAAATTGAGAGGAGGAGGTAGAGAGGGAGAGAGACAGAGAAACACCTGCAGCCCTGCTTCACCACTCATGGAGCTATTCCCCTGCAGGTGGGAGACCAGGGGCTTGAACCTGGGTCCTGCGCGCTGTAATGTGAGTGTTTAACCAGGTGCATCACCACCTGGCCTCTAAATAAATATTTTTCCAGCTTTTCTTTTTTTTTATTATTGGGGAATTAATGTTTTACATTCAATAGTAAGTACAATAGTTTGTACATACATAACATTCCCCAGATTCCCATATAACAATACAACCCCCACTAGGTCCTCTGAATCCTTCTTGGATCTGTATTCTCCCCACCCACCCACCCCAGAGTCTTTTACTTTGGTGCAATAATAAATATTTTTTAAAAGAGAGTCTGGCATATACACAATGAACTATTACTCAGCTGTCAAAAAAGATGAAGTAACTCCTTTGTCTCCTCTTGGATGGAACTTGAAGGAATTGTATGAAGTGAGATAAGACAGAAAGAAGACTGTGAATATCAGACGACTTAACTCACAGCTGGAATTTCAGAAACAAGGACAGAAAGGGAGACAGAAAGTGTTATGTGGCATGGGTGTGGTGTATTGCACCAAAGCAAAGGACTCTGGGAAAGGAGGCGGAAGGAGGGGATTGGGAGAAGCCTTGGGGTCCTGGTGCCCAGTGCCGGGGAAAAGGTGTTTACGGTAAGCTGGGTGTGGGAGTGTCTTGCAGATACTTATCACAGGAGTTAAGAATTCCAGATGCTACCGTGATGCCAGCCTGACTTCCCCGGACAGACAACCCCACCAATGTGTCCTGGAGCCCCGCTTCCCCCAGAGCCCTGCCCCACTAGGGAAAGAGAGAGGCAGACTGGGAGTATGGATCCACCTGTCAATGCCCATGTTTAGCAGGGAAGCAATTACAGAAGCCAGACCTTCCACCTTCTGCAACCCTCAATGGCCCTGGGTCCATGCTCCCAGAGGGATAGAGAATGGGAAAGCTATCAGGAGAGGGGATGGGATACGGAGTTCTGGTGGTGGGAACTGTGTGGAGTTGTACCCCTCTTATCCTATGGTCTTGTCAATATTTCCATTTTATAAAAAATATTTTAAAATGTGATTATAAAGTACTAAAGTGTTTCTAAATACAAGAAAAAGAAAGAGAGAAAGAAAGAAAGAAAGAAAGGGAGGGAGGGAAAAAGAAAAAGAAAGCTGCCCATGGGAGGACCTGGGGGGGGGATGTTATGTGGAAAACTGAGAAATGTTACACATGTACCAACCACTGTATTTTACTATTGACTATAAACCATCAGTCCCACCAATAAAGAAAAGAAAGCTATGTATCCATGTTCAAAAGCTATGCTGTAATTCATTAATCCTCCCATAAAGTAAAATAAAATAAAAAACCACTACTCATACCCAGGCTTCTCCTTCTTCACCAGGAAAGTCTAGCGTTCTGCTTTATTGCCAGGAAATACCGTTGGCTTCCCCAGCAGTACTCACCCAAAGCCGATAGCCACCCAGTAGTTCCTAACCCCCTGATGGGGGCCCACCATAGGCAGAATGTCCGGGGAGTAGGTGATAGGACCGTTGACGATATTGATGATGTCGGCCTTCCTCAACACTGGGACTGTCTCCATTGCAGCTTCGACATGCTCCATAATTCGATCCAAATCAGACTCAAAGAGCTCTTTCCCGAACCCTAAGGAGACACGTCACTGTGGTCAGGATATTCACATTGCACCAGCAATCTCTCCAAAGTAATTCCCATCCCCAGAGCAGCTTGCATTCATTTTGTTGTCACCCACAGAAAGAGCAACAGAGGGAGTCAGGCAGTAACGTAGCAGGAGGACCGGCCTGAAGATCCCGATTCGAGCCCCCAGCTCCCCACCTACAGGGGAGTCACTTCACAGGTGGTGAAGCAGGTCTGCAGGTGTCTATCTTTCTCTCCCCATCTGTCTTCCCCTCTTCTCTCCATTCCTCTCTGTCCTATCCAACAACAATGACATCAATAACAACAACAATAATAATGACAACAAGGGCAACAAAATGGGAAAAACGGCCTCTAGGAGCAGTGGATTCATAGTAAAGGCAACGAGCCCCAGCAATAACTCTGGAGGAAAGAAAGAAAGAAAGAAAGAAAGAAAGAAAGAAAGAAAGAAAGAAAGGAAGGAAGGAAGGAAGGAAGGAAGGAAGGAAGGAAGGAAGGAAGAAAGAAAGAAAGAAAGAGAGAAAGGCAACTCTGGAGGAAAAAAAGAAAGGAAGGAAGGAAGAAAGGAAGGAAGGATGGATGGATGGATGGATGGATGGATGGATGGATGGATGGATGGATGGATGAAAGAAAGGAAGGAAAGAGGAAAGAAAGAAAGGAAGGAAAGAAGGAAGGAAGGAAGGAAGGAAGGAAGGAAGGAAGGAAGGAAGGAAGGAAGGAAGGAAGGGGGAGTCAGGCGGTAGCACAGCGGGTTAAGCGCATGTGGCGCAAAGCGCAGGGACCGGCAGAAGGATCCCGGTTGGAGCCCCCGGCTCCCCACCTGCAGGGGCGTCGCTTCACAGGCGGTGAAGCAGGTCTGCAGGTGTCTGTCTTTCTCTCCTCCTCTCTGTCTTCCCCTCCTCTCTCCATTTCTCTCTGTCCTATCCGACAACGATATCAATAATAATAATAACTACAACAATAAAAAAGGGCAACAAATGGAAATAAATAAATAAACATTAAAAAATTTTTAAAAGAAGGAAGGAAGGGAGAGAGGAAGGGAGAAAGGAAGGAAGGAAGGAAACAGAGAAAGACATTCATGATGACATCAACACTCTCCCCAGGGCTGTGGCGGCCAGGCTAGAACCTGGGCTGAGAGCATGAGAAAGCAGGTGTGATGCTGAGGGAAGCTGTGCTGCTGGTCAGTAAAGGACAGGCATACATGGTACAATGAGGGGCTGGGCTGTGGCACATCTGGTCAGGCGCACATAGCAGGAAGCGCAAGGACCTGTGTAAGGATCGGGGTTAGAGCCCCTGGCACCCCACCTGCAGGGGGGATGCTTCATGAGCAGTGCAGCAGGTCTCTCTCTCCCTCCTTCTGTCTCCTCTTTTTCACTGAATTTCTCTCTGTCCTATCCCATAAAATGGGAAAAAATGACCACCAGGAGCAGTGAATTCATAGTTCTAGCACTGAGCCCCAGCGATAACCCTGGAGAGAGAAGAGAGAGGAAAGAGAGAGAAAAGAGGAGAGGAGAGGAGAGGAGAGGAGAGGAGAGGAGAGGAGAGGAGAGGAGAGGAGAGGAGAGGAGAGGAGAGGAGAGGAGAGGAGAAGGAGAGACCTTTTCCCCCTACTGCTGACTGAGCAGCCAACCAGTTTGTCCATATTACTCTGTTCTGGGTCTGTGGCCTAGAGGCCTGGACCAGACTGTAGGAACACACAGGGGTAGCTAAAACTGTGGCTCTCTTTCCAGCTGAAATCATTACAATCTTTACTCAACATTCACTAGAGAAGAGGCAGCCAGCATGTGAGAAGAGCAGAGAAAGAGAAGATCCAGGTAGCAGGTCCCCCTCCCAGTGGGCCTGGAGCCACTGCACTCAGACCCAAGTGTGCAGGACCCAGCCAGCAAAGCGAAAGCCCTCCACCAGCTGGCCTGGCCGCACCCACCTCTGGAAGGCTCTGCAGTGATTTTGCTCTCTGTGGGGATGTAGCCACTCGCTCTTTGAGAAGTGAGAGGACGGGAATCCATTTCCTAGTCCAAGTACCCTGTCAAATTATTGAATTCTACGCCCTACAGTTTCATCTGTTTCTTTATATCATATCTTCCTTTAATCATTCGGTGCTCTCCGGTGATATTTTAGCTCTTAATATAGATTCGAACTTGAGGCTCATAGCTGGGCTCCACCCTTCATTTGGCTCTGTGTAAATGTTTCATGAAAAGCAAAAACACCCCACCAATGTGTCCTGGAGCCCCGCTTCCCCAGAGCCCCACCCTACTAGGGAAAGAGAGAGGCAGACTGGGAGTATGGACCGACCAGTCAACGCCCATGTCAGCGGGGAAGCAATGACAGAAGCCAGACCTTCCACCTTCTGCAACCCACAATGACCCTGGGTCCATGCTCCCAGAGGGATAGAGAATGGGAAAGCTATCAGGGGAGGGGGTGGGATACGGAGTTCTGGTGGTGGGAATTGTGTGGAGTTGTACCCCTCCTACCCTATGGTTTTGTTAATGTCTCCTTCTTAAAATAAATAAATAAATAAATAAATAAGCAAAAACAAGGGGCAGGTGGTGGCGCACTTGGTTAAGTATACACACTACAGTGCACAAGGACCTGGGTTCAAGCCAGGAAAAGGGAGGGAGAGAGGCAAGGAAGAGGGAGGAGAAGGAGGGGTGGAGAGGGAGGGAAAGAGGGAAGCAGAAGGAGAGCAGGGTGGAGAGACAGCACCACAGCAGAGCTTCGCAGGTAGAGCCCGAGCTAGAACAGGAGCCACACACACACACACAGAAGTGAGTGCCCAGCCCGACTTTTAGCCCCACCTGCCTTTCTTCTCATTTGTCAAAGCACAACCACAACTGTATCAAAATCTGGACGGCAGACCAAGCAGGTGGTGATGGCGTGAGGGGAAAGGTGGGAGACAGAAGATTGATGTGGGTCTTGACTCTTCTAATGTGTGGGAACATTCCTTTTTTTCTTTTCCACTTCCCACCGCCAACTACCTTTTTTTTTCCTGGTTCTCTGCTGTGATAATCAAAGGGGTAGAACAAATCAGCCTCTCAAAGCCCTCACCTCCTGCTTCTCGAGTGTCTAATGACTTGTCCGGTGGTTCCATCTCTGATGGTCCCAGAGAGGAAAGACCACACAAGTCCCGACACACATTTCCACTGGCTAGCTCACCTGAAGGAACCCCACTGCTGACCCAGGAGTCCTGAACCTTCATTTTCTCCTGACTTTCATAGGGACCAAACAGAAGTCCGTCTCTTTCCTGCCGGAGGTAGTAAGAGCCTTCCAGGTCCCGGAGCACAGGGAGTTCTCTTTTTAGCGCTTTCACTTCGGGTATGGTCGATGTGACGACATACTGGTGTTGCACTGGGATGAGAGGATGCTCTAGTCCAACCATCTTGCCTATTTCACGAGCCCAAAATCCTCAAATGATAATAAAAACAATATATAAATATATGACATCAATGTGGCAACTCCTGCACTGTCCTCATGGTAAAGTCTGAGGAACATCACAGCAACTTAAAATTTTTTTGTCAATGCAACATAGACAACACTATGCACATGGCTCGAGACTTTCTGAGGACATCTGGTACCTAGAGAAACAGCGTTCCTGAAATAAATAAATAAATAAATACTGTTGCCCATAAACACAGACGGGCAGGAAAAGAAATGAAAACTTGTGCTTGAATGAAAAATCAACCACCACCCCAAATTTCAGATGTTATAAAACACAGATATAGATAAAGTTATAGAAACACTGGAACTTCTTGTGGACAGGTATGGTGAAGCAAGGAAAGAAGTTCTGCAGGCTGGGGGGTAAGAGTTCACCTGCCGACAACCATGGCTGGCAGAGAAGCAATTACAGCTCTTGCGAAGGTTTTAACTGGTAGGATTAATAGTACCCTGCAGGCAGAGAGGGTCTTGAGGGTAGAAAGAAGATAGATCAAAGGAATGGAATGGGTGGGGATCTTTCAGGCAAAACAATGATTATGTAGATAGGCCCTAGTATCAGGAATGCAGGGTGCTTTGTGAGGCAGGGAGTCTGACAAAACGGGGCACACCGTTGGGGTTACTCCTGTCCCTTCTTGCTCAACCTCTCAGCAGAGAGAGAAACTGACAGGATAGACGCACTCCTCAGGTCAAGCCCTGCCAAGCTCTACCACATCCTCACAATTTCCCGACAGAAATGAACATTATTTCTCCTCTGCAAAAGATAAAACCAGATCATTTGTGACCAGAAGGACACCATCTTCCTTCACCCAAGATGGAGAATCAATATCCAGAAAGGGAAAGAATCTTGCCCCAGGTTACACAGGCAGCCCCTGAAATCATCACATCATTTTGGTTTTCCTGCTATAATAGACTATTCTAAAAATCCAAGACACTTTCATTTATAAAAAGATATTTTCAAATTTAAAATGATAGTCAGCAAGGTAGTGTCTCCTGGCCCCTTAACAAATGATCAGGGAAGGGTGTTTCTCTTTCTTGCTTACTTCAAAATAATCTTGAGTGATTATGCAAATAACAAGACTATCTTAGTAATTTGTTTAGAGGTTGCACACTCTAGATTTTTAACTACTTTTGTTTCTGCTTCTGCTCCCCACCCATCACCACCACCACCCCAGAATCTAACAAGGAGTTCTGAAGACTATTTTGGGAAATTCACAGCTAAGCAAGAATCATCAGTTGGGTAAGCCAGGTGCTGTATACTAATGTGCCAACGTTTGTGTCTGTTTAACCCTGTAAATATCACTCTTTGTGTTCTGCTGTTTTGGCTTAATGGCTAAGTTGTTCACACTTGTATAGTAGCCCTAGGAATGGCGCCTATTAGCAAAACAAAACTCTCACCTGTGAGCATCTATTTTGAGTTGTTTGTCTCTTAACAATTTAGAGATCTGATTTTTTTTTTTTTTCTGGATAGTAGGTTGTTGAGGTCAGAAATGACCAGAAGTACCTAGGGGAACACAGACCTGCTGCACCACATGAGAACACCTGTTCCTGAGGGAAGAAAGTGCTGCACAGGAAAAGGAGTGGTGACAGGTATGAGTGTGGCTTAGCAAAGAGGTGAAGGTGGGGCTGGGGTGGTTATAAACTAGACCTACAGGCATGGCTTGGTGTCCGTCTATGTGAGCCTGCCATCATGTGAGTAAATGGATCCTCTTTATTCCTCTCTCCTCCCCTCTCTCTTGGCCTAAGATGTCAATGTTTTCGGGGCGGGTGGCGGTGTACCAGGTTGAACGCATGTGTTACTGCGCACACGGACCCAGGTTCAAGCCCCTGACCCCCACCTGCAGGGGGAAAGTTTCACAAGTGGTGAAGCAGGGCTGTAGGTGTCTCTCTGTCTCTCTCCTTCTCTATCTCCCCTTCCCTCTCAATTTCTGGCTGTCTCTAGGCAATAAATTAATAAACTTAAATAAATAAAAAGATGTGAATGTTTTCAATTTTTCCTGAATAGTTTAAAATTCCTGAAAATCATGCTTCTTCCTCAAGTCTTTGTTGGGATTATGTGTGACGAACCTTTAAACATGTGGAGAGCAAACTCGGCCCGTAACTCCCCCCAATAGAGGGAGATATGAGTTATCAGTGTCAAGACTCTGCAGGAAAATATAGTAAAGCTACATGTTTTAGTTATGTGCACTAGAATCAATTTGGAGCAGGAAAAACAAACCCCCAGTCTAGTAATTCAAACCACCACACTATCCTCAATGTACTTGTTTTCAATTAAGAACACAAATTTAATAAAATCAACTCAGTTCTATTTAAATGTATCAGTGAATTTCTGAACTAGTCACTTGCTTATCAAAGCATTTTATAGTTAAAATGTAGTGGGAGGGGCCAGGGGGTAGGGCAGCTGATTAAGGGCACGTGGCGCAAAGCACAAGGACCGGCCGGCATAAGGATCCTGGTTCCAGCCCCTGGCTCCCCACCTGCAGGGGAGTCGCTTCACAGCGGGTCTGCAGGTGTCTGTCTTTCTCTCCTCCTCTCTGTATTCCCTTCCTCTCTCCATTTCTCTCTGTCCTATCCAAGAACAATGACATCAATAACAACAATAATAAGTACAACAATAAAACAAGAGCAACAAAAAGGAATAAATATTTTTTAAAAAATGTAGCGGGAATGTATGTAAAAGAATACTATAATTCCATTACTCTAAAACTCACAGCATACAGTGCGAAGCGCAAGGACCCGCGTAAGGATTCCGGTTCGAGCCCCCAGGCTCCCCACCTGCAGGGGAGTCGCTTCCCAGGCGGTGAAGCAGGTCTGCAGGTGTCTGTCTTTCTCTCCCCCTCTCTGTCTCCCCTCCTCTCTTGCTCTCTCGCTTTCTCTCTGTCCTATCCAACAACAACAACAATAACAACAAGGGCAACAAAAGGGTAAAACAGCCTCCAGGAGCAGGGGATTCAGTGCAGGCCCGGAGCCCCAGCGATAACCTTGAAGGCAAAAAAAAAAAAAAAAAAAAAAAAACACCTCACAGCAAACTCTATACTGTTTCACCCTATGGTGGTGATATTTCTTGAATTTCTTGGTATTCTCATCCTGTAGAGAGTAGCTGGGATGCATTGGAACGACCTTCTCGTGGTGCATCCCGTGAGTCCCCATTCATTGGGGAAACTGACGATCCTTCCTAGCCGACTGAATCCACATGGATCCCAGTCACTTTCAAAGCCAGCAGCAAGCAGCTCCTGACAGCTTTCAACCTGACGCTGTTGACTGGCTACGGAAGAAGGGCAAACGCTAGAAGAAGAAGAGAGTAGCTAAATTAGTTTCAATGTAGCCAGATTATACTGCTGGGTCCCACCAAGTCCAAGGCAAAGAGAGAAAACCATGGTCCTAAAATCTACCATAACTACCTGGAGAGTCAATACAAAAGATCATCAGAACGGACTTCCATTTTCAAATTACTAAAAGGAATCAGGCTACCATGAAAGATAAAAGTTCACAGGGCAAGTTTACTTCTACTCATGGTTTTTACACTGGCATTGGCAGCTTCTTTCTCTGACGCAAAGTGTCGGACAAAATTAAGCAATCCTTTTTGGCTGAACACTAGGCCTCGTGGGGCCCTGTCAGTAAAGTTTCAAGTAAAAAGTTTTACAAACCCTTCTAAGCTTTAAGGAGAACTATGCATCAGAATGTGGAGGTTGAAAGGGGAAATTTGCATAATAATAGCTCCAAGCTCCTGTCTAGTCCCAAGTCACCTGTGCAGGACAGGGTAGCATGAAGGTAGAAACAGATTTTGAAAGACACGGACCCTAAAGGCACACCAAGAGGTCAGGAATATCAGAAACTGTCCTTTGGTTCCTCTTGCTCAAAAATATTACTACATTCTCTAGCCTGTAAGGACACTTAGAATTGTTTCTCAGGTGATGTTTTGCAAACCTTCTGATACAACCTGGAAAGCTTAAGATACAGGTTCTAAGAAATTTAACCCAGAAAAAAGTGGGCCAAAAAGGAAAAAAAAAAAAAAGGTGGAGGAGGATAGACAGCATAATTGTTATGCAAACAGACTCTCATGCCTGAGGCTCCAAAATCCCAGGTTCAATCCCCTGGACTACCATAAACCAGAGCTGAACAGTGCTCTGCTTTAAAAAAATAAAACAAAAACCCACAACAAAAGTGGGCCAAAGAAATAGAGTTTTCTAAAGAGAGATACACATGGCCCACAGACATCTGAAGAAATTCTCCACTTCATTTATCACTAGAGAAGTGCAAATTAAAACTAAATGAAGGGGCCATGACACACCTGGTCAATCGTATATAATTACCGTAATGTGCAAGGACCCAGGTTCAAGCCCCCATCCCCTACCTGTAGGAGGGATGCTTCATGAATGGTGAATCAGGTCTGCAGGTGTCTATCTTTCTCTCTCCCTTTCTCTTTTTGAAAATATTTTTATTTATTTATTATTGGGTAGAGACAGAAATTGAAAGGGGAGTGGGAGTTAGAGAGGGAGAGAGACAGAGAGACACCTGCGGACCTGCTCACCACTTGTGAAGCTTTCCCCCTGCAGGTGGAGACTGGGGGCTGAACCTGGGTCCTTGTGCACTGTAATGTGTGTGCTTAATCAAGTTTGCCCTTCCCCCCCCCAAAAAAAAAGGAAAAATGGCCTCTGGAAGTAGTGTATTTGTAGTTCCTGCACCAAGCCCCAGCATAACCCTGGTCACAATAAAAAATAATAATATAATAAAGTAAAAATTACAATGTGACGCCATCTCACACCTGTAAGAGTGGTCAACATCAACAAACCAGGAATGACAGGTGTTGGAAAGGTTGTGGAGAAAAGGGACTCTGCGTCACTGCTGGTGGGAATGTAAATTGAGACAGCCCTTTGGAAGACTGTGTGGGCAGTCCTTAAATCGATAAAACAAATAAAAATGCCTTATGATCCAGCGGTATCACCCTTAAGCATTTACTCAAAGAACATGCAAAGGCAAAAATTTTTTTATATACTTTCCCTTCTTTTTTTGTTTGTTTTTTCCCCTTTTTTGTTGCCCTTGTTTTTTTATTGTTATTGATGTTGTCGTTGTTGCATAGGACAGAGAGAAATGGAGAGAGGAGGGGAAGACACTCAGATGTGGAATCTAGAGATCTGAAACATATGAAAGTGAAAAGAAAAATAAAAACAGAAGCAAGAAAATTGTTCCTAAGATTTGTGAGAACTATGACCGTTCTCTCTGGGAGGTGGCAGGGTTTGGATACAGAACTTTGCTGGTGGATGTGAGGTAGAAACACACACTGTGATCTTATAGTCTCGTAATCTTATATTAATCACAAATTTTAAAAAAAAATGAAACAAAACAAATTCCACTCATATCCTTTCCTTAGTAAAATTATTGGGGGAAGAAAACTGATCTTTGTCAACTTCAATTTTGGAAAGAGACATATTCATAAATTCACTCCCAGTTATTGAGGCTTACTGGGGAGCTTTTGTATTTTGAATAAGGACTATTTGCTTTCATCGCTGGGTCTTCAGCACTATGGGCTGGCTCTTTAAGGTAGAAAGAGAGAGACATATTTGCTCCATTCTTACTCTTTTGGCTCCTGTTAATGAAACACTGTCTCCTTCACTATATCTTACAGCCTTTCAGCCACCAAGCTACAAATGTTACTACAATGCCATCCTGACCACCCCAGGCAGACAACCTCACCAATGACTCTCAGAACCTCCCCTCCCCAGAGTCCTGCCCCATTAGGCAAAGACAGAAACAGGCTGGGGGTCTGGCTCCACCTGCAAACAATATATATGGAGCGAGAGGGAGGGAGGGAGGGAGGGAGGGAGGGAGGGAGGGAGGGAGGGAGGGAGGGAGGGAGGGAGGGAGATAGTGTGAACCCAAATCTGTGACCTTGAGAGAACTATTACAGTTTCTGCTGGAGCGAGTGGGGACACAGAACTGATTGGAATAGTGTGGGATTATACCTTTATTGTCTGATAATTCTATAAATCACTATTAAATTATTAATAAAAAATATAAATATAACTGAGCAACAACAACAACAAAAAAAACACTTCAAAAAATTGGTGTACTACACAAAGTCAAAGAATCTGGGGTAGGGGAGGGCTCAGGTCCTGGAACATGATGGCAGAGGAGGACCCAGTGGGGCTTGTATTGTTATTTGGAACTGTTATGCTGGTACAAACTATTGTATTTTAGTATTGACTGTAAACCATTAATCCCCCAATAAAGAAGCAATAATAATCATCATCATCATCCACTGGTGTGGTCCTAGTCTGACATCAACATGAGGAATCACAAAAAAAAGAAAAAAAAAAAAGAATGAAAGATGAAGACCGAGAAATAGGTTCACCACCACAGCACTGAAGTTTCTCCCAGTGCCATAGGGATTATGCTCTCTAAACAGATAAAATAATGAATTGGGTAGTATTAGTGTTTCATCACCATAATAATAATAATATAAAAACAATGATGTCTAAACACTTTTTCACTTAAAAAAAACAACTACCAGTAAAAAAAAAAAAATGATAGACTACTTACCTGCAGCATTCACAATCCTGTTGGCTGTCACAGGTCCCTGTGGTGTCTCAACCTCCCATGTTCCATCTGACCTGGCTTTCAAAGAAGTCACTGGTGCAGGGTATTTTAAAAGGGCACCATATTTCCTAGCCCCAGCAGCCAGAGCCATCGTTAGAGAATAAGGATCAATGTGGCCATCGCCGGGGTTATACAGTCCAGCTAAAACCTAAATTCATCATGAAGAGTCAATATTCAATATATATGTAGTATTAAACGTGAGCATATCTTGCCAGCAAGCACTTAAGAAAACTGGGCTTTAAAAGTCTGTCATGGCATTAGATTGATCTGTGTCCATTTCTTTCTCTGTATTGAAGCCAAGACTGAAACAGAATCCAGCCTGACAGTTCAGTAGAGTTCCGGCTTGGTCAACACTTGTAATTACTCTGCCAACATCTGTCCACTATCCCTCCACAACAATCTAAACTACCAGTTTCTGTTGGTAACTGAAGCTGTTCAGTATTACTAAGTTTTGGTCAATGCAATGAAAATGGAATTGTGATGTGCTAGCCTCGATGAATCACTTAGAAAAGACAAAACATAAGAAAGACTAGACATGGGGGCCAGGTGGCGGCGCACCTGGTTGAGCGCACAAGGACCCAGACTCAAGTCCCCGGTCCCCACCTGCAGGGGGAAAGCTTTGCAAGTGGTGAAGCAGGGCTGCGGGTGTGGTGATGCAGATGCCGTGGTGGTCATGAGGGAGAGACACAAACACCAGCATCCCTGAACAGCTTCACCAGCCATATCGAGGTCATAGGCACAGAGGAGGCAGAGATTGTGGGTCAGATCTGTGCTCTAGCTCTTTCTAACTAATGAATTTGGCTCCATCCTGGACCTAAACTGTCGTTTTCCATTTAGTAGCAATAAAAACCTTATTATGACTCTTTATGAAATTATGCATGCAAACAGCTTGGCACCGTACCTCAGACCTAAACAGTGCTGTGGTGCTATGTAGCTTGGTGCCAGTCATTATTATTCAAATAGGGCTATCACTAGCTTCCCATTCTCAGATTCGGCTGGAATTAGATGGTGCCTGGTATAGAGATTCTCAAGGAAATACGACTCTAAACTAGGTGATATTTATGTACCAGCATATCACGATCCTTCTAAATCTAATTCCGCAAGCAAGTCTAGAAGCAGAGCTTTTTATATTCTCATTTATCACACTAGCTTGTTGTCTTCTCTGCATTTCTCCAACAGAAGGTTGGAGAAATATACACACACACTCACACACAGATACACACATATACACACACACACACAGACACACATATACACACACACTCACACACAGACACACACATATACACACACACAGAGACACACACTCACACACAGACACACATATATACACACACACTCACACACACAGAGACACATACACATAGACACAGACACACACACACAGACACACACACACACACAGAAAAAATTTCTGATAACTTGTTTGCATTTCATTTGACACACATAATACCCACCGTGCAGTTTACCCAAGTCCTAGCCCCAGTCATCTTCTTTTGCCTTCTGAATAGTTTCCATTTCCCTATTTTGATTAACTTTAAAAATAGCTCTTTCTAAATATGAATTCAAGTCAACAACTGGTAAAAATGTCCTCAAGACAGTTACCTTATTCATGTTGAGTAAAGGGAACATCTCTTGAATTTTTTCAGGTCCAATAATGTACTGTTCTGTCGCATGCCAGCCAGTTCGGGTCATTTGATACTTAAATTCATCCACCCTCACAGGGGTTGTAGCAATTCGAATACTGCCTGGCTGATGAAATCCCACCGCCTATGACAACAATTATGATTAAAGCACAGAAATGAATCATTAGTTAGCACTCAAGCCTGGGTATCTCCATGCAGGCATCTAATAGGAAAACAGATTTACTATGCAGTAAAGGAGAAGAATGTATAGCTTAGCTGAATCTTGCAAACAAAAAAGCATTTATTCAGCAGCTACCAACTAAGGATCTCGTCTGTGTTGGGCACCATGCCAAGAGTGAACAAGAGAAGTGGACTATTGTGGAGTAAGCCCTGGATGGAGTTTACAGGCTACAAGTGGACGCAGACAGCTCAGGGTGTTGTTATAACAAGAAGGGGTTGTGTTATATATGGTGTGAAAGAACATTAGAGGAAAAGAGAAAAAAAAAGAATTTGATGAAGAACTGGAATGCCACAGTGGTGTGATTCAGTGTGGCTTGAAATAGTCAGTCAGCATTAAATAAATGTTAAAGGGCCATTCTTGTTACAGAAATAAAAGATACAGCCCTTGCTCAGTATTTGCTCCTAGTCTGTAGGGAAGACCAGTCCAGAAAGCAGCATATAGAACACAGAGAGGCTGGAGCTCTAAGAGCATGTACACAAATCCTAGGACCAAGGAATGTCCCAGCTCAGCTTGACTGGCAGGTGGGGGAAAGGTAAGATTGACTTCTCAGATCAAATTGATGGGACTTACAGTCAACAGTATTTATACACTTTTCCCATATTTGGGAGTTACTCTCTTCCCTGATCCAGATTTCTAGCCCCCTTTCCAGCCATGACATCATCTCCCCAGACAATAACTTGGGTTCACCTGCATATCAGATGTCAAGCTCAGGCAAAAACTAGTAAAGTCATGGGCCCCTTGGAATATACCTGAAATAGACCTCCTAGCTATTTCCAAAACAGAGACCCCGAATCTTCATCTGCAATATTCATGCCCTTAGGTTCATGATTAGTCAACAGTTTTTTCTGCTTTATATCTTAAATCTTTTTTCAGCCACCAGGTTCCAGATGCTACCATGATCCAACTGAACATTCCTGGACAGATGACCCCACCAATCTGTCCTGGAGCCCCACCTCCCCAGATCCTTGCCCCACTAGGGAAAGAGAGAGACAGGCTGGAAGTATTGATCGACCTGTCAATGCCCATGTTCAGTGAGGAAGCAATTACAGAAGCCAGACCTTCCACCTTCTGCATCCCACAATGACCTTGGGTCCATACTCCCAGAGGGATAAAGAATAGGAAAGCTATCAGGGGAGGGGATGGGAAGCGGAGTTCTAGTTGTGGGAACTGTGTGGAATTGTAGTCCTTTTATCCTATGGTCTTGTCAGTGTTTCCTTTTTATAAACAAAAAATTTTTTAAAAAACCCAAGCAAAATAGATAAATAAATAAAACAAAACTAGGTAAGACACTGATCATGTCTTTACAAATGAAAAATAAAAAAAGGCCTTCTCTTTCAGGGAGGAGGGTGAATGCTGAAATGGGGGCTAGAGAGAATATTGTTTCAGGCAGAGAACCCAGCACAGTCTAAAGCTACCTTTAGTTAAGAATAGTTGAAGTCTGTGATCAAAGAGTGGAGAGAATAAGTGTTAAAAAGGCAGGCAGGACACACTCTATGAAGGCCTTTGTCCTGTACACTGTGGGGAGCCATTTGGTGGTTTTAGGCAAGGGAAATAACTTGAAAAGAATTTTAAATTGCCACAAGGGTCAGCACTGGGGTTTGGTGTCTTCATGATGAATTTATCATTCCTGGTGGCAATTTTTTAAAATTATTATTATTATTTATATTTATTGGATAGAGACAGTCAGAAATTAAGAGGGGAGGGGAAGAGAGAGAGAGAGAGAGAGAGAGAGACCTGCAGTTGTGCATCACCACTCACAAAGGTTTCCCTCTGCATGTGGGGACTGGGGGCTTGAACCTGGGTTCCACCTGCACTCAACCAGGTGCGCCACCACTTGACTCTTAAAAA
The DNA here is from genome assembly GCF_950295315.1 of Erinaceus europaeus. Classification (NCBI taxonomy): domain Eukaryota; kingdom Metazoa; phylum Chordata; class Mammalia; order Eulipotyphla; family Erinaceidae; genus Erinaceus; species Erinaceus europaeus. The sequence continues at coordinate 4,844,293 of NC_080172.1, forward strand.
ACAACTTTTTTTATATACGACAGAGAGAAATTGAGAAGGGAGCAGGACATAGAGAGGAAGAGAGACATCTGCAGCATCGCTTCACAAATTATGAAGCTCCCCACATGGAGGTAGGGACAGGGGCAGGGGGTGAAATGTGGATCACTGTGCCTTGTAACCTACACTCAATCCGGTGCACCACCTCCCACCACCAGAACATGAAAATTTTAAGTAGACTTCAGCCTTAACCAGATACTCTTTTCCTGACACTTTATTTTGAGAGTACCAGCGAATAGAAGAAGAGATACAAAGAGAATACGAGAAGAGATAAAAGTGTGTGGGAGGAGGGGCAGGGTTATGCAAAGAGACTCTCAAGCCTGAGGGTCCAAAGTCCCAGGTTCAGTCCCCCACACCACCATAATCCAGAACTGAGCAGGGCTCTGGTAAAAAAAAAAAAAAAAGTGTGTGTGTGTGTGTGTGTGTGTGTTTGTGTGTGTGTTTGTGTTTGTGTTTGTGTGTGTTGGGGGGAGCGGATGGGGGGAATGAAGGTCTTTTCAAAGTCAAGTGTTGGATGGTATGACCTGTTGTGAAATCCTGCTACCCAAGTGCAGGAAGATTCTGCTTTCTCAGTCTCTAGATATGGTTAGTGATAAGATATTTTTAAAGCTAATGCTTAGTTCTTTGTTTAAAAATCATTTAAGAGTAGCTAATTCAAGCCCCCGGCTCCCCACCTGCAGGGGGGTCACTCCACAAGCAGTGACGCAGGTCTGCAGGTGTCTGTCTTTCTCTCCCCTTCTCTGTCTTCCCCTCCTCTCTCCATTTCTCTCTGCCCTATCCAACAACGATGACATCAACAACAACAATAATAACTACAACAATAAAACAACAAGGGCAACAAAAGGGAATATAAATAAATAAATAAATAAATAAATAAATAAATACTTTTAAAAAAAGAGTAGCTGATTCAAATATAATGCACATCAACAAACTAAGCTGATTTAAAACAAACCCTAGAATTTCTCACCCTAAACTCCTGTCAGATTTCTCTACTACACCAAGCATTTCACAAGCCCTTGATGTCACTGCACATAGCCCTGAGATAATATATAAAAACCCTTCAGAGATCAAACATGTTTCTGAGACATGAACCTAAGAGACCCTTTCAAGATAAGTGCATTTACCTGCCCAGTCTCTTCTTCAAGTCTCTCGTAGAGTTTGATGCTATCATAATGTATTTTCTTCAAGTTTATTCCAGGATGAAAGTAAGTTGTTAGACCTGCCTTAAAATGAGGAGGAAAGAAGGAAATATTGAAAACAGTAAATGAATCCAAATGTTGATATGTTATTACCACTGTTATTTTTATTCTTGCCACAGGGTTATAACTGGCTCAGTAGCAACACAATGAAGCCATTGCTCCCAGCAGCCATTTTTTTTCCCTTTGTTTTGCTGAAATAGACAGAGAGAACCTGAGAGGGAAGGGGGAGAGAGGCTGCAGTATTGCTTCACCGCTCCTACAGGTTCCCCCCTGCAGGTGGGGACTGAGGCCTTGAACCCAAGTCCTTGAGCATCAGAATGCGGTGCACTCAACCATGTGCACCACCACCTGGCCCCTGTTAAAGTTTATCTGTTACTGAGCACGGAAGACGATGTCGTATTTTCTGGATAAATATTGATTAATTACTCTTAGAAAAAATATGTAAATATCAACAGGCTACAACTCCTATTATAACTTTTGACACATTCAATGAAGTATCCAGACAAGGGACTCTTAGGAATTAAGTAAAGTGAGCTCTTTCAAATTAATGTCCAAGGTCTGATTTTGCAAATATTTATCTTGGAAAGTTTATCAAAACACAATCGGCTCAAATTAAAGTCAGCTTTGTAGTATTTATAAGGTTTTTCAATATCTATACCATATCAGTCTTCCTCTGCCCCACTTCAAAAAGTTACTTTTACAGGATGATGGACTAATGTATTTCATCTGAAAGTATCTTTTGAGTTAGCTTTTGTAAAATTGCTCTTCAAGACATTTTAGACCAATATACTTTATTTAGGGAGAACATTCTTCTAGGAATGTCTGGACAAAAGCAAGTCTCTCTACCTGACATAGTAAACTTGTTTCCAGTGAGGAACTCATACTAGCCTCATTTCTTTGCTGCTAGGACAATCAGAAGTTGCTTTATTATGTTTTGCTTTTTATATCCCACATATTATGATAAATGATCTTTGTTTAAAAGTTAGTATCAACCATATATTTATGTTTGATAAATTGTTTTATTTTGTTTCAACCATATATTTATATATTTACATGTATTTAAATTGTATGTTATGTAAATGTACTGTCTTGCATGGTTTCATTGCTAACTTATGAATCAATCTTATGACATGGACTGTTAAAAAGGGTACAATGAGCGCAAGGGCTGGCGTAAAGATCTGGGTTCAAGCCCCCGGCTCCCCACCTGCAGGGGAGTCACTTCACAGGCGGTAAAGCAGGTCTGCAGGTGTCTGTCTTTCTCTCCCCCTCTCTGTCTTCCCCTCCTCTCTCCATTTCTCTCTGTCCTATCCAACAACAATGACATCAATAACAACAATAATAACTACAACAATAAAACAACAAGGGCAACAAAAGGGAAGAAATTTTTTTTTAAAGTTTAACAACAAAAAAAAAAGGGTACACTGTTCTTCTATAGGCCTCAGCAAGAACGTAAAATATGTGAAGTTTGAAGAAGAAAAAAAAATACTGTTCCAACCATTCAAAGATTTTTATAGTCTGGTTGAGGTCATAAGATTTATACATGAAACTAAATCGAAAACATATGGTTAAATGCCAGATCATTAAAACAAAGTAAGAACTTTTCCCAAATGTAAGAACTTAGGGAACTGAAAAGTGGAGCTGGAATAGTCACGGGAGTCCTGAAAAGGGACAAGGAAAGGGTTTACCTTTACTTCAAAGAAATGAAATGACTGTGTTCAGCAGAGACGACCACAGCAGAACAGAAACAGGAAAGATCAGAACTGCTGTAGCTCCCAGTGCAGGGAACAGGCACACAGAACTCTGCTGGTGGGAACTGCACAATTATGCCTCTGCTAGCTTGTGATTTTGCAAATCAATATTCAATCACTAACAAAAATCTTCAAAATAAATCTTTTTTTTTTTTTTTTTTTAAGGAAAGGAAAGAAAGGAGTGAAGTTGGGCTTGGGATGACTTCTGTGGTTTGGACATGTAGCCACTGAGACTCTAGGGCCGACGGGATTTCAGTTTGAGTCAACAAGACCTTTTGAACTGGGTCTTCAGGGCATACTTGAACACTTGCTGGATGTAAAAACACCACTAAATGTACAGCCTCTTTTCTCTTATCTCAGCAGAGGAAAGTTAGTGATGCCTAGGCATGAACGGTGCCCTCAACAGTGCCCAGCTCTTTCTCTAGATGAAAACCACACTGTTGTCATTAAACTTCCTCTCCCACCTTTGGCTGACTTCGGAAATAACAGATTCAGCAGTATGAAAACAGTCCATCACCTCACTTATCCGAGCAACTTCCATTTAAGCCAAATTATGGGTAGCACTAGAGTAATCATGTTTGCCATTCCATACCCGTGAGACTGGCCTGCCAGTGGGCTTATTTCACACAACGTGAAAACACTGCCACACAAGCTCAGTCCACATAGCTACATCCTCAAAAAGCCAACCTGCTGCTTCACAGCACAAAATTAAAGTCATAAATATATGCTTTAAAAGGACTACTAAATGTGCAGGGAGTATAAAGCTTTTAGGATATATTCTGCATCATTCTACTATCCTTTAATTAAAAAAAAAAAAAAAAAAAACCTAAACCTGGGAGTCAGCGGGTTGAGCACACATGGCTCAAAGTGCAAGGAACCAGCATAAGGATCCCGGTTCAAGCCCCCCACTCCCTATCTGCAGGGGAGTCGCTTCACAAGCGGTGAAGCAGGTCTGCAGGTGTCTGTCTTTCTCTCCCCCTCTCTGTCTTCCCCTCCTCTCTCCATTTCTCTCTGTCCTATCCAACAACAATGATATCAATAACAACAACAATAATAGCTACGACAATAAAACAAGGGCAACAAAAGGGAATAAATAAAAAAGCCTAACATTTGCTAAACACTTCATAACTTTACACATATCAATTCGGTCTTCATTACAACCCTATTAGTCAGATAGTTTTAATATTATCACTTAATACACCAGGAAGCAGAAACTTAAGTAACCTGCCAGAAATCACATTGTTAGATCATAGGAGAACCAGCGTTTGAATTATAAAGTTATATATGAAAAATAAAGCCGTCACAAAGGTTTCCCACTGCCTGGAAGAACACCAATGAAACTGCAATTGCACTTCGTGACCTTACTGGAAAGAAACTCTAAAGAGGTGATGTGCTACATATGAGTGAAATGGTATTTATTTTTTCCTATTGACACAGCAGAGAATTAAAGAAAAAAGAGTAAACTTTGAACTATAATTAGTGGCCACCAAAAGTTAAAGGGAAGAGGGGGAATGGATAAATTGGATAAAAAGGACCAATTATATGGTGAAAATGGAACCTCATCTCTTAGTGAACTTAATGTACTGTAGATGTTCTCATCATATAATGATACACACCTGAAACTAAAAAAAATGTTATAAACTGATATTACTACACAGGAGGAGGAAGAAGGGCAGAGGGAAGAGGAGAGGGGGAGGGGAGAGGGAAGGGGATGAGGAGGAGGAGAAGAAAGAAGAAAGAAAAAAAGAAAGAAAGAAAGAAAGAAAGAAAGAAAGAAAGAAAGAAAGAGTCGCGTGGAAGCACAGCGGGTTAAGCGTAGGTGGCACAAAGCCCAAGGACCAGCATATGGATCCGAGTTTGAGCCCCTGGCTCCCCACCTGCAGGGAAGTCACTTCATAAGAGGTGAAGCAGGTCTGTGGGTGTCTGTCTGTCTCTCCCCCTCTCTGTCTTCCCCTCCTCTCTCCATTTCTCTCTGCCGTATCCAACAATGATGATATCAATAACTACAACAATAAAACAACAAGGGCAACAAAAGGGAATAAATAAAGAAATAAATATTTTTTTAAAAAAGAAAGAAAAGAAACAAAAATAAAGGAGCTGGCAGTGGAGAGTTGTGAACAGTAAAGAAATTGATTACACTAATAAATAGCACATGTAAGAGTTAAAGTGCTTTTCTTACTGCATGCCAAGTAGATCCAGCTGTGAGCTCTGATTTCTCTAGAAGAACCACATCCTTCATCCCTGCTTTGGCCAGATGATAAGCCAGACTCACGCCTACACAGCCACCTCCAATGATCACCGTCTCTGCTTTCTCTTTCCATCTGGTTTCTGTAGATAAGGGTTGCTTTTCCTCTCTGGAAGACAATTTGTTTTCAATGTTGACTTTATTAGACTGGTAGTTATAGCTTCTTCTCCTCCTCCTTCTCCTCAACCACCACCACCTGCGTCTCCTACTTTTTCTGTTTTTGACCAATGTGCTTTTCCTTAGGTGTTTTCCTTCTTCTTCTAGCGTTTTCCTAATACCTGTGAAATGTGTCCATGAGATTCTCACAGTCCTGATGTAAGCATTTTGAGGCATCAAAATCTGAGTTAGGCAACCTTGTTGGAGAAGAAAGGAGGCATTTGCATCCCATTCCATATCATCCTGACCCACCGTAGGTAACTCTAATGAACTGAACAGGTAACTGTTTGTTTTATTTTAATCTTGAGAAAATGTCTTCTCAGCCTACTTAAGGAACACAGTCATTTTACTCTAAGAAAAGCTATGATCATCACAGGAATTAGCATCTATAGATCTTGGATTGCTTCCTCCTTTCAATGTCTTTGCAGATTGGGGAAAAAAAAAAAAAAAAAAACCTACCATGGTGCTAACTTCAAGTACACGTGATGCTTTCACATTTTCATACTGATTCTACAAAACCCCCGTGTGCCCAAATGCATATGCTTTTCATGTGAATTGTTCCCTTTCTCTCACCGTGTACATGTTTCTCGGAAGCAGTTACTGATCAATGGTGTGATTCAGTTATTTAAATAGACATTTTCTCAACTCAGTCACAAGCTCCTTCAAGTCAATGTCTCCTCCTCACCGGTCTTCAGCCCCACTCCAGAGCTGCCGGGCTAGCTTTGCCGGAGAGAGACGAGGAACTTGTGTCTACGTGGTAATACAAATCTTTATTGATGCAGACACCCCAGAGTCAGGTGTGAGCACATCAGGTTTAGGCCATGTGGAACTAGCAAAATGGCCGCTGCCTCCCGCTATGCACGCCAGTCCTTCTCCCGGTCGGGACACAGAAGAGAAAAAGAGCGAGACCAGGAACAGCAACGGGCTTATAGGGTATAAAACCAGAAGTGGCAAGTCAGGAACGGGATTCGCTAGGGAAGAGGGTAGAAAAAAGAAAAAGGCATTCTGGGAAGGTAGAAAGCTGGCAGGATTAGCAATACCCTGAGGGGATAACGTGGTGGGGGATACGTAAATAATACTTGCATGGAAATAAGGTGGTTTGTGGGCCCTGCCAATGTTCAACCACACCTGCACAATATCCCAACACCAAGCTGTAGCTAAGACACGTGTTATAGGAATATACAGGTAGAGGTCATGGTTTCCTGGCTCATACTTTCATGAGATAAAAGTATAGTGTTGTGGTCTGGGAGGTGGCGCAGTGGTAAAGCTTTGGACTCTCAAGCATGAGGTCCCGAGTTCGATCCCCGGCAACACATGTGCCAGAGTGATGTCTGGTTCTTTTTTTCTCCTCCTATCTTTCTCATAAATAAATAAAATCTAAAAAAAAAAAAAAAATCAACTTGTAAAAGAAAAGCATAGTGTTATATACAATAGATTCTTGTATTTTTGTGGCTTTACTTTTCTTTTTAACTTTTATTCTCTTTATTTATTGGATAGAGACAGCCAGAAATCAAGAGGGAAGGTAGTAATAGACAGAGAGACACCTACCACCCTGCTTCACCACTCGTAAAGCTTTCTCCCTGCAGGTGGGGACTGGGGACTTGAACCCAAGTCCTTGTGTGCTTAACACATGCGCTTAACCAGGTGCGCCACTGCCCACCCCCCCACCCCCGTGACTTTGCTTTTACAAAGCACTTTCATGTGCATCCTGTCATTGAAAATTTGCAGCAATTCTGTGAGTTAGGCAGAGCAGAAACTAGTATCTCCATTTTATAGAAGAGACAAACTCTCGAGTGTAAGGTCACGTCTGTGTAAGTGATGGGGGAGCAGGAACTGTGCCATGTGGCAGTTGTGTCCTCAGGAACAAGCTCCACACATCAGAGACAAACAATAAGTATTTATTGAAGAAAAGGATAGATGGATGGATGGATGGATGATGGATGGATGGTGGATGGGACTCCAATCTAGATCTTTTGATTACAGAATTTCAGGTCATTTCATATAAAAGTTTGAGGGTGGAGGTTAGATAGCATAATGGTTATGCAAAGAGGCTTTCATGCTTGAGGCTCCAAAGTCCCAGGTTCTGTCCTCTGTACCACCATAAGCCAGAGCTGAGCAGTCAAGCATGGAATGTGAACCCACCAGCTTCATCACTCTTGTGAGACCTTTCCTAGCTCACAGGACTCCTTAAATTCTTTTTGGGTGGTGCACTTCTTAACAAACCTCAAAACCTAGATATAGACCAGGGTCCATGAGATGGGGCATAAATGCATATGCCCAGGCATTGGGGAAAGACAGAAAACTTAAAGCAAAGGTGCACAGTAGTTTGCAGTCAGTCAATAAATGTAGCAAGCAAGCAGAAAGACCTAAAAAGACACCATAAAGTGCCGAATGAAATAGTTTCTACTTACACCTAGATATCTTCCTCACCTACCTTCTATTGCATGTCCCTCAATCACTCCAAAGCTAACCCTGTCAGACAAAGTAAGGGCTACAAAAGCTGAATAAGGGCAAGTGACCGGCACACTTTAATGATGACTCTTTAGTCACTATCAGGCCACCCCATCAGCTGGGGCCCTAGTCAGGGAGTCCTGGGATTCCCACACAGACATGGTGGGCCTAGACCTCTAACAGATCCCTCTCTCCACTGTCACTGGTCATCTCTATCAGGAACAACATAATGGACCCCTCTGTGGGCCCCTATGGGACCTGGCCCTCAATGTGAATCAACAATGGTAGGGAATGTTCCATTTTCCGAAGCAAGGTTGGAAAGCAGACTCTGCCTATCACCTGAGGAAGATGGGTCCTGAAATTGGTGCAGCCTGGAATGTTCCTAGCCGTGACCACAGAATGTGAGCTCAGACCTCCAGGGATGCAGAGGTTACACAGGCCCCTGTGATGAATATGGGCCCCGGATCACATCAATGGGGGTTATAGTTAACAATGTTTACATACTTTTTCCATATTTGGGAGCTACTCTCTTCCCTGATCCAGCTTTCTGGTCCTTTTCCAACTGTGACACCCCCCCCCCCCCAGACATTAGCTTAGGTCACCTGCATATTGGGTGTCAGACGCAGGCAAACACTAGTAAAGTCAGGGTCCCCTTAGGATAGACCTAAAATAGACCTACTAGCTTTTTCCGAAACAGAGACCCCAAAACTTCATCTGCAACATTCTTGAACAATTTGCTCTGCTTTCTATCTTAACCCTTTTTCAGCCACCAGGTTGCAGATGCCACCACGATGCCAACCTGACTTCCCTGGGCAGATGACCCCCGACCCCAGAGTCCTTCACTTTGGTGCAATACACCACCTCCTGTTCACGTGAAGGAGAGAATATGATGGAGAATGCTCTGTGAGCAGTTGACTGGGGAAAGGCCGAGGCAGAAGAGACTTTGAACCGGGACCCCTTGGAGACTGTGTGCGCTTGTACAATCGTGCACCCGAAGGGATACAGGTCGTTCATGAAGCAAGCCCAAAGCCAGTGTGTCAGAGGTCACAGTTCCCGCCGGCCCTGGAGACTGCCTCCCCCGAGCTGCCACCCCCCTCAGCGGCCCAGGCTCTGCACCCACCCGGGCCCACTCACCCTTGGCGTGTGCTGAGCCAGCGCGGGAGGCCAGGGGAGCCCCGCAGCCTCTGCGCGCCCAGCCTGAGCATAGCTGAGCCGACCGGCACCTGCCGCAAGGCCTGCCGACAGCCTGGGACTACCCGGCCCGCTGGGCGGGGATGGGACCCTCCCCCTGGGCAAGGGGCGGGCTCCTGGGCCGGCGCTCCAGGGGGACCCCGCGCCTGCTCAGCTGCAGAACCGAACCGGCACCTGCCAGGAGGTTCCCAGCCAAACAGGTGTGTCCTGACTCCTCCCGGGGCCCACAGCTCTGTCCCCGCTTCAGCCCCCAGTGCATCTGAGGCTTTGCCAGGCGCTGGGATGGCAGGGGAGCCTCTGTTGGCCACCTCACACTTTTCAGGGGATGATCACATTATACTGCTTCTTGCCAGGGCTAGGTGACCATTTTAGTTTGTTTTTTGTTTGGTTGGTTGTTTTTTCAGAGCACTGCTAAACTGGGTTGAAGGTGGGACTTTAGAGCCTCAGGCAAGAGAGGGTCTTTTTGCATAACCATTATGCTATCTCCCCTTGCCCAAGGTGACAATTTTTGGTAACTTTTTTTTACTTAGATCCTCCTGTTTGGTGCCTGGGTGCAAACATATCATAGCTTCACAGTCACACCCTTTTAAGTAGCGAGAATCAGAGGCTCAGGAAGCTGCAGGGTAAACTGAGGGTCACCCATCCATGTGAGAGGATCGGGCTTTTGAAGTTGAGCCTTGTGACAGAGGGGCCGTTTTCTCCCTTCTGTTGACTCTCACAGCAATTCTGCTCATTTGACCCCAGAGCTCAGAGAGAGACAAGAAAAAACATGCCAGGGCTGTTTGGGAGTTACTCTCTGCCCTGATCCAGCTTTCTAGCCCTATTCTCAACTCTGACACCATCTTCCCAGACAATATTTAGTCCACCTGCACGTTAGCTGTTAGGCGCAGGAAAAATTCTAAAGTCATGGCCCCTTTGGAATGTATCTAAAATAGACTTCCTAGCTTCTGCCTACCGTAAAATCCCTATTCCCATCTGCTCTACTCCTACTTTGTGCTTCCTGTTCATTAAATGTTTTGTCCTGCTCTGTATCTTACTGCATTTCAGCCACCAAGTTGCAAATGCTACTATGATTCCATCCTGAACTCCCTGGGCAGAAGATGTCAGTAATGTGCCCTAGAACCTCACCTGTCCAGAGCCCTACATCACTAGGGAAAGATAGAAATAGATGGGGGGTGAGGGGTATAGGCTGACCTGCCGATGTCCATGTCCAGTGGAGAAACGGTTACGGAAGCCAGAATGTCCACCTTTTGCACCCCAAAAAGAATTGTGGTCCATACTCCCAGATGAGGAAGATGACCAGAGGGCTCTGAATTCTATCAGGACCCAGAGAGAGAAGAGAGAAATAAATGAAGGAAGGAAGGAAGGAAGGAAGGAAGGACACTCAGAAGTAGTAGATATGACTTAGAAAGGAAGAGAAGGCAGAACTATAGAAAAAAAATGGGCAGATAGTTATAGAAATACTAGTCAACTCATGTCTGTGGTCTTGGAAAAACCACTGCAGTTTCCCAGGGAGGAAATGGGGACACAGAACTCTGGTGGTGGGAAAGGTGTGGAATTATACCCTTGTGACCTTTTGTAAATCAATATTAAATTATTATCAAAATAAATAAACTCCAGTCTTCTTGGCTATCATATTTACAATGACATAGGTTAAGTGTTTTCAAAACTAGACAAAGATGAAACAGAAGGCAAAACACTGCTCAGCTCTGGCTTATGGTGGTGCTGGAGATTGAACCCGGGACCTCAGAGCCTCAGGCATGAAGGTCTTTTGGTAATGTGTGTGCTCTATGACATGTCACCGCCTGGCCAGCCAGGCCTTCTGTGTGACCATTATGCTGTCTCCCCAACCTCCAATTCCTCTCCCTAACGTGGCGCCACCCCTTCTCGGGGCTTCTCTCCCTCTCCATGATCTGCTCGCCAGATGTGGTATCTGTGCCTTCTTTTCTGCCCTGGGTGTGTAGGTGGTAAGGAAAAGCGGTGGGAGACTTCTTTAAAATTGGGAAGGGCATGAACTTGAATGTCTGGCATCTCCAGGAAGCTTCAAAGCACCCACTCACCCTGTCATTCAGAATAGTGAGGGGAGGGTTGTGTGGATAGCTTAATGGTTATGCAACAGAACTGCATGCCTGAGGTTCAGTCCCCAGCACCACCAAAAACCAGAGCTGAACAGTGCTCTGGTCCCGGTCTCTCTCTCTCTTTCTCTCTCATTAAAAACATATAAATAATGAAATGAACTTAAAAAATAGTGAGGGGGTAGAGGCACAGAAATGCTCCATCATCATTTAGTTTATTTATACTAAAAAGAAAAAAAAATGGGAGTCAGGCGGTAGCACAGCAGGTTAACCACACATGGCGCAAAGCACAAGGACCGGCGTAAGGATCCCGGTTCGAGCCCCCAGGCTCCCCACCTGCAGGGGAGTCGCTTCACAGGCGGTGAAGCAGGTCTGCAGGTGTCTGTCTTTCTCTCTCCCTCTCCGTCTTCCCCTCTTCTCTCCATTTCTCTCTGTCCTATCCAACAATGATGACATCAATAACAACAATAATAATAAACAACAACAATAAAACAAGGACAACAAAAAGGAATTTAAAAAAACTAGAAAGAAAGAAAGAAAGAAAGAAAGAAAGAAAGAAAGAAAGAAAGAACCAAGATGTCCTGCAGTAGTGGCCCCTAGACCAAAGGAGTCTACTCATTTATTACATTACTAAGTTGTCAGTGTGACATCTAAGTGTGGGGGCCGGTGATGTGTTTTGGTAAAGTAGCAAAATGAGATATATGGCAGACTGCTCTCATCCGTACATAAGTGTATGGACCACGTGTAAGGAGGAATATCAATGATGGCAAATGACATAAGCTGTGGTGCCTGAGCTTAACATAAAAATACTTTTAGAGATTTTTTTTTTAATTTGACAGGACAGAGAAATTGAGAGGCAAGGGGAGAGAGAGAGAGAGAGAGAGAGACCTGCAGACCTACTTCACCATCCGGGAGGTCTCCCTCCGAGTGAAGCCCTGGGGTTTGAATGCGATGCTTGCACGGGCTTAACCAGGTACACCACTGCCAGACCCACAGATGTTTTTCTGATTACAAAAGTAAGATGTGGGCATTGAAAAAACACGAGGTTGGGCCGGGTGGTGGCGCACCCAGTTGAGCACACATGTTACAGTGCACAAGGACCCAGGTTCGAGCCCCCAGTCCCCACCTGCAGAGGGAAAGCTTTGCAAGCAGTGAAGCAGTGTTACAGGTGTCTCTCTGTCTCTCCCTCTCTATCAACCCCTTCCCTCTCGATTTCTGGCTGTCTCTAACCAGTAAATAAAAAATAAATATAACTGAAAAAAAATTTTTTAATCTAAAAAAAAATTTAAATAAAAAACTTATAAAAAAGAAAAAAGGGGGGGCTGGGTGGTGGCACACCTGGTTGAGTGCACATATCACACTGTGCAAGGACCCGGGTTCAAGCCCCCAGTCCCCACCTGCAGGGGTAAAGCTTTGCAAGTGGTGAAGCAGGGCTGCAGGTGTCTCTGTCTCTCCCATCTCTACCACCCCCTTCCCTCTCAATTTCTGACTCTCTCTATTAAATAAATAAAGATATTTTTTAAAAAACTAAAAAAAAAACATGAGGTTAATAAGAATGACAAAGGAATTACAAACATTGTGCTGGTTTCTTTAAATTTTCAGTTTTGTAGTTACTATTTAGCTTCTGTTTGTGCCATTCCCAGACTATTATATAGTGATCCGTGTTAATGTGTAGCTTGGGGTCAAAATGCTAGCGGGAAGAAGTTAATCCTAACCTTCTCTCCTTTCATACAACACAGAAGAAGTTAATCCTCATCTTTCTTTTCAGTTCACAGATACAGTTTAAGAATTTATTTAGTTGTACCCCACTAGGGGGAGACAGAAATAGGCTGGGGGTATGGATCCACCTGCCAATGCCCATGTCCAGAGGAGAGGCAATTTTAGATGCCAGAACTCCCACGTTCTGTACCCCATATAGAATTTTAGTCCATATTCCCAGTGTGGGAGAAGAGATAAGAGGAAGAGGATAAGAGGGCTCTGAACTCCAGCTCCATCAAGACCTAGAAAGAGAGGAGGAAAGGTCTCACCCGAGTAATGAAGTTGAAGGGTTGTCATTCCACACGTGAAGTCTCTGGACACAGTCTGAAGTGAAGCATGTTGAGGTGGCAATCGTTGTGTTGGTTAGGTTGTGATCAGCAGATGCAATATTATTTGATATGAATTGGGAGAGGCATACAGGAAAGTGGGCCGAATCCAAGGGTTCCAGGGGGAAGTAGAGGCTCTATAGTGGAGATGTGAGGTTACTGCTGTCTTAGGGTTCAAAAAGACAATCGATAGTTAATGTTATCATCATTGATAACATTGTTAACATTGATAACATTGTTTGGCAATTGGGTTAACTTTGAAAAGTCCTTTTGTTAGGGTTTGCTGTACAGTACCCAGTATCTTGTATATAGCTGTGTTATTGGTTGCTTCTGATCTACTTGGTCTAGGCTTTTGAGAGAGTCTGCATATCAATTACACAGCCTATATATTGAAAAGATTCAGTTTGTGTTTTGAAAAACTTCGGGACATACAATTAATTTTCCCCCTCGTATTAATTAACTAGTGATTTATATGACTACATTTTACTAGGAGTGTACATAAACACCATTCCCCCACCAAAAGACTGTGACCCATCCCTCCCACCCACTCCCACCCCCCACTGATACTCTAATTTCATCTCAGGGGGTTCACTTTCTAACAAAGTCCCAAAACCTAGATATACACCAGTTTCTGTGAGAGAGAGCATATGTTCACACGTTCCGGAAATATATACCTGCAAAATATATACCTGAAAGCAGAAGTACACTAGAGTTTGCAGTGAGTACCCCCCTAACACTTCCTCTCCACAATTCCAAGCTTTGGATCCATGATTGCTCAACAATTAGTTTGGCTTCGTATGTTAACTCTCTTTTCAGTCACCAGGTTCCAGATGCCACCAGGATGCTGGCCAGGCTTCCCTGGACTGAAGACCCCACCAATGTGTCCTGGAGCTCCGCTTTCCCAGAGACCCACCCTACTAGGGAAAGAGAGAGGCAGACTGGGAGTATGGACCGACCAGTCAATGCCCATGTTCAGTGGGGAAGCAATTACAGAAGCCAGACCTTCTACCTTCTGCATCCCACAGTGACCCTGGGTCCATGCTCCCAGAGGGATAGAGAATGGGAAAGCTATCAGGGGAGGGGGTGGGATATGGAGATTGGGTGGTGGGAATTGTGTGGAGTTGTACCCCTCCTACCCTATGGTTTTGTTAATTAATCCTTTCTTAAATAAAAAAAGAGAGAGAGAGAGAGAGAGGAGGAAAAAAAGAAGGACATTTGGATGGAGTAATAGGGTTATGTGTAGCTAGGAAAGGGAGAGAAGATAGGCCCTTAAGGGGAGAGAGAGCAATTATATACAAATATAAACAGAGAGTTATAGAAATGATAGTTAACCCATGTCTGCAACCTCAGGAGAACTGCTGTATCTTACAATAAAGGGATTGGGGATTCAGAACTCTGGTAGTAGGAACAGTGTGGAATTATACCCCTGTTGACATGTAATCTTATAAATAAATATTAAATCACTAATAAAATTTTTAAAACTTTATTAAATTGTAAACTGAACTTACTCAGTTGTCCCATTATGTTTTCAACTCAAAAGAGCCACCTTGGTGGTAACTTCAGGCACACACAGAGACATTTTAGTCAGGATGGACTGTGGGTCACTTCCTACCACAAGGCAAAGTTGGCGTTGTTACTGGGTGTGAAGAGACCCGCCTCGAAGCAAGGATGTCAGTCTGTGTGGTAGATACTGGCAGCTGCACAAAGGAGGCATGAATGCCTTTCACAGTTGACTATCAGGCTCAGGAGAGAGGATAATGGTTATAAAAAAGGTCATGGCCGAGCCTCTGAGGTCCCAGGTTCAATCCCCAGTGCACTCTGATAAGGTAGCGCTGAACAGGGCTCTAGTTTCTCTCTGTATCTCTCTTTCACTAAAATTAAGGAAATAAAACATTAAAAAAAAATGTTTACGGGAGTCGGGCTGTAGCGCAGCGGGTTAAGCGCAGGTGGCGCAAAGCACAAGGACTGGCATAAGGATCCCAGTTCGAACCCCAGCTCCCCACCTGCAGGGGAGTCGCTTCACAGGCGGTGAAGCAGGTCTGCAGGTGTCTGTCTTTCTCTCCTCCTCTCTGTCTTCCCCTCCTCTCTCCATTTCTCTCTGTCCTATCCAACAATGACAACAACAATAATAACTGCAACAATAAAACAACAAGGGCAACAAAAGGGAATAAATAAATAAAATAAATATTTTTAAAAAAATGTTTACTAGGAGTCAGGTGATAGCACAGTGGGTTAAGCGCACGTGGTGCGAAGCGCAAGGACTGGCTTAAGGATCCCAGTTCGGGATGCTGGTTCGAGCCCCGGCTCCCCACCTGCAGGGAAGTCACTTCACAGGCGGTGAAGCAGGTCTGCAGGTGTCTGTCTTTCTCTCTGTCTTCCCCTGCTCTCTCCATTTCTCTCTGTCCTATCCAACAATGACGACAACTATAATAACTACAACAATAAAACAACAAGGGCAACAAAAGGGAAAATAAATAAATAAACAAAATCTTTTAAAAAATGTTTACTATAAGATCAGAAGCAGATTCACTGCCTTTCAAACTGAAAGGAAATGAAATTAAGTATCCTTTAACTTTATAGTCTCTTACTACAGCCTCCTGACAACAGTCTCCCTACTATAGTCTCTCTCTCTAGTGCCATCTTTAGATCGCACTGGTTTAATTATTAATTATTAATTGAGTTTGGTACGGACAGCAGCTAAGGAGGAACTAGAGGTGAGATGAGCTCAGGTTGGGATCATTCTTTCGTTAACAGGTCTTTAGAAACTGGCAAAAAATAATTTAGGTTTTCCTTTCTTTCTTTTCATCATTGGGGCATTAATGGTTTACAGTAAAATACAGTAGTTGGTGCGTGTGTAACATTCCCCAACTTTCCATATAAAACTCTAAATCCCCACCTACGTCCTCCTCCACCATCATGTTCCAGGACCTGCATATTCCCTCCTGCCCCAGAGTCCTTTATTTTGGTGCAATACACCAAGAAACTGGCAATATTTAACACATTGAGACAACATCAGAATATGTTCTTTGTCTCATATCAAAAAACACAGCCAAAGTACATCCTATAATTTTTCTAAAAGCCCAAGTTAGTTTTCTTAAAAGGCATCTTTTTGCTTTTCTTCTCAGGAGCCATGTAACATTCTCAAAACCATCTAGTCTATCTGCTAACTCACCATAGTTTATTAAGGGTCTACTCTGTTTGGTACTATATAAGGAGATAAGAATACAGAAGAATGAAGTGTCACTTGCCCTTAAGCATCTCACAGTTAAACAGAGGAGGCAAACACAGGACGTCAAGAAAGGAATGAGTGGGGTGTGAACTTTGTGAATTCCTAACCAGATTTTCCACACACACACAAAAAAAAAAAAAACCAGAAGTCTGATTTCTTCACTTACCTAGATTTGTGAACTTGAGCAAGTAACAGACTTTCTGGATATTACCCTCATTTATAGTGTGTCTTACAATGGTCACTGCAATCATCCAAGGGCTATGAGCATAGAGGAACACATAGGAAAAGTGTTAAGTAGATGTCTTTGGAAATAATGACAGAATAAAATCATTCCCTGGTCCTACCATTTGATCAAGATTGAAAATTTGTACAAGGCACAGTTGTTCCATCTTGTTTGGATCAATATTGTTAAGAGAGCTGTCCTACAGGGCTGCAGAGGTTACACAAGCTTCTGCACTGAATATGGGCCCCAGATCAAATCCATGGGGTTTACAGTTAATGGTATGTATACACCTTCCCCATATTTGGGAGCTACTATCTTCCCTGATCCAGCTTTCTAGTCCTATTTCCAACTCTGACACCATCTCCCCCAGACAATACCTTTGGTCCACCTGCATGTTAGCTGTCGGGCTCAGGCAAAAATCAGTAAAGTCATGGGTCCCTAAAATAGACCTACTAACATTTTCCAAAATGGAAACTTCAAATCTCATCTGCTACCTTCTTGTCTTTAGGTTCCAGATTATTAAACAATTTGTTCTGCTTTACATCTTTTTTAAATTTCTTTTTGATTTATAAATCTTTATATCTTAATACTTTTTCAGACACCAAGTTGCAGATGCTACCATGATGCCAACCTGACTTCCCTGGGCAGACGACCTCACCAATGTACTCTGGAACCCCGTATCTCTGGAGCCCTGCCCCACTAGGGAAACACAGAAACAGGCTGGGAGTATGGATTCACCTGCCAATGTCCATGTCCAGTAAAGCAATTGCAGAAGCCATAACTCCCACCTTCTGCACCCCATAATGACCCTGGGTCCATACTCCCAGAGGGATAAAGAATAAAAAAGCTTCCAAGCACAAGGACCGGCGTAAGGATCCCGGTTCGAGCCCCCGGCTCCCCACCTGCAGGGGAGTCGCTTCACAGGCGGTGAAGCAGGTCTGCAGGTGTCTGTCTTTCTCTCCCTCTCTCTGTCTTCCCCTCCTCTCTCCATTTCTCTCTGTCCTATCCAACAACAGCAGCAATAGTAATAACTACAACAATAAAACAACAAGGGCAACATAAGGGAAAAAATAAACAAATAGAAAAGCTTCGACATGGAACTCTGGTGGTGGGAAATGTGTGGAATTTTACCCCCCTTTATCCTATGGCTTTGTCGATATTTTCTATTTTTTATTTTATAAGTTAAATAGATACATAAATAGGGCTGTCCTAGTAGTCTCATGACAAATTGTTTGTATAGACAAGAGGCCAGCCCGGAACACCCAAACTGTGTTCTAGTCCTTTCCCCTTTATAATTATTCGATGTATAACCCTACCTTTAATACTTAGCAGTTTGTTTTTTTTTTTACTTGATTTTCCTCCTACTTGATTTTCTTTTCTGATATATTCACAAAGGAGGTAGAAATGCCTCTCCCAGTTTACTCTAAGGCTCAGGAGACAGCATAATGGTTATACAAAAAAACTTTCATGTCTGAGGCTCTGAAGTCCCAGGTCCAGTCTTCAGCACTACCATAAGACAAAGCTGAGCAGTGCTCTGGTTAAAAAAATAATTAATTAGGGGGTGGGGGTGGGGCAGGTGGTGGTGCACCCAGTTAAGCACGTGCAAGGATCCTGGTTGGAGCCCCCGGTTCCCCACCTGCAGGAGGATCCCTTCACAAGTGGCAAAACAGCTCTGCAGGTGTCTCTCTGTTCCCCTCCCACTCTCAATTTCTCTCTATCTTATCTAATAAAATGAAAAAAAAGGCTTCTTGTGGATTCATAGTGTAGGCACTGAGCCCCAGTAATAAGCCTGGAGGTAATAATAATAATAATGGCTCAAATCTAGGCCTTTGAGCACTGTACGGCTCTTCCCTTCCACCAGTGTAGTCTACACAGGGGGGTGTGGGGTCACTACTGGGGTGCTGGCAGTTCAGCACAGGGTATCCAGGAAAGGTCTCTCTGCAAAAATGACACTGGACAAAAGACCTGCAGGAATGCCAGCCAGGGTGCCTGTTTCACTATAAATAATGGAAATTGGGAGCCCTGGATAAATCACTCTGAACCCAGCCTCTCAGCAAGATAATCGATTTGCCCAACTAGAAAAGGCCTAAAATAGAATGAAACTAGATTAGAAATTGAGGCAATCAGAATCTTTCCCCCCCACACCCCTTTTTTTAACTTACTTACCTTTGTGATCTTGGGCAAGTCACTTTGCCTTTATGAACCTCAGTTTCCTTGTTAACAAAGTGGGAATGGAAATGGTCTGGGTCTGCCTGACGACCTCACCCATGTGTCCTGGAACCTCCCCTCCCCAGAGCCCTGCCCCACTAGGGACAGACAGACACAGGATGGAGGGATGGATCCACCTGCCAACATCCATGTCCAGTGGAGAAGCAGTGACAGAAGTCAGACCTCCCACCTTTGCACCCCAGGAAGAATTTCGTCCATATGCCCAGTGAGGGAGAAATGATAGGGGGAAGATGACCAGAGAGTTCTGAACTCCAACTCCATCAAGACTTGAAGAGAAAAGAATAAAGGAGGAGGCCAGGCGGTGGCGCAGCGGGTTAAGCGCACGTGGCGCAAAGCGCAAGGACCAGTGGAAGGATCCCGGTTCGAGCCCCCAGCTCCCCACCTGCAGGGGAGTCGCTTCACAGGCGGTGAAGCGGGTCTGCGGGTGTCTGTCTTTCTCTCCCCCTCTCTGTCTTCCCCTCCTCTCTCCATTTCTCTCTGTCCTATCCAGTAACAACAAGGGCAACAAAATGGGAAAAGAAAAAAAAATGGACACCGGGAGCAGTGGAGTCATAGTGCAGGCACCGAGTCCCAGCGATAACCTGGTGTAGGTGTGGCTTGGAAAGAAAGACAAGATGGGACCATGGGGAAAAAATGGGCAAATATATATATACATATAGACAGATAACTATAAAAATAATAGTCCATGTCTATGACCTTGGGCGAACGACTGTAGCTTCCACTGGAGGGAATGGGGATACAGAACTCTGGTGGTGGGACAGGTACGGAGCTGTATGCCTGTTATCTTCTCATTTTGTGGGTCAGTATTAAGCCACTAATAAAACATTTCAAAAGGAAGGCAAGAAGGAAGGGAAGCAGTCTTCCCCGCTTAGCTCACAGGGTGGCGGCGTGCACCACATCGCATGTACAAGAGAACACCGGGCGCGACTGTGAGGCATGGTGTCCGTTAGAATTATGTTTAGCGGTTTACAAAGAAAAAGACATTTAGTTTTCCACCGTAACAAGAAGTCTGCAGCTGCTGTTAGCAGCTGACTCCACTCACTGCGGCATCTGGCTTCCCCCCACCAGGTTTTAGATTGACTGCTATGCCTCCAGGGTGTCTGCTGACATTCTAGACAGGAAGGAGAAAGGATGTCGAGAGGGAAAGAAGGGAACATCTACAGTGGAAAAGCAAAACTTTTCCAGACGCTTCAGCAAACTTCTCCCTCTGTCTCACTGGCCAGCAGTATGCCAGATGGCCTCCTTCAGTGACCGAGGAGCCAGACGAAATAAATGTTTGTATGCTGGAGACATTTTCTCTCCAAAGAAAACACTTTAGCAAAGGGCAAATGTGCATTAGTCAGACAACTAGCAGAGACTGCCACAAGCCTGTAGAAAAATAAAAATAACCCAGCCGGGCAGCGATGTACCCAGTTAAGTGTACATAGTCCTAAGTACAAGCACCCACACGAGGATCGGGGTTTGAGCCCCAGCTCCCCATCTGCGGGGGGGGGGGGGGGGGGGGAACGCTTCACGGGTGGTGAAGCAGGTCTGCGAGTGTCTTTCTCTCTCCCTCTCTATCTTCTCTCCGCTCTCAAATGTCCTACTGAATAAAACATAAGACAAAGGGGCTAGGCACTGAAGCACGTTACAGTGGGCAAGGTCCCAGGTTCAAACCCCTGGCCCCCACATACAGGAGGAAAGCTTTTTAAGTGGTAAAGCAGAACTGTAGGCGTCCCTCTGTTTCTTTTCCTCTATTCTCTCCCTCCCCTCTCAATTTCTCTCTGTGTCTATCCAATAATAAATAAATAAATAAAAATAAATTTAAAAAGATTTAAGGGGTTGAGCGGTAGCGCAGCGGGGTAAGCGCACATGGCACGAAGCGCAAGGAGCAGCGTAGGAATCCGAGTGCCAGCCCCCGGCTCCCCCACCTGCAGGGGAGTCGCTTCCAGAGCCCTGAAGCAGGTCTGCAGGTGTCCATCTTTCTCTCCCCCTCTCTGTCTTCCCCTCCTCTCTCCATTTCTCTCTGTCCTATCCAACAATGACAACAATAACAACAATAATGACCACAATAACAATGAAACAACAAGGACAACAAAAGGGGAAAAAATAGCCTCCAGGAGCAGTGGTTTTGTGGTGCACGGAGTCCCAGCAACAACCCAGGAAACAAACAAACAAAAAATTTAAAAAGAATAATAAAATAGAAGGGGAGGGGTGTTGGGCGGTATAGAGCAGTGGGTTAAGCACAGGTGGCGCAAAGTGCAAGGACCAGCATAAGGATCCCAGTTCAAGGCCCCCGCTCCCCACCTGCAGGGGAGTCGCTTCACAGGCGGTGAAGCAGGTCTGCAGGTGTCTGTCTTTCTCTCCCTCTTTGTCTTCCCCTCCTCTCTCCATTTCTCTCTGTCCTATCCAACAACAACAACAACAATAATTACAACAATAAAACAAGGGCAACAAAAGGGAATAAATAAATTAAATTAAATATTTTTTAAAAGTTTTAAAAAATAGAAGGGGAAGTAAAGGAAATTTAAAAAATGACCAACAGGAGCAGTGGATTCATAGTTCCAGCACTGAGCCCCAGCAATTACCCTGGAGTCAAAAATAAATAAATATAAATATAAATTGACTCATTAAATGTTTTTTGAGAAAAAAAAAAAACTAGTTCTGCACAAGAACCTGAGCTAGCCCCAACACTTGCTATGCTCACGCTTGCTATAAATCTTTTAAACAGTGGTGATTTTAGCAGAAGTGTTCTAACGATACAGTGCTATCTTCCCTAAAATTAGAGACTACTTTTAAGTTATGAGGGTTTTTAGGTGGTGTTCTTTGTCTCCTCCAGGATGACCTTGGATGTCTGGAAAGTGGAGAGGCAGAGGCTGGAGGATCATTATTACTGTTATATCAGACAGCAGAGTCACATAGTAGAACAACGTGTTGTCTCTCTGGTGCCTGGAAGAAAGTTTTTATCTGGCCCAAGAAAATCTTTTTTTTTTTTTTCTTAGTTGTATATCTGTTTTTGCTAACCCATATGAGAAAGTACTGAAATAGCAGGGGTGGGGCTGGGCACTCAACACACCTGGCTGAGCGCACATGTTCCAATGCACAAGGACCGGGGTTTGAGGCCCTGCTCTCCACCTGCAGGGGGAAAGCTTTGCAAGTGGTGAAGCAGGGCTGCAGGTGTCTCTGTCTCTCTCTCTCCCTCCCTATCACCCCCTTTCCTCTCAACTTCTGTCTCTATCCAATAAATAAATAAAGATAATTTTTAAAAAAAAAATAGCAGGGATAAAGGTTGGGGATGGAGGGGTTGGCCCGAGAAAGGAAGGATTCTTGGCAGCCCAAGAAAAATTCCTGACTGTATTTCCCCACCAGCCTGCTGTTGATCTTGTTTGATGGGCGTGTCTCCAAAAATACATCTGTGTACAATGAGAATTTCTTCATTCCACTTTGAGGAGTGCCCAGTGCTGACCATAAGTAGGCTAGTCTTTGCAAAACAGGAGAAGAAATAAACCCTATCTGGACCATAAAAACGAATGGGCACTAGGTCTGTCCGACCTAATCTCCGCCTGTGTCTGTGGCGGCCCACGGGACAATATGTGAAACCGGTCGGCAGCCCTTCTGTGCCTTGTCTTAAATTCTACCCATGTGTCTCTTGCACTTCTTTTTCTCTATGATTACTAGTTTGGAAAAAGTGTATGACTTAATGAGTGTCAGCGGTCACGGCTACTGAAAATGGTAGCGCCTGTGGTTTTTGATTTTCTTTTTTATTTCAATTTTTAAAAAGACTGCACTTCGTCAGCTTCACACAGCATTCCTGAGATCAGGCTCTCAGTCCTGCAGACTGTTCCCGTTGCTGCCCGTGAAGACAATACAGGAAGCAAGGCGAATTGCAAGCCTCCTTTACTGCGGGTGGTGAGGGGAGGCAAGGGTCGGCTCTAAGGAAAATGATCTCTTGATGGGAACTTGTGGAACTGACCTGATGCGACTATATGTTCCTATAGGCTCCATGTAAACTACTGACTAATTATATGTATATGTGGGTAATAATTAAGCGTTTTCTGATTCTTTCCTTTTTTTAAATTGTATTTATTTATTTATTTATTAGATAGAGACAGAGAAATTGAGAGGGATGAGGAGGCAGAGAGACAGACACCTGCAGTCCTGTTCACCACTTGTGAAGCTTTCCGCCTGCCAGTGGGCCTAGAGCCCTGCAGGAACCTGGGTCCTTGTGTGCTGTGATGTGCACACTTAACCAGGTGTGCCACCACCAGCTCCCTTTTTTGCTCTCTCTCTTTCTTTCTTTTCTTTTCTTTTTTTTTTTTTTTTAGTTTTTATTTCTAAAATGGAAACACTGACAAGACCATAGGATAATTCCACACAATTCCTGCCACCGGAACGCCATATCCCATTCCCTCCCCTGATAGTTTGGCTATTCTTTAACCTTCTGGGAGGAGGGGCCCAGAGTCATTATTGGGTGCAGCAGGTGGAAAGTCTCTCTTTTTTTAAATTGCCACCAGGGTTATTGCTGGGGCTCAGTGCCAGGACAATGAATATACCATACCCAGGTGCCTCCTCTCTCTCTCTCTCTCTCTCTCTCCTTGAAAGGACTGAAAGAAACTGAGAGAGGAGAGGAACAGAGAGCAGGAGAGACACCTGCAGAAGAAGAAGTTCATCACCTGATGAAGAAGTTCATCACTCATGAAGCAGTCCCCTGCAGTGGGGAGCACAAGTCCTTGTGCATGCTTAGCCTTTCTCTTTCTTTCTTTCTTTCTTTCTTTCTTTCTTTCTTTCTTTCTTTCTTTCTTTCTTTCTTTTTTCTTTTTAACTATTTTATTTATTAACTAATGAGAAACACAGGAGGAGAGAGAAAGAGCCAGACATCGCTCTGGTACATGTGCTGCTGGGGATTGAACTCAGGACCTCGTGCTTAAGAGTCCGATGCTTTATCCACTGCACCACCTCCCGGACCACAGCCTTTTCTGTTTCTATAGCGAGCAGAGGAGGAGGATTAGGACTGGGAAAGAATAGGCCTTTGGGGGGTGTGCCCCTGCTTTTGTAGGTTGTTTTTTCTTTTGTAGAGAAAGAATACTTTATGCATGCACTTTCACCTTCTTGTTGCATCTTCTTCCTGGACTTGTCCATCTAGAGACAAGGTGGCCCTGGGAACATGGAAGTGGATTTGGAATAAGAAGACTTGAGTTTGGTGCCCAATGTTGCCACCTATTGGCTGTGACTTGAGGCAAGGTTTTGAACTCCAGGTAGCAGCGGCTGTCTCTGCAAGATCTGGCGTCTTACACACGTGGGGTTACGGAGCAGAGTTGCCAGGTGAAGGATGTAGACATGTTTGGTATCCTCTGTCAATGTTAAGTGTTGATCCGGTTAAATGCTAGTGGTCATTTACTCACTGCAGCGGCCAGCTCTGACTGAGCATCTGTCATGGAGTCCATTCTTTAGGCTGGAAACTAACATGACAAAAAGGCATAGACTCTGCTCTCAAGAGACTCATTGTCAAGTGTAAAAAAAAAAAAAAAAGCATAGAATTCCAAGTTTAGCATCACCTTGCTGGGAATCTGAAGGAAAAATATGGGTGGGTGGGATGAGTCAGGAAGAGAGGGAGGAACGCCAGTTGACTACACACACAAAGGAAGCTCGGAAGACACGGCCAGAGAAGGAGAACACAGGGTGAAACTTGGACTGGGGGGGGGGTACTGCACCAAAGCAAGGGACTCTGGGGAAGGAGCAGAAGAGAGGGGGCTGGTGGGGGGCCCTAAACTGGGGGTGAGAATGTGTTGAGACACTCATGAAGCAGAGCTGGGAAATAGAGCCCATGTATAGAAAACTGTGCTATAGTGTGAGGGAGATATCATAAAGGCTACGCAAAGAGACTCTCCTGTCTGAGGCTTCAAAATCCCAGGTTCGGTCCCCTGCACTACCATAAGCCAGAGTTGAGCAGCGTTCTGGAAAAAAAAAATTGTGCTATAAACTATTAACCTCTGAATGAAATGAAAAAATAAAACTAACGTGTGACTACAGTCCAGTGTGTAATCAATACAATCATAGACGTACAAGTGCTGAGCCCAGCCCTTATTGCACTGAAGGAAGCTTTGGTCCCATGGTGTGTTTTTATCTGTCTCTATCTCTGTCTTCCTCTCTGAAAAAGATGTCCTGGAGCAGTGAAGTCCAGTGATGACAAGGAAAAAAAAAAAAGACACAGAGAGAAAATCACAAGCTCACTGATAGTTGAGGAGACAGTATCTAACTCTTGCAGCTTCTCTCCTTGCAATTCAAAGCAGACACCGACCTGTTCACTAAACACTTGGTTACTTCTATCTTCCTTGAAAACCCCAGGCAAGATAGGAACACTGCCACCCGAGACCTTGCCAGAGACGTGGCTGGCAGAGGAAGACTCTCCTGGACATCACTGTCCAAGCACCACAAGGATGAGGTCAGAATTAAAACAAACAAACAAACAAATAAATAAGCCTGTCAACTACAGCTAGAGGCTTTTACCAGGGAAAATGTGGACTTCTTGATTGCTGAGATAAGCCCTAGTTTGTCAGGGAAGAATGAGCCCTCTTTTGGCAAATACCACCGCCAAAAGTCTCCAACTTGCATGCAGGTATTGGACTGCCTTCTGTCCTCATTTCCTCTGTGTGCATAGTCAAAGGTTTATTTGACTGCACTCTAGTCAAGGCCAGCATTCTCTCACTTTCATGTCAGATTCTCACTGAAGTCAAAGGGCAGGCCTGGGGGAAGCCTGAGTGTCACCTGGGGTTTTCTGAGGTTGGGGCTTCCAACAGCTAACGCTAGAGGAATATTACAACGTGGGGTCAAAGCAGCAGGGAAGGTAGCAAGTTCTAGAAGCATCTTCTCCCAGGCAGTTGGTGTTGGGAAATTGTGAGGATGTGGTTGAGCCTGGCAGGGCTTGACTTGAGGAGTCAAGCCCTGAATAGACCGACTATCCTGTCAGTCTCTCTCTCTACCGAGAGGTTGAGCAAGGAGGGACAAGAGTAACCCCAAAGGTTTGCCTCATCTTATCAGACTCCCTACCTCACAGACACCCTGCATTCCTGATACTATGGCCATTAGATAAAAAGAAAAAGGGAGATGTCGGGAAATTGTGGGGATGTGATTGAGCTTGGCAAGGCTCACAAAGCACCCTGCATTCCTGATACTATGGCCTATCTACATAATCGTTATTTTGTCTGAAAGATCCCCACCCATTCCATTCCTTTGATCTATCTTCTTTCTATCCTCAAGACCCTCCCTGCCTGCAGGGTATCATTAATCCTACCAGTTAAAACCCTCGCAACAGTTGCTAAGGAAGTGTCTACCTTCCCAGCCCTCTTTTGCCTTTCTCCGCCCCTTTCCTAGCCATTTCCATTTCTGACTTGCCACTTCTGGGTCTGCCCTTTAAAAGACTGGGCTCTCTGATCAATAAAAGTACTGCATTGCCTTGCCACCAAGTGTCTGTTCCTGAGTCATCTATCTCCCTCATGTCGTTGAGTGAGTAGCAGCCCAGGCTGGCTCCAGTCACGTTCTCTCCAACACAGAGAGTACACACCCAGGAAAAGGCACCCCCATGCTAGCCTGGCAGTTGGCACCACCAACTGCCAGAATGAGCCATGTAGAGGCACTAGGGGCCATAACTGGGGCAACTATAGGCTGTAGACTGCCCAGATTAATCTGGATCTACCTACAGTACTCAGAACAGGCCTACAGCGTAGGGGGGAGGCCCATAAGTGGGCACCCTACCACATCCGGGCCACTGAGGAGGAGCTGGCTCCAGAGAGGGGCTTTTTGGCACCAGCTTCAGAAAAACATGGCAGCTGAGGAAGTGGTCTCAAAATATGCACACTAAACCTTGGATTACAGCCACGTAGGATTTTTTTTTTAAGTTAGCCTTATTATTTCCCTCTAATTTCACTTATTTATTGTTATAAATACTATACATAGATATAACAAAAATTCAAAAGAGAAATGACAAGTATATATTGTCCAACCCTCAGCCATGCCCCCTGACACACACCAAACCAATTCCCAAGATAAGCTGTCATTTTTATTTTCAAGTCTTCTGCCCCTAAATCTTGCTGCTTTTTTTTTTTCTCCAAATTTAAACAGTAACTAGCAGGACCAGGTGGTGGCTCACTGGTTAAGCTCACACATTAATTACAGTGTGCAAGGGCCCAGGTTCAAGTCCCTGGTCCCTACCTACAGGGGAAAAGTTTCACAACTGGTGAAGCTGGGCTGCAAATGTCTCCCTTTCCTTCTCCCTCTATATCTCCCCTTCCCCTCTCAACTTTTGTCTCTATGCAAAAATAAATAACTAGGCAAGAATCTAAGGAGGACCGTTAGATTCTTTTCTTTCACTGCCTGCTGCTTCCAAGGCTCCCTAGCTAGCTACGCTCGAAGACCCACAGTGAGGAGAGAGGAGCGGAGAAAAGGAGAGTCATAGTCACCACTTAGGAAGAGACTATTCTCAGGGTCTCTGATGACTCCTCACAGGCTTCCACTGCTAATTTCTGTCTACTCACACCACTGCCACAAGATTTTTCTCTGTCACTTGGCCCTAAGCTCCTGACTTTTTCAGCAAGTCCCTCACATATATACATATATAAAGAAGTTTTCACTGTCCTTCCTGATGATTCTCTCAGGTCTGATTTTAAATACCTCCAGGCTGATTCATCCTCTTTCTCTTTCTCCTACTAAGCTCAGAGTAGCTGGCTGACCTCTCCCACTTCCTGCAGGCAGACACTCTTGAGTTTGCTATCTAATTCCAGCGGAACCACCCACTTTTCACCTATAAGCACTTATTGACTCATTAGTCTCTGTGACCTAGATTTTCCAATGTAGAGTCAGGTGAATTATCTGACTTGCTCTAGACCACCTATTTTGAAACTTCTGCTTAAAATACCTGATAGCTATCATATCTTGGGGCTTCCAGTAAAATTTCCAATCTGATATTCTATTTCCTTGGGAATGATTTCATAAATAGTAGTCACTACAGTGATAAGCATAGAATTATGGAGACAGAAAAATCATCCCATTCTATGACATGGGAGTCACCTGTAGAGAATATTCCAAGTATGGGGGAGTGTTGGGTGGTGGCGTACCTGGTTGTACACACATGTTACAATACATAAGGATCCAAGTTCAAACCTGCAGGGGGAAAGCTTCACGTGTGCTGAAGTAGTGCTGCAGGTCTCTCTCTCTCTCCCTCTCTCTCTCTCCCTTGATTTCTGGCTGTCTCTATCCAATAATATTCCAGTTAAGCTCAAATTAATTCCCCTCTTTTCATCCATAGTCCCAGCTCATGCCAGATTCCAGTTTGCTTCATTGGATTGTGACTTTCCTGCTACAACACTTGGCTCTCTAGGAGCGTTTAATTCTTGTTGAAAGAATAATATGCTTTCATTTTCTTTAAGATCTTATAATTTCTAAATTTTATACTATTCGCTATAATTTCTCCACGTTCCTCTTGAAGACGTTTTCTTGGGGCCTCTTGAATCATGTCTCTGCTGTAAGTCACTGGTCTCTCTGCCTTGCCCTTGTGCCCGTATGATACCAGCCCTGCTCCACCTTCTCGAAACCAGACAAAATCTTTACAGTTCTCTCTACTTAGTACTACATGGTAGTTAGTAGTCTTGTATTTCCTTGTCCTTTTCACTTTGGACTGAAAAGCTCTATTTTTAAATAAAACCACTTTCCTAATATAAATGTATTTACATTTGAAAAGTAGCCAATAAGCCATTTAGCCAAACATTTCCTATGGAAGATGTACATCTTTAGCAAAGAAGATATATTTCTAAGTACTACATTTAGGAAAAAGAAAAAAGTCTTAGATATAAATTAAAGTAAAAAGTGAGCAAAGCATACTCCAATAAGGATGAAGCTTGTTTAAATATGTTGGATATGGCTTATAACCCCTAAAATACATTGATTATTAAAGATACAACTTGATTTTAAAAAACCAAGTCACATATGCCTTCTGCCCTAAACTTATATTGATGTTCACAGAAATTTGTGATTGAGAAGAAATGGATAGATACCCTGGTTTCTGACAATTTCATCATCCAAAAATATTGATTGATTGAAGTTTCATAAGTGGGCAAAACATCAGAGATATATCACCATAAAGCTCTGAAACGAACCTTTGTACTCTCTCTGTCTATAAAAAAGGAGCTGGTAAAGTGATCTATAGTCTCCTATCATTACTTTTTGGGAAATTATGTTTTAGCTTACTTATTGAAAGCTATGTTCATATACTTATCATTACTTTATTTTCAAAATATGTCATTTATTAGTTGGTGAGAGAGAACCAGAACACCACTTTGGCACATGTGCTGCCAGGGACTGAACCAGGGACCTCACACTTTTTTATAAAGATTTTATTTATTTATTTATTTATTTATTTATTTATTTATGAGAAAGATAGGAGAGAGAGAAAGAACCAAACATCACTCTGGTACATATGCTGCTTGGGACTGAACTCAGGTCCTTATGCTTGAGAGTCCAGTGCCTTAGCCACTGCACCACCTCCCGGACCACAACCTCACACTTTTTTTTTTAATATTTATTTATTTTCCCTTTGGTTGCCCTTGTCGTTATTGTTGTTGTAGTTATTATTGTTGTTGTTATTGATGTCATCGTTGTTGGATAGGACAGAGAGAAATGGAGAGAGGAGGGGAAGACAGAGAGGGGGAGAGAAAGACAGACACCTGCAGAACTGCTTCACTGCCTGTGAAGCGACTCCCCTGCAGGTGGGGAGCCTGGGGCTCAAAAAAAATCCACTATTTTCTTTATTGCAGAGCCAGGAGGGAGTGCTGGCAAGGTCTGCTGTGGGCATGGGCCCCTTGAGTACACCTCAGGTAGGCTTTCTGACTTCTCCCCATGCGGAGAGTCCTCATTTCATCTGCTCGATTCCTAACTTGGAGTTTCTGTTTATTAAATTTTGTCCTGCTTTATATTTTAACGCCTTTCAACCACCATGTTACAGATGCTACTCTGATTCCATCCTGATTTTCCTGGGCAGACGACCTCACCAATGTGTCCTGGAACCTCCTCCCCCCAGAGCCCTGCCCCACTAGGGAAAAACAGAAACAGGCTGGGGGTGTGGATCCACCTGCCAACACCCATGTCCAACAGAGCAGCAATGACAGAAGCCAGAACTCCCACCTTCTGCTCCCCAGAAAGAATTTGGGTCCATACTCCGAGAGAGGGATAAAGAATAGGGAAGCTGGAAGTCGGGCTGTAGCTCAGCGGGCTAAGCGCAGGTGGCGCAAAGCACAAGGTCGGCATAAGGATCCCGGTTCGAGCCCCCGGCTCCCCACCTGCAGGGGAGTCACTTCATAAGCGGTGAAGCAGGTCTGCAGGTGTCTATCTTTCTCTCCCGCTCTCTGTCTTCCCCTCCTCTCTCCATTTCTCTCTGTCCTATCTAACAACGACAACATCAATAACAATAATAACTACAACAACAATGAAAAACAACAAGGACAACAAAAGAGAAAATAAATAAATTAATTAATTAAAAAAAAAAAAAGAATAGGGAAGCTAGGGGAGTCAGGTGGTAGCGTAGCGGGTTAAGCGCGCATGGCGCAAAGCGCAAGGACCCGCATAAGGATCCCGGTTCGAGCCCCCAACTACCGACCTACAGGGGAGTCGCTTTATAAGTGGTGAAGCAGGTCTGCAGGTGTCTCTCTTTCCCCCTCTCTGTCTTCCCCTCCTCTCTCCATTTCTCTCTGTCCTATCCAACAACAACGATATCAATAACAACAATAATAACTACAACAACAATAAAAACAACAAAGGCAACAAAAAGGAAATACATAAATAAATATTTTAAAAAAAAACAGGGAAGCTTCCGGTGGAGGGGATGGGACATGGAATTGTACTCCTGTTATAACACTATCTGGTTAATCATCAGCAGGTCACTAATAATAATAGTAAAAGCCCAAACCTGCTGTCGGCTTCAGGCAGATCTCTTGCTTCATAAGGGCTCACGTGCCTCCAGGTCCTCCAGTTCGACTCCTCACAGGACACTGTGCTCCCACTGTGGTTAGAGGAATTCCACCCTAGAACAGTGAATAAGCTTGTCTTAAGTAGTTTGCATAATGCCTTCTTAGAATTAAAAGGTGTCTCTTTAATCACAAATAGTAGATTACAAATGATTTCTAGACAAGGAACATGTATTATGTTGCTTAAATTGATTTTGTGGGTTTTTTTTTTTCTCTTCTCTTCTCTTCTCTTCTTTTTTTTTGCCAGAGCACTGCTCAGCTCTAGCTTATGGTGGTGCAGGAGACTGAACCTGAGACTTCCAAGCCACAGGCATGAGAGTCTCTTTGCATAACCACTATGGGATATACCCCCCAGCCTACTTAAACTGTTCATTAAACTGTTTGCTATTATGGTAGGCACAGAAATTCTCAATGAGATACTGTTGGTTGTTTAGAATTCATAAAAATAGATAAACAATTTTAGACATTTTTGAAACATCAGGGTTCAAATTTAGCTTGGTCTTATTTTTTTTAATTTTGTGTTAATTGATATACACCTATTTCTCTAGATTGTTTTATATATATATATATCTTTCAAAACAGTGTAAGAATTTTTGACAGTAAGGTTAAAAATAATTTACCTTTCCTAGTCTTTTCTCTAGAATTTCTAACATTCCAGGGAATAATAATAACAAATACTTTTTACTGGGCCTTGGTGCTCGTAGGAAGTCCACCTTACACGAGGCCCTGTGTTCAAGTCCTGGCACTATGCATCAAAGGTGGAACAGGGCTTTGGTATTTGCCCCTTTCCTGCAGGTGGCCTCCTTGCTGCTTCTCTGTGAATATAGAGATCAGTGTGCTGAGCAAACCTGGAAGCAGCACAGCTGTCCACTGACAGGTGAGTGGTTCAAAACGGTGAGTACACACACACACACACACACACACTGGACACACACACACACGTACGCACCAGCATACTAGTCACCTATAGGAAGCACTGAGATAGCCTCCTTTTTTCATGTCGTGGATGGAACTTGGAGGAATCATATTAAGTTAGATAAGCCAGAAGGAGGACAAAGACTATATGACTTGCCTTATAGGTGAAACTTGGATTGGGTGGGGTGTATTGCAGCAAAGCAAAGGACTCTGGCAGGGGCAGTTAGCATAACGGTCATGTAAAGAGACTCTCATGCCTGAGGCTCCAAAGTCCCAGGTTCAATCCCCTGCACCACCATAAGTCAGAGCTAAGCAGTGCTCTTGTAAAAATAAATAAATAAATATACAACAATAATGATTTACTTTCCCTTTTGTTGTCCTTGTTGTTTTTTATTGTTGTAGTTATTATTGTTGTTGTTATCACCTGCAGACCTGCTTCACTGCCTGTGAAGCGACTCCCCTGCAGGTGGGGAGCCGGGGGCTTGAACTGGGATCCTGGAGCCAGTCCTTGCACTTTGCCCCACGTGCACTTAACCCGCTGCGCTACCCTACCACCCGACTCCCAATAATAATGATTATAGAAGAACTCTGAACAAGGCTGAGGGGCTGTCAGGTATGCAGGTCACAACCTAGAACTGATAAATGAGCACGTGCGGTCTGTCTCTGGAATTCCTGTCCATAACGGTTATACAGCTCGGTGTCTGTCATGCACGTAGATGCAGCTTCTATGGACGTCCACTTCAAATTTTCTGCTGCAGAGTTTAAGTATTTTTGGCAGCTTTGCTGAATATGAATCTAGGTGTCAATAACTATAAGCCTGTATTTGTAACGTAGACAACATGGAATTCATTGCAATATTGTCTATAATACACAACCACACCTTCAGTTTCTCTCTCTCTCTCCCTCCCTCCGTCTCTCTCTCTCTCTCTCTCTATATATATATATACATATATATATATATATATGTTTTCTTTAAAAAAAAAAAAAAAAAAAAGGAAAAAATTAAATGTTTCCACAAACCCAGAAGACTCAGGTCCTGTCTCAGAACTATCGCTTCACACTCAGGTACAATTCCTAGTCTTTGATGGCATCCCAGTTTGAACAAGCCAGCCATTAAAGACCATTTGCAGGGCCGGGCAGTGGCCCACTGGGTTAAGGGCACATAATAGCAATCTCAAGGACCCGTGCTAGGATCCTGGTTCAAGCCCCCGTCTCCCCACCGGCAGGGGAGTCACCTCACAAGCAGTGAAGCAGGTCTGCAGGTGTCTCTATCTCTCCCCCTCCTCTCTTATTTGTTCTCTATCTTGTCAATTTTTTTAAAAATGGGAAAAATGGCCTCCAGGACAAGTAGATTCATAGTGTTGGCCCCGAGCCCCAGAGAAAACCCCGGAGACAAAAAAGTGTCCATTTGGAAACAGATCATGGATATTTGAATATAGTCCGAGTACTAAGAAAAGGAAATCAAAATTAAATTTGGTGGTGTAGGAAAATGTTCTTGATATTTGGACAGGCAGATGGACTTTTTTTAAAAAAAAAAAATGCATACGAGAATATCAAATTATTCATAATTCACTTTAAATATCTTAGCCTGTACACAGAAAATTTTCTACAGGCTCTGACAGGGGCTAAAAACGTAATATTATGTAAAAAGTTAGCAAGCATCAAAGACACTCAGGCAAACTGGCTTAAACTAGCTCTTTCCAGTTTCACAGCAGATGTTTACTGTACTCGGGAGTTAAGGGAAAAGCAGATGGTTCTCTCTGATAAAGCCTGTCGTGTGATTTGCAGAGTCAGCAGTGCAGGCCGGCAAACAGCTGGCAGGGACCCCATTATCAGGGATCAAAGAGACGTGCTGAAACTCAGGGCGAAGTTCAGCTGGGAAAACAACTCTGCTTCAGGGCGCTCACAGCCGCGATCTGAAACCCTCATGCAAAACCATAAGCCAAGTTAAGTGACCCATTCTGGCTGGACAGTCAGCCGCCCTGAAGACAGCATATACCCATCTTGTCCAGTCAGTTACAGAAATGTTGGGAAGCATTTCCAACAGTGCAATATTGCTCGACAACTGACTCATTCTACTGGACGGTCTTGGGCAAAGTTGATGAGGCTCGCTGACCCTTTTGAAGTCACGCTTCATTTCATCCCTTCATTTGAGCAGAGAGGAGAGAAGAGAAGGGGAGAGGAGAGGTGGGGAAGGGAGAGGGGAGGTAGGAAGGAGAGGAGAAATAGGAGCTGTATTTTCTGTGCTGGTAAGTCCCAGTGAGCTACCTTCCTAGAAACTGTCAAATTGAAGAAGCATCTTCCTATTTAATGCTTACCTTGAGGGATTTCTGTTCTCATGCTCAGTTATGCATTCATTCATCCATTCATTCATTTCTGCACTCACTCACCCATGCAGTACTCAAATAACACTGTCTTCCAGTTTGATACAGGGTAGCTGGGCATCAGGCGCAAGGTAGCTGGGGCACCCCTCGGATGTCCTTGCACAGTAACTGATAACAATAGTTATCATGAATAAATGTCATGGGGCTTCTATACTCCCCTTAGCATTTTTATTTACTTTCCTGTCCCCTGTTTAAGGAAAGAGAGAAAGTTTCACCTGTGGTGGAAAAGTGCTACAGTGTTTCTTTCCCTGTCTCTCACCTTCTATCAAATAGAAGAAAAAAAAAAAAAAAAAAAAAAGCGCCCACCAGGAACTGTGAAGTCATGCAGGCACCAAGTCCTGGGTGATAAATCTGGTGGTAATAAATAGATAAAAAAGCAAACAAAAATAAAAATGGGGCGGGGGTAGATAGCATAATGAGTATGCAAAGACACTCTCATGTCTGAGGCTCCAAAATCCCAGGTTCAATCCCCTGCACCACCATAAGCCAGAGCTGAGCAGTGCTCTGGTAAAAAAAAAAAATTAAAAATTAAATAAATAAAAGTGGACCGTTGCTATAAAATAGAGAAACAATATACTTGGTGTTTATTTTTATATTGCTCTAATGATGGATTATAATATCATGATTTTAGGAGTATAGCTTCACATCTATAGTGTGTATACAACTCACCACGCTCACCACCAAAGTCCCATATCATGACACTAAAATGAGTCCTCACTCTCCTCCTATCCTTTAGTATCCACTGTACATGGAAGCCATTTTATGTTTCTTAAAGATTTATTTGATTTATATACACAAAAAGATTTATTTGATTTATATACACAATGGAATACTATGCAGCTATTAAGAACAATGAACCTACCTTCTCTGACCCATCTTGCATGGAGCTAGAAGGAATTATGTTAAGTGAGCTAAGTCAGAAAGATAAAGATGAATATGGGATGATCCCACTCATCAACAGAAGCTGAGAAAGAAGAACAGGAAGGGAAACTAAAAACAGTATTTGACTGAATTTGGAGTAGGGCACCAAAGTAAAAGCCCTGGGATGAGGGTGAGGGTGGATGTTCACCTTCTTGGGGGTGGGGAGTGTTGGGTGGGATGGGACACAGTCTTTTGATGGTGGGAATGGTGTTTACGTAACTACTATTAATGTGTAGTCATATAAATGACTATTTAATTAATATGAGGGGGAAAGTTGATTGTATGTCTCAAACTTTTTAAACATATACTGAGTCTTTTTAATACATAGGTTGAGACTTTGATATGTTGACTCTCTCAAAAGCCTAGACCAGGGAGAACAGAAGCAACCAGTGGCACAGCTATATACAAATAATGTCAAAGGATATAAATTATGGTGATGTTGCCTATGATACAGAAAATCCTAACAAAGGGATTTTTTAAGTTAACCCAATTGCCAAACAATGTGATTATATGTCGGGAAATTGTGAGGAGCCTCACAAAGCACCCTGCATTTTTTTGCCTCCAGGAGCCTGGCATTCCTTAAAACATTAAGCCAGCTCCCCCTGCTCCACCCTGCATTCCTGATACTAGGGCCTATCTACATAATCATTGTTTTGCCTGAAAGATCCCCACCCATTCCATTCCTTTGATCTATCTTCTTTCTACCCTCCATACCCTCCCTGCCTGCAGGGTATTATTATTAATCCTGACAGTTAAAACCCTCGCAACAGTTGCTGGGGAAGTTTCTACCTTCCCAGCACCCTTTTGCCTTTCTCTGCCCCTTTCCTAGCCATTTCCATTTCCAACTTGCCACTTCCGGGTCTGCCCTTGAAAAGCCTGGGCTCTCTGATCAGTAAAGAATCGCATTGCCTCACCGCCACGTGTTTCGTTCCTGAGTCATCTCCCTCGCGTGGCTGGGTGAGTAGCAGCCCAGGCTGGCTCCAGTCAGGTTCTCTCCAGCCCAGAGAGTGTGTGCCTGGAAAGGGGTACCCCCACGCTAGCCCGGCAATTATAGCAATAACTATCTATTGTCTTCTTAACCCTAAGACAGCAGGAACCTCCTATTTCTTCAATAGAGCCAATATTTCCCCCAGTCCCGGTACCTCTAGGGTGGGGCTCACTTTGCTGCATGTTTCTCTCAATTCATACCAAATGATATTGCATCCGCTGATCCCAACTTAATCAACGCAATGAGTACCACCTCAGCATGCTTCACTTCAGACTGTGTCCAGAGATGTCAGGCATGGAATGTCAACCCTTCACCCTCATCACTCGGGTGAGACCTTTCCTTTCATAGTATTCTCTAATTCCATTCCAGGTGGTTCACTTCCTAACAAGGTCCCAAAACCTAGATATACACCAGGTCCCATGAGATAGAGCATATGTCCACACATATCCATAAACCAGGGCAAAATATATACCTGAAAGCAAAAGTGCACAATAGTCTGCAGTGAATCAGTATAAAGTTCCTAATGAAATAGTGTCTATTTAGACTTAGATACCCTTCTCACCTACTTCCTATTACAGTTCTCTCACTCACTCCAAAGCTAACCTTAGCAAAGCAAGGACTGCAAAAGCTGAATAAGGGCAAGAGACTGGCATACTTTAATGATGACTCTTTAGTCACTATCAGGCGGGTCACCCCATCAGCTGGGGCCCGATTCAGAGAACCCTGAGATTCCTGAACAGATATGATGGGCCTAGACCTCAAATAAATCCCTCTCTCCATTGTTACCAGTCATCTCTATCAGGAACAACAAAATAGACCACTATGTGGGCCCCCATACAACCTTGCCCTCAACTTGGATCAACAACGGTAGGGAATGTTCCATCCTCCAAAGGGAGGCTGGACAACATACTCTGTGCTACACCTGAGGAAGATGGGTCCTGATATTGGGGCAGCTTGGAATGTTCCTACTCATGACCATAGAATATGAACTCAGATCTACAGGGATGTAGTAATGACATAGGCTTTTAAGCTGAATATGGGCCCCAGACCAAGTCAAATTGATGGGATTTACAGTCAACAATATTTATACCCCTTTCCCACATTAAGGAGCTACTCTCTTCCCTGATCCAGCTTCCTGTTTCTTTTCCAGCCATGACATCATCTCCCCAGACAATAACTTGGATCCACCTGCATATCAGATTTCATGCTCAGGGGGAAAAACACTAGTCTAGCCACAGGCCCTTTGGAATATAACTAAAATATGCCTACTAGCTATCTACAAAATGGAGACTCCCCCCCAACTCTTCATCTGCACTATTCCAGCCTTTAAGTTCATGATTGATGAACAATTTGTTTGGTCTTGTATGTTCACTCTCTTTTCAGCCACCAGGTTCCAGATGCTACCATTATGCCGACCAGACTTCCCCGAACAGATGACCCCACCAATGTGTCCTGGAGCCCTGCTTCCCCAGAGACCCACCCCACTAGGGAAAGAGAGAGGCAGGCTGGGAGTATGGATCGACCTGTCAACACCCATATTCAGCGGAGAAGCAACTACAGAAGCCAGACCTTCCACCTTCTGCATCCCACAATGATCCTGGGTCCATACTCCCAGAGGGATAGAGAATGGGAAAGCTATCAGGGGAGGGGATGGGATATAGAGTTCTGGTGGTGGGAACTGTGTGGAGTTGTACCCCTCTTATCCTACGGTTTAGTCAATGTTTCCTTTTTATAAATAAATAAATAAAAAGATTTATTTGATTTCACTAGGTAGATGATAGATGGGGGAGAGAGAGGGAGGAAAGGAGAGAGAGGGGGAGAGAGAGAGACAGAGAGAGAGAATTCTAGAGTCAAACTCAGGACCTTGTGCCTGCAGTTCCAACACTTTCACATTGCATCACCTTCCAGACCACTGGAGACCATTTCAAAGTTAAAAAAAAAGAAGTAAATCCAGCATGACCGAGGCCAGGTGGTAGTACACCTGACTGAGCACACACGTGTCACCACCACACACAAGGACCCACAATCAAGCCCCAGTTCCCATCTTTTCCCAGTAGAGAAAGCTTCACAAGTGGTGAAGCAAGGCTGCAGGTGTCTCTCTCTCTCTCTCTCTCTCTCTCTCTCCCTCTCTATCTCCCCTTTCCTTCTCCATTTCTGGCTATCCCTATCCAATCAATCAATCAATAAACAAACAGTCTGACCATTTTAGCCATTTAGCTAAAAGATAAGTAAGAGACAGACTATTCCAAACTACTTTCGGTAACAGCAAAATAGATAAATCATGTTTTTCTGACTGGGAGATGGAGAATACTGGGTCTTTATTCGTGAAAGTTGGGCTTCTTTCCTTGTTTTTGAAAAAGCTCTCAAAGTTCTTTAGTGAACAGTTATTTCTGTCCTTGTTTTAAAGGCAATAATCATCCCTTTATTCCCCCTTGAAGATACTTCTTTCTCTTATTTGATTTTTTTTTTTTTTGGTCAATTTATTCATTTTCTCCTCAAGCATTTATTAAGCTTGTGCTGAGCTAGGCACTGTTGTGGGAGCTGGAGCTCTGACATACAGGGTGGTCTCCTGTTTGCCCCTGGTACACATCGATTTGTGCTTCAAAGTCCCCTGCCCTGGAGAACCCTCTGTTCTGGGTCAAAGTTGGCCACCAGTGGACTTACATCTGTGAGGCAGAATTGAAATTTTGGACAGAGAGTGTCCAAGGACGGTTTTACTTGCAAGCTCATTTCTAAGAAAAGGCCTGGAGCAGATGGGGTCCATAGGCCATGGATACCTTAGAGAAGAGAAATCCCTGAAGCCGGGGCCGGGCGGCGGCGTACCGGGTGAAGGCGCATAGTAGGGAACGCAAGGACACACCTAAGGATCCAGGTTTAAGCCCCCAAGGAAACTGAGGAAGAAATTTTTATCTTAAAAAAAAAAAAACAAAAAAAAAAAAGAAGGTGCCTTAATACTTCCCTGGATCCACTGTTAGTGCAAGTGCTCAGTTCTATAAGGGAGGTAGTTTCAAAGATTAAACATGTAAATGGTGTTATCTACATCAGAACCATCACAGGGGCAGCAGCAAACAAACTAAATGGCTCTGAGGATGTGAGGGCAGGAGCCCAGACCACCTGAGCTGGAATCTGAGCTCTGCTTCTTATCCATTATGTGGGCCTGAATAAATGACTTAACTTGGGCAAATTCATTTTTTATTAGCGATTTAATAATGATCGGCAAGATTGTAAGATAACAAGGGCACAATCCCACACAGTTCCCACCACCAGAGTTCCGTGTCCCATCCCCTCCATTGGAAGCTTCCCTGTTGTTTATCCCTCTGGGAGTCTGGGCCCGAATTCTTTATGGGGAGCAGAAGGTGGGAGTTCTGGCTTCTGTCATTGTTTCTCCGCTGGACATGGGCATCCATGGGGAAGCTCTATTTCTTCATCTGTGGTACTAATAGAGGAGCTTGTGAATTGTGGGAAATACTCACTGAATTAACATATGTGCTTAGAGCAGGCTAAATACGCATTAATGTTAAGTGCTATGATTAATAAATAAATAATTTTAAAATAGAGGCTCAGGGACTGGGGAGACAGTTGAGCAGAACAGCAGAGGACTTGAGTGCAGTTCTGAGTTTAATGCCTTGTACCAGCTCTCAGAGCTGAGCAGCATTCTGGGGTCTCTCCCTCTCTACCGCTCTTCCCATCTCTTTCTACCTCTTTCTCTTATTTACATGAAAGTAAATAAGGACCGAGTAAATAGATCACTAGGGCAGTGAGCCACTTCGCTATGTATGACAGAGGTTTGAGCTCACCCAACCCCACTGCACTGAAGACAGCTTTAGAGCCACTCTCCCTCCCCCTTTGCCTTCACTGTCTCTGTCTAAAGAAAACGTACTGGAGGCCAGGCGATAAAGCACCAGGTTGAGCACACATAGTACAAAACACAAGGGCCTGCACAAGGGTCCTGGTTCGAGCCCCCGGCTCCCCACCTGCTGGGGAGTCGCTTCACAGGTGGTGAAGCAGGTCTGCAGGTGTCTCTCCTTCTCTCCCCCTCTCTGTCTTCCCCTCCTCTCTCCATTTCTCTCTGTCCTATCCAGTGACGACATCAACAATAACAACTATAACAACAATTTAAAAAGGGCAATAAAAGGGAAAATATAAAAAGTAAAAAAAAGAAAAGAGAAGAACAAAGATTATTTTTCCCTGAAAAGTAAATACTTAGGTACTAGATGTGTAAGCAATGATTTGTGAAGGGAATTCTATCAATGGTTTTTATGGCCAGCAACAGAACCCATTTTGTCACATTTTTAAATATATATATTTTTATTTATTATTGGATAGAGATAACAGAAATTAAAAGGGGGAGGAAGAGAGAGCAAGAGACAGAGAGACACCTGCAGCCCTGTTTTATCCCTCGTGCAGGTGGGGACCAGGGGCTTGAGCCTGAGTCCTTGCGCACTATAACATGTGCACTTAGCCAGGTACGCCAGCACCCGGTCCCTGATTCTCTCACATTTAAGCCGGAAAAGGATTTAGTACAGATAATGCAGGAGTGGACGGAAACTCCAGGAGTGCCAGAGTCTCTGGCCTGAATGAACATCCCAACCTGACCAGTCCACCCGCGGTCCCAGTGCTAACCCCAGATACAGTGACCTCCCAGCCCACACCCGCCACTGCTGCCTTGGCCGCGGCCAGCCCCAGAGAAGAGATGCCCCTAGCCGTCTGCTTCAGCACCCTCCTTGCTTCCCTCTCAGCCTCCGCAGTTGGTGTGTGCGGTCAGCAAGACCAGAGTCACAGGCCTGAGACATGCTCGTGGCCAGGAAATTGGGGAAAGAGAGTTTGGGTGCGGCTACTTGGAAAGGCAGACTCCTGGGAGAGGAATTGGCCTCAAAACAGAGAAAAGATATTTAAAGGCTGGTAGGTAGCCAGCACTGTTTCTGAAAGTCATGTCTTTTTTTTTTAAGTTTCCTTTTTATTTATTTACTTTCCCTTTTGTTGCCCTTGTTTTTTGTTTTGTTTTGTTTTGTTTTATCATTGTTGCAGTTATTATTGTTGTT
This sequence comes from Erinaceus europaeus, assembly GCF_950295315.1. Classification (NCBI taxonomy): domain Eukaryota; kingdom Metazoa; phylum Chordata; class Mammalia; order Eulipotyphla; family Erinaceidae; genus Erinaceus; species Erinaceus europaeus. Next base: position 4,885,399 of record NC_080172.1, read on the forward strand.
ATTTTGTCGTTGTTGGATAGGACAGATAGAAATGGAGCAAGGAGGGGAAGACAGAGAGGGGGAAGAGAAAGACATCTACAGACCTGCTTCCCCGCCTATGAAGCGACTCCCCTGCAAGGTGGGGATCCGGGGGCTTGAACCAGGATCCTTACACCAGTCCTTGTGCTTCGTGCCATGTGCGCTTAGCACACTGTGCTGCCACCTGAGCTATCATGACCACATTAACAAATGGAAAAAAAGCTGTGATGTTGTTACATAGGAACCTTCTCCGCTGGACATGGGTGTCGGTCGGCAGGTGGATCCACAGCCCCAGGCTGTCTCTCTTTTTCCCTAGTGGGTTGTGGGTCTGGGGAGAGGTGGTTCGAGGACATATTGGTGAGGTTGACTGCTCAAGGAGGTCAGGATGGAATCATGGTAGCGTCTGAAACTTGGTGGCTGAAAGGCAGAAGATATAAAGCAGAACAAAGTGTTCAGTAAACAGGAGCCCACAGGCAGAGCAGATGAAACTAGGGGTCTTTGCGTGTGAAGAAGCTAGGAAGTCTATTTTAGGTATGTTCCAAGGGGTCCGTGACTTTAGAATTTTTGCCTGAGCCTGACAGCTAACCTGCAGGTGGGCTAAAAGTAAGGTGGTGGTGGGGTTGAGACTAGGACTAGAGAGCTGATCAGGGCAGACAGAAGTTCCCAAACATGAGGAAAGTCTATCAATACTGTTAAATGTTTACCCCACTGATCTGACCTAGGGCCCATATGTATTTATATTTAGCACAGAACCAGATGTCATTTCAACAACTGCTCGGTGTTTTATGGAGAAAGTGCTGATAGGCTGTCCCGCCACATTTTCAAGAAGAGACGTTTATTATGTGGTGCAGGCTTCCATGCCCTCCGAATGCTCTGAGGTCTGATGCTGCTAAGTGCAGACTTAGTATAGGGCCAGGCAGAAAGTAAGGCTCCCATCAATATTTGCCAAATGAAGGCCACAGTGTCCCATAAAGAGAAAGGATTTGTAGGCAAAGTGAACTGTTTGATTTAATGGGGAGAAAGGAACAGTATTTTTTGCTTTATAACCTCGGTGAAAATTTGTTTTATTTGTCTCATTTTTCATGTCTGAAGCTGTGGAATACTGCATAACCAGGGAGGGGCAGGGATAAATCTTTCTAGAAGAACACAGTCAACCAAATTAAACTCTCTGGCTTAATGTTGAAAGGAGCCAAGATACAGATCCTTTGGACCAAAATATGCTGTTTCTTCACTTCAAAAGGAGGCTCTTTCTTCTTTTTTTTCTTACCCTCCCCCCCCCCCCACTGGTGGGGAGCCAGGGGCTCGAACCAGGATCCTTGCACTTCACGCCATGTGCTCTTAACCCACTGTGCTACCGCCCGACTCCACATACTGCAATTTTTTAACTAGTCAATGAATCCTTTTAACTAAATACACCCTCCCCCCAATCTCCATCACTCAGTCCTTTATATTCTATTATCATATTAACTTGAAAGAGATAGGCCAGAGGTTCAATTTAAACCACAGAATAAAAGTAAATATTTTATTCTCAACATATAGCAACAACAAAACATAAGAACACTTGCATACCTGATTCAACTGGAGAATGTTTATGTTTTTCACATATCACTGTAAAACCAAGGATGATTTTAGAACCCTTTTTTAAATTTATTTCTTTATTGGGGAACTAATGTTTTACATTCAATAGTAAATACAATAGTTTGTACATGCATAACATTCCCCAGTTTCCCATTTAAAAATACAATCCCCACTATGTCATTTATCATCCTTCATGGACCTCTATTCTCCCCACCCAACCACCCCAGAGTCTTTTACTTGGGTGCAATATGCCAATTCCATTTCAGGTTCTACTTGTGTTTTCTTTTCTGATCTTGTTTTTCAACTTCGGCCTGAGAGTGAGATCATCCTTCTATTTCTGACTTATTTCACTCAACATGATTTTTTCAAGGTCCATCCAAGATCAGCTGAAAACGGTGAAGTCACCATTTTTTTACAGCTGAGTAGTATTCCATTGTGTATATATACCACAACTTGCTCAGCCACTCATCTGTTGTTGGACACCTGGGTTGCTTCCAGGTGTTGGCTATTACAAATTGTGCTGCCAAGAACATATGTGTACACAGATCTTTTTGGATGGATGTGTTGAGTTCCTTAGGATATATCCCCAGGAGAGGAATTGCAGGGTCATAGGGTTGGTCTATTTCTAGCCTTCTGAGAGTTCTCCAGACTGTTCTCCACAGAGGTTGGACTAATTTACATTCCCACCAGCAGTGCAGGAGGGTTCCTTTGACCCCACACCCTCTCCAGCATTTGCTGCTGTTACCTTTTCTGATGTAGGACATTCTCACAGGAGTGAAGTAATATCTCCTTGTTGTCTTGATTTGCATTTCTCTGACAATCAGAGACTTGGAGCATTTTTTCATGTGATTCTCAGCCTTCTGGATCTCTTCTGTGGTGAATATTCTGTCCAAGTCCTCCCCCCATTTTTGGATAGGGTTATTTGTTGTCTTTTTGTTGAGTTTGGCAAGCTCTTTATATATGTTGGTTATTAAACTCTTATCTGATGTATGGCATATAAAGATCTTCTCCCATTCTGTGAGGGGTCTCTTGGTTTGGGTAGTGGTTTCTTTGCTGTGAAGAAGCTTTTTAATTTGATGCAGTCCCATAGGTTTATACTTGCCTTAGTCTTCCTTATAATTGGATTCGTTTCATTGAAAATGTCTTTAAAATTTATGCGGAAAAGAGTTCTGCCAATATTTTCCTCTAAGTGTTTGATAGTTTGTGGTCTAACATCCAGGTCCTTGATCCACTTGGAATTTACTTTTGTATTTGGTGAAATACAGTGGTTCAGTTTCATTCTTCTGCATGTTTCAACCCATTGTTTCCAACACCATTTGTTGAAGAGACTCTGCTTTCCCCATGTAATAGTCTGGGCCCCTTTGTCAAAGATTAGATGTCCATAGGTGTGGGCCTCATTTCTGGGCTCTCAATTCTATTCCACTGGTCAGTGTGTCTGTTCATGTTCCAGTACCAAGCAGTTTTGATGACAATGGACCTATAATACAGTTTGAGATCTGGGAGTGTGATGCCTCCGGTTCTGTTCTTTTTTCTCAAGATTGTTTTGGCAATTCTAGGTCTTTTCTGGTTCCAGATAAACATTTGTAGCATTTGTTCTATTCTCCTAAAAAATGTGGTTGGGATCTTGATGGGGATAGCATTAAATTTGTAAATGGCTCTGGGTAATATATTCATTTTGATGATGTTAATTCTTCCAACCCATGAACATGGAATATCTTTCCACTTGTGTCTTTTTTAATTTCTTTGAGTAGTGACTCATAATGTTCAGTATACAAGCCTTTTACTTCTTTGGTTAGGTTTACTCCTAGATATTTTATTCTTTTTGTTGCTATAGTAAAAGGAATTGATTTCTGGATTTCAATTTCTTCTAACTTAGTGTTTGCAGAGAGGAATGCCACTGACATTTGAATGTTAGTTTTATAGCCTGACACCTTACTGTATTGCCTGATGATTTCCAAAAGCTTCTTGCTGGATTCCTTAGGTTTTTCCATGTATACTATCATGTCACCTGCAAAAAAGGAGAGGTTAACTTCTTCTCTTCCAATCTGTATCCCTTTTATTCCTTGCTCCTGCCTGATTGCTATGGCAAGAACTTCCAACACTATGTTGAATAGTAATGGTGATAGTGGGCAGCCCTGTCTAGTACCTGATCTGAGTGGAAATGCTTCCAGTTTTTCACCATTGAGTATGATGTTGGCTGTAGGTTTGCTATATATAGACTCCACTATCTTCAGGAATTTTCCATCTATTCCCATTTTTTGTAGTGTTTTGATCATAAAGGGATGTTGTATTTTGTCAAAGGCTTTCTCTGCATCTATTGATATGACCATGTGGTTTTTGGTCTTGCTTTTGTTGATGGGGTGGATCACATTGATTGATTTACGTATATTAAACCATCCTTGCATGCCTGGGATAAACTCCACTTGGTCATGATGAACAATCTTTTTGATATACTGCTGTATACGGTTGGCTAGAATTTTGTTCAATATTTTCACATCTATGTTCATCAGAGATATTGGTCTGTAGTTTTCTTTCTTGGTTGTGTCCCTGTCTGCTTTTGGTATCAGGGTGATGTTGGCTTCATAGAAGCTGGCAGGGAGTATTCCAGTGTCTTCAATCTTCTGGAAGACTTTTAAAAGTAGAGGTATTAGTTCTTCTTTGAAGGTTTTGTAGAATTCATTTGAATAACCATCTGGTCCAGGACTTTTATTTTTGGGGAGATTTTTGATAACTGTTTCAATTTCATTAGCTGTGATGGGCCTGTTCATATTATCTACTTCCTCTTTACTTAGTTTTGGAAGTTGGTAGGTATCTAGGAAATCGTCCATTTCTTTCAGGTTCTCTAGCTTGGTGACATATAGTTGTTCATAGAAGCCTCGCATGATATGTTGAATTTCTGTGGTGTCTGTTGTGATATCTCCTCTTTCATTTACTCTCCGATTTATTTCGGTCTTCTCCCTTTTTTGTTTTGTGAGTCTGGCTAAAGGTTTGTCAATTTTATTTACTCTTTCGAAGAACCAACATTTACTTTCGTTCATCTTTTGTATGGTTTTCCTATTCTCAATGTTATTGATTTCTGCCCTAACTTTAGTGATTTCTGTCCTTCTGGTTGCTTTAGGGTTCCTTTGTTGTTCTTCTTCTAGGTCTTTAAGATGTGCAATCAGGCTGTTTATTTGTGCTTTTTCTTGTTTCCTAATGTGTGCTTGTATAGCTATGAACTTCCCTCTTAGGACTGCTTTAGCTGTGTCCCAAATATTTTGATAGCTTGTGTCTTCATTTTCATTGAACTCTCGAAACATTTTGATTTCTTTCTTGATTTCCTCTTTGACCGAGAAGTTGTTAAGAAGTGTACTGTTGAGCTTCCACATTTTGGCACTGTTACTAATCTTTTGTTGATTGTTAAGTGTTAGTTTAATTCCACTGTGGTCTGAGAAGATGCTTGGGATGATTTCAGTGCTCTTGAATTGGCTGATGCTGTCTTTGTGGCCTAACATATGGTCTATCCTTGAGAATGACCCATGTGGATTTGAGTAAAATGTGTATTCCAGTTTCTTGGGATGAAGGACTCTGAAAATGTCCAATAGTTCTAGTTTATCTATCTCTTCATTTAGCTCCCTTATGTCTTTATTGATTTTCTGCCTGGATGAGATGTCAAGTTGAGAGAGTGGGGTGTTGAAGTCCCCTACTATGATTGTGTTACTGTTAATATATTGCTGTAGCTCTTTCAGTAGAAGTTTGATGTATTTAGATGGCTTCTCATTGGGTGCATAGATATTAATAATTGTTAAGTCCTCTTGATTGACTGATCCTCTGAGCATTAAGTAGTGTCCATTCCTATCTTTTTAAATCTTATCTATTTTAAAGTCTATCATGTCAGATATGAGAATAGCTGTTCCTGCCCTTTTTTGTGGGCCATTGGCTTGTATGATAGTTTTCCATCCTTTCACTTTAAGTCTGTGTTTGTCTTGTTGAGTTAGGTGAGTTTCCTGTAGACAACATATTGTTGGGTTGTGTTTTCTGATCCATCTTCCTACTCTGTGTCTTTTAATAGGTGAATTCAGGCCATTGACATTTATTGATATCAAAGATTGAAGATATTTTAATGCCATTCTTGTAGAGTTTTAGAGTGTTTTGATATATGTCCTATTTGTGGTGGTCTGTTTGTTTATAGGAGACCTTTCAGAACTTCTTTCAGGGCAGGCTTGGTGATGGTTGATTCCTTCAACTGTTGCTTGTCTGAGAAGGTTTTGATGCCTCTATCTAGTCTGAATGACAGTCTAGCAGGATATAGTATTCTTGGCTGAAAGCCTTTCTCATTGAGCACTGGATAGATATCTTGCCATTCTCTTCTGGCTTGTAGTGTTTGTATGGAGAAGTCTGCTGCTAATCTTATGGGTTTTCCTTTATAGGTGACTCTTTGTTTTTCTCTTGCAGCCTTGAGGATCCTTTCTTTATCCTTATTCCTTTCCATTCTAAGTATGATATGTCTTGGTGTCTTTAGGTCTGGGTTAATTCTGTTTGGGACCCTCTGGGCTTCTTGAATTTTTATGTCTTTGATGTTGTCTAGACTAGAAAAGATTTCAGCTACTATGGCCTGGAGAATGCTTTTTTCCTCTCCTTCTCTTTCTTCCTCTGGTATGCCAATAATGCGTATATTGTTTCTTTTGAAGTCATCCCATAGGACTCTGTTGTTGTTTTCAGCATCTCTTAATCTCTTTTTTGAGATCTCTTACTTCTTTTTTAGTTGTCTTTAATTCATCCTCAATCTTCCTAATTCTGTCTTCAGTCTCATAGATTCTATTCTCTCTGCCCTCTACTGTTTTCTGGAGTTCATCTATTTTGTTGCCCTGCTCTGATACTGTTTTAGCCTGTTCAGCTAGTTGCATTCTTAGCTCAGAAATTTCAGCTTTCAGCTCTCTAATAACCGTGAGATAATTAGTGTTTTCTTCCATATTCTCATTCGTTGTTCTTGCATTTATGATTACAATTTTTTCAAATTATTTAATCACTCCTGTTATTATTTCCTTAGCTAATGTTTAGATGTTGAACTCGTTATTTTGTGCTTCACCCTCTGGAGGACTTTTAGCTGGACTCTTGTCCTGGTTTGATTCTCCAATATTTTTTCTTGTTGTTTTAACCATTTTATATATTATGTTATGAGTTCCCTTTATCAGTACTTTTCAAATTATTGATCACTATTGCCTGGATTGACTTGTGTCTAAGTAAATTAATTAAAGGGTTCACAGTGGTGGAAGTTAACAGTTATTTCAATCCCTGAGTTGGAGCTCAGTGGTTTAAAAGCCTCTTTCTTTCTTTTTTTTTCCCTTCCCTGTAGGCTATGGGAGCCTGAGGGCTTTTAAACTATCAGTAGGCTTCTTAGCTTAATCACTGACTCCTAACCAAGAGATAAAGCAGGGTGTGGCAGAGATAATCCAGTGGTTATGCAAAGAGACTTTCACAGCCCCTCAGCTATGCCACCGAGGTATAGGTCTTCTCCTGAGTTTCCCGGTTAGATTTCTGTCCCCTGGTGTCCCTTCCTGTCACTGCTCCAGATTCTGAGGGTAGTAGCAATGGAGACTCAGAGTTGCACTTGGTGAGTCTCTGGGGAGTCCTCTCCTCCCTTAAGCTGTTCCTTTGTTGGTGGAGCAGACTGGAGATGGTGTCTCAACTGATAAACTGCTGAACTGTTAGCAGTCACTTAATCTTTCCTTAGGCCCCTCTCTCCTCTCTGTCACCAGCCACACGTGTTTGTACTCACCAGTGATTTACTGGGTTCCTGTGGTCATTCTAGTCCTGTCTTATTTCAGTCCCAGGTGGTCTCCTTTGGTATTCCTAGTTGATCTGGGAGAGGAGAGGAGAGGAAAGGAGAGGAGAGGAGAGGAGAGGAGAGGAGAGGAGAGGAGAGGAGAGGAGAGAAAGCGATCTGCTGCTCGTAGCTCCACCTACGGAAGTCGAATCCAGAACATTTTTTAAGATGCTATTACATATAGGGTATAGAAAATTTAAAAGAAGTTTCTAACTAGTTTCCCCTTCAAGTTAAGCACCTTGTCATTTTAGATAACATTTGTGTTTAAAAAAATAAAATTAAGTACAAGCCAGTGGGATGTGGATTTCTCTTAGGGGCTGATGAAGACTTGGTGATGGAAAGGGGAAAATAGTAACCTTAGAGTGGAGACACCTATCAGACCCTCCTCCACCAAGAGATTAGATCAGTGTCACCTCACCAAAACGGGAGTTGTAAGGCCTTATGATCATAAAGAAGATGTCAGAGTGGTCCAGGAGGTGGCACAGTGGATAAAGCATTGGACTCTCAAGCATGAGGTCTTGAGTTCAATCCCGGGCCGCACATGTAACAGAGTGATGCCTAGTTCTTTCTCTCTCTCCTATCTTCCTCATAAATAAATCTTAAAAAAAGATGTCAGATGAATCTATATGACCAATGTTCTACAAAATATCTTATCAGTGCTCCTCCAAACTGAAAAACAAGAAAATAATGGAAAACCTGTCATAGGCAAGAGAAGAATAAAGAGACATAATCTCAACATGCCAGCGACATCCCGACAGGAGAAAAACACCAACAGAAGGGGGGAAAAAACTGTTGAAAACTCATCAAATTTTAGTGAGTAGGAGTATGTATGCATCTTGGCTTCTTAGCTTTGAGAAGTATATTACAGCTTAGATAGACAGAACAATGGTTATGCTTGAGGCTCTGAAGTCCCAGGTTCAATTCCCCCACACCACCATAAGCCAGAGCTGAGCAGTGCTCTAGTAAAACATAAACAGAAAACCAATACAGAAAGAAGGAAGGAAAGAAGGAAGGAAGGAAGGAAGGAAAGAATGGAGGAAGGAGGAAGAAAGAGAGAAGGAAGGAAGTGTATTACAGTTATGGAAGGAATAAAAGACAGGAAAGCTAAAACCAGGTGAGGAGACATGCTTTTAGAACCCCCCTGAAGTTACAAAGACATTCCTATCAGGACCTTGGTAACTCAGTGAGACGCTCAACTATTGGCATTACTTTCGTAAGTTTCCTTATAAAACTATTTTGGAATGAAAATGTTATTACGGAAACTATAATGCTGGAAAAATCCTCCCAATAGCCCGTGACCTAAATAGAACCGGTGTCAAATCCTTACAGTGACCTGATTACCTTACTTAAAGTTACAACACACTTCCTAGAAAGATCTATCTCCCACCTTGCTTAACTGTTCTCAGGAGCATTTCATCTTTCCTAACACACACATACACACACACACCACCACCACCACACCACACCACACCCACACATTTATTATCTATCTCCTTTCCCCCACTCTCACCTCTAACACACAGATCAGAAAGTACAGGTCTTCAAAGTTAACCCAATTACCAAATAATGTGATGATAACAATAACTATTCATTGTCTTCTTGAACCATAAGACAGCAGGAACCTCACATTTCCACTATAGAGCCTATATTTCCCCCAGTCCTGGACCTTAGGGTGGGATGCACTTTCCTGCATGCTTCTCTCAATTCACATCAAATAATATTGCATCTGCCGATCACAACCTAATCAATGCAACAAGTGCCACCTCAGCATGCTTCACTTCAGATTGTGTCCAGAGACTTCCGGTGTGGAATGACAACCCTTCAGCTTCATTACTCGGATGAGACCTTTCCTTTCATAGTATTCTCTAATTCCATTCCAGGTGGTTCACTTCCTAACAAAGTCCCAAAACCTAGATATAGACCAGGTCCCCAGAGATAGAGCATATGTTCACATATATCCATAAACTAGGGCAAAATATATACCTGAAAGCAAAAGTACACAATAGTCTGCAGTGAGTACCCCCCAACACTTCATCTGCACTATTCCAGGCGTTAGGTACATGATTGTTCAACTATTTGTTTGGCTTTGTATGATGCCAGCAGGATGCCGACCCAACTTCCCTGGACAGACGACCCCACCAGTGTGTCCTAGAGCTCCGCTTTCCCAGAGACCCACCCTACTAGGCAAAGAGAGAGACAGGCTGGGAGTATGGATCAACCTGTCACAACACCCATGTTCAGCGGGGAAGCAATTACAGAAGCCAGACCTTCCACCTTCTGCATCCCACAATGACCCTGGGTCCATACTCCCAGAGGGATAAAGAATAGGAAAGCTATCAGGGGAGGGGAGGGGATACGGAGTTCTGGTGGTGGGAACTGTGTGAAGTTGTACCCCTCCTATCCTACGGTTTTGTTAATGTCTCCTTTTAAAAATAAATAAATAAATAAAGTACAGATCAGGATAACAGATCATTTTCTCTTTCTTCCTCACTAAGGAGAATGTATCTGGCATGACGTACAGTTGGGTAATTATTCGAAAAAGGAATCTAATCAATATTACTTACCTAACAAATCTCCTTTATGTGAAGATTTGTAATTCTGAAACCCACTTCTGATTTTCCTAAACTCAAAACTGAAATGAGCACATAAAAAGATGATGAATGTCTGGCAATATAGAGTGAACCTGTCTACCATGCTTACCTGGGCTGTTTTATCAGATATATGGGCAGAGAGTTATTAATGTCAGTTTTATTAGAAGTGGTAAAGCATGGGAATAATGATACTCAGCATCGATAAAGACAGGCTAAATAAGCCCTGGGACACTATATCATAAACTATTGTTAAACTCTTAAAAAGTAAAAAAAAAAAAAAAAAAAAAGATGCAGTTCTTAAGAACAATGTTAATCCTTTCTTAAATAAAAAAAAAAGAAAAACAACAACAACAACAACAAAAAAAAGAACAATGAACCCACCTTCTCTGACCCATCTTGGACGGAGTTAGAAGGAATTATGTTAAGTGAGAGAGAGGCGAGAGGCAGACAGAAATATAGAGAGAAGAGAGACATCACAAATCGTCCCCTCGGTCCCGGACCCTCCTGTCTCATCCATGTCTTTCTCCTGTGGTACTGGAGCCCCAGCTCAGGGTCTCATGAACAGGAAGGTGTGTGCTCTAAAAGTTAATTATCTTAAATATCCCCACTTCCTTCTTTAAAACAAGAAAATATCCAGGTACAACAGACATTTCTTTTTTTTCTTTTTCTTTTTTTTTTCTTTTAATGAGAGATACAGAGAGGGATGAGAGACCAGAGCACTGCTCAGCTCTGGTTTATGGTGGTGCTGGGGATTGAACCTGGGACCTTGGAGAGTCAGGCGTGAAAGTCTTTTTGCAGATCTGTGTACACATATGTTCTTGGCAGCACAATTTGTAATAGCCAAAACCTGGAAGCAACCCAGGTGTCCAACAACAGATGAGTGGCTGAGCAAGTTGTGGTCTCTATACACAATGGAATACTACTCAGCTGTAAAAAATGGTGACTTCACCGTTTTCAGCCGATCTTGGATGGACCTTGAAAAAATCATGTTGAGTGAAATAAGTCAGAAACAAGGATGAATATGGGATGATCTCACTCTCAGGCCGAAGTTGAAAAACAAGATCAGAAAAGAAAACACAAGTAGAACCTGGAATGGAATTGGCATATCGCACCAAAGTAAGGGACTTTGGGGTGGGTGGGTGGGGAGAATACAGGTCCAAGAGGATTCAGAGGACCTAGTGGGAGTTGTATTGTTATATGGGAAACTGGGGAATGTTATGCATGTACAGACTATTGTACTTACTGTTGAATGTGAAAATTAATTCCCCAATAAAAAATTTAAAAAAAGAAAAAAATAAAATAAATTAAATTAAATTAAAAAGACCAAAAAAAACAAAAAAGAAAGTCTTTTTGCATAACCATTATGCTGTCTCCCCAGCCTGTACAAAAGACATTTCAATTAGAATTTGTAATGTATTAGACTCACAGGGCACAAACATTTGTTGAGTTATTTTTGAAGTTGAAGAAATATGAAGTTATTTTGAATTAGCATAATGATGGTCATGCTGACTTGTATAATTCTAGTGAAAATATCTACTTACATATGCTGTGGTAGTATTTAAAAACAGGCTACACCTATAAAGGTTAACAATTTAAGCTTACTTTGTAAGCAATGATTATTTACATCACTCCTACAAGTTAGGAAGATTTAGAGCTACAAATGAAAAATATTTCAGTGGTTTTACTCTAATGTGCATGAAGAATTTTAATCTACCAAATATATAACTAAAAAAACAGATAAGTGAGGGGGTTGGGCGGTAGCACAGTGGGTTAAGTGCACTGTGGCGCAAAGTGCAAGGACCAGCATAAGGATCCCAGTTCGAGCCCCCAGCTCCCCACCTGCCGGGGAGTCGCTTCACAGGCGATGAAGCAGGTCTGCAGGTGTCTGTCTTTCTCTCCCCCTCTCTGCCTTTTCCGCCTCTCTCCATTTCTCTCTGTCCTATCCGACAACGGTGACATCACAACTACAATAATAACTACAACCACAATAAAAAACAAGGGCAACAAAAAGGGAAAATAAGTAATAATAATAAAACTTTAAAAATTAAAAAAAATAGATAAATGTAAAAACTTCTAATCTAAAGTCAATCAACTACATTCCATTATATTTTCAGGGAGCAAAATATTTGGTGTGTTTTTTTCCAGAGAAAGACTGTAATACTATTTTTCCAACATATTCAATGCTGAGTGTGAAATCCATAATGCCACAGATGTAAGGTATGTGTTTTCTAACCCTTAGTGGCCTCGCTAGCCATACATTTCACTTTATAAATCGGCTTGACTGTAATGATTTGTAAAACTTAGTCAATAAATTAAATAACTGGATCAGGCAGTAGAGCAGCGGGTTAAGCGCACGTGGCGCAAAGCACAAGGACCGGCATAAGGATCCCGGTTTGAGCCCCCGGCTCCCCACCTGCAGGGGAGTCGCTTCACAGGCGGTGAAGCAGATCTGCAGGTGTCTGTCTTTCTCCCCCACTCTCTGTCTTCTCCTCCTCTCTCCATTTCTCTCTGTCCTGTCCAACAACGATGACATCAAGAACAACAATAACTACAACAATAAAACAACAAGGGCAACAAAAAGGAAAATAAATAAAAATTAAAAAAATTAAATAAATAACAAGTAATTTAACCATATGCTAGGAAAACCTTATTTGAAATTAAGTAACAAGCTATCAACATAAATAAGAACATTTTACAATGTAGTGAGATAATAAGCATGAATCTATTTCAAAAGGTTTTAATTTTCTGAATTAAGAACTCAATTTAAGCTGTCTATTTCTACTTAAGACTTTCAAAAAAGATTTTATTTATTAACTCACTAAGCCACAGCCACCAAGGTGCAGATGCTATGATGACGCCTTCAGAACTCCCTGGGCAGACGACTTCACCAGTGTGTCCCAAGGTCTCGCCTCTCCACAGCCTTATCCCACTAGAGAAAGATAGAAACTGGGTGGTGGTCTATGGATTGACCAGCCAATGTCCACGTCCAGCAGAGAAGCAATTACAGATGCCAGACCTCCCACCTTCTGCACTCCCACAAGAATTTTGGTCCATCCTCTCCGAGGGGGAGAAATGTTAGGGGAAGATGACCAGAGGGCTCTGATCCCTAATTCCATCAAGACCCTTAGAGAGAAGAGGGTTAAAAAAACGACACTTAGAAAGGAAGAGAAGGAAAGGCCACAGAAATAAAGGGAAAATATAGAAAGAATAGTCAACCCATATCTATCTATGACCTTTAGAGAACGACTATTTGCAGTGTACGGATGAGATCACAGAACTCGGGTGGCGGGCCACGTGTGGAAGTATAACCCCTGTTGTCTGATAATTGTGTTAATGAATGTTAAATCGCTACTAAAAATGCCAGGGAAAAAAAGAATATACCTAAACTAGATTGACTAGCTTCTTCCAACATAAACACCCCAAATCTCATTTGCTATATTCTTACCTTGAGGTTCCTGATTATTAAACAATTTGTTCAGTTTAATATCTTAATGCTTTTCAGCCACCAAGTTGCAGAGGCTACCATGATGTCAACCTGACTTCCCTGAGGTGAGGACCTCACCAATGTATCTGGGAACCTCCCCTCCCCAGAGCCCTGCCCCACTAGGGAAAGGTAGACACAGGCTGGGGGTGTGGGTCCACCTGCCAACGCCCATGTCCAGCAGAGAAGCAGTTGCGGAAACCAGACCTCCCACCTTCTGCTCCCCATAAAGAATTTTAGTCCATACTCCCAGAGGGATAAAGAATAGGGAAGCTTCGGGGGTCGGGCGGTGGCGCAGTGGGTTAAGCGCAGGTGGTACAAAGCGCAGGGACCGGCGTAAGGATCCCGGTTCGAGCGCCTGGCTCCCCACCTGCAGGGGAGTCACTTCACAGGCGATGAAGCAGGTCTGCAGGTGTCTGTCTTTCTCTCCCCCTCTCTGTCTTCCCCTCCTCTCTCCATCTCTCTCTGTCCTATCCAACAATGAACAACATCAACAATGGCAATAATAATAAACACAACGAGGCTACAACAAGGGCAACAAAAGGGGGAAAAAAATGGCCTCCAGGAGCGGTGGATTCATGGTGCAGGCACCGAGCCCAGCAATAACCCTGGAGGGAAAAAAAAAAAAAAAGAATAGGGAAGCTTCAATGGGGGGGATGATATGCAGAACTCTGGTGGTAGGACCTGTATGGAATTGTACTCCTCATCCTACAATCTTGTCGATCATTATTGTATCACTAATAGAAAAAAAAAAAAAAAAAGAATATTTCCGAATAAACAAAAAAGAAGTGAAACATCAGTTGACATGGGAAGATGGGTACCTAAAGATCAGGATACTTTACTATTATTACTATTATTATTATTATTATTAGCTTTTGAATTTTGAACAAAGTGAATGTCTTACTTTAATCAAGTTACTAAAAAGAATTTAACTTATAAAACAGAGCTTCTGCATATTATGTAATGTAGATATAACAGCCACTTAAAATAAAATAAACTGACAATGAAATAGCATTTTAATTTTTCCATTTTATTGTTTTTTCTAGAACATGACTGTACGGTTAATCTCATTAACAAATAATGACTTATTAAACTTTGGATACCTTGTATATTTACTAAGTCATGAATTTATTTTGAAAAACAGATTATTTTTATAATAAGAGAGTCAGTAAACAGTGTATATATCACAATGGAATACTACTCAGCTATTAAAATGGTGACTTCACCTTCTTTACTCCATCTTGGATGGAGCTTGAAGGAATCATGTTGAGGTAAATCAGGAAGCCATGTACAAATTTAACGTGATACCCATCAAAGTTCCACCAACCTTCTTTAAGAAAAAAAAAAAAAACTACAGAAACTATAGGAAAAAAAAAACCTACAATCATATATTTGGAACCAGAAAACACCTAGGATTGCCAAAATAATCTTGAGGAAAAGAAACAGAAATGGAGGCATCACACTCCCAGATCTCAAACTATATTATAAGGCCATCATCAGCAAAACAGCCTGGTACTGGAACAAAAATAGGCACACAGACCAGTGGAACAGAATTGAAAGCCCAGAACTAAACCCCCACACCTATGGACATCTAATCTTTGATAAGGGGGCCCAACGTATTAAATGGAGGAAGGAGGCTCTCTTCAATAAATGGTGCTGGGAAAACTGGGTTGAAACATGCAGAAGAATGAAACTGAACCACCTTATCTCACCAGAAACAAAAATCAACTCCAGATGGATCAAGGACTGGATGTTAGACCAGAAACTATCAAATACTTAGAGGAAAACATTGGTGGAACACTTTCCCACCTAAACCTCAAAGACATCTTTGATGAAACAACCCCAAGTGCAAGGAAGACTAAAGCAGAAACAAACCTATGGGACTACATCAAATTGAAAAGCATCTGCACAGCCAAAGAAACTATCACACAAACGAGGAAACCCCTCCCAGAATGGGAGAAGATCTTCACATGCCAGACATCAGACGAGACTAGTCACAAAATATACAAAGAGCTCAGCAAACTTAGCACCAAAACAGCAAATGACCCCATCCAAAAATGGGCAGAGGATATGAACACAACATTCACTCCAGAGGAGATCCAAAAGGCTAACAAACACATGAATAACTGCTCCAGGTCGCTGATTGTCAGAGAAATGCAAATAAAGACAACATTGAGAGACCACCTCACTCCTGTGAGAATGGCATACAGCAAAAAGGACAGCAGCAACAAATGCTGGAGAGGCTGTGGGGACAGAGGAACCCTTCTGCAATGCTGGTGGGAATGCCAGTTGGTCCAGCCTCTGTGGAGAGCTTTCACCTCTTTTATATAAATGCAGACTTAGTATTTATATGGAAGAGTGTTGTCCTTTTGTGTTTGCAATTCTTTTACTCAGCACCGTCTTTTTGAGATTCATCCGTACTGTATTGTGGGGACTTGTCAGTCATCCTCACTGTTTACAGCAGCCTGCTCTGCAAATGTGTCCCAGTTCATTTCTCCTTTCTATTATTGATGGGTGTTTGAGAAGTTGTCAGCTTAAACCATTTGGTGGGGGGTTGTGCTATGCCTATCCTTGGACCTGTCTTTTGAAGGTTTCTATACATTCTCGCACAAAGATGGAGTTGCTTGATGCAGATACACACAGTTGTTCATTTTTGCCTCCAGGGTTATCACTGGGGCTTGGTGATATGCACAGCTCTGAGAGACAGCTCCAACTATCTCCTTCTAAACAGATGCCTCAATTTATACTTCTCCTAACAGTGAGGAGAGCTCCAGTTACTCCCCAGCCCTTCATAGTTTTTGACTAGCTTTTCTGCTCAATTTTTCTGACTAGCAATGGAAGCTAGTCTCTGAAAGTACCAATGTTATCCAGAAATTCTTTAATCTGGGTTGGTGATAATTGCCAAAATAGTTTAAATTGAAGGAGTGGAAGTTAGAATTATTTTTTGTATCTCCTTTTAAATTTGCATTTATCAAATACATCTATTCTCATATTCTTGAGGTTCAGAAGCTGGTGTGGCTGTTAGAAATGGATTAGGAGAGGAGCTGTGAGGTGGAGCACGCAGTAGAGTGCACATGTTACATATGCAAGGACCTGGGTTCAATTCCCCAGCCTCCACCTCCAAGGGGGAAAGTTCACAAGCAGTGATGCAGATGTCTCTCTTTCTCTCTCCATCTTTCTTGCTCTCCATTTCTTATTTATTTATTTATTATTGGATAGAGACAGACAGAAATTGAGAAGAGAGGGGAGAGAGACAAAGAGACACTTGCAGCCCTGCTTCCCCACTTGGGAAGCTTTCCCCCTGCAGGTGGGGACCAGGGGCTTGAACCTGGGTCCTTGTGCCCTGTAGTGTGTGCACTTAACCAGGTGCGCCACCACCTGGCCCCTGCTCTCCATTTTTCTCTCTGTCATAAGAAAAGAAGGAAAGAAGGAAAAAGAGAAACAAAGAAAGGAATGAAGAAAGAAAGGAGAGAAGAAAAGAAAAGAAAGAAGGAAATAAAGAGAGAGAGGAAGGAAGAAAAGAAAGGGAGAGAGCAAAGAAAGACCCACAGAGAGCAGGGGATCGAGCACAGTGATAGTCCTTGTGGCAAAAAAAAAAGTATGGGGGGGGGAATGGTGTGGGGGTTAAGAGGGTTGGGGGCCCAACGCTTTACAGTGGAGGAGAAGAAGGATGCTTTGGTGATGGGTGTATGGACTAAAGATGTTGGGGGGGACAGAAGCAGGTAGTTCTGGCTTCTATTAACTGCACCTCTGCTAGACATGGGTGTTGGCAGGTTGATCCTCACAAAAGGGAACGTATTCTTGATTTTCAGAGTCAACTGCGGGCTGTGTGCGGATGCTGTCTTTAAATAACTGGAGTCAAGGACTTGCCCACCCACGAGAAACAACTTACTTGGACCAAAATTTGTATCGTCAACAGCAAACTAAAGGCCTTCCCTTGAGCCTCTCCAGATAAAGTTAATTAGTAAACCAGTATGTACAGACCAATAGAAATAAAGGGGGGGAACAGCACTTTATGGAGAGAGGAAGTCAGAAGAGGGATTTTAATTCTGACCTAGTAGTGAGTTTCTATCAAATATCAGCTTCTCAAGACTCTACTGAGTCTAATATCTCCGGGAATGGGCTCGGCCCACTCCATTCTACTGTAGCTGGATCCGCTGAGTTACCCTTGATATTTCCTCTGCCCTGAAAGTGAAATTTCCAATTTGGGGACTATTTGAAAGAATTCTAAGAAAAAGGACATCTCACCTGGATCTGAGAACTCTAAAGATACTTTCTAGTCACAAGAGAAGGTGAAAATTCAAATGCCTTTGGAGTAAGGTAAATACTCAAGCTGGATGTACAACAGAGGGAAACGGGAGCGAAGGTGGCCCACACAAAGGAACTCATAGTCAGCCTTTAAATAGCACTGACCTTGCCAAAGAAAACACACCGACTGGCTACATTTCCAAGTCACCCATTCGTAAACACTGCTGGGGCTGGCCTGTGGTGCGCCTGGTTGAGTACGCTCATTGCAGTGCGCAAGGATCGGGGTTCAAGTCCTCAGTCCCCGTCTGTAAGGAGAAGCTTCATTCACAGTGAAGCAGTGCTGCAGGTGTCTTTCTTTGATGTTTTAATTTTTTAGTATCTCTATTTATTTATTTATTGGATAGAGATAGCCAGAAATCAAGAGGGAGGGGTGATAGAGAGGGGGAGAGGCAGAGAGACACCTGCAGCCCTGCTTCGCCACTTGTGAAGCTTTCGCCCTGCAGGGGGGGACTGGGGACTCAAACCTTGCGTCCTTGCGTCTTGTAACATGTGAGCACAGTCACCCCGCAACCCTGCAGGTATCTTTCTTTCTCTTCCTCTCTAGCACCCCTCTCCCCCTCTCAATTTCAATTTCTTTTTGTCCCATTAAATAAATAAATAAATTTACAAAGAAAACATGGTTGCCTATGGTGTTGGCTCATAAAACACCTTCAGTGGTTTGAAGGCTAAATAAATCATTTATGTTTACAAACAACCATGCAAAGGGGCAGAGAGAGCTCATTCAACAGAGCATGAATGCTGTGGTGTCTGAAACCCTGTGTTTAAATCCAAGTATGATATGAAAGCACCACGGACAGCACCAGAGCAACTGGTGACAACTGGCAATGATGGAGTAGTGTCAAGGTTTCTCTTCTCTCTGGTGTATCTCTGTGTCCATATCTTTATCTCTATCTCTCACTCGAAATGAAAGTAGTGATCGCTTTCTCTCCTCTCCTCTCCTCTCCCGGATCAACTAGGAATACCAAAGGAGACCACCCGGACCAAAACAAGACAGGACTAGAATGACCACAGGAACCCAGTAAATCACCCGTGAGTACAAACACGAGTGGCTGGTGACAGAGAGGAGAGAGGGGCCTAAGGAGAAATTAAGTGACTGCTAACAGTTCAACAGTTTATCAGAGGAGACACCACCTCCAGTCTGCTCCACCAACAAGGGGACAGCTTAAGGGAGGAGAGGACTCCCCAGAGACTCACCAAGTGCAACTCTGAGTCTCCATTGCTACTACCCTCAGAGTCTGGAGCAGCAACAGGGAGGGACACCAGGGGACAGAGATCTAACCGGGAAACTCAGGAGAAGACCTATACCTCGGTGGCATAGCTGAGGGGCTGTGAAAGTCTCTTTGCATAACCACTGGATTATCTCTGCCACACCCTGCTTTATCTCTTGGTCAGGAGTCAGTGATTAAGCTAAGAAACCTATTGATAGTTTAAAAGCCCTCAGGCTCCCATAGCCTACAGGGAAGGAAAAAAAAAAAGAGGCTTTTACACCACTGAGCTCCAACTCAGGGATTGAAAAAACTGTTAACTTCCACCACGGTAAACCCTTTAATTAAATTACTTAGACACAAGTCAACCCAGGCAATAGTGATCAATAATTTGAAAAGTACTGATAAAGGGAACTCATAACATAATATATAAAATGGTTAAAACAACAAGAAAAAATATTGGAGAATCAAACCAGGACAAGAGTCCAGCTAAAAGTCCTCCAGAGGGTGAAGCAAAAAACAACGAGTTCAACATCCAAACATTAGCTAAGGAAATAATAACAGGAGTGAGTAAATAATTTGAAAAAATTGTAATCAGAAATGCAGGAACAACAAATGAGAATATGGAAGAAAATTCTAATTATCTCATGGTTATTAGAGAGCTGAAAGCTGAAATCGCTGAGCTAAGAAGGCAACTAGCTGAACAAGCTAAAACAGTATCAGAGCAGGGCAACAAAATAGATGAACTCCAGAAAGCAGTAGAGGGCAGAGAGAATAGAATCTATGAGGCTGAAGACAGAATTACCAAGATTGAGGATGAATTAGAGACAACTAAAAAAGAAGTAAGAGATCTCAAAAAGAGATTAAGAGATGCTGAAAACAACAACAAAGTCCTATGGGATGACTTCAAAAGAAACAATATACGCATTATTGGCATACCAGAGGAAGAAAGAGAAGGAGAGGAAGAAAGCATTTTCCAGGCCATAGTAGCTGAAATCTTTTCTAGTCTAGACAACATCAAAGACATAAAAATTCAAGAAGCCCAGAGGGTCCCAAACAGAATTAACCCAACCTAAAGACACCAAGACATGTCATACTTAGAATGGAAAGGAATAAGGATAAAGAAAGGATCCTCAAGGCTGCAAGAGAAAAACAAAGAGTCACCTACAAAGGAAAACCCATAAGATTAGCAGCAGACTTCTCCATACAAACACTACAGGCCAGAAGAGAATGGCAAGATATCTATCGAGTGCTCAATGAGAAAGGCTTTCAGCCAAGAATACTATATCCTGCTAGACTGTCATTCAGACTAGATGGAAGCATCAAAACCTTCTCAGACAAGCAACAGTTGAAGGAATCAACCATCACCAAGCCTGCCCTGAAAGAAGTTCTGAAAGGTCTCCTATAAACAAACAGACCACCACAAATAGGACATATATCAAAACACTCTAAAACTCTACAAGAATGGCGTTAAAATATCTTCAATCTCTGATATCAATAAATGTCAATGGCCTGAATTCACCTATTAAAAGACACAGAGTAGGAAGATGGATCAGAAAACACAACCCAACAATATGTTGTCTACAGGAAACTCACCTAACTCAACAAGACAAACACAGACTTAAAGTGAAAGGATGGAAAACTATCATACAAGCCAATGGCCCACAAAAAAGGGCAGGAACAGCTATTCTCATATCTGACATGATAGATTTTAAAATAGATAAGATTTAAAAAGATAGGAATGGACACTACTTAATGCTCAGAGGATCAGTCAATCAAGAGGACTTAACAATTATTAATATCTATGCACCCAATGAGAAGCCATCTAAATACATCAAACTTCTACTGAAAGAGCTACAGCAATATATTAACAGTAACACACTTATAGTAGGGGACTTGAACATCCCACTATCTCAACTTGACAGATCATCCAGGAAGAAAATCAGTAAAGACATAAGGGAGCTAAATGAAGAGATAGATAAACTAGAACTATTGGACATTTTCAGAGTCATTCATCCCAAGAAACTGGAATACACATTTTACTCAAATCCACAGGGATCATTCTCAAGGATAGACCATATGTTAGGCCACAAAGACAGCATCAGCCAATTCAAGAGCACTGAAATCATCCCAAGCATCTTCTCAGACCACAGTGGAATTAAACTAACACTTAACAATCAACAAAAGATTAGTAACAGTGCCAAAATGTGGAAGCTCAACAGTACACTTCTTAACAACTTCTGGGTCAAAGAGGAAATCAAGGAAGAAATCAAAATGTTTCGAGAGTTCAATGAAAATGAAGACACAAGCTATCAAAAAATTTGGGACACAGCTAAAGCAGTCCTAAGAGGGAAGTTCATAGCTATACAAGCACACATTAGGAAACAAGAAAAGGCACAAATAAACAGCCTGATTGCACATCTTAAAGACTTAGAAGAAGAACAACAAAGGAACCCTAAAGCAACCAGAAGGACAGAAATCACTAAAGTTAGGGCAGAAATAAATAACATTGAGAATAGGAAAACCATACAAAAGATCAATGAAAGTAAATGTTGGTTCTCTGAAAGAGTAAACAAAATTGACAAGCCTTTAGCCAGACTCACAAAACAAAAAAGGGAGAAGACCCAAATAAATCGGAGAGTAAATGAAAGAGGAGATATCACAACAGACACCACAGAAATTCAACATATCATGCAAGGCTTCTATGAACAACTATATGCCACCACACTAGAGAACCTGGAAGAAATGATTTCCTAGATACCTACCAACTTCCAAAACTAAGTAAAGAGGAAGTGGATAACATGAACAGGCCCATCACAGCTAATGAAATTGAAACAGTTATCAAAAATCTTCCCAAAAATAAAAGTCCTGGACCAGATGGTTTTACAAATGAATTCTACAAAACTTTCAAAGAACTAATACCTCTACTTTTAAAAGTCTTCCAGAAGATTGAAGACACTGGAATACTCCCTGCCAGCTTCTATGAAGCCAACATCACCCTGATACCAAAAGCAGACAGGGACACAACCAAAAAAGAAAACTACAGACCAATATCTCTGATGAACATAGATGCAAAAATATTGACCAAAATTCTAGCCAACTGGATACAGCAGTATATCAAAAAGATTGTTCATCATGACCAAGTGGAGTTTATCCCAGGCATGCAAGGTTGGTTTAATATACGTAAATCTATCAATGTGATCCACCACATCAACAAAAGCAAGACCAAAAACCACATTGTCATATCAATAGATGCAGAGAAAGCCTTTGACAAAATACAACATCCCTTTATGATCAAAACACTACAAAAAATGGGAATAGATGGAAAATTCCTGAAGATAGTGGAGTCTATATATAGCAAACCTACAGCCAACATCATACTCAATGGTGAAAAACTGGAAGCATTTCCACTCAGATCAGGTACTAGACAGGGCTGCCCACTATCACCATTACTATTCAACATACTGTTGGAAGTTCTTGCCATAGCAATCAGGCAGGAGCAAGGAATTAAAGGCATACAGATTGGAAGAGAAGAAGTCAAACTCTCCTTATTTGCAGGTGACATGATAGTATACATGGAAAAACCTAAGGAATCCAGCAAGAAGCTTTTGGAAATCATCAGGCAATACAGTATTGTGTCAGGCTATAAAATTAACATTCAAAAGTCAGTGGCATTCCTCCATGCAAACACTAAGTTAGAAGAAATTGAAATCCAGAAATCAGTTCCTTTTTCTATAGCAACAAAAACAATAAAATAATAGGAGTAAACCTAACCAAAGAAGTGAAAGACTTGTATACTGAAAATTATGAGTCACTACTCAAAGAAATTGAAAAAGACACAAAGAAGTGGAAAGATATTCCATGTTCATGGGTTGGAAGAATTAACATCATCAAAATGAATATGTTACCCAGAGCCATCTACAAATTTAATGCTATCCCCATCAAGATCCCAACCACATTTTTTAGGAGAATAGAAAAAATGCTACAAATGTTTATCTGGAACCAGAAAAAACCTAGAATTGCCAAAACAATCTTGAGAAAAAAAGAACAGAACTGGAGGCATCACACTCCCAGATCTCAAACTGTATTATAGGGCCATTGTCATCAAAACTGCCTGGTACTGGAACATGAACAGACACACTGACCAGTGGAATAGAATTGAGAGCCCAGAAATGAGGCCCACACCTATGGACATCTAATCTTTGACAAAGGGGCCCAGACTATTACATGGGGAAAGCAGAGTCTCTTCAACAAATGGTGTTGGAAACAATGGGTTGAAACTTGCAGAAGAATGAAACTGAATCACTGTATTTCACCAAATACAAAAGTAAATTCCAAGTGGATTAAGGACCTGGATGTTAGACCACAAACTATCAGATACTTAGAGGAAAATATTGGCAGAACTTTTTTCCGCATAAATTTTAAAGACATTTTCAATGAAACGAATCCAATTACAAGGAAGACTAAGGCAAGTATAAACCTATGGGACTATATCAAATTAAAAAGCTTCTTCACAGCAAAGAAACCACTACCCAAACCAAGAGACCCCTCACAGAATGGGAGAAGATCTTTACATGCCATACAGCAGATAAGAGTTTAATAACCAACATATATAAAGAGCTTGCCAGACTCAACAACAAGACAACAAATAACCCCATCCAAAAATGGGGGGAAGACTTGGACAGAATATTCACCACCGAAGAGATCCCGAGAAACACATGAAAAAATGCTCCAAGTCTCTGATTGTCAGAGAAATGCAAATCAAGACAACAATGAGATATCACTTCACTCCTGTGAGAATGTCATACATCAGAAAAGGTAACAGCAGCAAATGCTGGAGAGGGTGTGGGGTCAAAGGAACCCTCCTGCACTGCTGGTGGGAATGTCAATTGGTCCAACCTCTGTGGAGAACAGTCTGGAGAACTTTCCGAAGGCTAGAAATGGACCTACCCTATGACCCTGCAATTCCTCTCCTGGGGATAGATCCTAAGGAACCCAACACATCCATCCAAAAAGATCTGTGTACACATATGTTCTTGGCAGCACAATTTGTAATAGCCAAAACCTGGGAGCAACCCAGGTGTCCAACAACAGATGAGTGGCTGAGCAATTGTGGTCTATATACACAATGGAATACTACTCAGCTGTAAAAAATGGTGACTTCACCGTTTTCAACCGATCTTGGATGGACTTTGAAAAAATCATGTTGAGTGAAATAAGTCAGAAACAGAAGGATGAATATGGGATGATCTCACTCTCAGGCCGAAGTTGAAAAACAAGATTAGAAAAGAAAACACAAGTCGAACCTGAAATGGAATTGGAGTATTACACCAAAGTAAAAGACTCTGGGGTGGGTGGGTGGGTGGGTGCGGAGAATACAGGTCCATGAAAGATGATGAATGACATAGTGGGGGTTGTATTGTTAAATGGGAATCTGGGGAATGCTATGCATGTACAAACTATTGTATTTACTGTTGAACGTAAAACATTAATTCCCCAATAAAGAAATAAATTATTTCAAAAAAAAAGAAATGAAAGTAGTGAAGACTTGGTAAGATAGGCCACCTGGGTGGGGGAGGAATGTCTGCAGAACCCTGCACACAACCAAGATTTTGGACAAGTTCCCTTCACACTGGGAGAAGCTTTGGTGCTATGCTGTCTTTCCTTCTCTTCTTTAGTCTGTCTCCTTCCACCAAGAAAGAAAGAAAGAAAGAAAGAAAGAAAGAAAGAAAGAAAGAAAGAAAGAAAGAAAGAGAGAAAGAAAGAAAGAAATGGAGAAATGGAGAAAATCTTCCTGGAGTAGTGGGTGAAACCTCATCAAGAACAACAAAAAGGTGTAAAAATTGGACCTAAAGACTGTCCAGGGGGGCAGGTGGTGGCGCACCTGGTTAATCGCACATGTCACGATGCTCAGGGACCCGGATTAGAGCTCCTGGTTCCCCCCTCTGCAGGGGGAAAGCTTTGTAAGTGGTGAAGCAGGGCCGCAGGTGTCTCTCTGTCTCTCTTCCTCTTTATCTCCCCCTTCCCTCTTGATTTCTGGCTCTCTATCCAATAAATAAAGGTAATAAAAAAATTTTTTTCCCCTCCAGGGTTATTGCTGGGCTCTGTGCCTGCACCATGAATCCACCGCTCTTGGAGGCCATTTGTCCCCCTTTTTGTTGCCCTAGTTGTTGCAGCCTCGTTGCGGTTATTATTGCCATTGTTGACGTTGTTTTGTTGTTGGATAGGACAGAGAGAAATGGAGAGAGGAGGGGAAGACAGAGAGAGAGGGGGAGAGAAAGACAGACACCAGCATACCCGCTTCACCGCCCGTGAAGCGACTCCACTGCTGGTGGGGAGCCGGGGGCTCGAAACGGGATCCTTACACCGGTCCCTGCGCTTTGTGCCACCTGCGCTTAACCCACTGCACCACCGCCCGACCCCCTATAAAAAATTTTAAGACTGTTCAGAAGTATCATATATGTGTGCAAGACCCAGAGTTCATTCCCCAGAATTACAAAGAATGAAAAGGGAAAAGAGAGGAGAAAGGAAGAAGAAAGAAGAAAGAGATCAAGAAAGAAAGAAAGAAAGAAAGAAAGAAAGAAAGAAAGAAAGAAAGGAAGGAAGGAAGGAAGGAAGGAAGGAAGAAAGGGCGGGGAGAAAAAAGAGAAAGAAAAAGGAAGTTTGACTTTAAAGGCTATCCTAACTGAATGAAAAGTTCTTGGTGTATTGCACTGAAGTAAAAGACTCTGGGGTGGGGGAGGAGGACTCAGGTCCAAAAAGGCTGACAGAGGACCTAGTGGGGGTTGTAGTGTTATATGGGGAACTGGGAAGTGTTCTGCATGTACAAACTATTGTATTTACTGTCGACTGTAAAACATTAATATCCCAATAAAGAAATTCAAAAAAAAAAAAAAAAAAAGACAACCTTTGGGCAAATACTCCTTGTTACATGGAAAAAGAATATTAAAAACAACAACAACATGGAGTCGGGCGTTAGCGCAGCGGGTTAAGTGCACATAGTGCGAAGCACAAGGACCGGCGTAAGGATCCCGGTTTGAGCCCCCGGCTCCCCACCTGCAGGGGAGTCGCTTCACAGGCGGTGAAGCAGGTCTGCAGGTGTCTGTCTTTCTCTCCCCCCCGTCTTCCCCTCCTCTCTCCATTTCTCTCTGTCCTATCCAACAATGACAATATCAATAACAACAACAATAATAAAATAATAAGGGCAATAAAAGGGAATAAATATTAAAATGTAAAAAAGAAAACAGAAAAATGAAAAGTTCTGACATTTTTCTCTTCAACCTATTGATAGAAGGAACATTTTAGTTACTATATGAGATGGTGTCTCTCTCCCACTTAAAAGAAAAAAAAAAGAAGTAGATAGCATAATGGTTATGCAAAGAGACTTTTGTGCCTGAGGCTCTGAAGTCCAAGTTCAATTCCCAGAACCACCATAAGCCAGAGTTGAGTAGTGCTCTGGTAAAAAAAAAAAAAAAAAAAAAAATTCACCAGATTTTCATGCTTGAGACATCACAGGTCTCAAGTTTTATCCCTGGCACGATGGTAATATACCATATTCCCAAGTTCTATCCCTGGGTAGTACTCTGGCCTCTCGTGAAAATAAATAAATATTTTAAATAAGCTTTAGAAAGAAAGAAAAAAGGAAAGATTTTTCTACCTCCAGCAATAAGCATGATGCCTGAAACTTGGGACTAATAGGTGCTTACTCCATGTTGAAGAAGTTGATGACACTGACACTCCCCCTCGTTGGGATCATGAGACAAGGGGCTGAGCTCCAGCAGGAGCCTTTCTCTCCCCTTCATGGTTTGCCTTAACCCCAAACGTATTTGTAGGAGGCCAAAGACTCCAGTTCAATGACCTTTCTCATCTCACTGTTCTAGCAGAGTTGGGAACATGGGCATGTTTCCAGGAACAGTTATTCCAGAGCTCACTCCCGGGCGGGATCCAAGTGGACTTAGTCCTCTGGGAATGGGGCAAAGGCATTTCAGAGCCCAGGCTGCACATTCTGCTAACTCTGCCTTCAGGGCTCTCGAATACAAAGAAAAGGCACCAACTCCACAGAGATGTGACCAGCAAACCATTCTATGCAGGCAAAAGACTTAATGTAGTGCCTGGCATGTAGTGAGCAGTTCTGTGGACTACAGGTATTACTAGCTATCATGGAACTGGCAGTGGAAGATTTTTGAAAGCTATTTCATTTATTCATTTTAGATAGCGACAGAGCGCAGAGCGAAACCGAGAGGGGAGGGAGGGGAAGAGAGAGGAGAGAGAGAGAAACAGGCCTGCAGCACTGCCTCACCACTCATTAAGCTTTCCTCTAAAAGGTGGGGAGCAGAGGCTTGAACCCAAGTCCATGTGTACTGCAACATGCATGCCCTACTGGGCATGCCACCACCTGGCCTCCAGTGGTGTGTGTGTGTGTGTGTGTGTGTGTGTGTGTGATATTTTTAATGGACCTGAGGTGAGGGTGGGGAGAGAAGGGAGGAGGTAAGACTGAAAGGAAACAAGATTGTTCTGTTTGTTTTGTTTTGCCTCCAGGGTCATCGCTGGCGCTTGGTGCCTGCACCACAAAGCTATTTTTTCCCTTTTGTTACCATTGTTGTTTTATCTTTGTTGCGATTATTATCATTGTTGTTACTGCTGTCAGTTGTTGGATAGGACAGAGAGAAACAGAGAGAGGAGGAGTAGACGCAGAGGGGGAAAGACAGACACTGCAGACCTGCTTCACTCCCCTGCAAGTGGGGAGCGGGGGGCTCCAACCTGGATCTTTACACCCGTCCTTGTGCTTGGCACTATGTGCGCTTAAGCCGCTGCGCTACCGCCCGGCTCCCAAAACAAGACTATTTAAACAATGTTTTGGAAAAGGTGAAGGGAGGTGAGGGCACAAAACTTTGGTGGTAAGAATGTAAATAACTAATTTACAAAAGGAAAGAAGAGGTGTAGGTGCATAAGCCTCTGAACAGCTAGGCTTCTCCGCGCTGGAGTCGGTTCACGCGGCGGAGCTCACAGTTCAGCATGAGAGAGGACGCGGTGGTGGCCCCCACCCCGCCATCACACGGGAACAGCAAGCAATGGGAAGCTGCGTGGCTGGTGTTGGGGTTCTGTGCTGCCTCACTCCTGCCCCTCTCCCGCTCTGGATGGGGAGGGGAGAGAATTCATGAGGAGGAGTAGAATTGTGAGCCCTTGAAGCCCTGGAAGCAATATATAATTACATAAGTAGAATGTTCTACATTTATACACACAGATCCTCATCTATACAAGTAGATGTTGGTCTTAGGTATGCACAGAACTCCTTCTGTAAGAATAGTCAGGAGCCCTTCTCTCTCCATCTCCTCTAAGAAGGAGGAGGAGAAGAAGAAGGAGAAAAGGAGGAGGAGGAAGAGGAAGAGGAGGAGGACAGAAAGGAGGAGGGGATGGAGGAGGAAAAGGAGAAAAGAAGGGGGGGGAGAAGGAGGAGGAGGGAGAGGAGTCAGGAACTAATAGTGGAAACGTTCACTGGGTAAAGACTTAAACAGGTTGTTGCCTTGTGCCAATATTATCTATTAAAATTCACAACTTGTGGGAGTCCGGCGGTAGCGCAGCGAGTTAAATGCACGTGGCGCAAAGCGCAAGGAGGAGCATGAGGACCCGGGTTTGAACCCCCGGCTCCCCACCTGCAGGGGAGTCACTTCACAGGCGGTGGAGCAGGTCTGCAGGTGTCTGTCTTTCTCTCCTCTCTGTCTTCCCCTCCTCTCTCCATTTCTCTCTGTCCTATCTAACAGTGACGACATCAATAACAACAACAACAATAAAAAAAAACAACATGGGCAACAAAAGGAAATAAATAAATATTTTTAAAAACATTTAAAAAAATAAAATTCACAATTTGCTTTAAATTCTGTTAGATAAAACTTGTCTCTAATTTGAAAAATGAAATTGGGAGCCCGGATCTCCATACCGCCCTCTAGTGTCTGGTACCAATCACTGCTAAACATCCTTGGCCACAGATGGGGATGGTCTGTTACTCCTACAGGCAGTGACAACATCAACTGCTCTCTGCTCATATACCGCAATACTTTAATGGTGGGAAATCCAAGTATTGTGAAGGATGATATCACATCAAAGCTCATCCTTATATGGGAGGATCTCACTCATAGGCAGAAGCTGAGAAATAAAAACAGAAGGGGAAACATAAAGTAGAACTTGGCCTCAGCTTGATGTATTGCACCAAAGTAAAGGACCAGTTTTGGGGAGTGGAGAAGGGTCAGGTCCTGGAACATGAGGGTGGAGGAGGAGGTCCTGGGAAGGGGGGGGTGAGTGTCATGCAGAAAACTGAGAAATTTTACACATTTATCAACAACTGTATTTACTGCCAACTGTAAGTCATCAATTGTCCCAATAAGAAAAAAAAAAATTGTGTTCTTAAATAAAAGCAAAATCTGATTTTTTTTTTTAAAAAAAGCTCATTCTTGTGGGCTGTTAAAAAGTTAGATTAGGGGAGTTGGGCAGTAGCACAGTGGGTTAAGCACACATGGCGTGAAGTGCAAGGACCTGCGTAAGGATCCTGGTTCGAGCCCCTGGCTCCCCACCTGCAGGCGGGGTCACTTCACAAGTGGTGAAGCAGGTCTGCAGGTGTCTGTCTTTCTCTCCCCCTCTCTGTCTTCCCCTCCTCTCTCCATTTCTCTCTGTCCTATCCAACAACAACGACATCAATAACAACAACAATAATAACTACAACAATGAAAAACAACAAGGGCAACAAAAGGGAAAATAAATAAATAAATAAATATTAAAAAATTATAAATTAAAAAGTTAGATTATTTGAAATTACATTATATATACATCTATCCTCCCCATCCCCCTTTTTTCCTTTTAATTCACTATCAAGGTTTTACTACCGCATGTTGACTTTTTTTTAGGTTTTTTAATTTGATATTAGTGATTTAATAATGATTAACAAGACTGTGAGATAACAGGGGTACAATTCCACACAGTTCCCACCACCAGAGTTCCGTGTCCCATCCCCTCCATTGGAAGCTTCCCTAGTCTTTATCCCTCTGGGAGCCTGGACCCAAATTCTTTATGGGAGCAGAAAGTAGGAGTTCTGGCTTCTGTAATTGCTTCTCCAATGTACATGGGTGTTGGCAGGCTGACCCATACCCCCCAGGCTGACTTTTTTTAGGTAGCAACAGAAGGTGTGTGTAAAGAGGGAAGGGGATAACAGCACTTAAGTTGTATCCAGTGTTAACTCAGCCCATCTCAAACCTAGGTGGTACACTGGCAGAGCAAGCACACTAGCCCAGCAAAAATCCCATTTCTCCCCATTTTAAATTTAAGCATTCAGAAAGAAAAGAACTTTTCTTCCTTATCAGTTGTCCCTCAAACACACGCCATTTTTTAGCAATTGGACATAGAGCAATTTATCATTTGTTAGTATACTTCTTTGCATATATTAAGGTGGAAGCTACTGTTCCACTGCAAACTTTCCTTATGGGCTTCATTTGGGAAAAGGGTTCTGAATTCTGTTCCAGATTTTTTAGCTGTCCTCTAGACTGTTTACTCCATACTGTATGTATCTAAAGATAACTGAAACCTTAAACTACTCTAAAAATCAAGATGTTCTCTTTGAAGAAAAAAAAATATAGGGCTGGGGAGACAGCATAATGGTTATGGAAAAGATTTTCATGCCTGAGGCTCCGAGGTCTCAAGTTCAATCCCCAGCACCACCATAAGCCAGAATTACACAGTGCTCTGATCTTTCACTGTGTTTTTCTGCATCTCTAATTAAAATGAGTAAGTAAATAAATAAAACAGTGACCCGGGAGATGGTGCAGTGGATAAAGCATTGGGCTCTCAGGCATGAGGTCCTGAGTTCAGTCCCTAGGAGGACATGTACCAGAGTGATGTCTGGTGCTTTCTCCCCTCCTATCACTTCTCATGAATAAATAAAGTATTAAAAACAAATAAAAAAAGATATAGTTTAGAAAACATAGTATTTCAATGAATAAAATAAAGACAAATCATTCTACTTCCACCAACAGTAACTACTCTTCACATTTTAGTTATTTCTAGGCTTTCTAGTGCCTGTGCATTTTTATACATAATTGCCTGCTGGGTTTTTTTTGTCTCTTAAGTACATTTCCACTGTCACATACATAGCTGTTTAAAAATAACTACTATAGCATTAGTAACTGCAAGCCGTGGGGATCGGATGGTGGTGCACCTGGCTGAGCACACGTTACAATGCTCAAGGATCCTGATTCAAGCCCCAGGGCCCCATCGGCAGGGGGGAAGCTTTGCAAGTGGTAAAGCAAGCTGCAGGTGTCTCTCTGTCTCTCTCCCTCTCTTTCTCCCTCTCCTTCTCAAGCCCTGGATATCTTTATCTAATAAGTAAGTAAAGATAATACCAAAAAATTATTTATTTATTCCCTTTTGTTGCCCTTGTTGTTTTATTGTTGTAGTTATTATTTTGTTGTTATTGATGTTGTCATTGTTGGATAGGACAGAGAGAAATGGAAAGAGGAGGGGAAGACAGAGACTGGGAGAGACAGACAGACAGACACCTGCAGACCTGCTTCACCGCTTGTGAAGCGACTCCCCTGCAGGTGGGGAGCCGGGGGCTAGAACCGGGATCCTTACTCTGGTCCTTGTGCTTTGCGCCCTGTGCGCTTAACCTGCTGCGCTACCGCCCGACTCCCCCGCAAAAAAAATTTTTTTTGAAGAAAAAGAAACTGCAAGCCGTGTTTGGTTATAAGGGGGAAAGGACCTTTTGTTTTTGTTTTAATGTGTTATTTTATTTTAATAATATTTTTTTCCTCCAGGGTTATCGTTGGGGCTCCGTGCCTGCACTGCAAATCCAAACGCACCGCTCCTGGAGGCCATTTTACCCGCTTTGTTACCCTTCTTGTTGTTATTGTTGAATAGGACAGAGAACTCGAGAGAGGAGGGGGAGATAGGGGGGAGAAAAAGACAGACAGACACCTGCAGACCTGCTTCACCGCCTGTGAAGCGACTCCCCTGCAGGTGGGGAGCCGGGGGTTCGAACCGGGATCCTTAGGCTGGTCCTTGTGCTTTGCGCCACGTGCGCTTAGCCCGCTGCGCCAACACCCGGCCCCCTTAATAATATTTTGATTAAATATTTAAGTGTTTTATTAAAATCATATTTCAGGAGTTTATTCATGTCTGCATATAATGTGTGTAAAACACACACACACACACCGCCCCCACCTCCATCATAATTCTCACAAAGTCCATGAGACAGTTTGGTTACCATGAAAGGCCTTTTGAACATACCCACGAGTTCAGGTTTTAAACGTTTAAAAAGTTTTTGGGGTCGGGTGGTAGCGCAGCGGGTTAAGCACACGTGGCGCAAAGCGCAAGGATCTGAATAAGGATCCCGGTTCAAGCCCCTGGCTCCCCACCTGCAGAGGCGTCACTTCACAGGTGGTGAAGCAGGTCTGCAGGTGTCTGTCTTTCTCTCCCCCTCTGTTTTCTCCTCCTCTCTCCATTTCTCTCTGTCCTATCCAACAACGACAACATCAATAACAACAATAATAATAGCCACAACAGTGGCAAAACAACCAGGGTAACAAAAGGGGGAAAAACATCCTCCAGGAGCAGTGGATTTGGGGTGCAGGCACTGAGCCCCAGCAATAACCCTGGAGGCAAAAAAAAAAGTTTTATATCTTGATGTTTCCTCCCATTTGGAAGAACACCCTGGTCATCACCTCTGAATGGCAGGTCCCCAATGAACTGGAGAATTCAATACAAAAGCAGGTGGGCGTGTGCCCCGCCCCAGGTCCGTGTTGGCCGGCTGGGAGGCTGGAGAGACCCACCCAGCGACCGGCACCGCTATATAGACCGGCTGCAGGCGCCCGGCCCGCGGCTTCGCAGGTACCTCGGCGCCGGGAAGATGCCACCCCCAGCGGCTAAACGTGCCAAGAAGGTGAGAGTGGGGGGGACCGGGGGCGTCCTCCATCCCTGTCGAAGCCCTGGGGCTTGGCACCACAGCTGCGAGGCGGGGGGAACTCGCACACCGCGGTGGCCAGTAGGTTCTCCCTACTTTCCCCTGCGGGTCTCCAGAGGACCCCGAGCTCTGTCACCCGCGTCCCAGCTCCTGAGCGCGCCCCAGCTCCGGGCGGCCCCGCGGGAGCGCACCCAGAACTAGACCCCAGACTCTCGTCCTCTCCAAGAGCACCTCCTGGAGGTGCGGCCCTGCACCCCGCCGGCGGGAGGGAGGGTTCCCCAGCGGGCCGCGTGGGACCAGAGGGCGCCTGGCTCCGGGGTCTGGCCGCGCCGCCGTGCGCCCCGCGCGCTCCAAGCGCCCCCCTGAGCGCCCCGTGTCCCCCGAGCGTCCTGAGCGCCCCCACGCGCCCCCCGAGCGCCCCAAGTGCCCCCGAGAGCCCCCCTGAGAGCCCCAAGTGCCCCCCGAGCGTCCTGAGAGCCCCCCGCGCGCCTCAAATGCTCTCCCCGCGCGCCCCGAAGCCCCCGCGCGCCCCGGCCGCCGGGACCCCAGTCCGCCCGCGGCGCTCTCCGAGTCCGGCCGTTTCCCGCCTGGCCGCGCCCGGGGTTCGGGGCTCCCCGCTCCAGCTTCTCTCTCCCTGTGGCTGCGCCCCGCCCGCCAGAAGCCGGGCCTCGGGAGTCTGCGGGGAAATGGTGAGTTTGCCCCCGCAGCTCGGCTTCGGCGACAGGCGCGACACGCCGCGGGCGATCAGGAAAGGCGGTGGAGGAAAATGGGCAGAGCGGCTAAAGCAGCACCAGCCACGCCGCCTCCCTCCCCGGGCTGCGACCCGCGCGTCGCGTCCGGCCGGGGGCACGGGGTGGGCTGACCCGGGCAGCGGCCGCCGGGTGCCCCTCGGGGTGTCCGCCCGCCCGCCCTTGACCGGGGGCCGGCGCGGCTGGCTGAGAGCGCACCTGGCCGGCTCGGGGGCCGGGTGGAGCCCTGGACCCCGTCTGCAGGGGGCGCTTCGTAAGGGCAGGTGTCGCTTTCCCTCTTCCGCTTTATCCCCCACCCCCTTCGTTCTCAATTTCTTTGGGTCTCTATCCAATAGATTAAAATATTTTAAAAGAGGGAGTCGGGCGGTGACGCAGCGGGTTAACTGCAGGTGAAACAAAGCGTAAGGATCCCGGTTCGAGCCCCCGGCTCCCCACCTGCAGGGGAGTCGCTTCACAGGCGGTGAAGCAGGTCTGCAGGTGTCTGTCCTTCTCTCCCCCTCTCTCTCGGTCTTCCCCTCCTCTCGCCATTTCTCTCTGTCCTATCCAACAACGACGACATCAATAACTACAACAAGGGCTGCAAAAGGGGATAAATAAATGCAAGGAAAAGGTCTAAAAAAATATTTTAAAAGAGCCTCAAAGGGGCGGGGGCTGCCACCTTTCTAAAGGAATGGCTTCCAAATTAAAAAGAAAAGAAAGAAAAGTTTTCCATACAAAGAAAAATGTGCATCTAGTTAAATTATCTACTAACAAAATTAGGCGAAGTTAAAGTGTGTAACTGACACGTGTCCGTGAGGATTATGTCAAGATAGCAAACAATTTAGGTTGAGAAATTTACCTAGCCTATTTATCTACCAAGTGATTAGTGAGAGTAGACTAGAAAGAGTAGTTTTAGGGAGTCGGGCTGTAGCGCAGCGGGTTAAGCGCAGGTGGTACAAAGCACAAGGACCAGCATTAGGATCCCGGTTTGAACCCCGGCTCCCCACCTGCAGGCGAGTCCCTTCACAGGTGGTGAAGCAGGTCTGCAGGTGTCTGTCTTTCTCTCCCCCTCTCTGTCTTCCCCTCCCTCTCCATTTCTCTCTGTCCTATCCAACAAGGGCAACAAAAGGGAATAAATAAAATTAAATTTTTAAAAAGTAGTTTTAATAGAGATATTTAAAGATTTTTGTTTGAGGGGGAGGGAGAACTTTCATGTGAGCAATTTCAACACTCTGGCAACTTTTCAGAGAGAAAGACAGTAGAGAGACATCGCAGAACCAGAGCTGTCCCTGTGTGTGGTGCTCCCAGTGGGTGCTGACACCCAGCATGATCCCCTGAGCAATTCATCCCCACTCTCCTGTCTGACCTTGCTCTCTTTATATATATATATATTATATATTATATGTATCATATAATTATAAATTATATATAGCATATATAATTTGTTTTATTTGAATGATAGAGAAAGATTCAGAGAGAAAGGCACAGAAAGATCAGAGCACTGCTCAGCTCTGGCATATGGTGGTCCTGGGGATTAAACCTGGAACCTCAGAGCCTCAGGCATGAGAGTCTTTTGCAGAACCATTATGCTGTCTCCCCAGCCCTGTTTGACTTCATTTTTCATAGTCGTGGGTTCTAATACATTCCCAACACTCAAACTCAGAAAATGAAACATTTTGAAGGTTTAGTTTAGCAAGGGATGAACATGTGATGGCAAAAAAAAAAAAAAACTACTTCAGTGTCCTTATTTCTATGAGAATTTCAGTATTAAGGCATGGACTATGCTATATCTATAATTCTGAGCATACAGTTAAAATATGTGTTCCAAAGCTAAGATATATTCTCTTCTGAACTCTAGGAAAAGCATTAAGAACAGTGTGTGTACTACATTTGGTGTCTACTCTGCTTGTTTCATTTTGAAACAAACATTATCTTGTATTGCTTTTTTAAAATTTTTTATTGGGGGTTTAATAGTTTTATAGTAAATAGTAAATACAGTGGTTGGTACATGTGTAAGATTTCTTAGTTTTCTGCCAAACATTCTCACCTCCCAGCCTAGGTCCTCCTCCACCATCCTGCACCAGGACCTGAAAGCCTCCCCCAACCACACACACATCCCCCAGAGTCCTTTGCTTTGGTGCAATACAGAAAACCCATTCCAAGTTCTGCTTTGTGTTTCCCCTTCTGATCTTATTTTTTCAACTTCTGTCTAGGAGTGGGACTATCCCATATTCATCCTTCTCTTTCTGGCTGATCTCACTTGACATGATTCCTTCAAGTTCCATCCAAGTAGAGGTGAAGAAAGTGACTTCAGAATTTTTAATAGCTGAGTAGTATTCCATGTGTACATAGACTACAACTTATTCAGCCACTCATCTGTTGTTGGACACCTGGCTTGCTTCTAGGTTTTGGCTATTACAAATTGTGCTGCTGTGAACATGGGTGTACAGATTTTTTTTTTTTTTTTGGATGGGTGTGTTGGGTTCCTTAGGATATATCCCAGGGGGAAGAATTGCAGGGTCATAGGGTAGGTCCATTTCTAGCCTTCTGAGAGTTCTCCAGACTGCTTTCCATAGGAGTTGGACTAATTTTTATTCCCACCAGCAGTGCAGGAGAGTTCCTTTGTCCCCACAACCTCTCCAACACTTGTTGGTATCATTTCTGATATATGACATTCTTGAAAAGGTGAAGTGGCAACTCATTGTTGTCTTTATTTGAATTTCTCTGACAATACGTGACTTGGAACATTTTTTTAAATATGTCAGTTGCCCTTTTGGATCTCTTCTTTAGTGACTATTCTGTTCACATCCTCTCCCCATTTTTGGATGGGGTCATTTGTTTTTTGTTGCTGAGCTTGGTGAACTCTTTATATATTTTGGTTTTTAGCCTCTTGTCTGATGTATGGCATGTAAAAATCTTCTCCCATTCTGTAAGGGGTCCCTTTGGGTGATGGTTTCTTTTGTTGTGCAGAAGCTTTTCAATTTGATGGAGTCCCATGGATTAAGTTTTCACTTTATTTTCCTTGCAATTGGGTTTGCATCATTACCTATAAAATTTAGATGGAAAAATAGTTCTGCTGATATTTTCCTCTAAGTATTTGATAGTTTATGGTCTAATATCCAGGTCTTTGATCCATTTGGAGTTGACGTTAATATTTGGTTAAATATAGTGGTTCAGTTTCATTTTTCTGCATGTTTCAACTGATTTTTTTTTCCAAAACTATTTGTTGAAGAGACTCCCCTTCCCCCATTTAGTAGTCTTCCCCCCTTGTCCCCATAGGTGTGGGGGCTTTTGCCCTTAATTCTTATTTTTTTATATTTTATTTATTTATTTTCCTTTTTTGTTGCCCTTGTTTTCATCATTGTGTGGTTATTATTATTGTTGTTTTTGATATTGTTGTTGCTGAATAGGACAGAGAGAAATGGAGAAAAGAGGAGAAGGCAGAGAGAGGGAGAGAAAGACAGACACCTGCAGACCTGCTTCACCGCTTGTGAAGTGACTCCCCTGCAGGTGGGGAGCCAGAGACTCGAACCAGGATCCTTACACCGGTCCTCAAGTTTTGCACCATGTGCAGTTAACCCGCTGCGCTGCAGCCCGACCCCCTGCCCTTAATACTTTAACAAAACAAAATCTTATTTATCATTCTTTTGTACCACACCTCAACTTCTTTTTAAAGCTTTTTAGTAACAGGAAAGTCTGAGGTCCAGGTAATGAAAAAATGGGGCTGAATCTAAGGAATTTTCCAGATGTAAATGTTCAATAAAAATTAATGAACAGCATTGTCACTAGTTGCTGTACTGCCAGACATCAGATCCTTAGTTATGCTGTACACAAAAATAGTGTGACTTCAAAGTTTCTAACATATACACAAAAGTTCTGTGAGACTTGAGGACTTAGCAAATTGTCATGAGTTAACTCATCCAAATGAAAGTTAGTAGCGAGTCACATCTCATTTATTTGACCTACTTTTGTGCTTTTTTTATAGAACTGTACTCGTTTCCCCATTAGTTGACTCATAAGGATCAAAACTGTGCTTTTTAAAATGTGTGACTGGAACACACTGTAAAAATGCTAGAGATCTGGAATTCTACATTACATGGGACCAATTCTCTATTTCTGTAGTTTTTTTTTCTTCATGTACTTCTATGCTTGGCATTTCTTTTTCATCTCAGAGGGATATTCAGAAATATATATATCGTCATCCTATGACTGCTCGGAATGCAAATGTCAGTTGTATCTGCAGAGTACCAGCTGACTGAAGGCATACGATGGGTCAGCAGTAAGAACGAGAATTCAAGTGAGAGGTGGCGGTGGGTGGGCAGGTGGGTGCTGGGCTCCGGACTCACTATGGGCACATCAGAGCACTAGAGAGATGACAAGGGAATTCCCTCGCTGGAGAAGAACTCTCTCTCAAAAAGATGAGAGAAGCTCTAAAAAGATGTCAAGGAGTGTCCAGGTGGTGACACATCTGCTTAAGCGCACACACTTACAAGTAGTCATAGGTTAATGCGTAAAATACATTTTTTTTTTTTCTGAGAATGCTAAAGAAATGCTATTTCTCAGGAATATAATGGCGAACATACTAAAACTGAGAAGAGTAACCTATAAAACCTCTGGAAGTAACTCCTTTCTTCCACCTCGTCTGTAATTTTAGGGCATCCTCGAGCGTTTAAACTCCGGAGAGGTTGTGATTGGTGATGGGGGATTTGTCTTTGCCCTGGAGAAGAGGGGTTACGTGAAGGCTGGCCCCTGGACGCCAGAAGCAGCTGTGGAACACCCAGAGGCAGGTGGGTGCACGGTTCTGTTCTTACCTCAAGGAGGGACCTCCTATGTTGACCCCAGCATAGGAGCAGACCGTCACACAAGTCCATTCATGCCACATTCGCCAAATACGGAAGTACAGAGTCAGTGGTGGACATGCACAGTGGGCCTCCTTGTTGATGTGTCTGCATCTGAGTCCTTGTCTCTCACTAGCCGAGCCTAGAACTCGCACGACTGCCTTCCTCTCTCCCCACCCTCCAGCCCTCGCTGTAGACAACTGCATCCCCTACACAGATGATCCCTCTAGTCGCCTTGCTGTCTACGTCTTGATCTCCTCCTCGTTTCCAGTGATGGGTTCTTTCACGCTCACGCCAACAATCCCATCAGACCTAACGGGCACCAAGATCTCTTCACCTCTGAAGTCTTAATGGCCAGGTGGCCCAAATTTTTATCACTTCTGCTTATGTTTCCGGCTCACTGTCTCAAGTATTGCTACCTCTCAGTTCACTAAGACTTCCAATCCTTTGTCCCACCATTTTTAGTTAATTAATTATTGTTAATGATAAAAGAGATGAGGTTAAAAGGAGATCAGAACACTGCTCAACTCTGGCTTGTGGTGGTGTCAGGGATTGAACCTGGGGCCTCTGGGACCTCAGGCATACAAGTCTGGTTTACTGTCAGTTATGCTTTCTCCCCATCTCTGAGTATCTGTTTGCCGGGATAGCCTGAGGAAGTGCTCTCTGGGTTGGAGAGAACTCGACTGGAGCCAACCTAGGCTGCTGCGTGGGAGAGGGATCAGGAACTCGTGAGGGGCTAGCATCACAGGAGAGAAACTCTGGGACTCTTGGAGCCGGAAGGCAATCCCCAGTGTGTTCAAACAGAAGAGCAGCTGTATATATACTCGCCAAGTAGGGAGGAAACAGGATGTGACGTAGAGAGGGTGGAGCAAACAGAGATTGGTGGAAATCAGGATGACTATGAGAGGGAGCGGAGCAAAAAGAGAGTTCAAACTAGTAGGATTAAACCAGTGCCCTGCAGGCAGGGCGGTTCCTAGGTAACTAGTTATGTAAATAGACCGCAGGGATAAGCAGGGGGAAGCTGGCGTACTGTCCCACATCTGTTTTCCATTCTCTCCTGTAAGTCTGCCCTTCCTCGCTTACCCACTTTAAATTCTATGGTGCTGCACCGATCACTGTCAGATAACCCCTTCCTTGCAGTTGCTAATTCGTGTACTAGTCTCTCCCTGCTCAAATCCAGGTTCTTGCACATGGGAATGTGTGTGCAAGGGTTTCTAAGTAAGAAACTATAAGCAATCTTATGTCAGTCCCTGAAGTTTATATTGATCAAGGAAAGATGACCAGAGGGCTCTGAACTCCAACTCCGTCAGGACCCAGAGAGAGAAAAGGGAAAAGGGAGGGATATTTGGATGGAGTGATGGGTGTAGGTGTGACTTGGAAAGAAAGAGAAGATGGGACCATGGGAAAAATGGGCAAATATCGACAAATACACACAGGTCGTTGTAGAAATCAGAGTTAACGCATGTCTGCAGTTTTTGTATACTCAGTGATAAAGGATAAAAACTAGGCACACAAATTGAGAGGTTGCACAGCTCTGGGGCGAGATTCAGACAAACAAATCACTTTACTTCTCTGAGATTCGGTTTTCTTTTCTACAAAACTGAAATAATTGTGGAGCCTGCCTCAGAATGTTTTATGAGAATTCAGTCCCAAGTACAGTATTTCAAATAGTGTCTGGCATATAGCAAGACACTGTGGATATCAACAGTTTCACTATCGACTTGGCTGCATTGTTTCTTCCCTTGATAATATTTTCGGTTGCGATCGTTTGTTCCTGCCAGACAAGTGTAGAAATGTGTTCAAATAAGGTGGCTCCCACTCACAGATGGGATCTAAGAAGCAAAGGAAAGAGTAATGACGAGATGAAACCTCAGTGGACCGGTCTGTTGCAGCCGGGCTGGAGACACAGCAGGAACAGGAGAGGAGCACGACAGGGAGGTTCGGGGTCTTAATTCCCTATGGAGGGGCAGGGTGAGAGCTTAGTGAACCGTGAAGTGGAGCAATGCCCATCTGGGGGCATGTGAAAATGCATCCTCCTGGTGTAAACGGGGAGACACGACACCTGGGGTGCAGGAAAACAGAGTTTACCCAGAATGAGCTCATGCAGCAAATTCTGGACCTCAAATCTCAGCTAAGTACCTTTTTTTTTATTGTTTTGCTTTTTTTTTTTTCCTTTTCTTGCTCTTGTTATTTTATTGTTGTAGTTGTTATTAATGTCGTTGTTAGATAGGACAGAGAGAAATGGAGAGAGAAGGGAAAGACAGAGAGGGGGAGAGAAAGACAGACACCTGCAGACCTGCTTCACCACCTGTGAAGTGACTCCCCTACAGGTAGGGAGCCTGGGGCTCAAACTAGGACCCTTACTCCGGTCCTTGTGCTTCACACCACGTGTGTAAAACAGTCCACAGAAAGGTTGGCGGGGTCAGGCAGTGGCGTACCTGGTTAAGTGCTCACATTACAGTGCACAAGGACCCAGGTTCAAACCCCCAGTCCCCAACTGCAGGGGGAAAGCTTCACGAGTGGTGAAGCAGGGTTGCAGGTGTCTCTCTGTCTCTCTCCTCTCTATCTCCCTCTCCCCTCTCAATTTATCTCTGTGTCTATCCAATAAATAAATAAAAATATTTTTTAAAAAAGGTTAGCTAATGAGTCACAGTTGGGTATTTGAAGACCAGGAGATGGGCAGAGGTAGTGAAAGGCTTAAAGCTGGCGGGGGGTGTGGATCAACCTGCCAACGTCCATGTCCAGCAGAAAAGCAATTAACTCAGGCCTTCAGCACCCCAAAAATAACGTTGATCCATACTCCCTTCGGGGGGAGAAATGACAGGGGGAAGATGACCAGAGGGCTCTGAACTTCAACTCCATCAAGAACCAGAGAGAGAGAAGGAAAGAGGAAGGAATCTTTGGGTGTAGTAATAGGTGTATGTGTGACTTGGAAAGAAAGAGAAGACCTATAAATTAAAAAAAAAAAAAAAGGCCAAATACATACAAATCTAGGCAGACAGTTGTAGAGATAATAGCTAACCCACACCTGCAACCTTAGAACTGCTGCAGCCTCCAGTGGAGGGAGTGGGGATCCAGAACTCTGGTGGTGGGAACAGTGTGGGGTTGTACCTCTGTTATCTTGTAATTTTGTAAGCCAGTAAAATTAAAAAAAAAAAAAAAGAAAAGAAAAAGAAAAAGGCTTAAAGCTCTCAGGGCCATACAAACACCAGAAGAAAGAGGGAAATTAAGCTCGGAATTTAGACATCTCCTGGAAGCCTGGTACAAATATTTGCAATTATTTTTATACACTACTTCACTGGCAACAACAGGCTTCTAAAGCAATAGTCCCTCAGCAAAGTGATAGTGACATTAAAAGAAGAGGGGGGGAGATGTCGGGTAGCGGCGCCGGTGGGAGAGAGACGACCAGGAACTCATGACTGAGCAGGAACGCAATATGCCCTCTCTTATTGATCAGATACATCGCCTTTTATGTATCTCTTCACCAGAAGTGGCAAGGGGAAAGGAAATGACTAGGAGAAGGGGCGGAGCAAAAAATGAGCGGAATGGAACATAGAAGGCTTCCATCTAACCAGTGGGGATTAAACCAATAACCCTGCAGGCAGGGCGGGTCTAAGGTCTATCATGTAAATAGACCACAGCATCAAGCAATGCAAGGGAACCTGGCGTGAAGACCAACACGGATAGAAACAGAAGGGGTCTGTAGAAACAGAATTAGCCAAAGGAGAAATGATGACCAACAGGGAGAGAAGAAAATGTTCAAATCAGAGAATCCATAAACAGAATGGAAAATGTAAGAAGAGTCAGACTGTAAATGTGAACAATGTATTTCCAAACAAAATAGTACAGCATTCTATCTCCACCACCCCCAAAGATCAAATTAAGAAACTTGGAAAGCTATAACAACAAGTAGTTTTCATTTTTTCACTAGCTGAATTCTTTTTTTTTTTTTGCCTCCAGGGCTCAGTGCCTGCACTATGAATCCACTGCTCTTGGAGGCCATTGTTTCCCATTTTTGTTGCCCTTGTTGTTGTTATTGCTGTTGTTGGATAGGACAGAGAGAAATCAAGAGAGGAGGGGAAGACAGAGAGGGGGAGAGAAAGACAGACACCTGCAGACCTGCTTCACCACCTGTGAAGTGACCCCACCCTGCAGATGGGGAGCTGGAGGTTGGAACCAGTCCTTGTGCTTCGGGCCATGTGCGCTTAACCCACTGAGCTACTCCCCCCAGCTGAATTCTTATCCTCATTAGACCCCCAGGTCCCACTTGGAGAGACTCCTGTTTGCTAGGTCTCTGAGGAAATTCAGGAACCTGCATGCCTATAAATTCTCCTCAGGCAACTGCAAAGTAATTCAGCCTTTGAGAAGCATTGTGTTAAATGGCTTGAAGGAACACAGTGAAATAGTTACTATCCTACTAATTATTTGTGATTCGAGAGTAAGAATTTAAGATATTTCTGTGGTTTGTTACTTAAGGTTCACTGCTACGTTAAACACAGAATAAAATATTCCTTGGACCAAACTGGTAATTAACAATAAAGGATCTTTGTCTAAACTCTTGTCAAGTAGACCAAATACTGTTATTTAACCCCCCCAGATTCAATGCTCTAGGTCACATTTTTCTAAGTGACACACTTTCAAGAGAGGAGCCAGGCTGTGGCACACCTGGCTAAGCACTCAGATTACAATGCTCGAGGACGCAGGTTCAAACCCCTGGTCCCCACCTACAGGGTGCTGAAGCGACCTGCAGGTGTCTCTCTCTGTGCGTATATACCATAATAAATAATATTTTAAGAAAAGAAACTTAAAACTTATTTTTAAAAAGTCCAAGAGAAACCGTTGTAATATAGATTTTATTCAATTTTATCTACTGGCCATCTGAGCCTTGAATATCTTGAGCTCTTTTAGACGAGCTCTGCTTTTGATATTTATTTATTTATTCCCTTTTGTTGCCCTTGTTGTTTTCTTATTGTTGTTGTAGTTATTATTGTCATTGTTGTTGGAGAGGACAGAGAGAAATGGAGAGAGGAGGGGAAGATAGAGAGGGGGAGAGAAAGACAGACACCTGCTTGTGAAGCGACCCCCCTGCAGGTGGGGAGCCGGAGGCTCGAACCGGGAACCTTACGCCGGTCCTTGTGCTTGGCCCCACGTGCGCTTAACCCACTGCGCTACCTCCCGACTCCCGACGAGCTCTGCTTTAACACTTTCTTTTTTTCTTTGTGTTCCTTGATTTTCAAGAATTGATGAAAAGTCCAAGCCACTGCCTCACTAGATTCAGTCTTTTCTGCCACAAACTGAAAGCCCATATATCCACTTGGCCAACTACCTCGTTGGGGTGCTGGCGACCACAATGGACACCCCGATATAGCAGAAGAGACCGTTCCCCGAGCCACACGTCCGTGAGAACATGCATCCTCGTTGGACGGTAGATGTCTCGAGTCTGTCGAGACAGGGAAAGGTGTTTAAAACGTCCATGCTTTGTTGGAGAAGGGCGGTCAGCTGCTGTTCTATGCGAGTGAATTTGTGTGTCTATAAGTTGTTTTGTTTTTAACTTAAACTGGGTAAAAAATAGAATTGATCTGAAACCAGAACAAAGTTTACCTGCAAGCTGGACACCTGAAATGTGTTTGGTAGGACTCCTGGCTGGGCTGTCTTTTTAGCCTTGGAAACATTTAGAAAGGGAAGGTTATGTTTCATATCCATAATCCCTTATCCTGGGGCTAGGTGGTAGCACACCCAGTAGAGTGCCCACATTCCT
Organism: Erinaceus europaeus; assembly: GCF_950295315.1. Classification (NCBI taxonomy): domain Eukaryota; kingdom Metazoa; phylum Chordata; class Mammalia; order Eulipotyphla; family Erinaceidae; genus Erinaceus; species Erinaceus europaeus. The sequence goes on from NC_080172.1 coordinate 4,929,655, forward strand.
CGGCATGAAGTCCTGGGTTCAAGTCCTGATCCCACCTGCGGGAGGGAAGCTTACTGAGTGGTGAAGCAGTGCTGCAAGTGTCTCTCCTTTGCTCACTCTCTCTGTGTCTCTGTTTCTCTCTGTAGAGACAGATCTTTCTAGGGGGCCAGGTGGTGACACCCCTGGTTAAGTGCACACACTAAAGTGAGCAAGGACCTGGGTTTAAGCCCCTGGTCCCCACCTGCAGGGAGAGAAGACTTCATGAGTGATGAAGTAGAGCTGCAGATTGTCTCTCTGTCTCTGTTCTTCTTTATCTTCCCTTCCCCTCTCAATTTCTGTCTCTATCCAATAATAAATTAAAATATTTTTAAAGCATTAAAAAGAGAGAAAGACCTTCTATTCAAAACAATAATAATAAATAACAACTGTCAGAACACTGGAGTCATGCAGATTGAATAGTACAGTAATAATAAAAAAAAAAAAAAAATCCCTTATCTCAAAGCACTGGGGTCTAAATGTGCTCTGGAATCCGTGGCACACCCAGTTAAGCGCACACAGTACAAGGGTCAAGGACCTGGGTTCGAGCCCCCATGCCCCATCTGCAGGGGGAAAGCTTCACAAGTGGTGAAGCAGGGCTGCTGGTGCCTCTCTTTCTCTCCCCCTCTCTATCTCCCCCTCCTCTCTCAATTTCTCTCTGTCTCTATCCAGTAAAATGGAAAATTGGGGGGAAATTTAGAAAATTAATAGAGTGCATATGCTTTATATTATGTAACACTCTCATTAGGTCTGAAAGAGCCCCACACCGTAATGGAAACATGAATGGCTTGTTGCTTGAAAACCTATGACTGTCCACATTTACGTGCACACAGTTATAAATATCCCCACGCTAACTCAAGTCACAGTTTTGCCCCCAAATGATTTTCCATAAATTTATTATTCTACTGAAGAAATACTGCAAAATTTTATTTGACCTTATAGAATTCACTGTGGAATTCCAAAGACTGCATTTTATTTCTCAAGTGAATTTATAAGCGTGAAATCTAAGTGTACTCTGTACAGGTATTACTATGCAAAGTCAGAAATACTAAGCAAGGGTTTCTTTCTTTCTCTCTTCCCTTTTTTTCTTTATTCCTTTCTTATTGCCACCAGGGTTATCACTGAGACTCAGTGCCTACATGACAAACCCACTGCTCTCAGAAGCCAATCTTTCCTTCCTGCTCTCTCTCTCTCTCTCTCCTTCACTCTCTCCCTCCCTCTCTCTCTTTTCCCTTTTATTTTATAGGACAGAGAGAAATTGAGAGAAAGGGGGAGATAGAGGGTGACACCTGCAGCACTGCTTCACCACTCATGAAGCTTCCCCCCCTACAGGTAAGGACCAGAGCCTTGAACCCAGGTTCTTACACATGGTAATGTGTGTGCAAGGATTTCTAAGTAAGAACCTATAAGCGAGATTATATCAGAAAATTCAGATGCCTATACAACCTAAAGGCCTAGAAGCACCTACTAGAGGCTAGGACACTGAATGCCTAGTCCCTCTGGGCAAAGAGCAGATATGAGCCTGACCTCTAGCTGTATTCCTGTGGTCTGGCAGTGTGCTGTAAATACAGAAGGCACGACTTTTATTTTTAGGTGAATATACATTTGTTTTTGCGCAATGTCATATCTGTATTTATTTCTTCCTAGAGCACAACTTGGCTCTGGCTTCCATAGCTGCAGAGGGTGAAGCTGGAGTCCAGGGTCTCCGATATTTAAGTTTTTTTGCATAACCACTGTGTTATTTTAACTTATACATTAAAGTCCTTTGCATAACTACAATACTGTCTCCCCACATGCTTAATGACTCTGCAATATGAGATGGAAGATTAAAGTCTCACATAACCTTTATTATTATTATTATTATTATTATTATTATTTGCATTTTTTAAATTTATTTCTTTATTGGGGAATTAATGTTTTACATTCAACATTAAATACAATAGTTTGTTCATGCATAACATTCTCCCGTTTCCCATTTAACAATACAACCCCCACTATGTCATTTATCATCCTTCATGGACCTGTATTCTCCCCACCCACTCCCACCCCAGAGTCTTTTACTTTGGTGCAATATGCCAATTCCAGTTCAGGTTCTACTTGTGTTTTCTTTTCTGATCTTGTTTTTCAACTTCTACCTGAGAGTGAGATCATCCCATATTCATCCTTCTGTTTCTGACTTACTTCACTCAACATGATTTTTTCAAGGCCCATCCAAGATTTGGGGGTTTTTTTGTTTCTGTATTTTAAGTGAACACTGCTCAGCTCTCGTGAATATACAATTTATGTCACTGGGTAACATTTAGCTCTTATGAGGCTAAAATAAAGCTAGTATAGTGAAGAATTTAAAGCCACAAAATGAGTGGATAAAGTGTTATTATTCTCTCCTTTTTAAGAGATGTTCCTTCTCTCTCTTAATTTATTCCTGGATAGAGACAGAGAGAAATTGAGAGGGCAGGAGGCGATAGAGAGACAGAGAGACGCCTGCAGCCCCACTTCAGCCTTCATGAAGCTTTCCAAACCCTGCAGGTGGGAACCAGGGCTTGATCCCAGATCCTTTTGCACTTTAATGTGTCCACTAAAGCAAGGGCACCACTGCCTGTCCCCGAGTGTTAGTACTCTCCAACGCTAACCATGGTTAGAGTATCAAAACTTTTGGGGGGCTTATTTGGAGAGAAAACAGAACTTTGAAGGAGTCCTAGCTTCCTAGAGCCAGCAGGCTGATGCTCTCAAAGCTTCTCATGCCAAAAGTCAGAGCTTTTGAGCACAGTGAAATCAGCGCGGAGTCTGGCTATGCCAGGAGGCATTGGAGGAATCTGAGACTATAGAAACCGCCCCTGGTGAGTCTAAATTGGGTCACATTTTGGGAAGCCCCTCTGGTTTAAGATCCTGACAATTAAGAGCAAGTAGTTTTCTTTGTCTTGCTGGCTCACTGTCCTCTGGAAAAAATGTCAAAAAAAATTATAGACCCTCTGTACTGTAGAATGTGTGTGTGTGTGTGTGTGTGTGTGTGTGTGTGTATGTGTATGCAATCCATTTCCATGCCATGCTGGGGCCCTTGTCATTTCTTACAGCATCTCTGAAAATACCCAAGGACCACCTGGTACAAATCATTTCCGTGTGTGTGTGTGTGTGTGTGTGTGTGTGTGTGTGTGTGTGTGTGTGTAAACCTAGAAGCTATTATAGTCCCCGCAGCCCGCAGCTCTGTTGTTTCTCTGATGAGCGGGGACTCCCAGGAAGGTGTTTGCATTTGGTCCAGTTCCTAATTGAAGCATCCTTGTGTAAGCACACTTTTAAGTTCCCACTGAGACTTTCTTAGATTTCCGTCACTGTAAAGACAAAAGACCTGGCTTCAAACTTAGACCACATTTTTCTAAAATGTAAAAAAAGCCTTCAGTGCCTCACTTATCCTTCTATTTGCAAACAAAAGCCCTATGTCTTCTGAGCCACACAGCGGCCAGATGCACCCGCAGGGCTGAGAACGGCAGTGTCCGGAGGTTTCCTCCCCTCCAGTGCAGTTGGCTCCTAGACTTGATTTTACAGGCCTCTGAAATGTCAAAATTAATTCCTAAGGTTAAAACAGGATTGTTTATAATTTCTTACTTAGAAATTCTTGTGATTATCTTTGTAAAGACTGACTTTGTTTTGAATTTATTTATTTTGGGATAGAAACAGAAAAACTGAGAAGGAGAGAGAGGGAGAGAGAGAAAGGATGAGAAGGAGAGAGAGACAGAGAGAGAGAGAGAGAGAGAGAGAGAGAAGTCTGCAGTACTGCTTCAGTTCTCCTGAAGCTGCTCCTGTCCAAATGGGGATAAAGGCTTTGAACAAAAGACTCTGAGCATTGTAACCCCACTCTCAATTTCTCTCTGTCTTTATCCAGTAAAGTAGGGGGAAAGGCCTCCAGGAGCAGTGGATTTGTGTTGCTGTCACCGGAGCCCCAGCAATAAAGCTTTGGCATTTGGCATTCATGGGCAGGCCTATGTTTTTGTTTTGTTTTGTTTTTTACCCGCGCACTGATCAGCTCTGGTTTATGGTGGTGCAGGGGATTGAACCTGGGACTTTGAAGCCTCAGGCATGGGAGTCTCTTTCCATAACCATTATGCTATCTACCCCCTAGACCTATGTTTGAGAACCTTGCTGCAATCCTTGTTCTATTCTGCTCCCAAGAAATATCTCTCAGAAGCTCTGAGATAGTCACATCACTCTCAACTGTTTACAGACCTCTGCTGATGAACTTGCTAGACATGGTCTGGACCTGAAGACATTTTGGGCTGACAGGCTGGTTCATTTACACTCAAGTCTGCCAGCCACACTCCCCACACTCTCCAAGATAACTCTCTGGTAACTCAGAGTGCCAGCCATTCCTCCATGCCAAGCCTGTCTCCACTTCTCCGTTCTGTTCTAGCTCACACGCTCCTTCTGTGGAGAATTCACTTCCCCACTTTCTCTGCCTGGCAAAAACCATCTTGCCTGCCTCTTCCCTTCACCCCATAGCCATGGTTAGTATACTATCCTTTTCACAGCCAGAGGTCCCTGGTCCACCCCTGGGAGGTAAGTCTGAGTGGCACACAGCCAGGCATTTGAGCAGGTAGTTCCACACTTGTTTATCCGGCAGCCTCTTAAAAAATATCATAGGTGGGAGTCAGGCGGTAGCGCAGCGGGTTAAGTGCATGTGGTGTAAAGCGCAAGGACCAGTGTAAGGATCCTGGTTCGAGCCTCCGGCTCCCCACCTGCAGGGGAAGTCACTTCACAAGTGGTGAAGCAGGTCTGCAGGTGTCCGTCTTTCTGTCTTCCCCTCCTCTCTCCATTTCTCTCTGTCCTATCCAACAATAACAACATCAATAACAACAACAATAATATCTACAACAACAAAACAAGGCAACAAAAGAGAATAAATAAAAAAATAAATATTAAAAAAATCTTTTTAATTAGCCTTTAAAAACAAAACAGGAAAGATCATAGGTTAGTAAACAGAAGCTAATATCTATCCTCATGCGACCTCCCAGTTCGCCAGCTTCATCGAGAGTTCCTCAGAGCCGGGTCCAACGTCATGCAGACCTTCACCTTTTACGCCAGTGAAGATAAGCTGGAGAATAGAGGGAACTATGTCGCGGAGAAGATATCTGTGAGTAAAACCTTCCGTGGCGTCCTTAGGTGGTCTCGCAGGAGCAGAGCTGCAGTGATGACCACGGTGAAATATCTATCTCAGATCCCCATCATCGCACCTTTCTGCTGTGTTCTTCTGAGAGCAGCTTAGCCCTGAGCAGGTGCAGGTCCTTCTAGGTAGAAAGCGTTTGATTTCGTTAACATCCCGCAGACCGCCTCTAGATTTGTTGTTCATTATTACTGTGGTGGCGACTGCAAATCACTCAGCATGGAACTATTTTATTCCATCACGGTCATTTTTCTGGAGCAAAAGTGCCGCTAGAAATACACGACGGAGATGTGGGCACTTCAAGGGTAATTCTGTTGAGTTTCCCGTGGGGATGTAGATGTGTCCTGTCTTCACCCACTGTAGGGACAGAAGGTCAATGAAGCCGCTTGTGACATTGCCCGGCAAGTGGCAGATGAAGGCGACGCTTTGGTGGCAGGAGGTGTGAGTCAGACACCCTCCTACCTCAGCTGCAAGAGTGAAACTGAAGTGAAGAAAGTGTTTCAACAACAGCTAGAGGTCTTTATGAAGAAGAATGTGGACTTCCTGATAGCAGAGGTAAACAGAGATCTGATCAAAGATGACACAAGGACGCCCGGTTCAATTTCTGTCTTTGCGTTTCACCAGGACCTCGTGGAGTTAGGTACTGATAGAAGCAGAGCATTCGTGAGTTTGGAAATTGTATTTCCAGGGGCCAGGCGGTGACTTGTTTGGTTCAGTGCATGTATTACCATGTGCAAGGACCCAGGTCCACGTCCCCGGTCCCCACCTGCAGGGAGGAAAGCGTCACAAGCGGTGGCGCAGGGCTGCGGGTGTCTCTCTCTTTTTCCTTCTCTACCTCCCCCTCCCCTCTCAATTTCTTTCTGTTCTATCAAGTAAAATAAAGTTTAAACTTTTTTTAAAAAAAAGAATTATTTCCCTTGTGGTCCGGGAGGTGGCGCAGTGGCTAAGGCACTGGACTCTCAAGCATGAGGTCCTGAGTTCAATCCCCGGCAGCACATGTACCAGAGTGATGTCTGGTTCTTTTACCATAGTGTTTTTTTAACCCTTTAGATTCCAGTGCACAGTAGGAAATCACCAGGCCAGGCAAATGGCTCAGCGGCAGAGCACATGCCCTGAATATGTGAGGCCAGGCTTCAGTCCCTGGCAAGGACCTGAGTTGGGGGTGGGATTGTTTTGCTGACTCTTATCTTGCAAAGACGACACAGTGTACCCTTGTATCAACAACTGTACTGTAATTTATTAACCCCCTTCCTCCCACTTAGAATAATCAACTAATTTAAAAATATATATATATCACTCTTCTGTTTCAAAAATATAAATGGATTACATCTCAGAGTTTGAAAAGCACTAATCAAGGAATAATTCAGTTCTTAAACAACAGCCTAAGTTTTCAAAATACTTGGGGAGAAACAAAATCTTAAGTCCCTTAACTCTCTCTTATTTCAGTATTTCGAGCATGTTGAAGAAGCCGTGTGGGCAGTGGAAGCTTTGAAAGCATCTGGGAAGCCAGTGGCAGCAACCATGTGCATTGGCCCAGAGGGAGACTTACATGGTGTGACCCCAGGAGAGTGTGCAGTGCGTCTGGTGAAAGCAGGTGATGATGGGGCTGATCAGTTTGCATTTAGTACGTCTTTTTTTAACCAGAGCCCTGCTCAGCTCTGGTTTATGGTGGTGCAGAGACTTTGGAGCCTCAGGCCTGAGAGTCTCTTTGCATAACCATTATGCTATCTACCCACACTTGCATTGAGTACATCTTTTAAAAGAACATACAAATGCATGTGTCCCTCTGTGAATCTAGACACATCATTTTTATTAACAAGAAAGCCATTCATTTACTTTTTCTAGGAATTCTGATGTTACTGAATCCCAAAGGGGGAAAAAAATTAAAAAGAAACACACACACACACACATGCCAGCCCACTGAAAGGAAGGGACAGCTATGTCTATGCTAGGGGGTTAACATGTAGACGTGGGGCCTTTGAATGACAAGTGTGTGTGGGGGGGACTGTGGTAGGGGCCAGGTGGTGGCACGCCTAATTGAGCACATGTTATAATGCACACAGACCCATGTTCAAGCCCACGGCCCCCACCTGCAAGGGGAAAGCTTTGCTAATGGTTAAGCAGGGCTGCAGATGTCCCTCTGTCTCTCTTCCTATCTCCCCCTACCTTCTCGATTTCTGACTGTCTTTATCAAATAAATAAAGATAATTTAGGGGCCGGGTCTTGGCACACCTGGTTGAACATACGTATTACAGTGTGTGAGGACCCGGGTTCGAGCCCCCGGTCCCCACCTGTAGGGGAAAAGCTTTGCGAGTGGTGAAGCAGGGCTGCAGGTGTCTCTCTCCCTTCCTGTCACCCCCTTCCCTCTTGATTTCTGGCTGTCTCTATCCAATATAAAGATTTTTTTATAAAAAATTTTAAAATGACCACAAAATATAATTAAAAAAAATTAATTGTAGTATAGATACACCACAGGACATGACTCAGCTATTAAAAATGCATTGTCTTGTATGGAACCTGAAGACATCGTGTTAAATGAGATGAGCCAAAAAAAGAGACAGATGAATAGAATGATCTCACTTAAGGAAAGACTTAACAAGAAGGGGCAGGGAGTGAGTTCACAGAGTGAAATGCGGACTGGAAATGGTGTATTGCATCAAAGCAAAGGACTCTGGGAGGGAGGGGGCTGAAGAGAACCCTGGGATCCTGGTACTCAGAGAAAAAACCTGGGTTGCAGGTGAGAGTGTTGACAGAAAGCTTTGACGAGGATATGAGAAATTGTTCTCATGTGTCAGTGACTGCTCTGTAAGCCATTAGCCCTTCCCCAGTAAAACGGATTAAAAAAAAAATTTTTTTAAAGAAATACCCAAAAAAGGGCACAGGTAGATAGCATAATGGTTATACAAAGAGACTGTCATGCCTGAAGCTCCAAAGTCCTAGGTTCAATCTCCTGAAGAGCTAACCAGTGCTTAGGAAAAATAATGTGCTTTTATTTTAAATGATCGAAAGTAGGAGTCTGAAACATTAATAACCTTCAAGTCACTTGCCCTCTTTGCCAATGTTTCCTCATTCTCATGAATTCCTGATATGCTTTCTTTTTTATAATTGGTATAATAAATCAAAAAGTCCTTTGATGTGAAATAGTTACCCCTTAATTTATCTTTCATATGATTTTCATTCCATATATTGGATTTTATTTCAGTTGGGAAAAACCTGCAGACTGCTTTCCAGGCTGTCTTGCTTTCAGCCCAAAAGTTCTGTCAACAGTAGGGTCTGACTTCCATGTGGAACACTAGTTGACTATTTGCTTAAAGTTTTTTTTTTTTGTTTTTTTTACCAGAGCACTGCTCAGTTCTGGTTTATGGTGGTGCAGGGGATTGAACCTGGGACTTTGAAGCCTCAGCCTTGGGAGTCTTTTTGCATAACCATTATGCTATCTACCCTGCCCTCATCCAAGTCTAGGTATTCATTTCATACATGTTATTAAACAATAACAATTATTTAGATATAGGATAAAATTATGGGATCTTAACTCTTACTGGAAATATAAACATGAGGGACAAGCAAGTTAACTTGTTTCAGTGGATCAAAGGAAGCCATCACACCCCCACCTTTGTTAACTAGCAGGAATTCTTGGCCTGCATCAAATCCTTCTCTTGATGTTCTGTTCAGAGTCGGTGGTCATAGTGATTTTTATCACTGTGCCAAGCCTATATCTTTCCTAGAACTTTTTATATCCTATTTTGCCCAACGCTCACTGGATTGTAAGGTCCAAGAGGGCAGAGACTGTCTTTTTATTATCATTATTTTTTTTTCTTTATTGAGGAATCAATGGTTTACAGTTAACAGTAAAATACAGTAGTTGGTACATATGTAACATTTCTCAGTTTTCCACGTCACACTCTAAACCCCCACTCAGGTCCTCATCTGCCATCCTGTTCCAGGACCTGAACCCTCCCCGCCACCCAAGTCCTTTACTTTGGTGCAGTACACCAACTCCAGTCTAAGTTCTGCTTAGCGTTTTCCCTTCTGTTCTTATTTTTCAATTTCTATGAGTGGGATCATCCCATATTCATCCTTCTCTTTCTGGTTTATCTCATCACATGATTCCTTCAGGCTCCATCCAAGATGAGGCAAAGAAGGTGAAGTCACCATTTTTAATAGCTGAGTAGTATTCCATTGTGTATACACACCACAGCTTGCTCAGCCACTCATCTGTTGTTGGACACCTGGGTTGCTTCCAGGCTTTGGCTGTTACAAATTGTGCTGCTAAGAACACAGGTGCACACAGACCTTTTTGGATGGGTGTTTGGTTCCTTAGGGTATCTCCCCAGAGAGGAATTGCAGGGTCATAAGGAAGGCCCACTTCTAGCCTTTTGAGAGTCCTTCAGACTGCTCTCCACAGGAGTTGGACCAATTTTTATTCCCACCAGCAGTACAGGAGGGTTCCTTTGCCCCCCAAACCAGAGACTGTGTTTACTTGACTTTGTATTGAGTACCGTATGCTTAGCACAACACATAGCAAATGACAGTTCCTCTACGCAGCATTCACGTACTAACTTGTGCGTCTTCCAACAGTCCTTCAAACTCTACTTCCCTGCATTCTCATCTAGTCATCCCTATCCCAACTGGGGACTACTCTTAGCCACTGTAGCACTTCCTTTTTATGGTACCCACTTGGATATCCCAAGAGAACTTTTTAAAAAAAATTTTTAAATATATTTTTCCCTTTTGTTGCCCTTGTTGTTGTTTTTATTGTTGTTATTGTTATTGATGTTGTTGGAGAGGACCGAGAGAAATGGAGAGAGGAAGGGAAGATAGAAAGGGGGAGAGAAAGACAGACACCTGCAAACCTGCTTCACTGCTTGTGAAGTGACTCCCCTGCAGGTGGGGAGCCAGGGGCTCGAACCGGGATCCTTATGCTGGTCCTTGCGCTTCACATCAAGTGGTTTAACTCACTGTGCTACCTCCTGACTCCCCCAAGAAAACATTTTTAAGTCCATGACAATGTTAACAGGGTTCTATAGTCAAATATATTTATTTATAAAAAGCTTAGACAAGTGAAACAGGCCCCTGTGCTCAGAGCCTTTGCTGTCTGCTCATTGTTGGCAGTCTCCAAAGAGAGAGTAGTAATCAGTGGGGAGCCATGTACACTGGGTTATAAAGTCCTCACTACCGGGGATAAAGTTCTATATTTATTTCTTTATAATCTAGTCCAAGACTGTCATGTCTAATAGATATCCAATAAGCAGCCAACGTAATCAATTCATTAGTGCAGTGGCATGAGGAAAGGAAAAATTATGCCTGCAGGGGGAATGCTTCATAAGAGGTGAAGCAGGTCTGAAGTTGTCTGTCTTTCTCCTTCTCTCCCTCACCCCCTCCTTTCTCAATTTCCTTCTGTCTTATCCAATAAAATGGGGGGGGGGGGGGGAATGGCCACCGGGAGCAATAACTCTGGAGGCAAAAAAAAGAGAGAGAGCGAGAGAGAAGGAAAGATAAACTATGGCTGTAGAACAGACTCCTCTCCCAAGGAAACGTAATCAAGAGCCAAACATGGTCTTAAGAAGATGTTAAGTAAGGTGTGAAATATACAAGTCTAGTGGCGCAGTGATAAGGCTTTGGACTCTCAAGCATGAGGTCCTGAGTTCAATCCCTGGCAGCACATGTGCCAGAGTGATGTCTGGTTCTTTCTCTCTCCTCCTATCTTTCTCATAAATAAATAAAATCTTTTTAAAAAAAGTCATCCTTGTCTTAATATATATATATATATATATATATATATATATATATATATATATGTATGTATGTCTAAAATCCAAAGCAAAAGTTCATGTTAAAGGAATTTGCGGAGGTTCTGGATATAAGTAAAAACAAAAACAAATAAAAAACCTGGTTCTGAAAAGTAAATATAGGCAGGAAAGAGGAAATGTCCTGGACACTGGAGGTTAGGACTTTCAGGTCTGAAGTTCCAGGTTTGGTCCCTCACATCATATAAGCTAGTGGGACGTTCTGCTTCTCTCTTACTCTTGTTAAAGAAATAAACCTCTAAGACTAAGAAATGCTTAAAACATTTTTAAATTTTTTTCCTGTATTTATTGGTTAGAGATAGCTAGGAATCGAGAGAGAAGGGGGAGATAGAGAGAGAGAGAGAGAGAGAGAGAGAGAGAGAGCTGCAGCACTGCTTCACCACTTGGCAAAGCTTTCCCCCTGCAGGTGAGAAGGGGATGGGGGGGGGGAGGGGCTCAAACCCAGGTCCTTGCACACTGTAACATGTGTACTCAACAGGGTGGGCCGCCACCCAGTCCCTAGAAATGTTTAAACATTTTAACATAAATTTAAAAAAAACCAAGTTTGTTCCCACTAAGTCAACATTTTTTCAGGAAAGTTTTGTAACAATGTATCTGAGGAGTCTAAAATGTAAAAGGAGTCTGTCAGACCAAAATACTGATAGGCGATAGCTACATCTATTAGCTCCTCAAAGAACTCTGAGGGTTTGTTTTTTTTCATTACTAGACACAACGTTCCTTCAGAAAACATGTTTCAGAAAAACTTTTGTCCTAAATTACATTCTGCTATTGTGCCCAAGAAAGTCAGTGATATTATTAAATTGACCTCATGAAGGAGAACACTGATTTATTCCTCAAGTGCAGCCGCAGTCTAGCAGCTGGAGGTTGTTAGGGAATCACCGTGCTTGTGATATGATGTCAAAGAGTGAAAAATTGACTACTGAAATTTGAAACTAAAAAAACTCTAATAATGGTTTCTTTCTCTTTGCTTTTTTTTTTTTTTTTAATAAAAAAGATGGACAGCCAAGTGTGTGTAAATGACACTTCAATTATACTAGACTCTTCAAAGCTCTTCTCACAGAAAGCCCTCGGCTGCCTGTTAGTAATCATTCTCTCCCAGAGGGATGGCAGGTTTGCAGGGGAAAGGACCAACTCCTTGTTTGCAGTTCACTGTTCCAAATAAACGCTCCCTGACTAAGAGAGGAGAGTCGAGCCTGCTGGTGTCTGGTGAACCGCTAAAGCCAAAACCTTCTCCTCCGCAGGTGCTTCCATCGTGGGCGTCAACTGCCATTTTGACCCCACGATCAGTTTGCAGACGGTGAAACTCATGAAAGAAGGCTTAGAGGCTGCCAGACTGAAAGCCCACCTAATGGCTCAGCCCCTGGCCTACCACACCCCTGACTGTGGCAAACAGGGATTCATCGATCTCCCAGAATTTCCCTTTGGTAAGACGCGGTCTGTGCTTGATGAATCTCAAAGCTACCGCCATGGAGCTTTTCATAGTAAAGACATGGCTGTAGCTTCATCTCTTGCCCCCGGTTTATCTCTCTCTCTGTAGCCCAAAACCTCTTGGTAGCAGACAACAGCAGAAGGGAAAGATGAGGCCATTAGACAAAACAAAACAAAACAAAACAAGACAAAACAAGCAAACAAACAAGCACCAAGCTCTCTGAAACAGATAGGCAACATCAAAGGTGAATACGAATGTAGGCTGACACCCAGTCAGTCACACTTGTAGAGTGTTTATTTTCCTTTGGTGACCCAAAGGTTAGTTTGTTCATTTGTCTGTTTCAAAGAATGCCCTCCTGGGTGGAAGTCAGTCAAGACTGTGGTGCTGGTTCCGGTTCTGTTGTTAAGTTGTGTGACCTTAGCAACATACTTTCATTCTTATGGATCTGACTTCTCTCATCAGAAAAATAAGGTTAGACACGGTGATCTCCAAGACTCTTTTTCTCTTCTGTTTTGAATGTGGTTGAGAAGCAAGGGATTTGACGTCATTATTGAGATACTAATAATAATACATTCAAATGAAGAGGTCAAGTAGAAGTGAGGAAATACCTCAAGTCCAGCCAGAGGGAAAGAGCATGTGTAGGAAGTGGGAGTGAGTCTGTCTTGAAAATGGAGCTGTCGGGTCAGCAGGCCCAGAGTGTGGCCAGCCTCCTATTTCACTCAAGCGTTCTGTACCACAGCCTGTAGTTCTGTAGGACCTCTCAGAGATGTAAGAGACTCTCACGCCTGAAGCTCCAGAATCGCAGTTTCAATCCCCCAAACCATCATAAGCCGGATCTGAGCAGTGCTCTGGTAAAAAAGCAAACACTGCAGAGAGAGAGAGAGAGAGAGAGAGAGAGACAGAGTGTGTGTTCTCACTACACAGCAGCTGCCTTCCCCTTGCTGAGTGTTCCAAGAGAAAAACAAGCAGAAGCCACGACTTTTATTTTATTTATTTATTTTTCCTCTAGGGTTCAGGGTTCCCGCTGAGGCATGGTGCCATTTTCCCCCCATTTTATTGGACGGGACAGAGAGCAGTTGAGAGAGGAGGGAGATAGGGAGAAAGAAAGATAGACATCTGCAGACCCGCTTCACCACTGTGAAGTGTTCACCCCTGCAGGTGGAGAGCTGGGCTCGAACCCAATCCTTGAGCAAGTCCTTGCACTTTGTACTATGTGCGCTTAGCCGGGTGTGACACCACCCAGCCCCTGAAGCCATGACAGTTATGATCTAGCCTCAGAAATCACAAACTGCTGGGAGTCAGGCGGTAGTGCAGCAGGTTAAGTGCAAGTGGCGCAAGGTGCAAGGACCGGTGTAAGGATCCCGGTTTGAGCCGCCTCCCTACCTGGCGGGGGGTCACTTCACAGGTGGTGAAGCAGGTCTGCAGGTGTCTGTCTTTCTCTCCCCTTCTCTGTCTTCCCCTCCTCTCTCCATTTCTCTCTGTCCTATCCAACAATGACATCAACAACAATAACTACAACAACAATAAAAACAATAAAGGCAACAAAAAGGAAATAAATAAATATTCCAAATTAAACTAGAAATCACACACTGTTCCACCTGTTGTATCCTGCTGGTCTAGCAGACAAAGGTGACAGTGTGGGAGGGGGCCGCAAAGATGAAAATCAGTACAGGACAGAGGTACTGGGACTCTCTCAGAGGATGCCGACGACCACAGCATTCATAACACAGTGCAGCTGGTCACTTTCTAAAGTTTCAAGTTCAGAGCTGAATATAGACAGTTACAGTGGGTGGCGTGTCGGTGGGAAAGGATCCGAGTTGAGGCGTTCTGCAGACGCCTCTGACAGGGAGATGAGGGCTTGTCCGCGTGTTCAACAACTGTGCTGAAAAACACTACCCGTCCCCAATAAAATGATAAAAGGGGGGAATGATCCATTATAATTGCATTTTGAACATGAAAACAATTAAGACACAAAGCTATTTATTTTATAGGACTGGAGCCCAGAGTTGCAACCAGATGGGATATTCAAAAATACGCCAGAGAAGCCTACCACCTGGGGGTGAGGTACATCGGCGGGTGCTGCGGGTTCGAGCCCTACCACATCCGGGCCATTGCAGAGGAGCTGGCTCCAGAGAGGGGCTTTTTGCCACCAGCTTCAGAAAAGCATGGCAGCTGGGGAAGTGGTTTGGACATGCATACAAAACCATGGATTAGAGCCAGGTAAGAGCCTTTGAACTCTATTTCCCAAACCAGATTCATGAATAAGTCCAACTGACGACATTATACTGTTGTGCGATTAAAAAAAAAAAAAAATCAGGGAGTCGGGCAATAGAGCAGCGGGTTAAGCGCAGGTGGGGCCAAGCGCAAGGACCGGCGTAAGGATCCTGGTTCGAGCCCCCGGCTCCCCACCTGCAGGGGAGTCGCTTCACAGGCGGTGAAGCAGGGCTGCAGGTGTCTGTCTTTCTCTCCCCCTCTGTCTTCCCCTCCTCTCTCCATTTCTCTCTGTCCTATCCAACAACAACATCAATAATAACTACAACAATAAAACGAGAAGGGCAACAAAAGGAAATAAATAAATACATAATTTTTAAAAATCAGGTATCCTATTGAAATTCTTTCACTAAAGTATTTATAAAACAGCCTTGTGGAATGATTCCTGGAAAAAGCTTTAAGAAAATAAGAAACAGGGCTTGGGGGTGGTTAACATGGTTAAGTGCATGTATTGCCATGCACAAGGAACCAGGTTCAAGGCCCCACACGCAGTGAAGCAGTGCTGCAGCTGTCTCTCACTGTTATCTCTCTTTCCTTTTCTGTCTCCCCTCCCTCTGGATTTCTCTCTGTTCTATCAGATAAAATAAAGTTTAAATTAGAAAAAATTTAAGAATATAAGTAACTCCCTGGTCCCCACTTGCAGAGGGGAAGCTTTGTAAGTGGTGAAGCAGGGCTGCAGGTATCTCTCTGTTTCTCTCCCTCTCTAGCTTCTCCTCCCCTCTCAATTTCTGTCTCTGTCAAATAATAGATAAAATTTTAAAATACATATAAGTAACATAAGTTGCACTGCAAGGTGATTTCTTGAAATCACCGTCAATATGATGGACGCTAGCATGGGGTCAATTGATTTTGAAGATTTAATTTTAACAAATACTAAGAGCCCGCTGAATATCGAACAGGGTCCTTGGAATTGAGAATACGGTGACTAAGTTAGGAAGGTCTTCATACTCAGTATTTATATTCCAGTGGGGGGAGTGAACAACTCCCCTGTTTTATTGTTTCCTGTCAGGTCATATGAAGTTTCCTGTCAGGTCATATGAAGGACAGTGGGACTACAGTAGGGGGAAGAAAGCGGTGTTTCATGCTGGGGAAGCCAAAGTTATTATGCCACAGCAGCGGAGACATGGGTTTTTTTTTTATTTTTATTTTTTTAGATTTTATTTATTTATGAGAAAGATAGGAAGAGAGAGAAAGAACCAGACATCACTCTGGGACATGTGCTGCCGGGGATCGAACTCGGGACCTCATGCTTGAGAGTCCAAAGCCTTTTCACTGCGCCACCTCCCGGACCACTACATGGGTTTTTAAACTGTATCTCTGAACAATGAAGGAGTCAGGTGGCGGCACACCTGGTTGGCTGCACATGTTATAATGCACAAGGACCCGGGTCCAGACTCCCAGATAGATGAAGAAGATCCATCATGGATAGAGACGCTTCCAGTGGAGGGGATGGGACACGGAACTCTGGTGATGGGAACACTGGAATTATACCCCTATTATTATTGTAGTTTTGTAAATCAATATTAAATCACTAATAAAAATAACCTTTAAAAATAAAGAGACTAAGAGAGGGAGAGACAGAAAGACAGAGAGACACCAGCATCACTACTCCACTACAATGTGAAGCTTCTCCCTGCTGCAGGTGGGAACCAAACTTAAACATGTATCAGCAGTGAAGAGAATGACTTGTCTCCCTAACAGAAAGAGATTTTAGGGGGGGCCGGGTGGTGGCGCCCCTGGTTGAGTTCACATGTTACAGTGCTCAAGGAGCCAGGTTCGAGGCCCCGGTCCCCACCTGTGGAGGGAAAGCTTTGCAAGTAGCGAAGCAGTGCTGCAGGTGTCTCTCTGTCTCTCTCCCTCTCTATCTCCCCCTTCCCTCTCAAGTTCTGTCTGTCTCTAGCCAATTAATAAAAATAATTAAAAATTTTTTTAAAAAAAAGAAATATTTTAGCAGGGCTCTAGGACACTGAATCTCCGAAGGTTAAGTGGGCTTCTAGAAGGCAGGACACAGGGAAGGATGAAGCGCCAAACACAAGTAGTTCAAATCCGCTTAGCCAACAGTGAGCACGGCTATATCAGACACGTATGACCGCCCTGGACAAACATAGCCCTAGACGCTGACAGGTAAACTCAGGCTGGGACAGGACATTCCGGTAAACGCCCAGCTAACAGCCCGTGGGTGTAGAAGGCGGACGGGGCTAATGAGGCCTTTCCAAGAGAGCTAGTGCCCCAGTGAAAGTCTGGAGGAGAAATTACATTGCTGGACAAGGAAATAGCTTCTATAAGAAAGCACCTGGAGGGAGCCGAGCGGTGGCGCAGTGGGCTAAGCACAGGTGGCGCAAAGCACAAGGACCGGTGTAAGGATCCCGGTTCGAGCCCCCGGCTTCCCACCTGCAGGGGAGTCGCTTCACAGGCGGTGAAGCAGGTCTGCAGGTGTCTGTCTTCCCCTCCTCTCTCCCTCTCCATTTCTTTCTGTCCTGTCCAACAACAATGACATCAACAACAACAACAATAATAACTACAACAATAAAACAACAAGGGCAACAAAAGGGAATAAATAAATAAATATTAGAAGAAGGAGAAGGAAAAGGAGAAGAAGGAGAAGAAAGGAAGCACCTGGAGGTAGAAAGAGAAGGGTGTATTGAGATACTACAAGTCTGAATACTACAAGATACTACACCAGTCAGAATCCCCCAGGTTTCTGCCACAAAGCAGAGGAGGCCTTCTGTTCTTAGTCATCAGCCATGTGTGCTCTCCTCCCACAGGTCACCAGTGGTCTGGAGGCCTTCAGGGCATCCAGGATGAGGCCGTATTTGCAGACTAGCAGATTTTCATGTAAGCCTTGAGACAGGGAACGTGCAAGGAAGCCTTTCCTTCCCTGTAAGATGTGGCCTGAGCTAGGAGGAGGCAGTCGGCACAGCAAGGAGCAAAGGCACAAGATGCAGAGTGGGAGGGACAGGGGAATATCGGCTTTGAAGGAAGGGCAAGCTGGCTCAGCGGACCCGCTGCTCAGTGGCAGAAAGTGAGGGTGGAGAAGGGGAGAACTGGCTAAGAAGCATGCTCCCTGTAACCAGCAAAGCCGCTTATCTGGACAGGCACTGCTTCACCATGCAGAGATCCAGGCTTGACCCAGACCCCCATGGAAGGAAACTTTGGTGCTGTAGTGCTGTGGTTTCTTTCACTCTCTCTCTTAAAATAACAATAATAGTAATAATAATTATTACTATATATCCATATACCTCCTGATTCTTACCAGCTATTCTTATGTGTATAACAAACAAAAAGAAATTCAAGTCACACCCCTCCAGAGCCCTGTCCCACTAGGGAAAGATAGAAATGGGCTGGGGATGTGGATCTACCTGCCAACACCCATGTCCAGTGGAGAAGCAATGACAGAAGCCAGAACTTCAACATTCTGCTCCCCGTAAAGAATTCTGGTCCATATTCCCACAGGGATCAAGAATAGGGAAGCTTCCAATGGAGGGGATGGGACAGGGAACTCTGGTGGTGGGAACTGTGTGGAATTGTACCTCCATTGTCTTACAATCTTATTAATCACTATTAAATCACTAATGAAAAAGAAGAAAGGAAGGAAGGGAGGGAGGGAGGAAGGAAGGAAGGAAGGAAATTCAAGTTAATTTTAGACCTACAGACTCTAGTAAAACAAAAAGGATCAGTCCACATTAATAAAAACGATAAGAGACATGGCCTCAAGAGTAATGACTGCAGGGTTTCCAGCTCTGTGACATCAGGGCTGACATGGGGAGAAGTCTAAATGTGCACTTTGTTCACACAGGGCACGGAAGGAGTATTGGCAGAATCTCCGGATAGCCTCGGGCAGGCCATACAACCCTTCCATGTCCAAGCCAGATGCCTGGGGAGTGACCAAAGGAACAGTTGAGCTGATGCAGCAGAAAGAGGCTACAACAGACCAGCAGCTGAAACAACTCTTTGAAAAGCAAAAAGTCAAGTCTACACAGTAACTAACCGCAGTGGAATCCACTGCTGGTGGATCCCTCTATGTTCGGGCTGCTGGTCCTAAAATGTTGGTAAAGCTGGTTAAAAAGTAATGTTTGTTTTGATGTCAAGCTACACATACAATTGCAATCAGCTGAATCAAGCCAAGCTCCACATAGTCCCTAACAATTGTAAATGTATCATTTAGAAGCAAAATAAAAAGTAAATTTTAATGAGATTGGCTTAGTGCCCGCTCTGTCTGATATACTAAGGGAATCACTATGGCCATGGAAAAGTAATTCCAGTATCAGTGCCGCTGCAAGAAGTGTACAGTCACGTAAAAGGACGAGAAATTAACTGTCCTAAATCACGCAACAAAAGAGACAGATCAGATAATACAGAGAAGTGACACCCAATTGAGAAACACAATTTCTATAATGACCCACTCAAAGCACACATCACCACCACCTGACCACTGAAATAAAGTTTGTCACCTACTCAGCTATTGTTGATTCCATTCTTCCCTGCCCCTACATCAGGAATAAAACATGCTACTTGTGACTCTAAACTGACCTTGTAGCCCATTAGTCAGCTTCACCTCACAGTTAGAACATCACTGCTATAGGGCACTTCAGGTGTGGAGACTTTGTACTTCTCTAAATTAACTTTTCAGAAAAGGAATCAGTAGTGACTTCACCGTTTTCAGCCAATCTTGGATAGACCTTGAAAAATTCTGTTAAGTGAAATAAGTCAGAAACAGAAGGATGAATATGGGATGATCTCACTCTCAGGCAGAGGTTGAAAAACAATCAGAAAAGAAAACACAAGTAGAACCTGAACTGGAAAAGCAATCAGATGGGACCTGAATAATAAGTATCCAGAGGGCCAGAATTGTGTCTTGTCTTCTCTTCTCTTCCCTTTCCTTCCCTTCTGTCCTCTCCCCTCTCCCACTCCCTCCTTCCCTCCTCCCCTCCCTCCTCCCTCCTGAGCCACTTACTACTAAGAAGCACTCAGACTAATGGAAAGGAAGGGGCACAGACAGGTCCAGACTCCCAGAGGGATAAAGAACAGGGAAGCTTCCAATGGAGAGGATGGGACATGGAATTCTGGTGGTGGGAACTGTGTGGAATTGTACCCCTATTGTCTTACAGTCTTATTAATCACTATTAAAACACTAATAAAAAAGAAGAAAGAGAGAGAGAGAGGGAGAGAAAGAGAGAAAGAAAGAAAGAAAGAAAGAAAGGAGAGAAAGGGAATTCAAATGGATCCAGTCAAATGCCTCTCCTGGATAAGACTGAGAAGCCATGAATTTCAGTAGCTCAAAATACAATGGGGGGGGGGGGGAGGCAGAGGTAGTGTCTAAGCAAACAGAGTACATTCTTTGTCTGTGCAAGGTCTTGGCACTGTAAACAGTCGAGCAGTGTTCTGGCCCTTCTCACACAAAATAAATATGTCTCTTTTTTTAAAGTTTTATTTCATAGGAGACAGTTCCAAATAAGTGAGAGAAAAGCACTTCAGATACAGGAAATGCAGTGACCCACCAGTGAGGTATGGACGTGTGACACTTTGCCAGCTGCATCCTTCTTTCCCTGACTACCTCAATCAGACTTGATTTATTAGGTATTTTTGGCCAGAGCACTGTACAGATCTGGCTTATGATGGTTCCGGAGATTGAAACTGGGACTTCAGAGCCTCAGACATGAAAGTCTTTTGCATAAGCATTATGCTGTTTCCCCAGCCCTAACTCAAACTTTAAAAAAAAAAAAAAAAAAAAAGTACTTTCCAAATCCTCTTTAGAGTTCCTTGATTTTTTTTGTTTGCTTTTAAACTTTTTAATCTTTATTTATTTATTTATTGGATAGAGACCATCAGAAGTTGAGAAGGGGGGAGATAGAGTGCAAGAGACAGAGAGACACCTGCAGCTCTGCTTCACCGCTTGCAAAGCTCCTCCCCCTCCCTGCAAGTGGGGACTGAGGGCTCAAACCTGGGTCCTTGTGCACTGCAATGTGTGCGCTCAACCAGGTGCGCCACCGCCCGGCCTGAGAACTCTGATGTTTTTTTACCTGGTAGTACTAGGACTTACTGTCCTGGAAACTCACGCTAGAAGATGCAAAAATAAGCAGATACACATAAAGTATAGGAAAGAGTTCACACTGCTCTCTAAACATTCTTGGATGCATTCAGCTGTGCGCGTGTGTGTGCGTGTGTGTTTTCAGCAACTAAAGAGAGTGACGAAACAATCTTAGTTACACTAGGTTCTCATTCTCCTTGCATAAACGGCTAAGTCCTGCAGGACATCGCCATAGCTCAGTTTACCCATCAAACTAAAAAAAAAAAAAAAAAAAAAAAATAGGTGGTTATTTCCCAGTAAAGAAAATAAATACTAAGTATTTCATTTGCAAATATGCTGACATTTTGAAAGAAAAAATAGTAGTAGTGGAGCTGAGGAGACAGCATAATGCTTATACAAAAGGACTTTCATGGGCAGAGAGGTAGATAGCATAATGGTTATGCAAACAGACGCTCTTACCTGAGGCTCCAAAGTCCCAGGTTCAATCCCCTGCACCACCATAATCCAGTTGAGCAGTGCTCTAGTAATAATAATAATAATTAATTAATTTAAAAAATAAAAAGAACTTTCATGCCTGAGGCACCAGAAGTCCCAGGTTCAATCCCTAACACCACCATAAACCAGAGCTGAGCACTGCCCTGGGGGAAAAAAAAAAAAGAATAGTTAATAGAAGGATTTCTTTTTTTAATATTCATTCCCTTTTGTTGTCCCTGTTATTTTATTGTTGTAGTTTGTGAAGCGATGCCCCTGCAGGTGGGGAGCCAGGGGCTCGAACCAGGATCTTTACATCAGTCCTTGCGCTTTGCCCACCTGCGCTTAACCCGCCGTGCTACCGCCCGACTCCCGGAAGTCTTTTCTTATCATGAGAATTAGTCACAGCACAATGCTATAACTAGAACTAGGGTCAAGCCAGCACAACTTTCAGAGGCAAAAGAAGAGAATGAACTTCGTTTTTGTTTTTTGTTTGTTTGTTTTTAACAAACTTGCTGTCAACCCTTTCTCACTCTCAAGTCAGGACTAACATACTAATTCACAGATCACAGGAAAATGTTCAGCTTATTGCTGTATTACCGAGTAAGATGTCTACTCCTGGGTCAGCAAAGCAGCCAGGTAGCTCGCCTAGGTAGTGTGCTGTCCTGCCGTGTGCACTGCCCTGGTTCAGGCCTGGCCATCAGCACACTGAAGGAAGATCCAGCGCTGTGTTCTGTCTCTCTGCCTCGCTGTGGGAGGGTGGGGGGAATGCATATGCCCTTTCAAACATTCTCTTCAGAACTTGACTGGCTACGGAAGAAGGGCAAACGCTAGAAGAAGAAGAAGAACTTGACTGCTGAACAAAAACATTATCTTTCAAACATTCTTCAACTGACTTTTCTTTATTGATTTAATAATGATCCACAACAACGTTTGACTTTTTAAATACTCCCCTTAAGAGGAAGGATACTGGGGATGTTCTTGAATTAAATTCTGTGTCGACACTGCCTCCTGGTGGCACGTTTTTAAAAATTTCTTTATTGGAGGAAATGATTTACAAGACAGTGACTGCCCCTTGAATATCGTTCTTGGTGTGTGTCTTTTATTACTATTGATTTCATAATAACCAACAAGACTGTAGGATAAGAGGGTACAATTCCACACAATTCCTACCATCAGAGTTCCTTATTTGGATTTTTGTTTTTTTTTTATTAATTCTGAACCTCCACAGTAAGTGGATTCATTTTATTTCCAAAAAAAAAAAAAAAAAATCAATTAAAAATGGAGGTTGGGGGAGTCGGGCTGTAGCGCAGCGGGTTAAGCGCAGGTGGTGCAAAGCACAAGGACCGGCATAAGGATCCCGGTTCGAACCCTGGCTCCCCACCTGCAAGGGAGTCGCTTCACAGGCGGTGAAGCAGGTCTGCAGGTGTCTATCTTTCTCTCCTCCTCTCTGTCTTCCCCTCCTCTCTCCATTTCTCTCTGTCCTATCCAACAACGACAACAACAATAATAACTCAACAATAAAACAACAAGGGCAACAAAAGGGATAAATAAATAAAAATTTTTTTAAATGGAGGTTGAATTAATACTTAGGAGTATATATTAAAAAGTAATTTCTCACTAGTAAAAACTACTTTTATGACACTGGAGTCAAAAGAACCTTAGAAATCAAGAGTCCAGTCTGGAGAACTCTCAGAAGGCTAGAAATGGACCTACCCTATGAGCCTGCAATTCCTCTCCTGGGGATAGATCCTAAGGAACCCAACACATCCATCCAAAAAGATCTGTGTACACATATGTTCTTGGCAGCACAATTTGTAATAGCCAAAACCTGAAAGCAACCAACAACAGATGAGTGGCTGAGCAAGTTGTGGTATATATACACAATGGAATACTACTCAGCTGTAAAAAATGGTGACTTCACCGTTTTCAGCCGATCTTGGATGGACCTTGAAAAAATCATGTTGAGTGAAATAAGTCAGAAACAGAAGGATGAATATGGGATGATCTCACTCTCAGGCAGAAGTTGAAAAGCAAGATCAGAAAAAGAAAACACAAGTAGAACCTGAAATGGAATTGGCGTATCGCACCAAAGTAAAAGACTCTGGGGTGAGCGGGTGGGGAGAATACAGGTCCATGAAGGATGATAAATGACATAGTGGGGGTTGTACTGTTATACGGGAAACTGGGGAATGTTATGCATGTACAAACTATTGTATTTACTGTTGAATGTAAAACATTAATTCGCCAACAAAGAAATAAAAAAAGAAAAAGAAAAAATTACTGAATGAAAAAAAAAAATCAAGAGTCTAGTGGGCTCTGAAATCCAATTCCATCAGGAACCAGAGAGAAAAAAGGAAAAAAGGACAGACAGTTGTAATAGGACTGAACTATAGAGAAAAAAATGAGAAAAACATATATATATATGTAAACAGATAGTTGTAGAAATAATAACCAACCCATATCTGTGACCTTAAGAGAATCACTGCAGTCTCCAATGGAGGGGAACTGGGGACACAGAACCCTCGTGATGGGAACTGTGTGGAATTGTACCCTATTATCTTGTAATTTTGTAAATCACTGATAAAATAAAATAAAACAACGAACAAATATATGCAAAATCAGATCACAGTGAAATAAATTAACTTTCTTATAGCCAAGCAAAAAAGAAACAGATAAAGAAAGAAGAAGGAATCAAGAGTCCAAACTCTTCCTTTTAAGGATAAGATGATTTCATCGGGGTGCCAAGTCAGGAGGACTTCTTGCTAATCCCTCCAAGCAAGATTTACTTTAGCTTGGATCCTTGGAAGGAAAGGTAAAACAAACAGTTCACAGAACAAATAAGTTCATCTTTTGGCAAGGAAACAAAGATTCTTGTGTTACTCAGAGTCAGTTTAAACTTGCTGAAGGAAAAAAAAAATAAAGTCTTTTGCAGTTTATAGCCTAATACTTCACACTGTACAAAGCATATTTGGTAAGTGAGCCAAGCCAAAGAAGACAAAACAGGCCGAAAACAGATCAAAAGCTTTATTTCCCCCACTTCTCCAGAAGGGGGCAGCAGGTCACCAGCAGGGGATGCTTGCTTGGGTAGCTATTTTGCTCTGAGCTTAAGCTATTTCATCAGAACAAACTGTAACATTAAATGGCAGCTGTATTGTGAGTTCTCCCCCCCCCCCTTTTTTTTTTGGAGGTTTGGTAAATTTTTTTCCTTAATATTCACAGATCTCTGGATCACAGCCAGAATAACTCACCTAGCAAGGAAAACCTTATGTCTTCAACCAAATTCACATTTCTCTCAGAAGTATTTGTAATCCTTTTATTTATTTATTATTGAACAGAAACAGAGAGAAATTGAGAGGGAAGGGGAAGGCAGAGAGGTACAGAGACACGCCTGCAGCCCTGCTTCACCACTCATTGAAGCTTCCATCTGCACATCCGGGACCAAAGGGTTTGAACCCAGGTCCTTACTCACTGCAGTGTGTGCACTGAACCAGGTGTGTCACCACCTGGCTGATTTTTTAATTTTAAATCCAGCTTGCAATCACATTGGTTGGAAGATAACATTTATACAGCCTGTTTCCGGCTAGTTTCTCTGTTAAACAATAAGATTCCTCTGACCAGTATGGAAGCTCCCATGTGTTACCTGCCAGACAGATGACACTGATTTTTCCACCACAAAAGAGAAAGAAGTCCATTTAATGGGAGAGAAATAGGGCAGCCCAACAAAATATTCAAGAGTGTTATGCCTATAGCATACAACAGAGATAGCATGGTCCAATATCGCTAGACAGCTTTAGGGATAAATGAGTGTTTATAGTGATTCAACAGAAAACCACTGGAAGGCAGCCAACCCCAAAACCTCCTCCCTGTTGGTGACAGGAAGGGCTGGGTCAGTTGGCAAAACTTGGTGGCCCTTTGGTGAGTTAGGGAAGGGCAGAGCTGGAAAATGTTTCCAATTTTCAAGCAGCCAGAGGCTTTCTTTTGGCCTTGGAGAGATGAAAAATTAAGGGTCTGGAAAGCTAGAGAGACGGAGAAAGAACACCACATAACTGGAGCACTGAACAACAAAACAATTCCTACACCACTAAGTCAACTGCATGATAATTTTAGCACTGAGTCTTGACAGACATATCCATGGAAGTTCTTATGTAAACTTCTACATGAAGTGAGTTTTCAAGGAAGCATCCAGCCTGCTTGAATCAAAAACGTATTTCCTCAAACGTCTAAGTTATTTTAGCAGTCATCACTTATATGTATGCATTGAATGCACCATTTATAAATCATTTCTGTTTGTTCCTTGTAGTAAGCTCAGTGAGACCTTGTTTGACTCCCTTTGTTGGTTATGTATGCCGACTGCCTACATGGCCTTGAAAGGAAAAAGCTTAGTATCTTTGAAAATAGTTCAGATTTTTTCCCCCAACTTAGTCTGGTCATCTTTCCACTTATTTTGACTTAATGAGATTTTACTGTTCTGTAGAAAGGTTAATGTCTCAACATATGAATTGGCTTAGTGGAATCCATTTCAATTTCTTAAAAGCACCAGCGCAATGCAGTGCAGTAAGAAAAAGCGATGAGTTGAGTGGGGTACAGCACAGTGCTTCAGCAAAAAGCTTTCCTGCCTGAGGCTCTGAGCTCCAGGTTCAATCTCCTGCACCACCATGAGCCAGAGATGATTAGTACTCTGGTCTCTCTCTCCCTCTCTCTCTCCCTCTCTCTCTCTCTCCCTCTCTCTCCCTCTCTCTCCCTCTCCCTCTCCCTCTCCTTCCCTCTCCCTCTCCTTCCCTCTCCCTTTCCCTCTCTCTGTATCTTGCTCTCTTTACCTCTCATTCTCATTAAAATAAAACAAACAAAATATACTTTCAGAGAAGAAAACTAAATTTGGAATTAGGAACTGAGTGTGCAATACTGTACAGCGGACCCACCTCTGTGCAACAACAAACAGACCACCGCCCTGCTCTGACCTGCAGCTTTTTATCTGTAAAATGACAGGCCTCGAGCACCTTCCTGAAAAATTTATGTTTTGTTTCTAATTTGAGGGTAAGAGAGGCAACAGTCTTGTCATTGTCAACAAATAGTTACTGCGTGCCACTGCTGGTATGCTTCTAGCAAGTTTAATTGTTAATTAATTATTCCCCAGGCTGAGCAGACAGCAGGCTAAAACAAATAACTGTTCAGAGGGCAGAGAAATATTATTAGCCCAGACTCTGCCGGGCCCTGTGAACTGAAAATGTCATTCCTCCCCACAGGTCCTGCTTCCTAGGGAGACTCCGGCCTGTGATTTTTCATTTTATTTATCAACTGTTTCCTTTTTTTCCTCAGAGCACTGTTCAGCTCTGGCTTATGGTGGTGTCAGGGATTGAACCTGGCATGTTAGAGCCTCAGCTGTGAGAGTTTCTTTGCATAACCATTATTATATTCTACCCCCTACCCCAGGACTCAAGATTCTTTGTAGGCTTCCATAAACCGTGGAAAAACTAGAAACCATCAGGCAGATAACCTGAGTTTCAAGTTCTTCATCTGCCTAGGAAGGAAGAGAGCTGTCTTTCCATATTTGATGCCAAGGTGGTGATGTTTGGAAGCTAAAAGTCTTAGAACATAATTCTTTCATAAAGTTATTTTCAGCAGTTATTACCTTGGTTTTTACCTTTTCCTTATTTGCCGAGTTTTCTGTTTTTGTTATTTATTATTATTATTTTTTTTGCTACTCTGGGGCTGGAAGGATGTCCTTCCTTCACAAGTGTTCTGTTGCTCTCTGTCATATTCCTTCTTTCTGATAGAGGAAGGGAGGGAGAGAGAGAGAAAGAGAGAGAGAGAGAAGAGAAAGAAGAAGGAGGAGGAGGAGGAGGGGGGAGGAAAGGATGGTCTGGGAAGTGGCCCAGTGGATAAAGCATCAGACTCTCAGGCATGAGGTCCCGAGTTCAATCCCCAGCAGCACATGTGCCAGAGTGATGTCTGGGTCTTTCTCTCTCTCCTTCTACTTTTCTCTTTAGTGAATAAAAATAAAACCTTAAAAAAAAAAAAAAGAAAAAGAATGTTAGAATCACTTTAAAGAGGAGCTGGGTGATAGCACAGAGGGTTAAGTGCACCTGGTGCGAAGCACAAGGACCACAAGGATCCTGGTTCGAGCCCCCAGCTCCCCACCTGCAGGGGAGTCGCTTCACAAGTGGTGAAGCAGGTCTGCAGGTGTCTATCTTTCTCTCCCCCTCTCTGTCTCCCCTCCTCTCTCCTTTTCTCTCTGTCCTATCCAACAATAACAGCTACAACAAGGGCAACAAAATAGGGGAAAATGGCCTCCAGGAACAGTGGACTCACAGTGTAGGCACTGAGCCCCAGTGATAACCATGGAGTTAAAAAAAAAAAAGAATCATTAAAATAAAAGTGGGGGTGTGTCAGGCGGTAGCACATGCATTACAGTGCACAAGAACAAGGGGGAAACTACAAGGGGAAACTTCGTGAGTGGTAGAGCAGGGTTACAGGTGTCTCTGTGTCTCTTTCTCCCCACTCTTCTCTCAATTTCTGTCTTTATCCAATAATAATAAATAAAAATACTTTTTAAAAAATAAGAGAGAGGGAGCTGGAAAGTTGCACACTCAGTTATGCGCCCATAAGATGTTAGTGGAGCACAGCTATATACAAGATACTGGGTACTGTACAGCAAACCCTAACAGAAGGACTTTTCAAAGTTAACCCAATTACCAAATAATGTGATGATAACATTAACTATCCATTGTCTTTTTGAACCCTAACACCGCAGGAACATCTCCACTATAGAGCCTCTACTTCCCCCAGTCCTTGAACCTTTGGATAGGGCCCACTTTCCCGTATGCCTCTCCCAATCCATATCAAATAATATTGCATCTGCCGATCACAACCTAATCAACACAACGACTGGCACCTCAACATGCTTCAGCTCAGACTGTGTCCAGAGACTTGACGTGTGGAATGACAACCCTTCAGCTTCATTATTCCGGTGAGACCTTTCCTTTCATAGTATTCTCTAATTACATCCCAGGTAGTTCACCTTCTAACAAAGTCCCAAAACCTAGATATACACCAGTTTCTGTGAGAGAGAGCGTATGTTCATACATATCCATAAACTACTGCAAAATATATACCTGAAAGCAGAAGTACACTAGAGTTTGCAGTGAGTGTCCCCCTAACACTTCCTCTCCACTATTCCAACCTTTGGGTCCATGATTGCTCAACAATTTGTTTGGCTTTGTATGTTAACTCTCTTTTCAGCCACCAGGTTCCAGATGCCATCAGGATGCCGGCCAGGGATAGAGAGTGGGAAAGCTATCAGGGGAGGGGGTGGGATATGGAGATTGGGTGGTGGGAATTGTGTGGAGTTGTACCCCTCCTACCCTATGGATTTGTTAATTTATCCTTTCTTAAATAAAAAAATAAAAGAAAAAAAAAGAAAAACTGATTCTACTTAAGATTTTCAAGCCATATACTACCATTAATCATCCTTTAAAAGTCCTAGTAGTATTTGTCTTCTATGGGATAAAATAAATTATTTATATTTATTATTTAGTCAAAAAAAAAAAAAGGTGTTAGTGGAGTCTAAGTTAACCTTAAGCTGTACCGCATTGACTTGTTTGATGATGCCAATAAAGGTTTCCCTATGTGTTTGCTAGTATAGCTCTTGGTCAACTGTATACAGTGTTTCTTCTGAAGATTACTAAGGGATGACAACAGCACTGACGCTGTCAGGAGAGATTAGGAGATGTCTTTCTTTTGTGTAGTTAGCTGAGTAGATAGAGTGAAGGAAGTAAACGCTAGAAGAAGAAGAAGGGAGTAGGAGAGGAGTGTGTGTTGGCCTAAGTAGTAAATATCTGATAAGACAATTTATGGTTCCTTCTTTAGGCCTTTCTACGTGATTGTCAAGCTTATTAGATCTAAGTCTAATAATCACAGAGGACTGTTAAGCACTTTTATATTGAGGTATATAATCACCCCCAACTTATGGATACGTGCGTACATGCACCCAAGTCCCCTGGCCCTGGCCTAGGTCTGGGAACTTTGTTAAAGAGCCTAGCGCCACCTGGACCTCATGCTTCATTGTTTCAGCTACTTTGCCCACAACGCCTTCATTTCCTCATTGGCTCATTCTCTGCCATGTGTTCCCTGAAAGACTGTGAGCATTCCCACCACACTTCCTCCACTCCTGCCTGGAAACTCTTAAGCCCTGCATGAGGGAAATCACACACTGACAGCCCTCTGGAGAGTATCACTACAGGACATCTCCGTGATCTCTGAAAGCCACCAGGAGAATTCACTGTTCTGGGGTACACACTGACTTCTTTAGGCAAAACTTTTCCAAATGTTTGTGCCTAAAGGAAAGTTATAAATAAATAAATAAATAAATAAATACTGAATTATTTTCGTGATATAACAAGTAGAACTCTGTTTGTAAGTAACAAAAAAACTCCTTGTAGGCCAGGAGGTAAGCATTGGAGTCTCAAGCATGAGGTCCCGAGTTCAATCCCCAGCAGGCATATGTGCCAGAGTGATGTCTGGTTCTTTCTCTTTCTCTCCTCATATCTTCATTAATAAATCTGAAAGAAATGAAGGAAGAAAAGAAGAAAGAAAAAGAAAGAAAGAAAGAAAGAAAAAAAGAAAGGAAGGAAGGAAGGAAGGAAGGAAGGAAGGAAGGAAGGAAGGAACCTCCTTAAGATGCAGTATCTGGGGTGGGGGTAAATAGCATAGTGGTTATGCAAAGAGACTTTCATGCCTGAGGCTCCAAAGTCCCAGGTTCAATTCCCTGCACCACCATAAGCCAGAGCTGAGCAGTGAGTGCTCTGTTAAAATAAATAAATAAATACAATATCTTATTGTAAACCATTAATCCCCCCCCAATAAAGAAAAAAAGATACAGTATCGAGATGTTTCATTTCTAACTGAGAGTTAGTCCTGATCTTTATGCTTCCAGAATAGTGCAGGGGTCACAACAGGGTTAGTGTTTAGCGTCAAAAGTTACATAGTTCTTAGAGCTGAAATAAAGAGCAGTTAGTTGCTAGCTGGGGGATCCCTTATCCCAAGGAGCTAAGAAGACTGGACTGGTTTGCCAGGTTCTGTCTTGAAAGGTTCTAAGACAAAGACTACCCCCATTTGAGGGGCAGTGTTGGATAAAGAACTTTGGTGTCTGGGTTGACGTCTCCAAAGCTGAGGACAGATTCAGGAAAATCACTCCACACTGGTGGCTGTTTGGGAGAAAGAGAAGGCTTCCATCTCAGGCCCTGGTTACATGACTGATAGGCAGTGGTCTTGTTAGAACTACCTTGAGCTAACAGGAGTATGAGGATTGAGGAATAGGGACTAGTAAACATCACTTCAAACCCCAAACCCCTCAGGGCAGAGGGTAGATAGCATAATGGTTATGCAAACAGACTCTCAACCGCCTCTCACAACCAAGACTCCAAAGTCCTAGGTTCAATCTCTCACATCACCATAAGCCAGAGCTGAACAGTGCTCCGGTAAAAACAAACAAACAAAAATAGAACATTGGGGCTGGGTGGTGACTCCCCTGGTTGAGCACACGTATTACAATGTGCAAGGACCTAGGTTCGAGCCCCCAGTCCCTACCTGCAGGAGGAAAACTTTGCGAGTGGTGAAATAGTGCTGCAGATGTCTCTCTGTCTCTCTCCCTCTCTTTCACCTTCTTGATTTCTGGCTGTCTCTATCCAATACATAAAGATAATTTTTTTAAAAATTTTAAAAACCATCAAATTCCCAACTCCTCAAAGTTAAGAGCAGGGACATGCTCACCTCCTCGTAGTCCCCATAGTTGGGATCATAAAGGTAAGACTGAAGCCCCTGTCTTATCAAGGACCACTGAGGCAACCAGACTCCTTAACTCCACCCGGGGCCAGGCGGTGGTCTATTACAGTGCGCAAGGACCCGGGCTCAAGCCCCTGGCCCCCACCTGCAGGGGGAAAGCTTTGCGAGTGCTGAAGCAGGGCTGCAGGTGTCTCTCTGTCTCTCTCCCTCTCTATCTACCTCCTCCTCTCTCAACTTCTCTCTGTCTCTATTCGATACTAAGTGAAAAATTGAGTCTACACTTATGTCTTTCAGAGACAATAAGCTCCACAAAGATTGCAGACCAGAACTTCACTTCAGAAGACACGTTTTCCTTTCCCTTTTGCCTCTCAACATGACTGGAGGTGACCATCTCATAATAATGGTTCCCTGGCAGACAGCCTGCTAGTGAGGGCATCCAGTTCAAATGGCAGCCAGAAACATATTCAGCATGGCAGACACGCTACCATATGTCCTGACCGGAAACTAAGAAACAAGAATACTAAGCTTCATGTCCATATCCAGTGGAGAAGCAATTACAGAAACCAGAATTCCCACCTTCTGCACCTCATAAAGAATTTTGGTCCATACTCCCAGAGGGATAAAGAATAGGGATGGGACACGGAACTCTGGTGGTGAGGAACCATATAGAATTTTACCCCTGTTATCTTAAAATCTTGTTAATCATTAGTAAATCACTAATCAAAATTTTTTTTAAAGAATACTGATCTTCATAGAGATTCAGCCTGCTTCAGAAAGAAAGGAATGAAGAATCAAGGAGCCAGGCAGTGGCACACTGGGTTGAGCACACACATTATTACAGTACATAAGGACCCAGGATCAAACCCCTGGTCCCCACCTACAGGGGGAGAGCTTCACGAGTGGTGAAGCAGTTCTGCAGGTGTCTCTCTGTTTTTGGTCCTCTCTATCTCCCCTCCATTCTCAAATTTCTCTCTGTCTCTATCTAATAAATAAATAAATAAATAAATAATTTTTAAAAGGAATGAAGAAGCAATAGAAAAAAGGAAACCAAATTATTGGGTTGTCCAAAAAGTCAGGATGCATTTATGCAGAGAAAAATACATCATGACTTTTTTTTTTTTTCTTCACCTGAGCACTGCTCAAGCCCTGACTTATGGTGGTGCAAGGGACTGAGTTGAACCAGGGACTTTACAGCCGCAGGCATGAGAGTCTCTCTGCATTAGCATTATGCTGTCTACCCTGCCCCAGCAATGTCTTTCTCAACAGCCCAAAACATCATCTGCCTGTCTAGATGTAGCCTCCCCAAGTAACCTTCAGCCAGTTTACTCCTTCTTGGTTAAACTTTTCTCCCTGTAACTTCCTTTTTTTTTTTAAGTATTTTATTTATTTTCTCTTTTGTTGTCCTTGTTGCTTTTCGTTGTTGTTGTAGTTATTATTGTTATTGATGTTGTCGTTGTTGGATAGGACAGAGAGAAATGGAGAGAGGAGGGGAAGACAGAGAGGGGCAGAGAAAGACAGACACCTGCAGACCTGCTTCACCGCCTGTGAAGCGACTCCCCTGCAGGTGGGGAGCCGGGGGCTCAAATTAGTATCCTTATGCTGACCTTGCGCTTTGCGCCACCTGCGCTTAACCCGCTGCGCTACAGCCCGACTCCCTCCCTGTAACTTCCACGATGCTCACTGCAGGTTCCACACCAATTACAATGTGCATGTGGCCCCACAGAAATTATCAGAACAACCTACAGCATTACAAATTAGAGGAGAAAAATAACCCACAGGCATAATAAATACCTGAAGCAACATTGAGAAGGTTTCAAAAACTGAAAATGATTGCTAAGACACACATAAAAAGAATCATAAATATCTTAAGGGTTGAAGACAAGAGACCAGATTCTATCTGTCACATCAGATGCTTGGACAGTGAGTGTGACACACAGCGCCGTCATGAAGCCTGCGTCTCATTACAGAGAGGTGTCTCCAGGTGCCCGCCTGAAGGTGCTCACCTGTCGGAAGGTGTCCTGATTGTCAAAATGAATCAGAGCTGTGCCAATTAACCAGTGAGTACACTGTAGGCAGAAATATGTGTTAGAAAGACTGTAGCCTTGGATCTGTGGGCAGAAGTAGGCGTGCAGAGAATGAAAAACAGAGCTAGGAGAGGGAACAAAACAAATTGAAAATTCTTCTCCCGAACTGCTTGTACAATTCGGTCGCTGGGCTTAAGTTTTCAAACAGGATAAGAAAGGGGAAGTGCCAAGATCACCTTATGGACTCACATAACCTAAGAATGGTTTGAGTTTTTTGAGTGCATGTAAAAGAAAGTATAATTAGAAATAAGGAAAGGAGCCAGACTTCTGGGGCGGAGCCCTGTGTGAGTGGCTCTCCCCTAAGACCACAAACATTACAACAACACAGAACCACAGATTTCATCAGGGCACAGCTGGGGTTTCTGGAAAAGGAACAAGAGGAAACCTTGAAGTATATTTCTCAAGCACTCTCAGGACGGGATTAGTGGAGTCAGGGAGAGGTCTCCCGTTACTAGAGTTTACTTAGGTTTCCAAATTTTCACAACCCAATACCCCATCAAATACAAAGAACAAAGGATGAGAATCAGGTCAGAAGCTGGGTGGTGGCGCAGCTGACTGAGTGCACACCTTACAGTGCACAAGGACCCAGGTACAAGTCCCGGGTCCCCAACAGGGGGAAAGCTTCACCAGTGGTGAAGCAACTCTGTAGATGTCTCTCTTTCTCTCTCCCTCTCTGCCTTCCCCTCTTTCTTCTTGATTTCTCTCCGTCTCTATCCAAAATCAATTAAATAAAATAAATAGCTTTAAAAGTTAGGTCAGTGTAAAGTACATCTTACAATAACCAGAACATAAGTACTACAAGAACACAAAAGGTAAGATCCTTGCAGTATAGTTTGGAAACAAGTCTTGGGAGTCGGGCGGTAGCGCAGCGGGGTAAGTGCACCGGGTGCAAAGCACACATGGCACAAAGCGCAAGGACCAGCGTAAAGATCCCAGTTCAAACCCCTGCTCCCCACCTGCAGGGGGTTTGCTTCACAGGCAGTGTTTCTTTCTCTCCCCCTCTCTGTCTTCCCTTCCTCTCTCCACTTCTCTCTGTCCTATCCAACAATGACGACATCAACAATAGCTACAACAACAATAAAAAAAAAGGAAATAAATAAATACTAAAAAAAAAAAAAAGAAGTCTCACGGGGCCGGGTGTTTGGTGCACCTGATTGAGTGCACGTATTACAATGCAAAAGGACCCAGGTTCGAACCCCCAGGTCCCACCTGCAGGGGGAAAGCTTCACTCGTGCGGAAGCAGGGCTGCAGGTGTCTCTGTCTCTCTCCCTCTCTATCACCTCCTTCCCTCTCAATGTCAGGCTGTCTTCTTCCAATAAATAAGTAAAAATAATAAAAAAATAAAATGAAAAAGGAAATAAGTCTCACATTCCCAAACATCATTGCTTCTTTTACTGCCAACGTTCCCGCTGACATACTGTAGATACTGTCCTTGGAGTGGATGCACAGTGTAGGGAACATGAAGGCAGGAAAAAGGGAGCAAAAAGAAAGGAATCCCAGGAGGGGCCGGGTGGTGGTGCACCTGGTTGAGAGCACATGTTACAATGCTCAAAGACCCAGGTTTGAGCCCCCGGTCCGCACGTGCAGGGGGAAAGCTTCTCAAGCGGTGAAGCAGTGCTGCAGGTGTCTCTCTGCCTCTCTCCCTCTCTATCACCCCCTCAATTTCTGGCTGTCTCTATCCAATAAATAAAGATCATTAAAAAATATATATATCGGGAGTCAGGCGGTAGCACAGCGGGTTAAACGCAGGTGGATGCAAAGCTCAAGAACCATTGTAAGGATCCCGGTTCAAGCCCCCGGCTCCCTACCTGCAGGGAAGTCGCTTCACAGACAGTAAAGGAGGTCTGCAGGTGTCTACCTTTCTCTCCCCCTCTCTGTCTTCCCCTCCTCTCTCCATTTCTCTCTGTCCTATCTAACAACGACGACATCATTAACAACAACAATAATAACTACAACAATAAAACAAGGTTAACAAAAGGGAATAAAGAAATTTTTTTAAAAAAGAAAGGAATACCAGGAAACATTCCAGAAACCTGAAATTTCGACTATTCGACTCAGAATGAGGAGAACTGTTCCCTTACCGAAGCAACACAAGAAAGAAAGGGAAAAGAAAAAAAACAACAACAAAAAACCCTATCAGTGAGTGTTAATGGCCTTATAAACCTTCATCTCAGCTTTCTCATCCTCCCCTAGGAACTCTCAGGGATGTGCAGTCCCCCCCCCCCCAGCCTCATTTGATGCATCTTCCTAGCAAATTTTAAAATTTCCTGGAACTATTTTGTATAATTAAGAATGGGTCAAAAAAAGAAAAAAAAAAGAGAAGGGTTCTACACTAATTCCCACCCTGAAGACTAAACAAAACTGACGGTGAATGTATGAATACACAGAAAACTTCTTGGAAAATGAGACTGAGTTCACTGAATGCTAGAAGGAAGAAAGATTTTTAAAAAAGAAAGAAAGAAAGAAAGAAAGAAAGAAAGAAAGAAAGAAAGAAAGAAAGAAAGAAAGAAATATTTTCAAAGATATTTAGTACTGTGGTCTGGAAGGTGGTGCACTGGATTCTCAAGCATGAAGACCTGAGTCCAACCCCCGGCAGCACATGTACCAGAATAATGTCTGATTCATTCTTTTTTTTTTTTTTCCTTTATTGGGGGGATTAATAGTTCACAGTCAACAGTAAAATACAATAGTTGGTCCATGTGTAACATTTCTCAGTTTTCCACATAACACTCTAACCTCCACCTAGGTCCTCCTTCCATCCTGTTCCAGGATCTGAACTCCCCCCACCCCCAACCCCAGAGTCCTTGACTTTGGTGCAGTACACCAACTCCAGTCTCTGGTCCTTTCTCTCCTCCTATTATTCTCATTAATAAATAAATTAAATCTTTAAAAAAATATCTAAGAAAAAACTCATGTCAGTCACACATACACACAGGGAGAAAGACTTAGCATAGAATGAACTAAACCTTATAAATAAAAGAGTGCACATTTTAAACTGTACTTTTTTTTATTTTATTTTGAGGGGCCAGGACTTCATGCCTGCTCTTTAATTCTGAATTTTCAGATAAAGACAGAACAGAAGAGAGTGTTGAGGAAGAAAAAAGACACACAGAGAGAGGACAGACACTACAGCACTGCTCCACCACCCTAAGGCTGTTGAGTAAGATGCTCCCATGTGGTAGCCAGGACCAGAACCTAGCTCCTCGCTCCTGGCAAGCTGTGGACTCTCCCAGGTGAATGATCTCTTGGCCTTAAAAGCTTCATTTTTCAAGAACAGAAGGGAAAACACAAAGCAGATCTTGGACTTCATTGGCGTACTGCACCAAAGTCAAGGACTGGGGGAGAAGGGGAGTGTTCAGGTCCTGGAACAGGATGGCAGAGGAGGACCTAGGTGGAGGGTTAGAGTGTTCTGCAGAAAACAGAGAACGCCACATATGGACGGGCAGCTGTAGTTTACTGTCAACTGTAAGCCATTAATCTCCCCCAACAAAGGAAAAAATATTTTTAAAAATTGCATTTTTCAGGAAACCTATTCTATGTGCAATTCCATTCGCAGATGGAGTGGTATTTAAACCATGTGTAATTTGCATTTTGTCCGTTGGTTTGTTGAGGACAGCAATTGTTGAGTGTGTACTCCAAAGTTAGTGACCATGCCAGGTGATGAGGTGTA
This sequence comes from Erinaceus europaeus, assembly GCF_950295315.1. NCBI lineage: Eukaryota > Metazoa > Chordata > Mammalia > Eulipotyphla > Erinaceidae > Erinaceus > Erinaceus europaeus. The sequence goes on from NC_080172.1 coordinate 4,966,365, forward strand.
GGACGGTATGACCAATAATGATAATAATAAGTAACCATTTTCTGGGTGTTTATTACATGACTGTCTTTTCTTGAGCCTCACTATAACATTAGGAACCACATATTATTACTTCCATTTTCCAGAAGAGGAAATTGAAACTTGTTTAGCATCTATGTCCAAAATATGGAGCAAGAGGTAAACTAGAGGCAGCCCAACCTCTGCCTCTTAATCACCATGTGTGTTTACCTTCTGACAGGAGGGAATTAGGTTAGAACTAATTTCAGGGAGTCAGGCGGTAGCGCAGCGGGTTAAGCGCACGTGGCGCTAAGCACAAGGACCAGCGTAAGGATCCCGGTTCGAGCCCCTGGCTCCCCACCTGCAGGGGAGTCGCTTCACAGGCGGTGAAGCAGGTCTGCAGGTGTCTGTCTTTCTCTCCCCCTCTCTGTCTTCCCCTCCTCTCTCCCTCTCCATTTCTCTCTATCCTATCCAACAACATCAACAACGACTACAATAATAACTACAACAATAAAACAAGGGCAACAAAAAGGAATAAATATTTTTTAAAAATTAAAAAAAAAAAAAGAACTGACTCCAAAACTCTAGCAGCCAGTATATATATTGGCACATGGTAGACTCCATGAATATCTGCCAAAGAAACTGAAGCTGAATTCCCAGTTTTGTATTTAAACTTTGGTTTATTTTTCAAAACCGTATGTTCCCTATTTGCTCTGTTTTGGTGGATGTGATTGTCAGTAACAATAGTCTAATCAACTGTTTGTAGATATTGTGCCGGCCACCTCTGATGCCCTAACTACACAGTTGTCAAGTGTGAAACTCCACCACGAATAGACCTTGAGAAGAAGAAGCTACCGGGTTGCAATGTTTATGTCATGTAATTCCAAAGCCTAGCACTCTTTTCTCTCTGTACATTATTTCTATTCTGGTCTTGGCAGAAGATCCTGGAACTTTACAAGCTAGTCCAAATTGAATTTTTTTCCCCACTTTATTGGGGAAATGATAGTTTACAGTACAGGTGCTGACATCTGAGTCCGTATCTCTGACTGCCCTGTGACAGGAGTCTACACACCATTCCTGCTACCAACCCGAGCCCCTCTTCACCAACATGGTAGCCGTCTGTCGGGCTCAGGCAAAAATTAGTAAAGTCACAGGCCCCTTGGAATATACCTAATAGGTATATTAATAATAATATTTTAGGTATATTAGCTTTTTCCAAATTGGAGACCCCAAATCTCATCTGCTCTATTCTTGCCTATAGGTTCCTGACTATAAAACAATTTGTTCTGCTTTATATCTTAATGCTTTTTGAGACACCAAGTTGCAGATGCTACCAAGACACCAGCCTGACCTCCCTGGGCAGATGACCTCACTAATATGTCCTGGAAACTCACTTCCCCGGAGCTCCGTGCCACTAGGGAAAGAAACAGGCTGGGAGTATGGGTCCACCTGCCAACGCCCATGTCCAGCAGAGAAACAATTACAGAAGCCAGACCTTCCACCTTCTGCATCCCACAATGACCCTGGGTCCATGCTCCCAGAGGGATAAAGAATAGGGAAGCTATCAGGGGAGGGGATGGGATACGGAGATCTGGGAGTGGGAATTGTAACCCTCTTATCCTATGGTCTTGTAGATATTTTTTTTCTTTTCTCTTTTTTTTTTTTTTAACCTGAGCACTGATCAGCTCTAGTTTACGGTGCTACAGGGGATTGAACCTGGGACTTCGAAGCTTCAGGCATGAAAAGTCTGACTGCATATCCATTACGCTATCTACCCCTGCCCTTCTTGTAGCTATTTTTTAAAAATATTTATTTTATTTTATTGATTCCCTTTTGTTGCCCTTGTTGTTTTCTTGTTGTAGTTATTATTGTTGTTGTCATCGTTGTTGGATAGGACAGAGAGGAATGGAGAGAGGAGGGGAAGACAGAGAGGGGGAGAGAAAGACAGACACCTGCAGACCTGCTTCACCGCCTGTGAAGCGACTCCCCTGCAGGTGGGGAGCCGGGGTTCGAACCGGTATCCTTATGCCGGACCTTGTGCTTTGCGCCACCTGCGCTTAACCCACTGTGCTACAGCCCGACTCCCCTTGTAGCTATTTTTTAAAGAATATTATTAATATATTTATTTATTTATTTATTGGCTAGACAGAGAGACACCTGCAGCCCTGCTTCACCACTCAAGAAGCTTTCCCCCTGCAGGTGGGGCCTGGGGGCTCGAACCCAGATCCTTTAGCACTGTAACTTGTGCACTCAAACATGAGCAACACCATCTAGCCCCAGTCTTGTCAATATTTTTATTTTATAAAATATTGAGCACCCTCCCCTCTCAATTTCTCTCTCTTTATCCAATAATAAATAAATAAATTTAATTACACTAAACTAAATTAAATTAATTGGGGGCTGGGTGGTGGTGCAGCCGGTGAAGGGCACATGTTATAATGCACAAGGGTCTGGGTTCAAGCCCCCGGTCCTCACCTGAAGGAGAAAAGCTTCGTGAGTGGTGAAGCAGGGCTGCAGGTGTCTCTCTGTCTCTCTCCTTCTCTATCTCCCCCTTCCCTCTCAATTTCTCTGTCTATATCTAATATAAAAGATAAATTCTTTTTTAAAAAAAGAAGTTTAATAACTAAGAGCAAATAACCCAGGTTCAGCAAAGTGGAAGGACCGGCATAAGGATCCCGGTTCGAGCCCCAGGCTCCCCACCTGCAGGGGAGTCGCTTCACAGGCGGTGAAGCAGGTCTGCAGGTGTCTGTCTTTCTCTCCCCCTCTGTCTTCCCCTCCTCTCTCCATTTCTCTCTGTTTTATCTAATAACAACAATGTCAGTAACTACAACAATTAAACAACAAGGGCAACAAAAGGGAATAAATAAATATATTTTTTAAAAAACTTGATTTTATACATTAGCAAAAACAAACATAACTGTTTTAACAGGGTGGGAATTTCTCTCAAGTGTTTAAAAGTATGTCAGAAATTATAGTTAGGGCCTTGTTCAGTGGTCCGGGAGATGGTGCAGTGAAGCCCTGGACTCTCAAGTATGAGGCCCTGAGTTCAATCCCCAGCAGCACACATACCAGAGTGATTGTCTGGTTCTTTTTCTCTCTCTGGTTCTTTCTCTCTCTCTCCTCCTATCTTTCTCATTAATAAATAAATAAAATCTTTTTTTTTCTAAAAAAAAAAAAAAAAAAGATCCTGTTTATAAAAAGGCAGCATGGAGAGGGCAGGTGTTGATGCACCCAGTTAAGCCAACACATCACCATCCACACATGAGGATCCAGGTTCAAGCCCCCACTCCGCATCTGAAGACCCGAATTGTCCACACTCAACCATGTTATTCCCCCATCATGACCCTATATTCTAATCAATCACTTTTATCTTCATGAATTCTTAAATGAAAAGCCACATTCAGCCACTAATCTTTATATTTAGGAACAGCACTTTAGGCCTGGGTAGTGGCTGACCTGGTACAGTGCACACAGTACAATGCACAGGGGTACTGGTTCCAGCCCCGGGTCCCCACCTGCAGGAGGACAGCTTCAGTGCTGCGGGCGCTTCTCTCTCTCCCTTTCTCTCTTCTCCTGAAATACAAATTAAATATGTCAAACATATGGTGTAGGAGGTTAAGGTAGAAAATGAAGATAGTTCAGTATTATTATTATCAATTTACTAGAGCACTTCCCAGCTCTGGCTTCCGGTGGTGCGGACTGAACCTGGGACCTCCAAGTCTCAGCCAGGACCGCCTGTTGCATAACCATTGTGCTGTCTCCCCAACCTGATCATTCCAGTTTTGGGATTTGCTTCATATAGTTTGATACAGGTCCGTACAGGTGTCTCCTCCTCCTACTCCCTCTAGGTTGTCCTCACAAAGGTAATCAGAGTAATTAAAAAGACAAATGAACTCTAAGTAGAGAGCCTCCTTCCTTGCTCACGGCCTCTCGTAGCTTTTCACTGTACCCAGAACAAAATCTCAAGGCCCTACCGAGGATGGAGACCCTCCCCCGCGCCTGCTTACGTCGAATTACTTTTCAGTGGGGCTGCAGGAAGGAGACTGACGACTTGGCACATGCGCAGGACTGCCGAGGAGCGTCCCGAGTCCGCTGTGTTTTCATTCTTTCTTTAGAGAAGGAGAGACAGACAGAGGACAGACACCACGGGACCTTCCCATCAGCCGCGGAGCTCCTGCTGGTGTTGCCCATGGTGCGCTCGCGCGCTGCCTGGGATGCCAGCCAGAGAAGCGTGTGCTGAGGAAGGGGAGCCAGCTCGCCTGCCACTTCAAAATATCCTCCACTGGGTGCAGAGTTCTGAGAGTCACTTAAATGTGTGTGTGTTGATTTCTGCCCACAGCTAAAAGCCTGTCGTGGGGCTTTTCACAGTCTGATTCTACATACCTCCTCTCTCTCTCTCTCTTTCTCTCTCTCTCTCTCTCTCTCTCTCTCTCACACACACACACACACACACACACACACACGCCCCCATCTTCCTATAAATAGCCACTAAAGGAGAGCCCCAGACATGATGTGTTCCTTCATGCTCACAGGCATGAGAGTCTCTTTGCATAACCATTATGCTACCTACCCACACCCCTCAATTCCTATTATTGATATTATCATAAAAGAGTTCCTAGAACTTAGTTTAATGCTTGGACCATAGTAAGAACTCTTAAGAATTTAAATGGGGGGAGCCAGGTGGTGGTGCACTTGATTGAGCGCACATGTTACAATGTGAAAGGACTCAGTTTCGAGCCCCCCCCCCCCCCCCCCCCCCCCCCCCGTCCCCACCTGCAGGGGGAAAGCTTCACAAGTGGTGAAGCAGGGCTGCAGGTGACTCTCTGTCTCTCTCCATCTCTATCAACCCCTTCCCTCTCAATTTCTGGCTGTCTCTATCCAATAAACAAAGACAAACAAAATTAAAAAAAAAAAAAAAAAAAGACTTTAAGTGGGTTGCCTAGCTCATAGGACTCCTTAATTCCATTTCCGGTGGTGCACTTCTTAACAAAACCTAGATATAAACCAGGGCCCATGAGATAGGGCATATGTACATGTATCTATAGGTTAGGGCAAAATACATACCTTAAAGCAAAGTGCATAATAGTTTGCAGTGAGTCAATAAATGAAGCAAGCAAGGAGAAAGACCTAAAAAGATACCTTAAAGTTCCTAATTAAATAGTTTCTAGTTAGACCTAGATACCCACCTCACCTACGTCCTATCACATGTCCCTCAATCACTCCAAAGCTAACCTTGTCAGACAAAGCAAGGACTACAAAAGCTGAATAAGGGCAAGAGACCGGCACACTTTAATGATGACTCTTTAGTCACTATCAGGCCACCCCATCAGCTGGGGCCCTAGTCAGGGAGTCCTGGGGTTCCCACGCAGACATGATGGGCCTAGACCTCTAACAGATCCTTCTTGGCACTGTCACTGGTCATCTCTATCAGGAACAACACAATGGAGCCCTTTGTGGGTCCCTACAGGACCTTGCCTTCAATGTGGATCAACAATAGTAGGGAATGTTCCGTTCTCCCAAGGGAGGTTAAACAATATACTCTATCTACCACCTGAGGAAGATGGGTCCTGAAATTGGTGCATGACCATAGAATTTGAGCTCAGACCTACGGGGATGCAGAGGTTACATAGTCTCCTGTGTGAATATGGGTCCCAGATCAAATCCATGGGATTTATAGTCAACAATATTTATACACTTTCCCCATATCTGGGAGCTACTCTCTCCCCTGATCCAGCTTTCTAGTCCTTTTTCCAACTATGACACCATCTCCCCAGAAAATAACCTGGGTCCACCAGCATATTAGCTGTCAGGCTCAGGCAAAAACCAGTAAAGTCATGGCCCCTAGCAGCTTTTTCCAAAATGGAGACTCCAAATCTTCATCTGCACTATTCCAGCCTTTAGGTTTATGATTAGTCAACAATTTGTTTGGCTTTATATGTTAACTCTTTTTTCAGCCACCAGATTCCAGATGCTACCATGATGCCAACCGGATTTCCCTGGGCAAACGACCCCACCAATGTGTCCTGGAGCCCCGCTTCCCCAGATGCCTGCCCCACTAGGGAAAGAGAGAGATAGGCTGGGAGTATGGATCCACCTGCCAACGCCCATGTTCAGCGGGGAAGCAATTACAGAAGCCAGACCTTCCACCTTCTGCAACCCACAATGACCCTGGGTCCATGCTCTCAGAGGGACAAAGAATAGAAAAGCTATCAGAGGAGGGGGTTGGATACACAGTTCTGGGGGTGGGAGTTGTGTGGAAATTTACCTCTCTTATCCTGTGGTCTTGTCAATATTTCCATTATATAAATAAAATAATTTAAAAAATGTAAATGGGGTCCTAGTGGTAGCACACATATTTTGAAGTTTGGGGACCACAGCAAGGATCCCAGTTTGAGCCCCCAGCTCCCCACCTGTAGGAGGATCATTTCATAAGTGGTGAAGCAGGTTTGCAGGTGTCTGTCTTCCTCTCCCCTTCTCTGTCTTCACATGTTCTCTCAATTTCTCTCTGCTCTATCCAACAGTAACAACAACAATGGAAAAAATCACCTCCAGGAGCAGCGGATCCATAATGCAGGCACTGAGCCCCAGCAATAACCCTGGAGGTAATAATAATAATAATAATAATAATAAATGACTGTCATGGTCCAGGAGGTGGCACAGTGATAAAGCTTTGGACTCTCAAGCATGAGGTCCTGAGTTCGATCCCCAGCAGCACATGTGCCAGAGTGATGTCTGGTTCTTTCTCTCTCCTCCTTATCTTCCTCACTAGTAAATAAAATCTTTAAAAAAAAATAATAATAAATGATTGTCTAGAAAAATACAAGAAAAAGAACAAAAAGCCAGAAATGAACAAGAGAGACAGACTTCAGCATACTGATACAAAAACAAGAGAGAAAAGAAAAAGATTTCTATCCTCCCAGTTTCATTAAAAAAGAATTGCGGGAGTCGGCCGGTATCCGGCGGGTTAAGCACACGTGGTGCAAAGCACAAGGACTGGCGTAAGGATCCCGGTTCAAGTCCCTGCTTCCCACCTGTAAGGGAGTCAGTCCCTTCACAGGCGGTACATGTCTATCTTTCTCTCCCCCTCTCTGTCTTCCCCTCCTCTCTCCATTTCTCTCTGTCCTATCTAACAACGAACGACAACAATAATTATAAGTAATAATAAAATAATTATAAACAATAAAAACAAGGGGAAAAAGGGAAAATATTACTTTTTAAAATATATATATATATATATAATACAAAGAATGAACCTAGTATATAGCCTCTAGATAATAATAATGTATTAATTTACTGATTCTTCAATTGTAGCAAGTGTATCACATTAATATATATTGTTCATAAGGAGAAAAAAGAGAGAAGAGATGGTGATTAGATAGAACAGTACATGAGGGTCTTGTTTTGATACACATAAAACTGCTTGTAAATATTAAGCCTATTAACTCAAATTTTTTTGTCTTTACTCATTGGATTGAGACAGCCAGAAATTGAGAGAGCCAGGAAGATAGAGAAGAAGATAGACACCCACAGCCTTCCTTCACCACTCGCAAAGCTTTCCCCTGGTGGATGTGACGAGGTAGGGCTTATACCCAGGTCCCTGAGAATTGTAATATGTGCACTCAACCAGGTGTGCAACCACCCATCCCAGCCTATTAATTGGGGGGGGAGGGTAGGACAGAGAAAAATTAAGAGGAAGGGAAGAGAGAGAGGCAGAAGAAAGAGAAAGATAAACACCTGCTTCACCACTTGTGGAGCGACCCTCCTGTAGGTAGGGAGCCAGGGAGGGGGGAGCTAGAACCTGGATCTTTGCATGGGTCTTTACCCAGTGTGCCACCGCCTGCCGCCTCCAGCCTATTTATATTTAGGTGCTATAAAAATAGAAATTAGGAGGTTACTCAACAGGGAAAGCACACCCATTACCAGCCTTTCCATGCAGAAGATTCTGGGTCCAGTCCCCGGCACCATATGAGCAGACCAAGGAGTGCTTCAGTCTCTCCCTCCCTCCCCTTCAAGAATACAGAATAAAAAAATAAGTTGAAGGGGCCAGTGGTGGTGCCCCTGGTTAAACGCACACAAAACAGTACACAAGGCCCCGGGTTCAAGCCCCTGGTCCCCATCTGCAGGGTAAAAAAAGCTTCACGAGTGGTGAAGCAAGGCTGCAGTTGTCTCTCTGTCTCTTTCCCTCTCGCTATCTATCTTCCCCTCCCCTCTCAATTTTTCTCTTCTCTATCCAAACATCAAGAAATATTTTAAAAAATGAGTTGAAGAGGCCACTCAGTATTCGCACATGTATGAGGTCCTGGGTTTACTCCTAACACTGCACAAACAAATAGGTAAAAACTAAGTTAGTCAAATGCAAATATAAGTGATGGCTAAGCACAAGTTATTTTGGATGCTATTAATGGTACACGTGATACAAATATAGATGGCAATGAAACACTGCAGGTGGGGGCCAGGGTCTCGAACCCCGGTCCCTGAGCACTAGTACATGTGCATTTGACCAAATGCGCCACCACCTGGTCCCTATAACTGACATTTTCTTTCTTAAAACTCAATTTGTATTTCTTCAAATATATAAAAGTATGATACTACTTTTATATCAAAGGAAAGTTTCTAAGGACTAAAAATGTTTTTAGGCATTAAGAACCAGCTTTAACAGCAAGATCACTGAGAGACGCCTCACGAGGGCAGCTCCAGAATTTCTTCCACTCAGGCTGCCCCTTTCACACCTTTGTTTACCTATTCAAACTCTCTATCCTTTTTTAATTTTATTATTTTTATTATTGGATGGTTAGGGACAGAAAGAAATTGAGAAGGGAAACTAAGAGAAGGAAAGAGACAGAGAGACAGATAGATACCTACAGCCCTACTCCACCATTTATGAAGCGTCATACACACACACACACACACACACACACACACACACACACACCACAGGTGGGGACCAGGGGCTTTGAACCAGGGTCCATTTTTACAACAATTAAAAAAAAAAAAAGGCAACAAAAGGGGAAAAAAATAGCCTCCAGGAGCAGTGGATTCATGGTGCAGGCACTGAGCCCCAGCAATAACCCTGGAGGCAAAAAAAACAAAAAAGTAAGAGTGGACCCTGCAATATAGTAAACCAGGCTTAGAGACAGTCACAGCCTTGCTTTGGGGGCTTATTAATGGTCACTGTTAAGAGCAATGTGAACAAAGACCCCTAATTTCCTCTGCTCTATTCCTACCTTTGGGTTCCTGTTTATTAAACCATTTGTCCTGCTTTATATCTCACCGCCTTTCAGCCACCAAGTTGCAGGTGCTACCATGACGCCATTCTGACTTCCCTGGGCAGACAACCTCACCAATGTGTCCTGGAACTTCACCTCCCCAGAGCCCTGCCCCACTAGGGAAAGACAGACACAGGCTGGGGGGTGTGGATCCACCTGCCAGCACCCATGCCCAGTGGAGAAGCAATGACAGAAGCCAGACCTCCCACCTTCTGCTCCCCATAAAGAATTCTGGTCTATACTTTCAGAGTGATAAAGACTAGGGAGATTGTGATCTGGGAGATGGCACGACAGATAAGCATTGGACTCTCAAGCATGAGATTCTGAGGTCAATCCCCAGTAGCACATGTACCAGAGTGATGTCTGCTTTTATCTCTCTCTCCTTCTACCTTTCTCATAAATAAGTAAATAAATAAATCTTTAAACCAGAACTCTCAGAACAGTAGATCAGTAAATGTGATTGTTTTTAAAAATATATATTAAAAGAGTAGGGAAGCTTCCAATGGAGGGGATTAGATATGGAACTCTGGTGGTGGGAACTGTATGGGATTGTACCCCTGTTATCATGCAATCTTGTAAATCATTATTAAATCACTAATAAAATTTAAAAAAAAGAAGTGTGAATTCATAAAATAGATCAAAATAAACAGTTTTAGCTGACTAAAAAACCAGTGAAAATGTTTTAAATTTAGTCTACACACACACACACACACACACACACACACACATCCCTTCAAACTAATTTTCTACTTTAGCTTGAAAGAACATCTTGGATCATTTTAATCATTTTCCCAACACAGTCTTTAATTTTCTCTGCAGAGCTCTGTATGTCACCTGTCCTTTGCACACACTACCTGCCCCACAGGCAGACAGCTAAACATTAGTCTTTCCTAAAGATTTAAAACACTAGCTTTCATGTCTTTCTGGCTAACTCTTCAACAAGCCCGGCAAGGTCCACCTGTCTGACTCTAGGCCATAAGCCCATCTGGCTGTCCATCTTAAAATACCCTTGATCAGGAATCAAAGTGAGTTATTCTGCACTTAGGTAAAACTTAAAAGACTTGTTCCCCGAGGAAAGCAACACATTTATTTAAATTCAATATAAAATCTTTGCTTCCTAGGCACATTCATCTCTACTCAATTTCTTTGTTACCCCCTCTACAAAAATAACTCACAAATTCAAGCCTCCAACCCAAGACCCTGTCTCCTCAAGCTTCAGACCGTATACAGCTGACAACTTGTCCTCTTGGAATTCTCAAAGGTACCCAAGTTGAATGGGCTTGTGTGGTCGCCACTCCTCACAGGCACCAACATTGCTACTCTGTTTCCTTCCCTGGTCTGCTATCAACCAGCCATCACACTGGTCCAGCAGCCTGAAACCTACACATCGTCCTCTTGCTCCTGGACCTCTGTGGACTGACTCAACGTCTTCAAGGCAGAAATGATGAGTAGTTTACTCAGGACTCAAGTTTAGTCTTTTTCTTTTTTTTTAATAACTATTATTTTTCTTGGCAGGGTGGGGGTGTGTCTGTTGATGGTTTGCAGTGTGTTCACTGACGTGTGGGGACACTCTCATTATGCACCACGACCCCAAGGTTCTCTTTTTTTTTTACATTTTTTTAATTTTATTTATATTTTTAAATACAGAATTACATCTTGACAGGGGTTTGAATCCACATCATTCCCACCACCAGAGTTCTGAATCCTCACTCTCCCCACTGCCATCCACCATAGTTCCCTTCAGTTTCGTTTCTTCTGACCTATCTTTTGCATAAAGAAATGCCACAGATTTATGGGTATTGATTTTTTAGCCTGCTACTTTATTGAATTTATGATGATTCACCCCAAGGTTTTCTACAGCTCATTCTTCTCCAACTTTTCCAGAGTTTGACTCTTGAATTTATCTCTGTCCTATCCAACAACAATGACAGCAGCAACAACAATAAGAATAACAACAACAATAAACAACAAGAGCTACAAAAAGGAAAAAAACAGCCTCCAGGAGTAGTGGATTTGTAGTGCAGGCACCGAGCCCCAGTGTCCATGGCAAAGGGGAACCAGAGTGATGTTAATAATGAAGCCTCTGTCGGTCTGTTTCTATTTCCTGAACACTTTGTACCTTCTGCAAATTTACTGTGACTTTATAAGCCTTATCACACCAAACAGCCAAGCTGCAAGAACATCTACAAGTTGGACTGGTCACCTTCAAGAGATGAACAGTAAGCTCCAGGCAGTGGACACTCAGGTGTGCGGTGCTAAGAGTATGAAGATGAATACCCAGCAGAAAGGAAAGAGTCTCTAGATGTAAACTGGAGAATGCAAGATTTCTAGGGGCCAGCTGATGGTGCACACATTACAGTGCACGAGGACCCAGGTTCAAATCCCTCGTCCCCACTGATAGAGGGAAAGCTTCAGAAGTGGTAAAGCAAGGCTGCATGTATCTCTCTATCTTTCTACTGCTTTATTCCTCCCCCCCCCCAATTTCTCTCTGTCTCTATTCAGTAATAAATAAATAACTGAAGAAATAAATATTTTTAAAAACGTTGAGAGAGACTGACTGCAAGGTTTCGAGTTTGTTGCACCAGTGTATAAGTGAAACTCTCTGAGTTAGGGAAGATGAAGTGTTTAATCTCCATGAGTTCACTTAAGGACGCATCCCAATAAGGAAAAGCTGTGGAGTTTCTGGTTGTTTAACAGAAACAGTGTGAAGAGAGTTGCCTGACACTCGTTTTCACATGACAAATTCACAACAATTCATTTCTTGAAATATGAAGGCCTGCATCACCCCATCTAAAATTACGTTTCCAGGGCGCCAATGTAAAAACCCTGTGGTGAAGGGGAGGGTGGCCATTGGGCTTCCTGGTGTGATGGGGGGGAGGGAGGATGGAACACAGTCTTTTGGTGGTGGGAATGGTGTTTATGTACATTCCTATTAAAGTGTAAACATATAAACCACTATTTAATTAATATGAGGGGGAAAAATTGATCATATGTCTAGAACTTCTTCAAACACAGACTGAGTCTTTTTAATACATAGGCTGAGTCTTTGATATGTGGACTCTCTCAAAAGCCTAGACCAGGGAGAATAGAAGCAACCGGTAGCACAGCTATATACAAGATGCTGGGTATTATACCCCAAACCCTAACAAAGGGACTTTCCAAAGTTAACCCAATCACCAAATAATGTGATGATAATAACTATCCATTGTCTTCTTGGACCCTAAGACAACAGGAACCTCACATTTCCACTATAGAGTCTATATTTCCCCCAGTACTGGAACCTTAGGGTGGGGCCTACTTTCCTGCATGCTGCTCTCAATTCAAATCAAATAATACTACAACCGCAGATCGCAACCTAATCAACGCAACGAGTGCCACCCCAGCGTGTTTCACCTCAGACTGTGTCCAGACACTTCAGGTGTGGAATGACAACCCTTCAGCTTCATCACTCGGGTGAGACCTTTCCTTTCATAGTATTCTCTAATTCCATTCCAGGTGGTCCACTCCCCAATAAAGTCCCCAAACCTAGATATAGCCCAGGTCCCCTGAGATAGAGCATAGGTTCACCCGTGCCCATAAACTAGGGGGAAAATATATACCTGAAAGCAGAAGTACACAAGAGCATGCAGGGAATACCCCCAACACCTCATCTACACTATTCCAGTCTTTAGGTCCATGATTGTTCAACAGTTTGTTTGGCTTTGTCTGTTAACTCTCTTTTCAGGTTCCGGATGCCAGCATGATGATGACCAGACTTCCCTGGACAGACGACCCCACCAATGCGTCCTGGAACTCTGCTTCCCCAGAGCCCCACCCTACTAAGGAAAGAGAGAGGCAGAGTGGGAGTATGGATCGACCAATCAATGCCCATGTTCAGTGGGGAAACAATTACAGAAGCCAGACCTTCTACCCTCTGCATCCCACAATGACCCTGGGTCATGCTCCCAGAGAGATAGAGAATGGGAAAGCTATCAGGGGAGGGGATGGGATATGGAGATCGGGTTATGGGAATTGTGGGACTGTACCCCTCTTATTCTATGGTTTTGTTAATGTCTCCTTTCTTAAATAATAAATAAATAAATAAATAAATAAATAAATAAATAAAATCACGTTTCTTACCAACATCACTTCGGAACTACACACAGGAATGAGCACCAGCCTAGAGGCAGCATTGCAGAGCTACTGGGATAAAGACAAGCTCTTGCATCTACAAGGATCCTGTTCAAAACACTTGAGTTTCTGACCCAGTTCTCTGCCACTCATCAGTTCCGTGGTTCTCCCAGGATCTCAGACTTATTCCCTACCAGCTCTGAATCCTTTGGCTTGTGCTTGAATCGCTGCTGTGGACTGAGCATTAAGCCACCGAGGTGTTTGGCAGCATCACATGTCAATTTAGCACAGACATTCCCATAATCTTGGAAGACAAGGGTCCCTGCTCTATTTACAGAAAGAATTGATATAACTTAGCAAAGTGTCTGGACATTTATTTCCTCACACAACACAAAGCAGCCCCAAAATAGGGGGTACGTAGAAGGGAGGGCTGACATCATGTCTCCAGACAATAACCTGGATTCACCTGCATATCAGATTTCAGGCTCAGAGAAGAAAAAAAAAACTAGTATAGCCTCAGGCCCTTTGGAATATAACTAAAATATGCCTACTAGCTATCTCCAAAATGGAGGACCCTCCCCCAACCCTTCATCTGCACTATTCCAGCCTTTAGGTTCATGATCGGTCAACAGTTTGTTTGGCTTTGTATGTTAATTCTCTTTTTAGCAACCAGGTTCCAGATGCTAGCAGGATGCCAACCAGACTTCCCTGGACAGACAACCCCACCAGTGTGTCCTGGAGCTCCGATTCCCCAGAACCCTGCTGCACTAGGGAAAGAGAGAGGCAGACTGGGTGTATGGATCCACCCGCCAACGCCCATGTTCAGCGGGGAAGCAATTACAGAAGCCAGACCTTCCACCTTCTGCATCCCACAATGACCCTGGGTCCATGCTCCCAGAGGGATAAAGAATAGGAAAGCTGTCAGGGGAGGGGATGGGATACGGAGTCCTGGTGGTGGGAACTGTGTGGAGTTGTACCCCTCTTATCCTATGGTTTTGTCAATGCTTCCCTTTTATAAATAAATTTTAAAAAAGAAGAAGGAGGAGGAGGAGGAGGAGAAGGAGGAGGAGGAGAAGATGAAGAAGAAGAAGAAGAAGAAGAAGAAGAAGAAGGAGGAGGAGGAGGAGGAGGAGGAGGAGGAGGAGGAGAAGGAGAAGAGAAGAAGAAGAAGAAGAAGAAGAAGAAGAAGAAGAAGAAGAAGAAGAAGAAGAAGAAGAAGAAGAAGAAGGAGAAGGAGAAGAAGAAGAAGAGGAAGAGGAAGAGGAAGAAGACAGAAGGAAGGAAGGAGGGGTGGAAAAAAGGGAGCTGGAGGGTGAGGCCACAATGAAGAGGAAGAGGTATTTTGAGCCTCCCCAGTGGCACTGGGCTGATTTCCCCTCGCTGTTGCTCTCAACACAACCAGTGACCTCACAGAGCTGACCTTGCATGGCTGTGACTCACAGGACTCCACCAAAGGGTGTCAACACTTCCATTCCACCCATCTTCGTTGTCTTTATGGAGCGGCTCTTCCTGCATTTAAAACCAAACAACAACAAAAACTGTTCTCTCAAGTAATTAATCCTCTGGCAGGGTACAACTACAACAGAGGCTGTCAGAGGCAAAGGGAAATACCTGCCCTATAACTTTATCAAGAAGAAGAGAGTATAAAGGGAGCCAGGCGGTAGCGCAGCGGGTTAAGTGCAGGTGGCACAAAGCGCAAGGACCGGCGTAAGGATCCCGGTTCGAGGCCCCGGCTCCCCACCTGCAGGGGAGTCGCTTACACAGGCGGTGAAGCAGGTCTGCAGGTGTCTATCTTTCTCTCCCCCTCTCTGTCTTCCCCTCCTCTCTCCATTTCTCTCTGTCCTATCCAACAATGGCAACATCAATAACAATAATAATAACTACAACAATAAAACAAAAAAGGCAACAAATACAACATTTTTTTTAAAAAGAAGTATAAATTCACACAGTTGCAAACATTGTGTGCTTACTTCTCAACAGAGAGAAGTATTCATTTTCACTCTCTCTAACTTGAGTGCTTTGTCCCTATTCAAGGAAGGAAAACAAATAACTTTAATGTCTACAAGAAAGCTTTGTTTGTTCAGTAGTCTGTCAGCCTACCTTCAACTTCCCTGTCTTATTTTTTAGTTAAACACAAAGCCTTTCTCAGGATACTTTATTTTACTGAAAATGTTCCACAAAATAGAATGAATAGCTTTCAGCTCTCATACTCGTAAGTATACGATCTCTAAAATGTAGCAAGATGTCATCAAAGCATAATCTGCTTAAGAGTAGTATTATAAATTGAGCTCTGTACTTGGCTGTAATACATATTTGACACTTCCCTTCTGAATTCTGTCAATCCCTTTCTGCTTTCTTCGAAGCAAATATTGGCTTTTGTCTTGAGTAGACGCCATATATTTTTGTTTAGTTTTGAAAAAGCCACAATATGAACTCATTATTTTATCATCCAGCTATGCAACTTGACCTTGTGTATTCTTTCACCTAAGCCAACCTTTTCATATTTTCTTTATATATGTAAATAACACATGTTCCTTCTAGAACTGCCATTTACATTCCAAAAACTAAAAATAGGGAGTCTGGTGGTAGCACAGCACGTGGCGCAAAACGCTAGGACCTGAGTCAGGATCCCGGTTCAAGCCCTGGCTCCCCACCTGCAGGGGAGTCGCTTCACAGGCAGTGAAGCAGGTCTGCAGGTGTCTATCTTTCTCTCCCCCTCTCTGTCTTCCCCTCCTCTCTCCATTTCTCTCTGTCCTATCCCACAACAACGACATGAGTAACAACAACAATAATAACCGCAACAATAAAACAACAAGGGCAACAAAAAGGGATAAATAAATAAATATTTTAAAAATAAATAAATAAAAGCAGTGACTGACTGTCCACTAGTACCATTCAAGTGCCTGGATGAGACTATTGGTTTCATTCTGAGTAACACAGAATAATGACTCTGGGAATTATTGCTAGACAGCTTGCCTCACTCTTTGAAGTTCCTCAAACATGCCCTAAATATATAGTCACAATTATTTATTAGTTGGTCAAATTACAAAACAAATCTTGATCTATTCACAACAAAACAAAAAAAATTTTTTTAGTTTTTCAAATTGAAATACAATGTCTCTAAGTTAAACAGAGTATAAACAAAGACACTTGTATGCATAATATCTAGGCAGAAACACATACTGCTGGTATGAAAAGTTTCATTATATATAAAGGTCTACCTTCAGAAATCTTTGCTCTAGGAAAGTTACTACCAGTAGTAGAAGCCTTCCAAATGAAAAGATATACTTTTCTTCAGAAGGCTATTTGTGAGGGCTGCGGAGGTAGCAGATGGTTATGCAGAAAGACTTTCCTACCTGAGGCAGCAATGACCCCAAGTTCAATCCCCAGAACCACCATAAACTGGAGCAGAGCAAGGCTCTGGTTAAAAATTAATTGAGTCAAGAGTCAGACAGTAGCGCAGCGGGTTAAGCGCAGGTGATCTAAAGCTCAAGGACTGGTGTAAGGATCCCCGGCTCCCCCACCTGCAGGGGAGTCGATTCACAAGTGGTGAAGCTGGTCTGCAGGTGTCTGTCTTTCTCTCCCCTTCTCTGTCTTCCCCTCCTCTCTCCATTTCTCTCTGTCAATGACAAACAACAATAACTACAACAACAATAATAAAGAGCAACTAAGGGGAAAATAAACAATTTTTTAAAAAATTTAAAAATGGTGATGTGTTGGGCAGTGATGTACTCAGTCAAGCACACATATTACCAAATGGAAAGATCTGGGTTCGAGCTCCCTCTCCCCATCTGCAGGGGGTCTACTTCACAAGTGGTGAAGCTGGTCTGCAAGTATCTTATCTTCTCTTCCTTTATCTCCCCCTCCTCTCTCAATTTCTCTTTTAAAAAAAAATTTTTATCTTTATTTATTGGATAGAGACAGCCAGAAATCGAGAGGGTAGAGGAGATAGAGAGGGAGAGGGAAAGAGAGACACCTGCAGCCCTGCTTCACCGCTTGTGAAGCGACTCCCTTGCAGGTGGGGACTGGGGGCTCAGACCTGGGTCCTTGAGCACTGCAACATGTGTACTCAACCAGGTGCGCCACCACCCAGTCCCTTCAATTTCTGACTTATCCAACAACAACAAAATTAGAAATAAAAAGAGGGGCCAGACAAGATCAGAAAAGAAAACACAAGTAGAACCTGAAATGGAATTGGCGTATCACACCAAAGTAAAAGACTCTGGGTGGGTGGGTGGGGAAAATACAGGTCCAAGAAGGATTCAGAGGACCTAGTGGGGGGTGAAAAAAAAATTTTTTAATGGTGATTTCACAGTTTTCAGCCCATCTTGGATGGAGCTTGAAGGAATCATGTTAAGTGAGATAAGTCAGAAACAAAAGGATGAAACTGAGAAATGTTATGCATGTACAAACTATTGTATTTACAGGTGATTGGAAAACATTAATCCCCCAATAAAGGAAAAAATTATTTAAAAAGAGAGAGAGAGAGAAGGATGAATATGGGATGATCTCACTCATAGACAGAAGTTGAAAAACAAGATCAAAAGGGAAAACACTAAGGAGAACTTTGAGTGGAGTTGGTGTATGGATGAAAGATAGATATATACATACATATATATATATATATATATACACATATATGTGTGTGTATATATATGTATATATATATGCAAAAAGGAATTGTATTCTTTTTAAAATTTATTTCCTTTTGTTGCCCTTGTTGTCTTATTATTGTAGTTATTGATGTCATTGTTTTGGATAGTACAGAGAAATAAAGAGAGGAGGGGAAGATACAGGGGAAGAGAAAGATAGACACCTGCAGACCTGCTTCACCACCTGTGAAGCGACTCCCCTGCAGGTGGGGAGCTGGGGGCTCGAACCAGGATCCTTACGCTGGTCCTTGCGCTTTGCACCACCTGCGCTTAACCCGCTGCACTACTGCCCGCCTCCCAGGAACTGTATTCTAAGAACCTATTCTCTGATCCAGTCTGATATACTTGCTATGAATTTCATTATGAACATCTTTATAATGAAAAGTAACAGTGTCCTTGAAGGCTTCTTTTTCAGGAAAAGGAAGGCGACATGCAATCAATATACAACCTTGATTTATTCTGAAGACGTGCTTAAGCTTTAATGGTAAAGACAAAATAACTGTTTAGATTGAAATGCAAAGGAAAGACAAGTCAAGTCCGGTGTGGTTCTCCGTGACTTGAGCATTTTATTACATCCATCAAGGGATCAGTTCTCCTTCCCAGCAAGAAAATCCTTGCAACTCCCAAGTCACTTGCAAACTGTTCAGTTCAGGGGCTGGGTGGTGGTGCACCCGGCTGAGCACACATATTACAGTGCGCAAGGACCCAGGATCAAGCCCCCAGCTCCTATGTGCAAGGGGAAAGCTTCATGAGTGATGAAGCAGGGCTGGCTCTCCCTTCCCTCTTAATTTCTGTCTCTATCCAAATTAAAAATAATTCAAACTGTATATTTAAAGATGTGACATCAACTCACATCTACAATCGTAAGTTCGTTATTTCCCAAAGTAGACATTTAAAGTCCCATGTGATGATTCATGGGCCAGGGCATTCCCTTGCAAAGCGCAGTCTCTGAATGAAGTTCAGTTTAGTGACAATAACCCTATGGATGCCTTTCTGGGAGGTCTGACCCCGAGGGCATCATTATAACATCAGGTACATCAAGCGCTACAGCACAAGAGACTGTCAGAGGTGTACACACACGACAAAGCCATGCTTTTGCTGGTGAATGAGTCAGATAATTATAATGAAAATGATGTCAGTGCAGTTTGTAAGCTCGAACATATATAATAGAAAGCAAGTGAAGCTTTGAATTATGAAAACAGAACACGAGTGGTCCGGGAGGTGGCGCAGTGGATAAAGCACTGGATTCTGGGACATGAGGTCCTGAGTTTGATCCCCGGCAGCACATGTGCCAGAGTGATGTCTGGTTCTTTCTCTCCTCCTATCTCTGTCATGAATAAATAAAATTCTTAAAAAAAAAAAAAAGGAAAGAAAACAGAACACTAGCCGCCGGTCTAGAATCACAGAATCCTATTGTTAGACAGTACCTTGGAGGTTATCTAGCTTTGATAACATGATGGCTATGCAAAAAGACTCTCCTGCCTGAGGCTCCAAAGTCCCAGGTTCAATTCCCCCGCACCACCATAAGCCAGAGCTGAGCAGTGCTCTGGTTAATAAAGAAAACAGAAGAAGGAGAAGAGAAAAATCTGGTACAACATTCTGAGCGATGGCTTTCACCACCTCCTTGTCCATATTCAGAGCCTAAAAATGTAGTGTTGCAACTGAGTCAAAATTTTCTCACTGATGTGCTCGCTTCGGCAGCACATATACTAGAATTTGTCTCACCAAAACTTCTACTCATTGACTCTGCTATCTAGAGTTTTAAAGTCACTTCCATTCCCTCTGCCCACCTTGGAATTTGTTCAGTCAGCTTTTAAAAATAAACCCAAATAAAAATAGCAAGCACTTATTCTGAGTACTGACTATGTGCCAGGCACTGGACTATTTTATATGAACTATCTTATTTATTTTGTGACTATGAGTATCAATTCTGGAGCCAGACTGTCTGAATTAGAAGACTAGCTTTGTCTTTTACTGGCTACATGTCATTAGCAAAACCTTAGAATCTTTCTCTGTCTTTGTTCCTCAGCTGTTAAAAAAAAAAAAAGTGGGGGAGGTCGGGCGGTGGCGCAGTGTGTTAAGCGCACGTGGCGCAAAGCGCAGGGACCGGCATAAGGATCCCGGTTCGAGCCCCCGGCTCCCCACCTGCAGGGGAGTCGCTTCACAGGCGGTGAAGCAGGTCTGCAGGTGTCTGTCTTTCTCTCCTCTCTCTCTCTGTCTTCCCCTCCTCTCTCCATTTCTCTCTGTCCTATCCAACAACAAAGCAACGTCAACAATGGCAATAATAACCGCAACGAGGCTGCAACAACTAGGGCAACAAAAAGGGGGGAAAATGGCCTCCAGGAGCGGTGGATTCATGGTGCAGGCACCGAGCCCAGCAATAACCCTGGAGGGGAAAAGAAAAAAAAAAAGTGGGGTGGTGGGGTGGTTTATTAATAATAATCATGCCTATGTGATGGAGTTGTTTGGAAAGTGAAATGCAGGTGGAGGGTAGATAGCATAATGGTTATACAAACAGACTCTCAAGTCTGAGGCTCCAAAGTCCCAGGTTCAATCCCCCAGCAACATCATAAGCCAGAGCTGAAGAGTGCTCTGGTAGGGGGGAAAAAAAAAGGGAGGGAAGGAGGGAAGGAGGGAAGGAGGGAAGGAGGGAAGGAGGGAAGGAAGGAAGGAAGGAAGGAAGGAAGGAAGGAAGGAAGGAAGGAAGGAAGGAAGGAAGGGGCTGGGTGGTAGTGGCTGCAGGTTAAGTGCACGTGGCGCAAAGTGACCGGCATAAGGATCCCGGTTCGAGCCCCCGGCTCCCCACCTGCAGGGGAGTCGCTTCACAGGTGGTGAAGCAGGTCTGCAGGTGTCTGTCTTTCTCTCCCCCTCTCTGTCTTCCCCTCCTCTCTCCATTTCTCTCTGTCCTATCCAACAACGGCAGCAATGGCAACAATAACAATAGAAAGGGCAAGAAAATAGGAAAAATGGCCTCCAGGAGCAGTGGATTCATAGTGCTGGCACAGAGCCCCAGCAATAACCCTGGAGGCAAAAAAAAAAAAAAAAGAAAGAAAAGAAAAGAAAGAGAAATGCTAGTATACGTGAAGAGTTTAACCACCTGGAACATAATAAAGAATAGAAAAATAGTGTACTACTTGCTGTTATTACCATTGCTATTATCATTTCACTTGATAGCTAAGGATACACAAGTTTAGTAAAGAGGTTAGTTAGGAAATGGAAGTAGAAGATTTTTCTCCCTTTTAAAAAATATTTTATTTATTTATTTACTGGGTAAATACGGAGAGAACTTGACAGAGATGGGGAAGACAGAGATGGACAGAGACAGAGAGACATTTGCAGGGCTGCTTCACCACTGGTGAAACTTCCCCACACACAGACCCCACCGTACTGCAGGTGGGGACCAGGGGCTTTTGCTCACCATACCATAAACTCTCCACCAGGGGCGCCCCCACCCAGCCCCCTGCCCCAAGGCCTGGTCTTCCTTCTATAGTTGTGCGCTGACTGAATGGTTCTAGGCGTCAAGGTGGCCGCTTCTGTGACTGTTGCTCTAGTCTGAAGTCAGCAGGCCCGGCACTACAGAAGAGATGAGTGAATATAATAGAGAAAAGAGGATAAAACGGAAACGTGTCTAGACTGGGAGGGGGAGCCGGTGAGAATGACCCTGACCCTACCCTGGCGTCTCCTCTCGCCATGCCCTCAACATCACTGGTCGGAGTTCTTCTGGATAAGCTGCCTCTTTCATTATTTTTTAGAAGCCATGTAAGATGCCATTCAGGGAGTCGGGCGGTAGCGCAGCGGGTTAAGCACAGGTGGTGCAAGGCACAAGGACAGGCGTTAAGGATCCTGGTTAGGCCCCCGGTTCCCCACCTGCAAGGGAGTCGCTTCACAGGCGGTGAAGCAGGTCTGCAGGTGTCTGTCTTTCTCTTCCCCTCCTCTCTCCATTTCTCTCTGTCCTATTCAGGAACACCGACATCAATAACAACAATAATAACTATAGCAATAAAACAAGGGCAACAAAAGGGAATAATAAACATTTTTTGTATTTTATTTATTCTCTTTTGTTGCCCTTGTTTTTTTTATTGTTGTAGTTATTATTGTTGTTGTCACTGATGTCGTTGTTGTTGGATAGTGTTAGCGAGCATAAATCAAACCACCATCCACTGTAAGGAAGCAAAGATGTTTATTGACGAATTGCAATCCGGGCCGAGATGGTGACTGGTGTTAGTCTACCAAGCTCGGCCCCGAACAGGGCTCAAACCATACAATTTATAGGAATTCAGACTACACTCAGGGAGGGGGAGCACATCACCTTATCAACCTACATCCAATAACAGGCTATAGCAAACACAAGATCCAATCATTTCAAACTTAGCAAAAGCATGATCCATTCAAAGCAAAGCGCGGGCTAGTTTCAAATATAGTAAGATCACACAACCAATAGAATTCAACCAGGCACATCCTCCTGCCATCGGCTATGACCACCCATCCGGTAGACAGCACACCACAAAGTCTGTTCAAAGGTCCTGATAAGGCTTGTCCTCAGGCAGGGTCCTTTGAACAATGGGTGGCCTTAACTGATTAGGTCCTGCTTATTCAAGGGGGAAGAGGCAAGGAATTTTACACCTCATACTACAAGCAACTCATACTAAAAGCACTTAACAAACAACTGCATAAAAAGGGAATTTCAAGGCTACTGCCTTTTACAGATAGGACAGAGAGAAATGGAGAGAGGAGGGGAAGACAGAGAGGGGGAGAGAAAGACAGACACCTGCAGACCTGCCTCACCGCCTGTGAAGTGACTTCCCTGCAGGTGGGGAGCCGGGGGCTCGAACCAGGATCCTTCAGCCAGTTCTTGTGCTTTGCACCATGTGCGCTTAACCCGCTGCACTACCACCCGACTCCCAAATAAACATTTTTTTTTAAAGTTAAAAAAAAATTCCATTCAATGTTCAGTCAGGAAGAGCTTAGTGGCTTTGCTTAATTTGGAGAACTGCATTGTTAGGGGAATTCTGTCACTAGGTAAATGTTGTGGAGTGTAACTACACAAACCTAGATAGTGTAGCTTACTTCCCACCTAGAGCAGAGAGCAGAGCTACGCCTATTTTCTGTTTCCTGTTCATTCATCACTTTGTTCTCCTTTATTTTTTGTTGCCTTTCAGCCACCAACCTGACTTCCGACATCACTAGTGTATCCTGGATCCTTGCCTCCCCAGAGCCCTGTCCCACTAGGGAAAGCCAAAAACAGGCTGTTGGTGTGGATCCACCTGCCAACACCCATGTCCAGCGAAGAAGCAGTGACAGAAGCCAGAACTCCCATCTTTGGCAAAAAGAATTATGGTCCATACTCCCAGAGGGGGAGAAATGACAGGGGGAAGATGACCAGAGGGCTCAGAGCTCCAACTCCATCAGGAAACAGAGAGGAGGAAGGGAGGAGTGACATTTGGATGACTTGGAAAGGAAGAAAAGACGGGATCTTAAAAAAAAAAAAAAAAAAGACGAACATACAAATTTAGATAGAATGTTGTAGAAATAATGGTTAAGCCCTCTGTACAACCTTTTGAGAACGGCCGTAGCTTCCAATGGAGAGAATGGGGATCCAGAACTCTGGTGGTGGGAAATGTACACAGTTGTACCCATTATCTTAAAATTTTGTAAATCAATATTAAATCACTAATAAATAAAAGAAAAGAAGAAAGAATGGTAGGACATTGATACAACTTATTGGACTCAAATTTTTTTTGCCTCCAGGGTTATCAATGGGGCTCAGTGTCTCCACTACGAATCCACTGCTCCTAGAGGCCATTTTTCTCATTGTTGGTGTTGCTATTGTTGTTATTGCTGTTGTTGGATAGGGCAGAGAAAAATTGAGAGAGGAGAGGAAAACAGAGGGGGAGAGAAAGACAGACACCTTGCAGACCTGCTTCACCGCCTGTGAATCGACCCCCCCTGCAGGTGGGGAGCCGGGGGTGGGGGGGTCCCAACCCGGATCCTTGTGCTGGTCCTTGGGATTCGAGCCACGGCGCTGAACCTGCTGCACTGCAGCCCTGCCACCGCCTTTTTTACTTTTCTTTGTCAGAGCACTGATCAGCTCTGGTTTATGGTGGTGGAGGGGGGATTTGAACCTGGATTGAAAGTCTCTTTGCATAACCATTCATTATGCTATCTACCCTTCACTCTCCTTCTCTGACTCCCTGTCCTCAATTTCTTACTGTCCTATCCAATAAAACAGAAAGAATAGCCACAACAGGGGCAACAAAAAGGGAAAAAATGGCCTCCAGGAGCGGTGGATTCAGTGCAGGCACCGAGCCCCAGCGATAAGCCTGGAGGCAATAAATAAATAAATAAATAAATAAATAATCAGTCTTCTGGTGACTCTCAACTCCGCTGAGAAATTTATTAAGACTACAGAAGTTTGGAGGCCGGGTGGTGACCTACCTAGTTGAAAGCACTTATTATGATGCACAAAGACCCAGGTTTGAGCCCCCAGGCCCCACCTGCAGGGGTAAAACTTTGCAAGTGGTGAGGCAGTATTGCAGGTGTCTCCCTGTCTTTCTCTATTACCCCATCCCTCTCAGTTTCTGGCTGCTTCTATCCAGTAAATAAAAGATAATAAGATAACAAATCAACATTTAAGACTGAAGAATGGTGAGTCCGGCGGTAGCGCAGCAGGTTAAGCGCACATGGCATAAAGCACAAGGGCCGACTTAAGGATCCGAGTTCGAGCCCCCGGCTCCCCACCTGCAGGGGAGTCACTTCACAGGCGGTGAAGCAGGTCTGCAGGTGTCTGTCTTTCTCTCCCCCTCTCTGTCTTCCCCTCCTCTCTCCATTTCTCTCTATCCTAACAATGACAACAATAACAGCAACAACAATGAAAAACAACAAGTGCAACAAAAGGGAAAATACATAAATATTTAAAATTTTTTAAAAAATACTGAAGACTGGATGTATTTTACCCATAGCTAAAATACATAGTGATTCAAGCAAGTCTTGAATGTTGATTTATTATTTTAGCATCAAAACACTATGTTTAAGGATACATTTGAAGCCCCGTCTGACTCGTCACAGACCAGGTATCTACGGGCTGTGTGTCAGCTGCAGGATAAAGAGCCCAGCATGTGCATTATGCACAAGTGGAAACCGAGCCCCAGCAGATCAGGGGAAACTGTTTGAGTCATCGCGCCAGCACCAGCGCCAGCACAACCGAAGATGATACTTCCACAGCACGGCTTTTCCTATAGGCTGAACTTCACAAGAAGTGTAGAAGACAACTTCTGTGTGCAAGGTATCCTCCTGTGCTCTCCCTCTCCCTCTCCCTCTCCCTCTCCCTCTCTCCCTCTCCCTCTCTTCCTCTCCCTCTCCCTCTCTCCCTCTCTCCCTCTCCCTCTCTCCCTCTCCCTCTCCCTCTCTCCCTCTCCCTCTCTCCCTCTCCCTCTCTCCCTCTCCCTCTCTCCCTCTCCCTCTCTCCCTCTCTCCCTCTCCCTCTCTCCCTCTCTCCCTCTCCCTCTCCCTCTCCCTCTCCCTCTCTCCCTCTCCCTCTCCCTCTCTCCCTCTCTCCCTCTCCCTCTCCCTCTCCCTCTCTCCCTCTCTCCCTCTCCCTCTCCCTCTCCCTCTCTCCCTCTCCCTCTCTCCCTCTCTCCCTCTCCCTCTCCCTCTCTCCCTCTCCCTCTCTCACTCTCTCCCTCTCTCCCTCTCCCTCTCTCCCTCTCTTCCTCTCCCTCTCTCCCTCTCTCCCTCTCCCTCTCTCCCTCTCCCTCTCCCTCTCTCCCTCTCCCTCTCTCCCTCTCCCTCTCTCCCTCTCCCTCTCTCCCTCTCCCTCTCCCTCTCTCCCTCTCTCCCTCTCCCTCTCTCCCTCTCTCCCTCTCCCTCTCCCTCTCTCTCTCCCTCTCTCCTCCTCTCCTCTCCCTCTCCTCCCTCTCCCTCTCCCTCTCCCTCTCTCCCTCTCCCTCTCCCTCTCTCCCTCTCCTCTCTCCTCTCCCTCTCCTCTCTCCCTCTCCCTCTCTCCCTCTCCCTCTCTTCCTCTCCCTCTCCCTCTCTTCCTCTCCCTCTCCCTCTCTCCCTCTCTCCCTCTCCCTCTCTCCCTCTCTCTCTCCCTCTCTCCCTCTCCCTCTTCCTCTCTTCCTCTCTCTCTCTCTCTCCCTCTCCCTCTCCCTCTCCCTCTTTCTCTCTTCCTCTCCCTCTCCCTCTCCCTCTCCCTCTCCCTCTCTTTCTCTCTTCCTCTCCCTCTCCCTCTCCCTCTCCCTCTCCCTCTCCCTCTCCCTCTCCCTCTCCCTCTCCCTCTCCCTCTCCCTCTCCCTCTCACTGTAACACAAAAGAGAAAGAAGCTGATCTGTGGTGTCTGTGTAAGGCAGGCTTGTCAGATTTCCATGGTGCCAAGCCGACGGGGACAGTGGCAGAATTATCCTGTGGGCCAGAGAGAAGGAGAATCAACTGCCTTCTAAGAAGTCTGCCTTGAGGATGGTCTTGAATTCATGAGTGGAAGCCAAAGGGAGCCACAGGGGCCAAGTCCTGGCCTCAGGCTTGCTAGCCAAGGCAAGGGCACAGAGAGTTCATGTCAAGTCTACCCCATCCACTCTCCCGCTGCTCTCCTGTCTGCTCTCCTCAGGCTCTGCGTCTTCCCTGTTTCTTTCCTTTAGACTCTTTGCCATGGAATATTTGATACTAATGTCCTAGGATTCCATCGTATCAAGATGTGGCAATATTGGTATTAAGGAATTTAAAAATCTCAATGAAATACACAGTTAAACATGAGATTAGCAATAAAAGAGACAGGGGCCAGACGGTGGTGCACCTGGTTGAGTACACATGCTACAACGCTCAAGGACCCGGGTTCAAGCCCCTGGTCCCCACCTGCAGGGAGAAAGCTTCATGAATGGTGAAGCAGGGCTACAGGTGTCTCTCTGTCTCTCTCCCTCTCTATCTCCCCTCCCTTCTCAGTTTTTCTCTGTCTCTATCTAATAAATAAATAGATAAAAAATTAAAATAAAATAATAAAAGATACAGAATGAAAAGCGCACTGTTGTAAAATTTATTCAAGAACCCAAGTTTTTTTTTAAAAAACCAGAATACTGCTCAGCCCTGGTATGGTGGTGCAGGGTATTGAACCTAGGAATTCGGAGCCTCAGGTATGAGAGGCTATTTATGCAAATGTCTATTTGCATAAACATTATGCTATCTAACCCCAACCTCCCCACCCCACTCCCACCACTGAACCCAAGGTTTTTTTAAATTTTTATTTATAAACGGAAATACTGACAAGTCCATAGGATAAGAGGGGTACAATTCCACACAGCTCCCACCACCAGAACTCCATATCCCGTCCCATCCTCTGCTTGCTTCCCTATTATTTATCCCTCTGGGAGTATGGACCCAGGATCATTATGAGATGCAGAGGGTGGAAGGTCTGGCTTCTGTAATTGCTTCCCCACTAAACATGGTCATTGACAGGTCGATCCATACTCCCAGCCTGTCTCTCTCTTCCCCTAGTGGGGCGGGGTTCTGGGGAGGAGAAGATCAAGGACACATCTGTGAGTTCACCTGCCCAGGGAAGTTAGGTTGGCATCATGGTAGCCAATTGGAACCTGGTGACTAAAAAAAGAGTTAAGATATGTGGTCTGAGAGGTGGCGCAGTGGATAAAGCATTGGACTCTCAAGCATGAGGTCCTGAGTTCAGTCCCTGGCAGCACATGTACCAGAATAATGTCTGGTTCTTCCTCTCTCTCTCTCTCTCTCCTATCTTTCTCATAAACAAATAAAAAAATCTTTTTAAAAATTAATTTAAAAAATTAAGATATAAAACAGTTGAGAGTCGGGCGGTAGCACAGCAGGCTAAGTGCAGGTGGTGCAAAGCACAAGGACCGGCATAAGGATCCTGGTACAAGTCCCCGGCTCCCCACCTGCAGGGGAGTCGCTTCACAGGCGGTAAAGCAGGTCTGCAGGTGTCTGTCTTTCTCTCCTCCTCTCTGTCTTCCCCTCCTCTCTCCATTTCTCTCTGTCCTATCCAACAACAATGGTATCAATAACAACAATAATAATAACTACAACAATAAAAAACAAGGGCTACAAAAGGGAATAAATAAATAAAAAACAAAAAAGATATAAAACAGTCTATGGCCATACCACTCTGAACACGCCCGATTTCATCTGATCTCAGAAGATATAAAACAGAGGGGCCGGGTGGTGGCGCACCTGGTTGAGTACACATGTTACAATGTGCAAGGACCCGGGTTCCAGCCTCTGGTCCCCACCTACAGGGGGAAAGCTAGCAGGGCTGTAGGTGTCTGTCTCTCTCCCTCTCTCCCACCCCCTTCCCTCTTGATTTCTGAGTGTCTCTATCCAATAAACAAAGATAATTTTAAAAAGTTTAAAAAAAAGATATACAGCAGAACAAATTGTTGACTTATAATGAACCTAAAGGCTGGAATATTGCAGATGAAGATTTGGGGTCTCCGTTTTGGAAATAGCTAGTAGGTCTATTTTAGGTATAGTCCAAAGGAGCAACCCAAGATTATTTTTTAAACATTTTACTTGTTTTTATTTCAGCTTTTAAAATATTTATTATTTTATTCCCTTTTGTTGCCCTTGTTTTATTGTTGTTATTATTGCTGTTATTGTTGATGTTTATCATTGACAGAGAGAAATGGAGAGAGGAGGGGAGGACAGAGAGGGAGAGGGAAAGACAGACACCTGCAGACCTGCTTCACCACTTGTGAAGCGACTCCCTGCAGGTAGGGAGCCGGGGGCTTGAACCGGGATCCTTAAGGCAGTCCTTGCATTTCACGCCACATATGCTTAACCCACTGCGCTACCGCCCAACTCCCGCAACCCAAGATTTTTTAAAAGTATTTTACTATACTTATTGGATAGAGACAGTCAGAAATTGAGAGGGAAGGGGGTGATAGGGAGGGAGAGAGACAGAGAGACACCTGCAGCCCCGCTTCACCACTCGTGAAGCTTTCCCCCTGCAGGTGGGGGCCAGGGGCTCGAACCTGGGTCCTTGTGCACTGTAATGTGTGCGCTTAACCAGGTGCGCCACCACCCGGCCCCCCAAACTAAGATATTCTTTTTAATTATTTTATATTTATTTATTTTCCCTTTTGTTGCCCTTGTTTTTTATTGTTGTTGTAGTTATTATTGTTGGTTTTTGTTTGTTTTTAATTTTTAATTTATTCCTTCTTGTTGGTTTATTGTTGTTGTTATTGATGTCGTCATTGTTGGATAGGACAGAGAGAAATGGAGACAGGAGGGGAAGACAGAGAGGGGGAGAGAAAGACAGACACCTGCAGACCTGCTTCACCGCCTGTGAAGTGACTCCCCCGCAGGTGGGGAGCCTAGGGTTCAAACTGGGATCCTTATGCCGGTCCTTGTGCTTTGTGCCACGTGCGCTTAACCCGCTGCGCTACCTCCCAACTCCCCCAGCCCAAGATTTTTGAGTGGGGCTATTTTAATAAGATATTCTGGTAAAGAGGAGCCAGAAGCGACATATTAAACAGTTACTTCCTTTTCTTAGTAAGGGGAATTCATGCAACTGAGTAGTTCTTAGGGTCCATTTGTACAGGTCTCGAAATGAGGTCTCTCAATTTTCTCCAGACTGGAGGAACAGTGATTAATTCTGAGACACTGCAGACGGATATGCATGTAAACATATGTGGGTAGAAGCCGGAAGGCTAAGGAATGTGATTACAGTCATTATGCCTGGCATACAACTTATTTACTTATTTATTTCTCCAGAGCTAATCATCATAACATCAGAAACAAATGCCGAGAGACTATGCCTTGCTCCAAGAACAGTTTTGATCATATTAATGACTTTGCTAAACAAATGCAGATACAACAAAAATAAATCAAGCCATGTTTCAGTTCCAATGAAAAGGCAGTGTTTACCCAATGTGGGTGGGGGGGTCCCAGTAGCAAGGGAAATCTTATTTTTCAAGCTTCTAAAGGAAGTCTATCCATGAAGAGTCAAGATGAAAAACTAAAACTTCTAGAAAAACAGAGAGAACAGAGCAGAGTGGTAATTCAGGAAATGTTAGAATCATTTAAAAGCTAAGAAAATGCCTCGCCTCACTGATTCTCTGGAACAATGTGGTGAAATTGTTTGAGAAGAATTCACCTCACGCTTAGTCACTTGTACAGCCATGGAGCAAGGAATGCCAAGACTTCATATAAGATGATGTCTTTGGAAGCAAAGACTAGTCAGACATGTTTCCAGATAGAAATAAGAAGAAAGAAAGAAAGGAAGAAAGAAAGAAAGAAAGAAAGAAAGAAAGAAAGAAAGAAAGAAAGAAAGAAAGGGGAAAGAAAAGAAGAAGAAGTAGAGACTGCTCTGACATGGGGAAGATTCAGTCTGCCAGCAGAAAGAAGACATGTAATTATTGGGCCCTTGTGAAATAAAAACTCATAGTCTGGGGTGGGGGGGGGGAGATACACTTTACAAAGCCTGAGGTCACGGGTTCGAACCCAGCGCCACAACATGAGCAGAAGCAAAGAATGCCCATGTTTGTGGGAGCAGCACCACGGGATCTCACTTTTCTCTGTTTCTCTTTTTTTCTTCTTTCTACCGCTCCCTAAAAGAAAGAACAACAACAACAACAAAAAGCTGGCCGTTGGGCAGTGGCACACCCAGTTAGTGCACCTAGTACTAAAGCACAAGGACTCAGGTTCGAGTTTCGGGCTCCCCACCTGCAGGGAGGAAGCTTCACAAGTGGTGAAGCAGGTCTGCAGGTGTCTGTCTTTCTCTCTCCCCTTCTTTTCTCAATGTCTCTCTGTCCTGTCCAATAAAATGGGATTTGCAGTGGATTTGTAGCTGGCAGTGAGTCCCACTGAAAAATAATCCTGGAGGCAAAAAAAAAAAAAAAAAAAAGACCCTAACCCAAGGGAGATGCTTAGAAGTGGCATCATGCATGTGCAAGGCCCTGGGTTCATCCCCAAGCTGCTGCCACACTCCTTTACCATCATCCTTTTCTGTGGCAAATGCTATTAAAAATCAAGCCCCCTAATCTCCAGCCCCAATTTGATGATCACCTCTAAACCACTTCTTCCTTCCTTCCTTCCTTCCTTCCTTCCTTCCTTCCTTCCTTCCTTCCTTCCTTTTTTTCCTCCTGGGCTATTGCTGGGGCTGAGTGCCTGCACTACAAATCCACTTCTCCTGGTGGCCCTTTTTTTCCATTTTGTTGCCCTTGTTATTGTGTTATTTGTTGTTGTTGGATAGGACAGAGAGAAATGGAGAGAGGAGGGGAAGACAGAGAGGGAGAGAGAAAGACAGACACCTGCAGACCTGCTTCACCGCCTGTGAAGCGACTCCCCTGCAGGTGGGAAGCTGGGGGCTCGAACCGGGGCGCTTTTGTGAGTCCTTGCACTTCAGGCCATATGTGCTTGACCCACTGTGCTATCATCCGGCTCCCCTTTCTTTCGTTTTTAATTACTTTTACTGGGAGGAGGGTTGTGGTTTACAGTATAGTCTTTAACACACAGACACAACCTCAACCTCTTGTTTCTAGACACACCAGGGCTCTAATGTCCCTTCCCCTCCTTGTTCAGAGTCCTTTGCTCTGGTGCACTACAACACACCCAGTCTACGTTTTAAGGTATGTTTTCCCTGATTGTTCTTTGTTCTCAAGATCCACATGTAAGACAGCTCATTCAGTATTGGTCTTGCTCTTTCTGGCTTGTCTCACTCAGCATGATGCTTTAGAGACACATGCACCCCTGTGCTCACAGCTGCTTTATTCACAAGAGCCGAAGAGTGCAAGCAGCCTAGATGCCCGTCATCAGATGACTGGGTAAAGAAGTTATGGGATAGATAGTTCATGGAATACTACTCTGCTGTCAAAAAGATGACATTGTGTCCTTTGGGACAAAATGGATGGAATTGGAGGTGATTATGCTTAGTGAAGTACGTAAAAAGATGAAAGACAACTGCCAGATGGTTTCACTCATATGTGGAATCTAGAGATGTTCATTTACATGAACTTGCCAAAAAAAAAAAAAAAAAAAGTCCGAACGGAAAAGAAGTAAGCCAACAAGCAAACTGTAAGACTTATAAAACTCGGGCGGCTCTCTTTGGGAGGTGGGAGGGTTGGATACAGAACTTTAGTTGTGGGTTTGGTATGGAACTATAAATTTTAATCTTAAAATCTTGTAGCAAACTATTAATAACAAAATTTTTTTAAATGACTGAGAAAAAGCAAACAAAATATATTTAAATGAAACGAATCCAATTACAAAGAAGACTAAAGCAAGTATAAACCTATGGGACTACATCAAATTAAAAAGCTTCTTCACAGCAAAAGAAACCACTACCCAAACCAAGAGACCCCTCACAGAATGGGAGAAGATCTTTACATGTCATACAGCAGATAAGAGTTTAATAACCAACATATATAAAGAGCTTGCCAGACTCAACAACAAGACAACAAATAACCCCATCCAAAAATGGGGGGAGGACTTGGACAGAATATTCACCACCGAAGAGTACCCAAAGGCCGAGAAACACATGAAAAAATGCTCCAAGTCTCTGATTGTCAGAGAAATGCAAATAAAGACAACAATGAGATCTCACTTCACTCCTGTGAGAATGTCATACATCAGAAAAGGTAACAGTAGCAAATGCTGGAGAGGGTGTGGGGTCAAAGGAACCCTCCTACACTGCTGGTGGGAATGTCAATGGGTCCAACCTCTGTGGAGAACAGTCTGGAGAACTCTCAGAAGGCTAGAAATGGACCTACCCTTTGACCCTGCTATTCCTCTCCTGGGGATAGATCCTAAGGAACCCAACACATCCATCCAAAAAGATCTGTGTACACATATGTTCTTGGCAGCACAATTTGTCATAGCCAAAACCTGGGAGCAACCCAGGTGTCCAACAACAGATGAGTGGCTGAGCAAGTTGTGGTCTATATACACAATGGAATACTACTCAGCTGTAAAAAATGGTGACTTCATCGTTTTCAGCTGATCTTGGATGGACCTTGAAAAAAAGTCATGTTGAGTGAAATAAGTCAGAAACAGAAGGATGAATATGGGATGATCTCACTCTCAGGCAGAAGTTGAAAAACAAGATCAGAAACGAAAACACAAGTAGAACCTGAAATGTAATTGGCATATCGCACCAAAGTAAAAGACTCTGGGGTGGGAGTGGGTGGGTGGGGAGAATAGAGGTCCATGAAGGATGATAAATGACATAGTGGGGGTTGTATTGTTAAATGGGAAACTGGGGAATGTTATGCATGTACAAACTATTGTATTTACTGTTGAGTGTAAAACATTAATTCCCCAATAAAGAAATTAAAAAAAAATATATATATATATATTTTAAAAATATGCCTTTGAGTTCTGACCACTGTATTGCAAAGAAGATGATCTCAGCATTTTTAACCGCTGCATAATACTCCATTGTGTATATGTAACTTCCTTATTGGGCATCTGGGTTGCTTCTGAGTTTGAGCTATTACAGGGGAGTTGCTTCACAGGCGGTGAAGAAGGTCTGCAGGTGTCTATCTTTTTCCCCCCTCTGTTTTCCCCTCCTCTCTCCATTTCTCTCTGTCCTATCCAACAACAAACAACATCAACAATGGCAATAATAATAACCACAACGAGGCTACAACAACAAGGGCAACAAAAGGAGGAAAAAATGGTCTCCAGGAGCGGTGGATTCATGGTGCAGGCACCGAGCCCAGCAATAACCCTGGAGGGAAAAAAAAAAATAGATGAACTCCAGAAAACAGTTGAGGGGAGAGAGAATAGAATCAATGAAGCTGAAGACAGAATTAGCAAGATCGAGGATGAATTAGAGACAACTAAAAAAGAAGAGATCTCAAAAAGAGATTAAGAGATACTGAAAACAACAACAAAGACCTATGGGATGACTTCAAAAGAAATAACATATGTATCATTGGCTTCCCAGGGATGAGAGGATTTCTAGAGGATTGTATAGTTCATTCCTTGTCAGCCTTTTTCAGATGGAAGAGCTGAGAGTTGATGACACTTGTCCTTGTTCCAGGACCTCTTAGCAGGGCTGGAACAAGCACAGAATTCCCAGTCAGGAGTCACTTTACCGAAATCCCAGAGGATTTCTCCTCTAAAGTCAGTACCCCATTCTTTTTAAAAATATGTATATATATATTTAATTTATTTGTGAGAAAAATAGGAGGAGAGAGAAAGAACCAGACATCACTCTGGCATATGTGCTGCTGGAGATGAAACTTGGGAACTCATGCTTGAGGGTCCAAAGCTTTACCACTGTGTCACCTCCCAGACCACTGTACCCCGTTCTTGCATTGTAGAGGGTCCCAGGTTGTAAGGATAAGAAAAGCCAGTGGCATCAATAGTTCAGGTAAAGTGTGGCCAAGGGCACAGAGCCTGGGACCACACTGGCATGACAGGAATCCTGTCTTCCTCAATTACTAGTACTGTGGCTGAGGGCAAGTGATTCCAACCTTCTGTGAAGTTATAATTAACCTGATTGCAAATATTTCAATGTATTTGTAATGTGCTTGACTCTATCAGGCAGAGTCTGCACTAGATGCAAATGAATCAGAAATCATTTATATAATTAGGTGTCTCATTATTGTTAATAATTATTCCTGAAAGGCATCTTCTGAGGATGGAGCATAATTTGAGGATATAGCTTTGCCAATTTAAGAATATTTAGAAATGTCACGGCTGGGTGGTGGTGCACCTGGTTGAGTGCACATGTGACAGTGTGTAAGGAGCTGGGTTTGAGTCCCCGATCCCCACCTGCATGGGGAAAGCTTTGCAAGTGGTGAGACACACACACACACACACACACACACACACACCTTTTCCTCTTGCTGTCTGGCTGTTTCTATCTAATAAATAATAATAATAACAACAGTAGAGTACTTAGGAATGTCTACATTCTGGTTCCCCTTCTTCCCCTTCTTCCCCTTCTTCCCCTTCTTCTTTTAGGTCTTTCCTATTTTAAGAATCTTGAGAAATCCGAGTTTTCTTCCTTTATCCATCCTGCTCTTATATCAGGCCAAGAAGACACGCTTCTAGAGCTATAATCTTGAGGATAGAAACCGGGGCAAAGGTTGGGTCTTAGCCATATCCCCAGGACCCAGCCTAGTTCTTCCCTGAAACGAATAAATGGGTAGGGTGAATGCAGTTGTAGCTCAAGACTGGGAAACACCTGGAGAGTCATCAGAGTTCTGGAAATGGACCTGGATCATGACCCAGCAATCCCTCTCTTAGATTTACCCAGGAGAAACGAAAACACTTGCCTGAAGAGACCTCTGCACACCAGCATTCACTGTAGCATGAGGGAGGTGGGCAGCCGGGGGCTCGAACCGGGATGCTTAGGCTGGTCCCTGTGCTTTGCGCCACCTGCGCTTAACTCACTGCGCCACCGCCCAACCCCTGGAGTTCATCTATTTTGTTACCCTGTTCTGATAACATTTTAGCTTATTCAACTAGTTGTGTTCTTAGCTCAGCTATTTCAGCTTTCAGCACTCTGATAACCTTGAGATAATTAGTGTTTTCTTCCAGGGCCTCATTTGTTGTTTCTGCATTTCTGATGACAAATCTTTGAAACTCTTTTATTTTAAATTTATTTCTTTATTGGGGAATTAATGTTTTACATTCAACAGTAAATACAACAGTTTGCACATGCATAACATTCTCCAGTTTCCCATTTAACAATACAACCCCCACTATGTCATTTATCATCCTTCATGGACCTCTATTCTCCCCACCCACACACCCCAGAGTCTTTTACTTTGGTGCAATACGCCAATTCCATTTCAGGTTCTACTTGTGTTTTCTCTTCTGATCTTGTTTTTCAACTTCTGCCTGAGAGTGAGATCATCCCATATTGATCCTTCTGTTTCTGACTTATTTCACTCAACATGACTTTTTTTCAAGGTCCATCCAAGATCAGCTGAAAACGATGAAGTCACCATTTTTTACAGCTGAGTAGTATTCCATTGTGTATATAAACCACAACTTGCTGAGCCACTCATCTGTTGGACACCTGGGTGGCTCCCAGGTTTTGGCTATTACAAATTGTGCTGCCAAGAACATATGTGTACACAGATTTTTTTGGATGGATGTGTTGGGTTCCTTAGGATCTATCCCCAGGAAAGGAATAGCAGGGTCATAGGGTAGGTCCATTTCTAGCCTTCTGAGAGTTCTCCAGACTGTTCTCCACAGAGGTTGGACCCATTGACATTCCCACCAGCAGTGTAGGAGGGTTCCTTTGACCCCACACCCTCTCCAGCATTTGCTACTGTTACCTTTTCTGATGTATGACATTCTCACAGGAGTGAAGTGGTATCTCATTGTTGTCTTTATTTGCATTTCTCTGACAATCAGAGACTTGGAGCATTTTTTCATGTGTTTCTCGGCCTTTTGGATCTCTTCGGTGGTGAATATTCTGTCCAAGTCCTCCCCCCATTTTTGGATGGGGTTATTTGTTGTCTTGTTGTTGAGTCTGGCAAGCTCTTTATATATGTTGGTTATTAAACTCTTATCTGCTGTATGACATGTAAAGATCTTCTCCCATTCTGTGAGGGGTCTCTTGGTTTGGGTAGTGGTTTCTTTTGCTGTGAAGAAGCTTTTTAATTTGATGTAGTCCCATAGGTTTATACTTGCCTTAGTCTTCTTTGTAATTGGATTCGGTTCATTGAAAATATCTTTAAAATTTATGCGGAAAAGAGTTCTGCCAATATTTTCCTCTAAGTATTTGATAGTTTGTGGTCTAATATCCAAGTCCTTGATCCACGTGGAATTTACTTTTGTATTTGGTGAAATACAGTGATTCAGTTTCAATCTTCTGCATGTTTCAACCCATTGTTTCCAACACCATTTGTTGAAGAGACTCTGCTTTCCCCATGTAATAGTCTGGGCCCCTTTGTCAAAGATTAGATGGCCATAGGTGTGGGGCCTCATTTCTGGGCTCTCAATTCTATTCCACTGGTCAGTGTGTCTATTCATGTTCCAGTACCAAGCAGTTTTGATGACAATGGCCCTATAATACAGTTTGAGATCTGGGAGTGTGATGCCTCCAGTTCTGTTCTTTTTTCTCAAGATTGTTTTGGCAATTCTAGGTCTTTTCTGGTTCCAGATAAACATTTGTAGCACTTTTTCTATTCTCCTAAAAAATGTGCTTGGATCTTGATGGGGATAGCATTAAATTTGTAGATGGCTCTGGGTAATATATTCATTTTGATGATGTTAATTCTTCCAACCCATGAACATGGAATATCTTTCCACTTCTTTGTGTCTTTTTCAATTTCTTTGAGTAGTGACTCATAATTTTCAGTATACAAGTCTTTCACTTCTTTGGTTAGGTTTACTCCTAGATATTTTATTGTTTTTGTTGCTATAGTAAAAGGAATTGATTTCTGGATTTCAATTTCTTCTAACTTAGTGTTTGCATAGAGGAATGCCACTGACTTTTGAATGTTAATTTTATAGCCTGACACCTTACTGTATTGCCTGATGATTTCCAAAAGATTCTTATTGGATTCGTTAGGTTTTTCCATGTATACTATCATGTCATCTGCAAATAAGGAGAGTTTGACTTCTTCTCTTCCAATCTGTATGCCATTAATTCCTTGCTCCTGCCTGATTGCTATGGCAAGAACTTCCAACACTATGTTGAATAGTAATGGTGATAGTGGGCAGCCCTGTCTAGTACCTGATCTGAGGGGAAATGCTTCCAGTTTTTCACCATTGAGTATGATGTTGGCTGTAGGTTTGCGATATATAGACTCCACTATGTTCAGGAATTTTCCATCGATTCCCATTTTTTGTAGTGTTTTGATCATAAAGGGATGTTGTATTTTGTCAAAGGCTTTCTCTGCATCTATTGATATGACCATGTGGTTTTTGGTCTTGCTTTTGTTAATGTGGTGGATCACATTGATTGATTTACGTATATTAAACCAACCTTGCATGCCTGGGATAAACCCCACTTGGTCATGATGAACAATCTTTTTGATATACTGCTGTATCCGGTTGGCTAGAATTTTGTTCAATATTTTCACATCTATGTTCATCAGAGATATTGGTCTGTAGTTTTCTTTCTTGGTTGTGTCCCTGTCTGCTTTTGGTATCAGGGTGATGTTGGCTTCATAGAAGCTGGCAGGGAGTATTCCAGTGTCTTCAATCTTCTGGAAGACTTTTAAAAGTAGAGGTATTAGTTCTTCTTTGAAGGTTTTGTAGAATTCATTTGTAAAACCATCTGGTCCAGGACTTTTATTTTTGGAGAGATTTTTGATAACTGTTTCAATTTCATTAGCTGTGATGGGCCTGTTCATGTTATCCACTTCCTCTTTACTTAGTTTTGGAAGTTGGTAGGTATCTAGGAAATCGTCCATTTCTTCCAGGTTCTCTAGCTGGGTGGCATATAGTTGTTCATAGAAGCCTTGCATGATATGTTGAATTTCTGCAGTGTCTGTTGTGATATCTCCTCTTTCATTTACTATCCGATTTATTTGGGTCTTCTCCCTTTTTTGTTTTGTGAGTCTGGCTAAAGGTTTGTCGATTTTGTTTGCTCTTTTGAAGAACCAACATTTACTTTCGTTGATCTTTTGTATGGTTTTCCTATTCTCAATGTTATTGATTTCTGCCCTAACTTTAGTGATTTCTGTCCTTCTGGTTGCTTTAGGGTTCCTTTGTTGTTCTTCTTCTAGGTCTTTAAGATGTGCAATCAGGCTGTTTATTTGTGCCTTTCCTTGTTTCCTAATGTGTGTTTGTATAGCTATGAACTTCCCTCTTAGGACTGCTTTAGCTGTGTCCCAAATATTTTGATAGCTTGTGTCTTCATTTTCATTGAACTCTTGAAACATTTTGATTTCTTCCTTGATTTCCTCTTTGACCCAGAAGTTGTTAAGAAGTGTACTGTTGAGCTTCCACATTTTGGGACGGTTACTATTCTGTTGTTGATTGTTAAGTGTGAGTTTAATTCCACTGTGGTCTGAGAAAATGCTTGGGATGATTTCAATGCTCTTGGATTGGCTGATGCTGTCTTTGTGGCCTAACATATGGTCTATCCTTGAGAATGACCCATGTGGATTTGAGTAAAATGTGTATTCCAGTTTCTTGGGATGAAGGACTCTGAAAATGTCCTATAGTTCTAGTTTATCTATCTCTTCATTTAGCTCTCTTATGTCTTTATTGATATTCTGCCTGGATGATCTGTCAAGTTGAGAGAGTGGGGTGTTGAAGTCCCCTACTATGATTGTGTTACTGTTAATATATTGCTGTAGCTCTTTCAGTAAAAGTTTGATGTATTTAGATGGCTTCTCATTGGGTGCACAGATGTTAATAATTGTTAAGTCCTCTTGATTGACTGATCCTCTGAGCATTAAGTAGTGTCCATTCCTATCTTTTTTAATCTTATCTATTTTAAAGTCTATTAAGCCAGATATGAGAATAGCTGTTCCTGCCCTTTTTTGTGGGCCATTGGCTTGTATGATAGTTTTCCATCCTTTCACTTTAAGTCTGTGTTTGTCTTGTTGAGTTAGGTGGGTTTCCTGTAGATAGCATATTGTTGGGTTGTGTTTTCTGATCCATCTTCCTACTCTGTGTCTTTTAATAGGTGAATTCAGGCCATTGACATTTATTGATATCAGAGACTGAAGATATTTTAACGCCATTCTTATAGAGTTTTAGAGTGTTTTGATATATGTCCTATTTGTGGTGGTCTGGTTGTTTATAGGAGACCTTTCAGAACTTCTTTCAGGGCAGGCTTGGTGATGGTTGATTCCTTCAACTGTTGCTTGTCTGAGAAGGTTTTGATGCCTCCATCTAGTCTGAATGACAGTCTAGTAGGATATAGTATTCTTGGCTGAAAGCCTTTCTCATTGAGCACTCGATAGATATCTTGCCATTCTCTTCTGGCGTGTAGTGTTTGTATGGAGAAGTCTGCTGCTAATCTTATGGGTTTTCCTTTGTAGGTGACTCTTTGTTTTTCTCTTGCAGCCTTCAGGATCCTTTCTTTATCCTTATTCCTTTCCATTCTAAGTATGATATGTCTTGGTGTCTTTAGGTCTGGGTTAATTCTGTTTGGGACCCTCTGGGCTTCTTGAATCTTTATGTCTTTGATGTTGTCTAGACTAGAGAAGTTTTCAGCTATTATGGCCTGGAAAATGCTTTCTTCCTCTACTTCTCTTTCTTCCTTTGGTATGCCAATAATGTGTATATTGTTTCTTTTGAAGTCATCCCATAGGACTCTGTTGTTGTTTTCAGCATCTCTTAATCTCTTTTTGAGATCTCTTACTTCTTTTTTAGTTGTCTCTAATTCATCCTCAATCTTGCTAATTCTGTCTTCAGCCTCATAGATTCTATTCTCTCTGCCCTCTACTGTTTTCTGGAGTTCATCTATTTTGTTGCCCTGTTTTAGCTTGTTCAGCTAGTTGCATTCTTAGCTCAGCGATTTCAGCTTTCAGCTCTCTAATAACCATGAGATAATTAGTATTTTCTTCCATATTCTCATTCGTTGTTCCTGCATTTCTGATTACGATTTTTTCAAATTCTTTACTCACTCCTGTTATTATTTCCTTAGCTAATGTTGAATGTTGAACTCGTTATTTTGTGCTTCACCCTCTGGAGGACTTTTAGCTGGACTCTTGTCCTGGTTCGATTCTCCAATGTTTTTTCTTGTTGTTTTAATCATTTTATATATTATGTTATGAGTTCCCTTTATCAGTACTTTTCAAATTATTGATCACTTTTGCCTGGATTGACTTGTGTCTAAGTAAGTTAATTAAAGGGTTCACAGTGGTGGAAGTTAACAGTTGTTTCAATCCCTTAGTGGGAGCTCAGTGGTTTAAAAGCCTCTTTTTTAATTCTTCCCTGTAGGCTATGGGAGCCTGAGGGCTTTTAAACTATCAATAGGCTTCTTAGCTTAATCACTGACTCCTGTCCAAGAGATAAAGCAGGGTGTGGCAGAGATAATCCAGTGGTTATGCAAAGAGACTTTCATAGCCCCTCAGCTATGCCACCGAGGCATAGGTCTTCTCCTGAGATTCCTGGTTAAATCTCTGTCCCCTATGGTCCCTCCCTGTCACTGCTCCAGATTCTGAGGGTAGTAGCAATGGAGACTCGGAGTTGCACTTGGTGAGTCTCTGGGGAGTCCTCTCCTCCCTTAAGCTGTCCCGTTATTGGTGGAGCAGACTGGAGGTGGTGTCTCACCTGATAAACTGCTGAACTGTTAGCAGTCACTTAATCTCTCCTTAGGCTCCTCTCTCCTGTCACCAGCCACACGTGTTTGTACTCACCGGTGATTTACTGGGTTCCTGTGGTCATTCTAGTCCTGTGTTTTTTCGGTTCCAGGTGGTCTCCTTTGGTATTCCTAGTTGATCTGGTAGAGGAGAGCTCAAACTCTTTTTTTTTTTTTTACTTTTTTATATTTATTTATTTTCCCTTTTGTTGCCTTTGTTTTTTATTGTTGTTGTAGTTATTGTTGTTGTCACTGATGTCATTGTTGTTAGACAGGACAGAGAAATGGAGAGAGGAGGGGAAGACAGAGGGGGAGAGAGAGACAGACACCTGCAAACCTGCTTCACCACCTATGAAGCGACTCCCCTGCAGGTGGAGAGTTGGGGGTTCAAACCGGGATCCTTATGCCGGTCCTTGTACTTTGTGCCACATGTGCTTAACCCACTGTGCTCCCGCTCGAAGGACTCCCTTCTTTCAAACTCTTTACTCACTCCTTGATTATTTCCTTAACTAGTGTTTGTTTTGTTTTGTTTTTATTTTTGAAACCAGAGCACTGTTCATCTCTGGTTTATGGTGGTGTGGGGGATTGAGCCTGAGACTTTGGAGCTTCAGGCATGAGAATGGTTATGCCTGTTTGCATATCCATTATATTATCTACCCTCCGCCCTATTTCCTTAACTAGTGTTTGGATGTTGACTTCATTATTTTGTGCTTCAACCTTTGGGGGGCTTTTAGCTGGACTCTTGTCCTGGTTCAGTTCTCCAATATTTCTTCTTATTGGTTTAACCATTCTATATAGTATGTTATGAGGTCCCTCTCTCAGTACTTTTCAAATTACTGATCACTCTTGCCTGGATTGACTTGTGTCTAAGTAAGGTAATTAAAGGGTTCACAGTTGTGGAAATTTACAGTTGTTTCAATATTATTTTAATTCCTGAGTTGGAGCTCAGTGGCTTAAAAGCCTCTTTTGTTCTTTTCCTTTCCCTGTAGACTATGGGAGCCTGGCAGCTTTTAAACTATAAGTAGGCTTCTTAGGTTAATCCCTCACTCCTGACCAAGAGACAAAGCAATGTGGGGCAGAGATAATCCGGTGGTTATGCAAAGAGACTCTCACAGCCCACCGCTAGGCCACCAAGGTGTAGATCTTCCCCTGAGTTTCTTGGTTAGTTGTCTGTCCCCCGGTGTCAGCACAGGGCCTCCCCCGCCCTCTGCCACTCTAGCCTGAGGGCAGCAGCAATGGAGACTCACAGTTGCATTTGTTGAGTCTTAGGGGAGTCCTCTCCTCCCTCCAGCCATCTTTTTGATGGAGAAACAGACTGAGGTGGTGTCTCAACTGGTAAACTGCTGGGCTGTTACCAGCCACTAAATCTCTCCCTAGGCTCCTCTCTGTCCACGAGCCACATGTGTTTGCACTCACCAAATTGTGATTTGGTGGGTTCCTGAAGTCGTTCTAGTCCTGTCTTGTTGCAGTCCCAGGTGGTCTCCTTTGGTATTCCTAGTCTGAAATCCTTTCATCACTAACGTTCAAAGTTTTAGTCAAAATAGTCGATCACATTGTAAAGTTTCTAAAGTCCTTCCCATTCTCTCTAGTCTATTGTCTTTGCAACCCTGACACCAATTATAGTGTCTGACATGGAATCTCTGCTTAATAAATGCTTAATGCATTAAAAAAAAAATTCCCCCCCACCCTTTACCAGAGCACTGTTTAGCTCTGGCTTACAGTGGTGCTGGGGAATTGAACTGGGGAACTCAGGGCCTCAGGCATTAAAGTTATTTGCATAAACTTTATGTTGTTTCCCCCCACCCTAGAAGTTTCTATTTTAAATGA
The DNA here is from genome assembly GCF_950295315.1 of Erinaceus europaeus. Classification (NCBI taxonomy): domain Eukaryota; kingdom Metazoa; phylum Chordata; class Mammalia; order Eulipotyphla; family Erinaceidae; genus Erinaceus; species Erinaceus europaeus. The sequence goes on from NC_080172.1 coordinate 5,009,399, forward strand.
AGGAGCACATCATAATTTAAACTGTGTCTTATTCTATAGAGACATGTCTGAACTTGAGTATATTTCAAAGAAAACCAGGTAAGATTTTTTTGTCTTAGGGCAGGGGTACATAGCATCACGGTTATGCAAACTATCCTGTAGTTGGCCTTCACCCCCTGACTTGCTTCCCTGAGCAGCATCTTCTCCAATTCCATCCACTTTGTCCCAAAGGACACAATATCATCTTTTTTATTGCTACGTAATACTCTGTTGAGTCTATGTCTCATAACTTTTTTATCCAGGCATCTGTTGAAGGGTATTTTGGTAGTTTCCAGGATTTTGTTCTTATGAATAAAGCCACTATGAACCTGCAGGTACACCTGTCCCTTCAGATCAGTTATTATATCTTTTGGGTATGTGCCTGAGAGTGGAATTGCTGGATCCTAAGGTATTTCCACTTGTATTTGTTTAAAGATTTTCCAAACTTTTGGAGAATCTTTGGATATTTTCCAAAATAACTGCACCAGTCTGCACCCCCACTGGCAGTGCAATAGAGTTCCTCTCTCTCCACATCCTCTCCAACACATCTCTTGTCTTATTGACGGAGCCCATTCTCGCAGGTGTGGGTGGATTCTCAAAGTGGTTTTAGTTTGCATTTCTCTCATGATGAGTGAATTGGAGCATTTCCACATATGTCTGTGGAAATTTTTTTTCTCTTTTTTCTTTTTTCTTTTTTTTTTTACCAGAGCACTGCTCAGCTCTGGGTTATGGTGGTGTGGGGGATCGAACCTGGGACTTTGGAGCCTCAGGCATGAGAGTAGAGTCTCTTTGCTTAATCATGATGTTACCTACCTTCACCCGATAGACACTTTCTACAGTGGTATTCGTGCATCTCCCTTGACATGCTGACCTGTAGTGAGTAGTGGTGGTGACCAATGTTGATGTGAAGTGGAGGAGTAGAATGCAGGAAGGTAGGAGTAAGACCAGTGGCGACAGACAAGAGGGAGGGCCCTACCGGACAGACTGACACTTGCAGCCACCCAAGCTCATTAACAGTGTTCACTTCGCGTCGGGGGAAGCAAACCCCACACGTGCTTATATATACGAGGCCCCTGCTTTACATACAATGCGGACTGCCTCAGTGCTTCATCTCTCCACAGTGAGCCTCTCCTCCTCCTCCTCTTGCTCTCTCATTTGCCTTTTCCTTCTTGAATCCCTGCCTGGACGACTGCTTAGAGTTAGAGCTTGATGGGTCCTGCTGAAACAATGATGGGGATAGAATGGAATTACAGACTGAGGTCTGACTTCTTTAGGCACTTAAGCTAAGAGCGACTAAGAAAAATACTTCATTTTTTCCCCTTTATTGGACTAATTATTAAAATACAGTTGTTGACAAATAAATATAACTTTTCATCTCCCCTTAGTAGATGTCTACAAAACACTCTTACTCTCAACTTAAGTCCTTCCCCACCATTTCTTTCTTTTATCTCCATAAGGATGAGATGTATGGAACAGATCTTGCTTTTTTTGTTTTTGTTGTTGTTAAGACTTAACCCCCAAATCTTTATTAGTAATTTTCAGTAGCCATCGACTATAGTTATTTCTGGATAACATTACAAGTTATTATTTTCTTTTTTAAATTTTTTATTAGTGATTTAATAATGATTAACAAGACTGTAAGATAACAGGGGTACAATTCCACACAGTTCCCACCACCAGAGTTCCGTGTCCCATCCCCTCCACTGGAAGTTTCCCTATTCTTTATCCCTCTGGGAGTAAGAAAAAGAACTGAGATCATGGCATCTCTAAAGAGACTCAGTTGTATAAAGACAGGCCCTCAAGACACACTCACAGTGTTAACAGTCAATATTCATTGAAAGCTTACTAAGTGTCAAGCATTGCTCTGAAGGGCTTATATGTACAAAACTATGTTTTCCCCCACAGTCTGTGAATAAAGAACTATTGTTCCTGTTTTCTAGATGAAGAATCTAGGTTAAATAAGAACTCGATTGCAAACTAAGGTGATGTGACACCAGGGTCAGTGTTCCTGAGGGCTACCTACCCTATGCTGTCTTGATAAACAAACTGTTCCTGGTAGCATAATGGTTATGCAAAGAGACTCTCATACCTGAGGCTCCAAAATCCCAGCTTCAATCCCCTGTACCACCACAATCCAGAGATGAGAAAAAAGGAAGGAAGGAAGGAAGGAAGGAAGGAAGGAAGGAAGGAAGGAAAGAAAGAAGGAAAGAAGGAAGGGGAAAAGAGTCCCTTGGAAACGCAAAACCCCTCTTACAGATAAGAAAACCAAACTGGAGGATTTCAGAGCTAGGTCTACATTCACAAACTAGCTAATATAAAATGCAAGAAAACCCTAGGACCTCCAACTTGTAGAACAGTAATTCTACTTTTTTGCTAACACTAACAGGGCTGGGGCTCTATCTGTCTGGAGTTTCTTATTCTTGCTTCCTATAAAAACAGTTCCAGGTCCTTCACAGTTTGGTCCTCTTCACTTTTGTCTGTATTTTATATACCACAGCACTGCTCAGCTCTGGCTGGTGCTGGTGCTGGTGCTGGTGCAAGGGACTGAACCTGGGATTGTGGAGCCTCTTTGGAGGTATGAGAATCTCTTTGCATAACCATTATGCTATCTTGTCTGCAGAATGCTAACTTTTCAAAGAACCCAAACATCATCTATTCTCAAGGATAAGACCAACTTAGAGGAGAACCTGCCCCAACTTTGATGAATTCTTCATTTACTTTCTTTTTTTTTTAAGTTTTAACAAAATATTTATTTATTCCCTTTTGTAGCCCTTGTTTTATTGTTGTAGTTATTATTGTTGTTGGATAGCGACTCCCCTGCAGGTGGGGAGCCAGGGGCTTGAACCGGGATCCTTATGCAGGTCCTTGCTCTTTGTGCCACCTGTGCCTAACCCGCTGCGCTACCATCTGACTCCCTAGTTCTTCATTGTCAAAATGACACACACACACACACACACACACACAGATACACACTCCTTCTTTATGTAAGAGACGAGCGCAGAGACAGCTCTACAGCACAGATGGTATATACACCACTGCACCGCTCATTGGCCTGCTTAGTGTTTGTCAAGCTAGTTCCAGGCTTCTCGGCTCACCTGGCTTGTCATCATGTGCTCGTACCAGGTCAGGTCAAGACGCTGGAACTGTAAGCAAGAACATATTTGGCAGCAGTATATCTGTCACCCCCTCTGTTAATCACAGCAAGGGAATGCTTGCCAACATGAATTTGCCTAACTCTCTGTGCTGTGCCCGGCTGCCAAGGAGTCAGGCAGGGGTGGGGTGATAGACTTGTTGTGCAAGTTGTTAATTTCTGCATTTTTTCTTTGTCTTTAGAAAAGTCTCAGCTTGTTCTGTTTCAATCAAATAAATGCATGCGCACTGATGGGGTTCTTTTTTCATTGTTCTCATGTTACTTGATAATGGAACATGCCATGAAAACAGGACAAACAAAAATAAATAGTGAACATTTTACTGACTCTAAATGTTTGACCTTCTCAATAGAGTTACATTTATTTGTTTCAGGCTCTTCATCTTCGTGATTAGGTGGCAAAAATAATGTGGGAAATTATAAATATCAATCATCACTTGAAAGATACACCTTCTAAAAATGAAACTATGTCAGGCGAGGGAGATAGCATAATGGTTATGCAGAGAGACTCTCAGGCCTGAGGGTTTGAAGTCCATAACCCAGAGCTGAGCAGTGCAGTGCTCTGATAAAAAACAAAACAAGTGTGGTCCGGGAGATGGCGCAGTGGTAAAGCTTTGGACTCTCAAGCATGAGGTCCCGAGTTTGATCCCTGGTAGCACATGTGCCAGAGTGATGTCTGGTTCTTTCTCTCTCCTCCTATCTTTCTCATAAATAAATAAATTCTTAAACAAAACAAAACAAAACACAACAACAATAAAAAAAACTATGACTATTTATTAGTAAAGAATTTTACTTATGGGGGCCAGGTGGTGGCACACCTGGTTGAGTGCACATGCTACAGCGCGCAAACACACAGGTTTGAGCCCCTCGCCCCCCATCTGCAGGGGGAAAGCTTCATGAGTGGTGAAGCAGAGCTGCAGGTGTCTCTCTCCCTCTCTATCTCCCCCTTCCCTCTCAATTTCTGGCTCTCTCTATCCAATAAATAAAGATTTAAAAAGTTTAAAAAAAGAATTTTACTTATGGCTAAACCAAATGAAATAAATAAACTGAAAGAAATCAAGTTTTTTTACATTCCATTTTCTTGGGCAGTAGTTTTCATTTCAATATTTATATTTTAATATTTATTTATTTTCTCTTTTTGTTGCCCTTGTTTTATTGTTGTACTTATTATTGTTGTTGTTACTGATGTCGTCATTGTTGGATAGGACAGAGAGAAATGGAGAGAGGAGGGGAAGACAGAGAAGGGGAGAGAGACAGACACCTGCAGACCTGCAGGTGGGAAGCCGGGGCTGGAACCGGAATCCTTGGGCTTTGTACCACATGCACTTAACCCACTGCACTACGGCCCGACTCCCGCATTTCAATATTTTTTATAAATTCCATCCTAAATAACTTGCATCAATGTAACCATTATGAATAGTAAATTATAGAAATTTTAGATTGAAAGCACCAAAGATTAGTGGGATCAATACAAAGAAAACCATTATCTTGCTCTGGTTAGTCAAAGATAATACCAAGAAATTAGCAAGCACTTGGGGAAAGTCTTATATGAAAGTTCATAATTTTTCAGAGAGGATTATCATAGGAAGAAAACCTTTAAACTAACCTTTGAGTTTTGGGTTTTTTTTTTCCCCCCTCTTTGTAGCACAGCACTTCTCATCTCTGATTTATGGTGGTACAGAGATTGAACCTGGGACTTTGGAGCCTCAGGCACGGGAGTCTCTTTACACAACCATTATGCTATCTGCCCCCACCCTTAAACTAACTTTGTCAAGTCAATCCAACCAGGTTTTCTTTGACTTCGTATCAGTTAATTTTACTTGGTGCTAACAAACTTTAAACATGTAAACGAGTATATAGAGAGGAATCACCCTTTTCTCTTTAGACAAATTGAAATAGACCACAGCTCTGAAGCTTTCCTCCGTGCAGCAGAGACCAGCTTTGAACCTGTGTCATGCATAGGACAAAGCAGCACACTATTCAAGTGATCTGTTTGGCCGGTCCCAAGATGTAAGCATCTGAGAAGTTAAATAACTTATTCATCAAAAATACGGGGAATCGGGCGGTAGTGAAGCAGGTTAAGCGCACGTGGCGCGAAGCGCAAGGATGGGCGTTAAGGATCCTGGTTTGAGCCCCCGACTCCCCACCTGCAGGGGGGGGGGCACTTCACAAGCAGTGAAGCAGGTCTGCAGGTGTCTGTCTTTCTCTCCCCCTCTCTGTCTTCCCCTCCTCGCTCCATTTCTCTCTGTCCTATGCAACAATGACGACATCAATAACCACAACAATAATAACTACAACAACAATAAAAATGCAAGGGCAACAAAAGGGAATAAATAAATATTTTAAAAATCCACGAAATTTCAGCTTGTACCTATTCCATCATTGCAAACTTATAACATGCTAGTTCTTTATGTCAAGATGTCAAATGAGTCAAATCAAGATTGAGTCTACACAAAACTGTCATATAGTGTGTGGTCCGGGAGGTGGCACAGTGGATAAAGCATCGGACTCTTAAGCATGAGGTCTTGAGTTCAAACATGTACCAGAGTGATGTCTGGTTCTTTCTTTCTCTCCTCCTATCTTTCTCATTAGTAAATAAATAAAATCTTTTTTAAAAAAGAAAGAAAGAAAGAAAGAAAGAAAGAAAGAAAGAAAGAAAGAAAGAAAGAAAGAATCATACAAAGTTCTAACTTTGGTGACGCACCTGGTTGAGCGCACGTTACAGTGCACAAGAACCCAGGTTCCAGCCCCTGGTCCCCACCTGTAGGAGGAAAGCTTCATGAGCAGTGAAGCAGGGCTACAGGTGTCTCTCTTTCTTTCTATCTCCTCCTTCCCTCTCAATTTCTGGCTGTCTCTATCCAATAGATAAATAAAGATAATAAAAAAAAAAAGATTTTTTAAAAGTTCTAACTTGTGGGGCCAGGTGATGGCGCACCTGGTTGAGCACACATGTTACAATGCACAAGGACCCAGGTTTAAGCGTCTGGTCCCCATCTGTAGGGGGAAAGTTTTGTGAATGGGGAAGCAGGGCTGCAGGTGTCTCTCTGTCTTTCTCCCTCTCTATCACTGCCTTCTCTCTCAATTTCTGGCTGTCCCTACCCAATAAATAAATAAAGATAATAATTTTGTTGTTGTTGTTGTTGGATAGGACAGAGAGAAATGGAGAGAGGAGGGGAAGACAGAGAGAGAGGGAGAGAAAGATAGACACCTGCAGACCTGCTTCACCGCCCGTGAAGCGACTCCCCTGCAGGTGGGGAGCCGGGGGCTCGATAATAAATTTTTTTTAAAGTTCTAACTTGTAAAAAAAAAATCCTGTGAGAAGACATTTTGGCATAAATAAGTTATTCTTTGGAGACAGCAAAATTTGATTTACAGTCTGCCACAATGACAAACTCTGTATCAGTATTTGTAAAATTAAATTAATGTAATGTTACCCCCCCCCCTTTATCATCAGCAACAGAAGCTTATTTCATTGAATTCACTTCCATCCCCTTGCCTGCCTGTAACCTTATCATTCTTCCCATGGCAGAGACAGACTGGCTTTTGTTCCTTCTGGGTGTGGCCTCATCCACGCTGGGTGGGATAATAGCAGGATGCACATGTCTAACCAAAGCACAGGAGCGCTTGCAAGCGTTTTTATGAGATCTACACTCCACGGTGCTTCCTGCTTACTTCATGTGGGTCATGGCTTGGCCTCCAATTGCTCCATTTCACAATCAGTCACCAGCTGCAGATTCTGAGGGACACTGTCATCAGCGTGGCTGGTCTCACACTCCTGGATCATTCTGCACATCTGACAGCAGCCTTCAGAAGAGAAGCTACTGAAAGGGGCCACGACAGATTGTGAGTCAAGAAAGTGGGTGCTGAGCCACGGTTCTCAGGATGTCATTCTTGGACCAAAAGCATCAGCGTCAGCCGGGAATTTATTAGAAATGCACATTCTTGAGCCCGACCCCAGCCCGCGTGAATCAGAGAGATTTCCTGTGTATGTGTCATCTTCACTGGAACTTCACTGTCCCAGACTGACTCTTAGAGAGATCACAGAACTCAGGCTCCCCTGTGCAGTGGGGTCCAACTCAGACCTGGAGCTCCCTCTCAGGTGACCTATCCTGACAGACCTAGCAACCGATCTTTTATAAAATTTTTACTGTCTTTATTTACTGAATATAACGAGAAAGACAGACACTTGCAGTCCCACTTCACCACTCAAAAATCTTTCCCCCTGCAGTGGTACAGTGATAAAGCTTTGGACTCTCAAGCATGAGGTCCCGAGTTCGATCCCCAGCAGCACATGTGCCAGAGTGATGTCTGGTTCTCTCTCTCCTCCTATCTTTCTCATAAATAAATAAAAAAAATTTTAAATTAAGGGGCAGATAGTATAATGGGTATGCAAACAGACTCTCATGCCTGCAGCTCCAAAGTCCCAGGTTCGAGAGCCAGAGCTGAGCAGTGGTCTCATAAAAAGTAAATAAATAAATAAATAATAAAATAAAAAATTAAGTAAAATAAATGTTTTTTTAAATACTCTTTCCTCTGAGGGAAGGTAGACTGAAGAATTTCTGAATCATGGGGCCGGGTGGTGGTGCAGCTGGTTAAGCACACACACTACAGTGCACAAGGACCCAAGTTCAAGCCCCTGGTCCCCACCTGCAGGGGGAAAGCTTCAAGAGTGCTGAAGCAGGGAGCTAGGTGGTAGCACAGAGGGTTAAGTGCAGTTGGCGCAAAGCGCAAGGACTGGCTTAAGGATCTCTGTTCGAGCCCCGGCTCCCCACCTGCAGGGGAGTCGCTTCACAAGCAGTGAAGCAGGTCTGCAGGTGTCTGTCTTTCTCTCCCCCTCTCTTTCTTCCCCTCCTCTCTCCATTTCTCTCTGTCCTATCCAACCACGACGGCCTCAATGACTACAACAATAAAAAACAAAAAGGGAATAAATAAATAAATACTAAAAAAAAGAGTAGTGAAGCAGGGCTGCAGGTTTTTCTCTGTCTCTCTCCCTTTCTATCTATCCCCCTCTTCTCAATTTCTAGCTGTCTCTATTCACTAAACAAGTAAATAAGTAAATATAATTTTTAAAAAAGAATCTTCATTAAAAAAAAAAAAAAAAAAAAAGAATAGGAAGTCGCGCGGTAGCGCAGTGGGTTAAGCACACGCGGCGCAAATCGCAGGGACCAGCGTAAGGATCTCCGTTCGATCCCCTGGCTCCCCACCTGCAGGCGGTGAAGCAGGTCTGCAGGTGTCTGTCTTTCTCTCCCCCTCTCTGTCTTCCCCTCCTCTCTCCATTTCTCTCTGTCCTAACCAACAACGACAACAAGAATAACTACAATAATAAAAAAAGGGGCAACAAAAGGGGAATAAATAAATATTTTTAAAAAACGAAAAAAGTATACTTGAACCAAAGCTAGAATTTCCCCCCCAAGAAACACCTCTGTCTTCATTTCAGTGCCTACTTGATGTCCCTGGAGAAGTGAACCCGCAGACTTGCAAGGGAGGCATCCTCCAGGCAACTGTGTGTGGGCGCGGCTGAGTACACACCCGCTTGGCCGGGAATTTCTTCAGAGCAGGTGCTGTCAGTTTTGCCACTGTCACTGAAAGAGTCCGGTGCTGCTTCTGCGGGACATCTGATTCTGAACAGCACAATTTCCTGACACGCCTACCAGCGTGAATTAGTTGCAGAATGTACAGCCAGGCACCTGCAAAAGTGGTCCTGGTGCATGGAGCTACTGGAAGGCTGCTGAAGACGAGATGACCACTGAATTGAAGTTCCTGGCGATCTTTCTGGCCACAGCTAGATGTAGGAATGATAGTGTATAGAAACCACTCACGACTATCGTGAGCATCGAGAGGCATGCATGTAGGATGTTTTCCCCCTCAAGCAAAAGTGCTTGCATTCTAGTAATCAAAGTATTCTCCCATTTAAAGTTTTTTTTTTTTTAAGTTTATTTATTTATTCATGAGAAATGATAGGAGAGAGAGAAAGAACCAGACATCGCTCTGGTACATGTGCTGCCGGGGATTGAACTTGGGACCTCATGCTTGAGAGTCTAAAGGTTTATCCACTGCGCCACTTCCCGGACCACAAAAGTTGTTTTTTTGTTTTTTTTCAGTATAGTCAGTAAAACATAGTCGTGGAGCCAGGCGGTGGTGCATCTGGTTAGGCACATTACAGCACACAAGGGCCCAGGTTCTAGACCCTGGTCCTCACCAGCAGGGAATAAGCTTTGTGAGTGGTGAAGCAGGACTGCAAGTTATCTGTCTTTCTCCCTCTCTATCTCCCCCTCTCCTCTTAATTTTTCTCTGTGTCTGTATCCAATAATAAATAAAAATATTAGGGGCTGGGTGGTGGTGTATCTAGTTAAGTGCATGTATTACAGTGCACAAGGACCGGGGTTCAAGCCCCCAGTCCCCACCTGCAAGGGGAAAGCTTTGCGAGTAGTGAAGCAGTGTGCAGGTCTGTCTCTCTCTCTATCATCCCCTTCCCTATTGATTTCTGGCTGTCTCTATCAATAAATAAAGATTAAAAAATTTTTTAAAAAAATTTAGGGATCCAGGTGGTGGCGCACCTGGTTGAGCGCACATGTTACAATGCACAAAGACCCAGGTTTGAGTCCCTGGTCCCCACCTGCAGGGGGAAAGCTGCACAAGTGGTGAAGCAGGGCTGCACATGTCTCTCTGTCTCTCTCTCTCTCTCAACCGCTTCCCTCTCAATTTTTGGCTGTCTCTATCCAATAAACAAATAAAGACAACAAAAATTTTAAAAAAGAATAAATAAGAATATTTTTTAAAAAACATAGTCCTAGTTTATAGCCTTTGAGGTGCTTGTTTGAGCTCACAGTCTTTCTTGATTCCCTTAAATCTTGAAAGAACACCAAATGAACAGTATTTAACATTCCTGAGTTTGAAATCTATGTCAATTAAGCCTGTGAGGACTAGTAAGGACAGTGAGAATTGCCCAGTGAATTACCAGGTTGAAACTGGTTTGAAATAATGTGCTCTTTTTTCAGTAAGTAAGCCTTCCCTCCCACTCTTTCCCTAGGTTCCGGGCAGCTATTACCTATGTCCTGTTTTTGTTCCAAGGCAACTCTGTCCCCCAGTTATACAAGAATTTCATACTTTCACTTCATGAAACATAAGAGAAAGGGAGGTCACTGTCTTTCTGTCAGTGCATTCAGCCCGGACATGCCTCTCCACAAAGGACCGAAGACTGCGCAGAAATTGACTAGATTTCAGAGATCGTTGGAACAGTCATTTTCTTGGTCCAACACAAAAGGAACCTCTCCTCACACCCACTCCCATAGCTTGAGGTTGGACAGGATAAAACCCAGCATTCCTCTCTGAGCTTTCTCCCAGAGACAATATCCACCCACTTTCCCTTGATTCTCACCTTCCCATTCTTGGGAAAGGGAACTGATTATTGTGCTATTTCCTGTTTATAAAGTTGAGTTGTTGGGCTGAAGGTATGGACAGACTGGGCAATGTCCATGCCCAGTGGAGGAGCAACGACAGAAGCCAGACCCTTTTCCTTCTGCACTCAAAAGAGTTCTGTGCCGTACTCCCCAAGTGGGGAAAATGTTAGCGGAAGATGACCAGAGGGCTCTGAACCCCAATTATACCAGGACCCGGAACATTTGTCACCGGGAATCTTTGTTTTTATACCATCACTGAAATACAAGAGAATCTGGAGAACATTAGAAGTCACTGTTTTGCTTATCTGAAAGGGGAGAGGAAAAAGGAAAGACACTCAGAAGTAGTAATAGGGGCTGAGTGGTGGCACATTTGGTTGAGCACATGTTACACTGAGCAAGGACCCGGGTTCAAGCCTCCAGTCCCCACCTGCAGGGGGAAAGCTTCACAAGTAGTAAAGCAGGGCTGCAGGCGTCTCTCTGCCTCTCTCCCTCTCTATCTCCCCCTCCTTTCAATTACTGCTATCTAATAAATAAAGATAATAATTTTTTAATGTAGTAATAGGTAAAGGTGTGACTTAAAGAGAAAGAGAAGGCTGGACTGTAGAAGTAAAAATGGGATATATATATGTATAGAGAGAGAGAGAGAGAGAGAGAGAGAGAATGAACCCATCATCTCTGACCTTGGGAGAACTCTGGCAGCTTCTGCTGGAGGGGCATGGGGGCACAGAACTCTGGCGGTGGGAATGGAAATGTACCCTTTATCTTCTAATTTTATAAATCATTAATAAAATAATGAAAATCTGTTGTTGGTTGTGGTTCTTGTGCACGTGCACGTCCAAAGCTCTTGGCCTGACTTTTTATTCCACTCAGACAGTGACAGAGAGACATCGCAGCACAGTACTCCCTTCACTGTACTGTACACACAGCTCCCGCCCACCTTGCACGTGGAGAGCTGTGTGCTCTGTGGTGTAGGTGACTTCCTAGTTCTATTTGTGCCGATTTATATATTTGCTTGACTTAGGTTCGTGTCTTTTGCCCATTTATTTATTTATATTTTTTTTAGCAGTCACAAAATTTGAAAGGTATACAACAGTGAAATTTAAAAAAAAAATGTTCCCTTACTTTTTTTAAACTTTATTTATGCACTTGATAGGACAGAGAAAAAATTAGAGGGAAAGAGATAGAGAGACAGACACCTGTAGCCCTGCTTCACCACTTGTGAAGCTTCCCCCTGTAGGTAGGGACCAGGGGCTTGAACCTGGGTCCCTGTGCACTGTAATGTGTGCGCTTAACCAGGCATGCCACTACCCGGCCCCCAAAATATTTTCTTCTTTTTATTTTTAATATTTATTTATTCCCTTTTGTTGCCCTTGTTGTTTTACTGTTGTAGCTAATGTTGTTGTTATTGATGTTGTCATTGTTGGATAGGACAGAGAGAAATGGAGAGAGGAGGGGAAGACAGAGAGGGGAAGAGAAAGACAGACACCTGCAGACCTGCTTCACCGCCTGTGAAGTGACCCCCCTGCAGGTGGAGAACCGGGGGCTCGAACCTGGATCCTATGGCAGTCCTTGTGCTTTGTGCCACCTGCGCTTAACCCACTGGGCTACCGCCCAACTCCCTAAATGTTTTCGTCTTATCCCATTCTTCCACATACTCAGCCCTAATCAGCATAAGCGACCTCATTACTGTCAGCTACTAGCTGTTGTTTTTTTTTTTTAATGTGGTCTTGGGTTTTCTCTTCATACGTGCTTTCCTTCAGTAAAGTAACACACACACTTCTGCATCTTGCTTCTCTTCATGTAAGGCTACACCTTGACATGCACGTTGTATGAGTAGAAAGAAGCCTACATCTCTCATCCTATAAGTTGCATAACATTTCCTTTCCTGTTTGAAAACACTTGATCCTTTTCAGCGAACATTGAGATTGATTGCTTTGCTATCAGTAAACCAAGCTGAAGATAACATCCCTATATATCTGTTTTTGTGGATATATCTATAAGATGAATTCCTAGAAGAATTCTTCCTGGAAGTGGAATCCTAAAAGTAAACCCTGTAAGCACTGGGGAAAGAGTATTCAAGTGTTTAATTTTCATGATAATTGCCGGATTGTCTCCCGGAGAGGGCTGTGATAATTTACTGTCCTGCAGGAGTGTACCTGAGCATCTAGTCTCCAGACTCTGATCAACAACTTGCATCATCAAACTTGGCACTAGCTAAGCTGAGTGATAAGAACAAGCTAGGGGATGGACTCAGTCTAATGCATGCACCGTGATACCACTGACGAGCCTCTCTGAAATCTCTATCGCTAGGCAAATATTATATAAATAGATTATATATACAGACAGAGAGAGAGGGAAAGAGCAATGAGGGAGGGAGGGGGAGAAAGAAGAGGAGTAGAGAGACAAGGAGAGAGAAAGAGAGAAAGGGGAGCATGAGAAGGAGAAACAGAAAGACAGGAGAGACACCAAGCACCACTCTACCACCCACGAACCCGTCCACCGCCGTGCTGTCTGTGGTGATCCCATGCGGTACCAGGGCTTGGACCCTGGGCCTTGTTGATGGCAAGGCAAGCACTTCATCAGATGAGCCATCACCTGGTCCCCTCCTCCAGCTGTTCTTTGTTAGTGCTAGTGAAAACTTTATTCTTTCATCCCTATTTTTATACCTCTTGTGGGTTATGTATAAGTATGTGACATTTTTTGTTTGGCCTCCAGGGTTATCGCTGGGGCTCGGTGCCTGCACTATGAATCCACTGCTCCTGGTGGCCATTTTTTCCATTTTAGTGGTTAGGACAGACAGAAATTGAGAGCGATGGGACAGACAGAGAGAGAGCTATGGAGAGAGAGAAAGAGACCTGCAGACCTGCTTTACAGCCTGTGAATTGTCCCCCCCCACCCCCGAAGGTGGGGAGCTGAGGGCTTGAACCTGGATCCTTGGTCAGGTCCTTGAGCTCCATACTATGTGTGCTTAACTGGGTACGCCAGGGCACCAGGCCCTCTGTTAGTTCTCTTTTTAAAATTTTTTAAATTATTTTTAATATTTACTTATTTATTCCCTTTTGTTGCCCTTCTTTTATTGTTGCAGTTATTACTGATGTCGTTGTTACTGGATAGGACAGAGAGAAATGGAGAGAGGAGGGGAAGACAGAGAAGGGGAGAGAAAGATAAGACACCTGCAGACCTGCTTCACCGCCTGTGAAGCGACTCCCCTACAGGTGGGGAGCCGGGGGCTCGAACCGGGATCCTTAAGTCTCTCAATTTATCTCTGTCTCTATCTAAAATAAGTGAATAAAAGAAAGTAATTAAAAAAATAAATAAAAGGAAAAGCCACCAAACTGCCTGCCTTGAATCACTCTCATCTGGCCATCCATCTATCACACTCACAATGTGAAGGGGAAGGAAAAGGGTACATTGAACTGTTAAAAATATATATAAAACTGTTAAAGGGCGCAAGGACCGGCAAGATCCCAGTTAAAGGCCCCCGGCTCCCCACCTGCAGGGGAGTCGCTTCACAGGCGGTGAAGCAGGTCTGCAGGTGTCTGTCTTTCTCTCCTCCTCTCTGTCTTCCCCTCCTCTCTCCATTTCTCTCTGTCCTATCCAACAACGACGACATCAATAACAACAACAGTAATAACTACTACAACAATAAAAACAACAAAGGCAACAAAAGGGAAAATAAAAAAAATAAAACATTAAAAAAAAACTGTTAAAGGGTGAAGTGAATGAAGTGAAATGTTAGACAAAGCCAAGGTAGATTTTCCTGAGTTACTGCCTACAAAAAAAAAAGGAAGGAAGGAAGGAAATGAATCACTTTAAATTTTCCTCTACCCTGTGAGGTGGGGTTATTGAAGTGGTAGAAGAAAGAAGGCATTCTTACCTCCTACAATTGCCACCACGCTGCCAGCAGCCTGTGGTCACTGCAGCCCAGAACTGCACCTCCTCCCCGTGTACCAAGCCCTCTGGCTCTCCCCACCGGTATCTAGGCAGTCCTTTTTTTTTTTTTTCCTTTTCTCTCTCTCTCAAAGTTAATTTATTTTTATGAGAGAGTGAGAAGAAGAAGAAGGAGAGGCCAGAGTACTGCTCACCTCTGGCCCCTGTAATGCCAGGGATGGAACCTGGTCCCACGCACAAGCCAGTGCTATGCTCTACTGCTGAGTGTCTGCCCAGCCCTCCTGACGTTTCTCTCTTTTTGCCACCAGGGTTATCACGGGGGTTCGTGCCTGCACAGCCCAGCCGCCACTCCAGCTGCCACTCCCAGCAGTTGTCGCGTTTTCCTTTCTTCCTTTCTTTCTCCCTTCTTTCTCTCCTTCCTTCCTTCCTTTCCCCCTCCTTCTCCTTCTTCCTCTCCTCTTCCAACTTCTCCTCCTTTTTGTTCTTTTCCTTTTTTGATAGAGGGCGAAGGGCAGAGAGAAACAAAGAGGAAGGGGAGGTGGGGGGAGAGAAAGAGAAGGCGTAACACCTGCAGCGCTGACCCACGGTATGAAGCTCCCCCTCCACGCCGCAGGCAGGGACAGGAACTTGAGCCCCGGTCCTTGTACAACGTCACATGTGTTCACTAGTGTGTGAGCTGCCCCCCGGCCCCCAGCCCCTTATTGCTAGATTTCTTCTAGGCAGGGAATGGGGGGCATCCAGGACACAGTGATCCAGTCTACTGACAGAAACCATTAGGGGCACCAGGCAGTGGTGCTAAGTACAGCACACATTATAGTGCAAAAGGACCCGGGTTCAGGCCCCTGGTCCCCACCTACATGGGAGAAAGCTTCACACGTGGTGAAGCAGGGCTGAAGGTGTCTCTTTATCTCTTGCCCTCTCCATCTCCCCTAAAATTTCTTTCTGTCTCTATCAAATAATAAATAACGTCATATATTAGATTATGCATACTATATATAATATATATTAACTTTATTGCAGGGGACAGGCTACTGTACAGTTGTTGACACGTGGGTACAATTTTTATTTATTTATTTATGAGAGGGATAGGAGGAGAGAGAGAGAGAGAGAGAGAGAGAGAGAGAGAGAGGACCAGACGTCACTGGTACACGCGCTGCCAGGGATCAAACTCAGGACCTCATGCTTGAGAGCCCAGCACTTTATCCACTGCGCCACCTCCCGGACCACCACACTGGTACAAAGTCTTAGTTCCTGTGATCGGTGCTTGCGAAACGCCCTCACCTCCACCTCAGTCCTTTTCAGCATCAGGCACCAGGACCCCACAGCCCAGCAACCTGCCTCCCTCCCTCCCTCCTTCCCAGAGGCCCTTCTTGGTGTAGCACACCCAGTTCAAGCTTTACTTTGTGTCTTTCCCTTTCATTCCTTGTTTTTTAAGTTCTGCCTCTAAGTTGATCATCCTGTATTTCATTCTCCTCTTTTTCACTTACCTCATTTAACATGATTCCTTCATTCCATCCACTATGGGGCAAAAAAGATGACTTTGTTATCTGTATATTTTCAAACATCTTCTGTTCTATTGTTATTCCATTCACTAAATCATTCATGTTTGTTCATTTGTTCATTCCTTCTACTCAGTGATTCCAACTATTGACATTTTGTCTATTTGATCTATATATAATATGTACATATTTAAATGAATAAGCCCTATATCCTCAGGATTAAGGTATATAGACACAACAACCAGGAAAAAAAAAATCCATATCCTTTGGCCTAACAATAGTCAAAGTTATCACTGAGGCTCTGCGCCTA
The DNA here is from genome assembly GCF_950295315.1 of Erinaceus europaeus. Classification (NCBI taxonomy): domain Eukaryota; kingdom Metazoa; phylum Chordata; class Mammalia; order Eulipotyphla; family Erinaceidae; genus Erinaceus; species Erinaceus europaeus. The sequence goes on from NC_080172.1 coordinate 5,025,665, forward strand.
CATGACTCCATCACTCCTAGCGGACTCTCTTTTTTCCTTTTCTTTCCTTTTTTTTTTCTTTTCTGTTCATTTCTTTCTTCCTCCCTTTCTTTCTCTCTCTTTCTCTTTTTTTTTAAAGATTTTATTTATTTATGAGACAGATAGGAGGAGAGAGAAAGAACCAGACATCACTCTGGCATGTGTGCTGCCGGGGATCGAACTTGGGACCTCATGCTTGAGAGTCCAAAGCTTTATTACTGCCCCACCTCCAAGACCACTCTCTTTTTCTTTTTAAATAGAGGGTAAGAGACAGAGAGGGAAAGAGAGGCAGAGAAAAGAGAGATACCATAGCACTGCCCCCACTTCCCTTACGCAGTTGCTCTCTAGTGGTAGTCGGGGGCCTGAACCTTGGTCTTTGCACATGGTCAAGTGTGCACCCTACTGGTTTGAGCTATATCTTCTGGCCCTTCCAACTGATACTTTTTTTCTTTTTCTTTTTCCTCCTCCAGGGTTATTGCTGGGCTCGGTGCCTGCACCATGAATCCACCGCTCCTGGAGGCCATTTTTCCCCCTTTTTGTTGCCCTTGTTGTAGCTTCGTTGCGGTTATTATTATTGCCCTTGTTGACGCAATTCGTTGTTGGATAGGACAGAGAGAAATGGAGAGAGGAGGGGAAGACAGAGAGGGGGAGAGAAAGACAGACACCTGCAGACCTGCTTCACCGCCTGTGAAGCGACTCCCCTGCAGGTGGGGAGCCGGGAGCTCGAACCGGGAACCTTACGCCTGTCCCTGCGCTTTGCGCCATATGCGCTTAACCCACTGCGCCACCGCCCGACCCCCGATACTATTTTTTTTATAAAGATTTTATTTATTTATTAATGAGAAAGATAGGAGGAGAGAGCTGCCAGGGATTGAACTCGGGACCTCATGCATGTCTCTCTCATAAAGTCTAATGCTTTATCCACTGTGCCACCTCCCAGACCACCTTCCAACTACTTCACCTGCCACCTGCCCAGCAGATTTTCCCATCCTTGTGGAGACATGCCACTCCTCTCCACCCAGAGTAGATCCTGTTTCCTCTTCCTTTCAATCGGGATGGCCTGTGATCTTCTTTGACCAACAGAGTTGCGGTCACCAAAATTAACACCTAGTGAGCTGTGGTCTGGGCCCTAAGGAAACCTGACAGCTTCAATTTTTTACTCTCTTGAGGGCCCTGAGCCACTACGTACAAGTCAAACCTCCCTGAAGAAGGCAAGTAACAGCTGAAGCACCAGACATGAGTCAAGGTTCCCGGGTCCTCCACTCGCCACCAAGCTGTTCCAGCCAACACAGCAAGGAGCAGAAATGGGCAGTCCCCACCCGGGCCTGCCCACATTACAGTACCAGAAAAAGGTGGGGCTGGCTCGGCCTGGAGGGCATTTTACTTACCCTGCCTGTATTCCTGGCACCATCAGAGAGCACTGAGTAGCAATGAGGAAAACCCCAGTTGTGGATCAGTGTTGGGGTGTCTCTTCCAATCTATTTCTCTCTCATCTTCTCTGTATCTGAAATTTCAAAAGAGATTTTTTTTAAAAAAAAATCACTTGGAAAAATGTTGAATTAAGTAAAGTTTAATAACTAGCTACCCGTCACACACATACACACACACACACACACACACACACACCTGGGCTTAAAATAAGTAAGACTTAATAACCTAATACCAGAAAACCCACTCATATCCTTGTATCTTTTGGCCTAGTTCCACCCTAAGGTTATACCTCAAGGAAATAACCAGAAAGAAAAGGAGTCGTTTGTACAAAGATGGTCATATAAATGGTATTTGTAATACTAGAAAGTTGGGGGGGGTGGATCTCAGAAGTTCAACAATAGTGGTGGAGACTAAGTAAACCCCAGTGCATTCATTGTCAGAACAAAAAACTAGGGAACGCTGACCAGTGTGGAGCCCAAGAAGATATACCCAAGTGTTGGGTGAAGTTAAAGGAGAAGGCAAGGAATCTTTGTGGAGGGATGGGAACAATGAAAAGAAAATAAATAAATAAAATATGTTTTCTTAGCAAACATCTGAATAAGGTGGTGGATATAACTAGTTAATCTTGATATCTTTTAAAATCGGGGCATCTTTCTTTTTCTTTCATAGGAAGGGCAGACAGGAATCTATTGTAGAGTTTGCCTGTAACAATTAACTACCATGCTTAATCTTATATTTATATATATATATATATAAATTTTATTATTATTTTTTTAACCAGAGCACTGCTCAGCTCTGGCTTATGGTGGTGCAGAGGACTGAACCTGGGACTTTGGAGCCTCAGGCCTGAGAGTCTCTGTGCATAACCATTATGCTGTCTAGCCTAGCCCCCATGCTTAATCATTAATCTCCTGTATTTGAGTCTCTATTGGTCTCTTTAACTGCAACTGTTTGCAGTTTAACACCCACCAGTAAGTGGTGGTGCACATGTAAGTATTGAGGGAGTAGATGTCTGAGTATTTGTATGTTTGATTACTTTATTCATTTATTTATTTTTTAACCAGAGCACTGCTTAACTCTGGTTTATAGTGGTAGGAGGGACTGAACCTGGCCCCAGACAAGGAAATATTTTTGCATAACCATTTTCTTTTTTTGTTTTGTTTTGTTTTACCAGAGCACTGCTCAGCTCTGGCTTATTGTGGTGCAGTGGATTGAACCAGGAACTTTGGAGCCTCAGGCATGAGTCTCTTTGCATAACCATTATACTATCGACCCCTGACAGCATAACCATTTTCTGTATCCCCCCACACACCCTCTCTGTTTATTTTTAACTAGAGCACTGCTTAGATCCCTGTTGTGGTGGATTTGGGGATTGAACCTGGGACTTGAGAGCTTCAGGCAAGAACACATGCTAATCAATGTAGTCGTAATTAACTTTTTTCTAATTTATATTAGACTATGAGAAATCATTTTAAGCAAAAGTATGAAGCCATACTAAGATCTGCCTTTAGACATTCTGTAAATCTGTTTGTTTGTAACCTCTGAAAATTTGCTGTGATAATCCACTCAGACTGAAGGCAGAAAAGGATGCCATATTTGTATGTGCACCATCAGCGAGTCATGAATCAATGAATGAGTAGTACCAGCTTTTCTTTTGCAGAACCCCACCCTCACTCACCCACTAGCTCTTTAGCGCACACACAGAAGAGCAGGTTTTAACCTGTGACACCAAATAGCGTGTTGAAAAATGGGTTCAAGGACATGGGGGGGCGGGCAGGCTACTGCAGGTTTCTACCATACTTGTTTCCTTTTCCTTTTATGCCAAACAAGTGAGAAGCACACTCTGAAGTGGTTACTTTGATTATAACCAAAGGGAAAGACTACAACCAGAAAGAATTTCCTTTAAAATATGAACTCTCTCAAACACACAGGAAGCAGAAAGAGTAACAGTAGCAAGCGCTGCCAGCTCAAGGCCCAGCTCAGCAGAGGTTCTCATCTGGATGTCTGTTCCCTTTGTATCCTTCCTTCCCCACTGCTATTCATCTCCCTCTCTCCTCAAAGAAGAAGTTCTGGACCTTGGCCGGTGCCTTCCCCTTGCCTCTGCCAATACTTTTACCACCTAAGTATAGTTCCATGAATCATAATGTCATCTTGCTTACTTAAAATTGAAACAGCTTCATAATATATATTCGATCACTACTTTTTTTTCCACTTAGCATTACTTTTGAAGCTAGGGAGATAGTTTAATGGTTAAGCAAAAAGACTCATGCCTAAGGCTCTGAGTTCGCATGTTCAATTCCCCAGCACCAGAGATAAACAGTGGTCTGGTATAGACTCTCTCTCTCTCTCATTAAACTAAATAAACATTTAAAACATTGCTTTTGAAAAATACACATGCTAATCAATGTAGTCATAATTAACTTTTTTCTAATTTATATTAGACTATGAGAAATCATTTTAAGCAAAAGTATGAGCCATACTAAGATCTGCCTTCAGACATTCTGTAAATCTGTTTGTTTCTAACCTCTGAAAATCTGCTGTGATAATCCACTCAGACTGAAGGCAGAAAACGATGCCATATTTGTATGTGCACCATCAGCGAGTCATGAATCAATGAATGAGTAGTACCAGCTTTTCTTTTATGCACAGATGGTGTTTGTGACAGTTACGAAAATGTGCTCTTAGATCTCAGAGCCTAATACTGATGACCTGGCTGCTGTGTCATGAACACACCCCACTTCCCACAGGCTGCTCCAGGCAGAGGACTGAGTGTGGCAGGGAGGCTCAGGCAGGGTTGTTGCTATGAGAAATGAAACTTCTCTGTCAGGTAACTTTGACTTCAGCACTCCCTGATGACATAGTAAAAAAAAAAAAAAAAAAAAAAAAAAAAAAAGGCACTGGGCCAGCTACTTGGTTAGCGTGCTTTGTCATGTGTGCAACTTAGGCTCCAGCCTGGCCCTAAAATACATAAATAAATATTTTTAAATTTTTCATTATCTTTATTTATTAACTGGATAGAGACAGAGATCAAGAGAGGGGGTGATAGGGAGAGAGACAGAGAGACACCTGCAGCTCTCTTTCTCTCTCACTCTTATGTGATTAATAAAATGAATATTAAAAAAAATCTCAAAAGAAGCAGATACCAACATGGGGTTCTATATAAATACTTTTGGGGGGAGAAGCAGGACCCCTGTGGTGGGGTAATGAAGAGGAAGCCAGAGCAAGAGTGATGTGGCCCAGAAAGAGGAGCAATGGGTAGGGTGCTGACCTACAAGCACTCGGCCCAAAGTTCTATTCCCAGCATCACATGTGCCACAATCATGTTCTGTGGTTTTTTTGGGGGTTTTTTTGTTTGTTTTTTCCTGGTTAAGCACACACATTACAATGTACAAGTACAGGTTCAAGCCCCTGGTCCCCACCTGCAGGGGGAAAGCTTCTTAAGTGGTGAATCAGGAGTCTCTCTCCCTCTGTACCTCCCCCTCCCCCTCAATCTCTTTCTGTCTCTAATAAATAAATTTAAAAAAACAAACCCAAAGCCCCACTCTAGTATATGTGATAAGGGGTCAAGCTGGGGCCGTAAATATGCTGCTCTACCTCTAGAGACTAATGATTAGGAGTTAGCGTAAAGATATAAGTGATGATGCTTAATGGGCCGTAAATATGATGCTCTACCTCTAGAGACTAATGATTAGGAGTTAGCGCAAAGATATAAGTGATGATGCTTAATGTTGTCATATGTCATGAGTTCACTGTGTGTGTGTAGACGCCCCTCAAGCTAAGGGCAAACACATGCTAAGTGATCTCCTGTACTTTGTAAAGCAAATACTAGTGCCATCCGGCATCATTCTGTGGAGATTCACATCTTTCCTTGGCCATTTCTTCCTTCCCACCACCTACAAGTTAGAAAATAAGTCTAGTCAAAATTTGCATAAACTTGACATAAAACTTTAAAAAGTGTAGTTATGGCAGGCATGGGCATGCACTCCTTAGACCTTCCTTCAAGAAGGTAAGTGCTAGCAGGTACAAGAAGTGGGCTTAGGGTGGAGTCAGATAGCATAATGGTTATGCAGAGAGATTCTCACACTCCAGGCTCCACAGTCCCAGGTTCAATCCCTACCCCCACCATACCACCATTACCCAGAGCTGCACAGTGCTCTAATAAAATTTAAAAGAAAGAAAGAAAGAAAGAAAGAAAGAAAGAAAGAAAGAAAGAAAGAAAGGGAAAGAGAGAAAAGAAGTGGGCTTAGCTGGCATTCATTCATTCACCTAACTGATAGAACATTTAGGATTTTACTCAGCTTTTGAGCTGAGAGTCCCCCACCCCGATGGATGGCTGAGGAAAGACCAAGCACTAGCATGTACCCATATTGACCCACAGGATGTCCCCACTAACCCACTGACACTTCCTCTAAAAGTTAAGTCACTACTCCAGGTTCCCCGGCAGAAACACCAGCTACGCAAATAACTGGCTCATGCCCATCTTGCCTTCTCCCTTTTTCTTCTCTCTCTTTTTTTTTAATATTTATTATCTATTCCCTTTTGTTGCCCTTGTTTTATTGTTGTGATGATTGGTGTTGTTGTTGTTGGATAGGACAGAGAGAAATGGAGACAGGAAGGGAAGACAGAGAGGGGGAGAGAGAAATAGACACCTGTAGACCTGCTTCACAACTTGTGAAGCGACTCCTCTGCAGGTGGGGAGCTGGGGGCTTGAACCAGGATCCTTATTCCAGTCCTTAGGCTTTGCACCACCTGCACTTAACCCGCTGCGCTACCGCCTGACTCCCCCTTTTTCTTTCACATGCGTTCCTCCCCAAAAACCTTTGACTCTATTTACCCCCATCTCAGAGTCTGCTTAACAGAGAGCCCAGTCTGCACGGTTGTACCAGAAGGAATCTGAGAACTCAGGAAGCAAGCTGGGGTTGGGAGAACGGAAAGCAGATAACCCTGGGGAGAAATGGCAGAGATCAGTGCCTCTCTTTAGGATGTAGGCATGGTAGACTGTAGCATAGCTGGTCTGTTCTTTGAAGAAGCTGGATGTTTCTCTGAGACTATTACTAGGTCTACCAACAAACAGTCCTGTTCATAGCTGCCTGGTCAGATACAGTTTTACTGCAGATACGATGTCTCCAGTATGTAGTATGCAGTCATTGATTTGCAAACGTGTACTTTTCTTTTCTTCTCTTTTCTTTTCTTTTTTATTTCTTTGTCAATAAATTGTGAGGATGTGGTACAGCCTGGCAGGGTTTGAACTGAGAAGTGCGTCTATCCTGTCAGTCTCTCTCTACAGAGAGGTTGAGCAAGGAGGGACAGGAGTAACCCCAAAGGTGTGCCCTGTCTTATCACACTCCCTGCCTCACAAAGCACCCTGCATTCCTGATACTATGGCCTGCTCCCTTATTATTTACACAATCATTGTTTTGCCTGAAAGATCCCCACCCATTCCATTCCTTTGATCTATCTTCTTTCTACCTTCAAGACCCCCCCCCCTTGCCTGCAGGGTATCATTAATCCTACCAGTTAAAACCCTCGCAACAGTTGCTAAGGAAGTTACCTTTCTCAGCCCCCCTTTTTGCCTTTCTCCGCCCCTTTCCAAACCATGTCAAGCCATTTCCGTTTCCGACTTGCCACTTCCGGTCTGACCTTTAAAAGCCTGGGCTCCCTGATCAATAAAGAATCGAACTGCCTCACTGCTATGAACTCTGTTCATGAGTCATCTCCCTCGTGTTGCTGAGTGAGTAGCAGCCCAGGCTGGTTCCTATCGAGTTCTCTCCAACCCAGAAAGTGAAAGTACCCACCCGGGAAGGGGCACCCCCACACTAGCCCAGCATTTCTTTATTTATTGGATAGAGACAGCCAGAAATCAAAAGGAAGGGAGGTGATAGAGAGGGAAAGAGACAGAGAGACACCTGTAGCCATGCTTCACCACTCGTAAAGCTTTTCTCCTGCAGGTGGGGACCAGGGGCTTGAACCTGGGTCCTTGAGCATTGTAGTACATATGCTCAACCAGATGCACCACCACTCGGCCCCTTATACTTTTCTATCCCCATTAGGAAAGAAGATCAGAAATTGTTTGCTCCAGGACCAGGTTAATTTTTCCACCATCTAGCTGAAGGTATCTGGACCATGTGGATACACTGCAGAGCATCCTATTGGTTCATTACACTGATGACATCTTGCTGATCTGGCAGGATGAGTAAGAAGATAATCAGCATGTTGGAGGCTTTGGTAAGACATATGCACCTGAAGGAAGGGAGATTTGACAATAGCATTCCTCTATGCAAACACTAAGTTAGAAGAAGAAAATTTACAGAAGTTAAGGCCCTTTGCTGTAACAGCAAAAACAATCCAATATTTGGGGGAAAAGTTAACAAAGGAAGTGATGGACTTATACATTGAAAATTATGAGTCACTCTTCAAGGCGATGGAAAGAGATACAAAGTAATGGAAAGACACCCCTTGCTCCTGGACTGGAAGAACTAACATCAAAATGACCATCCTACCCAGAGCCATGTGTAGATTTAATGCTATTTCCATCAAAGCACCAACAAACTTCTTTAAAGGAATAGAACACAAGTTGCAAAAATTTATCTGGAACATCAACAACAACAACAAATCCCTAAGATTGCCAAAGCAGTCTTGAGAAAAAGGACCAAGACGAGAGGCATTACATTACCTGACTTCAAGCTATACTACAGAACAGCTATAATCAAAACTGCCTGGTACTGGAACAAAAATAGACACCGAGTAAAATAACATTGAAGACCCAGAAATAGGTCCCCAACTACTTTTTGACAAAGGGGCCCGAACCATTAAATGGCAAAAGAAGAATCCCTTTGACAAATGGTGTTGGGAAAATTGGATTGAAACAAGCAAGCAGATGGAATTAACCTTCATATCTCACTGTGCACAGACGTCAACTCTGAGTGGATCAAGAAATAGACATTAGGCCAGAAACTAGCAAATACACAGAAGAAAATATTGGCAGGACACTTCACAATCTTTGCTTCAAAAGAAAAGTCTTCAGGGCTTCCAATTCAACAGCAAAGAAAACAAAAGCAAAAATAAGTTAATGGGACTACGTCAACCTAAAAAGCTTCTGCATAGCAAAGGGTATCACCACCCAAGTAGAAAGACACCCTACAGTATGGAGCGAGATCCTTACACAAGACACCTCAGACAAAGAGCTAAGAACCAAAATATATAAGAAGGGGGGCAAGATAAAGGGCAACCCCATTAGAAATTTCACCGAGGGAGAAACTGTTACTCTCAGGCAGGGCTAGATAACATAACGGTTATGCAAAGAGACTCTCATGCCTGCGGCTCCAAAGTCCCAGGTTCAATCCCTGAACCACCAATAAAACAGAGCTGAGTAGTGCTCTAGTTAAAAGAAAGAAAGAAAGAGAGAAAGAAAGAAAGAAAGAGAGAGAGAGAGAGAGAGAGAGAAAGAAAGAAAGAAAGAAAGAAAAATGGAATTTCCCCGAGGAAGAGATCTAAAGGGCCAACAGATATATGAGAAGGTGCTCTAAGTCACTGATCATCAGAGAAATGCAAATAAAGACAACACTGAGATACCATTTTGCACCTGTGAGAATGTCCTACATCAGAAAGGACAGAAACAACATATGTTGGTGAGAATGTAGAAAAAAAAAAAAGATGCTTCTGCACTCCCTGTGGGAGTGTGAAAGTGGTCCAACCATTGGGAAAGCAGCCTGGAGACTTATCAGTCCACTAGACATGGACCTACCCCATGGCTCACTGATTTCTCTTCTGGGGATTTACCCAAAGGAAACAAAAATATCTATCAGAAGAGATGAATGTGTAGCTATGTTCATAGCAGCACAATTTGTAATCACCAAAACCAACATCAGATGAATAGATTTAAAAAAAAAAAAAGTGGAATCTATACAGGATGAATGGTTAAAAAAATGTGGTATCAGGGAGTCGGGCGATAGCACAGTGGGTTAAGTACAGGTGGCACAAAGCACAAGGACTGGCGTAAGGATTCCGGTTCGAGCCCCCAGCTCCCCACATGCAAGGGAGTCGCTTCACAAGTGATGAAGCAGGTCGGCAGGTGTTTATCTTTCTCTCCTCCTTTCTGTCCTTCCCTCCTCTCTCCATTTCTCTCTGTCCTATCCAACAATGACGACACCAATAACAACAACAATAATAACTATAACAATAAAACAACAAGAGCAACAAAAGGGAATCAAATATATTATATTTTAAATATTTTTTTAAATGTGGTATTTATACAGGATGGAATAATACGCAACTATCAAAAGAGATGAAGTCATCTCCTTTGCCTAATCTTGGATGAAACATGAAAGCATCATACTAAGTGAGACAAGCTAAATGGAGGAGGAAAATGCTGAATGACTTCCCTTGTAAGTGGGGCTTAATAGGTGGAGGTGGGAAGGGAAAACACAAAGTGAAACATTGGCAAGACAAGGTGCATGGCATCCAAGTAAGGGACTGGGCGGGGCAGGTGGGAGAGGGAGGGGTGGAAGAGAACTGGGGGGGGGGGTCATGGCGCATCATAAAAATGCACTAAATGTGTTCTTTGGGGAATCAGGCAGTAGCGAAGCAGGTTAAGCAAAGCACAAGGACCCGCATAAGGATCCCGGTTCGAGCCCCGGCTCCCCACCTGCAGGGGAGTCGCTTCACAGGCGGTGAAGCAGGTCTGCAGGTGTCTATCTTTCTCTCCCCCTCTCTGTCTTCCCCTCCTCTCTCCATTTCTCTCTGTCCTATCCGACAACGAACGGCATCAACAACAATAATAACTACAATAAAAAAAAAAGGGCAACGAAAAGGAATAAATAAATATTTTTTTAAAAAATACACTAAATGTGGGAGTCGGGTGGTAGTGCAGCGGGTTAAACCAGGTGGCGCAAAGCACAAAGACCGGCATAAGGATCCCGATTTGAGTCCCCGGCTCCCCACCTGCAGGGGAGTCGCTTCACAAGTGGTGAAGCAGGTCTGCAGTTGTCTGTCTTTCTTTCCCCCTTTCTGTCTTCCCCTCCCCGCTCCATTTCTCTCTGTCCTATCCAACAACAACAACAATAACTACAACAATGAAAACAAGGGCAACAAAAGGGAATATTTTTTTTAAATGCACTAAATGTGTCAGTGACTATACTATAAACAATTAACCTCTCAATATAAATAAATAAATAAATAAAAGAGAGAGGGACATGGAAAACTTAAGCACTGGAGCCATAAGGCATCTTACTATGCAAAGTGTACGTCTTGCCAGGTACAGTACAGACCCCATATGTGAAGCCCAGTACCACATGGTTAGTACCATGGCACCATAGGAAACCTTAGCTTTACTGTGGTAAAGCAGTGTTGTGGTACCTCCCACCTTCTTCTTTTCTTTTCTATTTGTTTAAATCTTTATTAATTTGTTGGATAGAGACAGCCAGAAGTTGAGAGGGAAGGGGTTGATAGAGAGGGAGAGACACAGAGACACCTGCAGCCCTGCTTCACCATTTGTGAAGCTTTCCCCCTGCAGATGGGGACTGTGGGCTCGAACCTGGGTCCCTGTGCACTGTAACATGGGCGCTCAACCAGGTGCACCACCACCTGGACCCCCTCCCGCTTTCTATTTCACTCCTTTCCTATCTAAAACAAGATGAGGGAAAAAGTCAGCCTGATCCAACCCCTGTGGAGAGCAGTCTGGAGGACTCTCAGAAGGCTAAAAATGGACCTACCCTATGACCCTGCAATTCCTCTCCTGGGGATGGATCCTAAGGAACCCAACACATCTATGTTCACAGCATAGATGCACACCTATGTTCACAGCAGCACAATCTGTAATAGCCCAAACCTGGAAGCAACCCAGGTGTCCAACAACAGATGAGTGGCTGAGTAAGTAAAGTTGTGGTCTAGATACACAATGGAATTCTACTCAGCTATTAAAAATGCTGAATTCACCTTCTTCACTTCATCTTGGATGGAGCTTGAAGGAATCATGTGAAGAGAGACCAGCCAGAAAGAGAAGGATGAATATAAGATGATCCTACTCATAGACATAAGTTGAAAAATAAGAACAGAATGGAAAACACAAAACAGAAATTGGGCTGGAGTTGGTATACTGCTCCAAAGTAAAGGACTCTGGGGTGTTGGGGGGGGGGGGGGCTTCAGATTATAGAACATAATGTCGGAGGATGTTGGGGGCAGGGTTAGAGTGTTATTTGGAAAACTGAGAAATGTTACACATGGACCAACTACTGTCAAATGTAAACCATTAATTCCCCCCAATAAAAGAAGAAAGAGAAACAAAAGAAAGGGAGAAAAAGAAAGGAAAAGTCAGCCTGAGAGTGGTAGAATCGCGCATGTATGCAGCCCTGGTGCCACCAAAAGGAAAAAAAATCAAGTATTGCCAGTCCAGTAAAATTTGTGCTCTTCTGTGGTCCGGGAGGTGGCGCAGTGATAAAGCTTTGGACTCTCAAGCATGAGGTCCCGAGTTCCATCCCCGGCAGCACATGTGCCAGAGTGATGTCTGGTTCTTTCTCTTTCCTCCTTTCTTTCTCATAAATAAATAAAATCTTTTTTTTTTTTTTAAATCTGTACTCTTCCCACAGTCAGATGCATACTAGTGTATTCCCTTCAAAGTAAAGGACACATTGCCACATGATGCATCTGCCATAGGATGAAGTAAAATGACTATATGATAGTTCTTGAAGTTTGAAGCAAAACATTCAGTTTAAAAAAATAAAAAGTAAAAAAGGGAGTCGGGTGGTAGTGTCGTGGGTTAAGCCCATGAAGCACAAGGACCAGCTTGTCGCTTCACAAGCAGTGAAGCAGGTCTGCAGGTGTCTGTCTTTCTCTCCCCATCTCTGTCTTCCCCTCCTCTCTCCATTTCTCTCTGTCCTATCCAACAACAACAATGACATCAATAACTATAACAATAAAACAAGGGCAACAAAAGGAAATACATAAATAAATATAAATATATATATATATATATTTTTTTTTTTTAAAAGAAAAACCCTGTCCCACTGCATTTGTAAGATGATGTGGATGGTGCAAGTTCTGAGTAGGGCTCAGAGCAGAGAAGGCTGTGAGCATCCTGGCTGCAGAGTAAACATTCTTGCTTGTAGGAACATGAACATAATTAGCATAGGGCGGACATCAGCCTGAAGAGCATACAAGGGACTTCACGCAAGCCCACGAGGGACTGTGGGTGTAGGTGTAGAGAAAGCTACTTAAATGAGTGTCTGCCAGAAACCACTCTCTGTTCTTGGTGCCCTTCCCTGCTTTCCTCCCCAGGACGTGACGTGTCACTTCCTGGGGATCCGAACACAGTGGCCAAATGCCAGTAACTAGCTCAGACTCACGGCTAACCGCCATCACGACTGGCCAATCTTTGCCCCTTTGCCTGTTTTGCTCTATCTAAATAATCCATGATATAATAAAACTCCCACATGTAAAACCCCAGACAAAGCCTGTGCAGAAGCTTTTTATCTATTTATTTATTTATGTTTACTTACTTGCTGCTTAGGAAAAGCATCCCAGCACACGCTCTGGTTTCTGAGATGTCAGCAATAGGGAAAGATAGGCGAGACAGACAGAGAAAGCGAACTTGGTAAATTTTATGTAAGTCTCAGCAGCCGATTCACAGCCCAGTTCCTGCAATAACGGAGCCAAACTGCATCCCGTGTCGCAGAGGCTTTGTCCAACGACTTCCACATGCCAGTGGGCCCCCACAGAGCTGGACACCCAGTGACCACAGGCCCGGAGCTGCTCATCACGAGTTGGGAGCAGGTCGTAAAATAAGGTATGTCCAGTAGCAGTCCATCAGAAGATGGAAACACACCTGAGACTGAGTATGAACAGGAAGGTGACACAGCAGAAGACGTCAACAGCAGATGGAGAACACCATGACGGCTCTAGTCCCCCATTGTTCTAGCAATACGGGGAGTACCCCCCTCAGCTCACACCGCTGACCATTTGGGCCTCCCATGCAAGCAGATGAAGAGGGAATAAAAACTCCTAGTTCAGGGAGTCGGGCGGTAGTGCAGCCTGGGGCTTAAGTGCACTTGGTGCAAAGCACAGGACCTGCATAAGGATCCCAGTTCGAGCTCGACTCCCCTGCGCTTCACAGGTGGTGAAGCAGGTCTGCAGGTGTCTGTCTTTCTCTCCCCCTCTCTGTCTTCCCCTCCGCTCTCCATTTCTCTCTGTCCTATCCAACAGTGACGACAACAAGAATAACTCCAACCATAAAAAAAGAGCAACAAAAGGAAATAAATATTTTTTTTAAAAAAAAATCAATACTCTTAAAAAACAAACAAACTCCTAGTTCAGTTTATGGATGATTTGTTTTTTTTTAAATAATTTATTTCTTTATTGGGGAATTAATGTTTTACATTCAACAGTAAATACAATAGTTTGTACATGCATAACATTCCCCAGATTCCCATTTAACAATACAACCCCCACTATGTCATTCATCATCTTTCATGGACCTGTATTCTCCCCACCCACCCACCCCAGAGTCTTTTACTTTGGTGTAATACTCCAATTCCATTTCAGGTTCGACTTATGTTTTCTTTTTTATGGATGATTTGATTCAGTACACGAGTAGAACCAAACTTGGATATTATTTGCATTACTGACTTTGGAGAGGATGACAGAGGGCATTAAGACCAACTGTGAAAGATACAAATCTTCAGGGGGTACAGCTAGCTGGTCGTCCACTTTTCATGAAATGAGAAGTGGTCGAAAGGCAAGATGTAAAGGACCCACACGGGATGGTGAGTGATCAGGAAAGGAAGGGAAAAAAAATGAGGAAATCAGCAGTAGGGCAGGGGGTAGATAGCATAATGGTTATGCAAAGAGACTTTCTTGCCTGAGGCTCCAAAGTCCCAAGTTCAATCCCTTGCACCACCATAAACCAGAGCTGAGCAGTGCTCTGGTAAAAAAAAAAAGAAAGAAAAAAAAAGAAAATCAAGATGTCTGGGAAACAGATATGCAGACAGACATACAAGTGTAAACACAAGATGTGAGAGACTCCACAGGGCAGGAAGTACAAAGTAGGTGGGGGAGATAGCATAATGATTATGTAAAGAGACTCTCTTGCCTGAGGCTCTGAGGTCCAAGGTTCAATCCTCAAACCACCATAAACCAGCGCTGAGCAGTGCTCTGGTAAAAACAGCAACAACTGCATAAGGATCCCGGTTCGATCTCCCCGGCTCCCCACCTGCAGGGGAGTCATTTCACAGGTGGTGAAGCAGGTCTGCAGGTGTCTGTCTTTCTCTCCCCCCCTCTTCCCCTCCTCTCTCGGTTTCTCTCTGTCCTATCCAACAACTAACGACATCAACAACAACAATCATGACCACAACAAGGGCAACAAAAGGAGGGGAAAAAAAGGCCTCTAGGAGCAGTGGATTCATGGTGCAGGCACCGAGCCCCAGCAATAACCCTGGAGGCAAAAAAAAAAAAAACCCAACAACAAAACAGTGTAGTCTAGGAGGTGGCACAGTGGATAAAGCAGTGGACTCTCAAGCATGCGGTCCTGAGTTCAATCCCTGGCAGTACATGTACCAGAGTGATATCTGGTTCTTTCTCTCTCAAGAATAAATATATATATATATATATAAAACAGGAAGTTCAAAATAATCAAGAAACCAAATAACTTGACTAGTTGGTGCCTATTGGTATGATAAGTAAAAAGATGACATAGATGAAGACTTTGCATGGACTGAAAAATATAAATAATTCCCACTTGCAAAGACTAATCTTTGACTGCCTACTGAAAAACCATCTATATTTACATATCAGAGACAGGAAGAAAGAGAACCAGAGCGTCACTCTAACATATGCAATGTCAGGGATCAAACTCAGGACCTCATGCTGAAGAGTCCAATGCTTTACCCACTGCACCACCTCCTGAGCTGAGTGAGGTCTCCTCTGGCTGTTCAACATGCAAGCAGTGAACATAAATATGGGACCCAGAATGGCAATATTCCTCAAGGGCTGTATTGATCCACTCTTACCTAACTGTGATAAATGCAATTATGGGGGGGGGGGGGTCGCGCAGCAGGTTAAGCGCACGTGGCACAAAGCACAAGGCCCAGCGTAAGGATCCCGGTTCGAGCCCCGGCTCCCCACCTGCAGGGTAGTCGCTTCACAGGCGGTGAAGCAGGTCTGCAAGTGTCTGTCTTTCTCTCCCCCTCTCTGTCTTCCCCTCCTCTCTCCATTTCTCTCTGTCCTATCCAACAACAATGACATCAGTAATAACTACAACAATAAAACAAGGGCAACAAAAGGGAATAAATAAATAAAGTAAATGTTAAAAAAAACAACAATAATGACCACAACAAAGCTACAACAAGAAGGGCAACAAAAAAGGGAAAAAATGGCCTCCAGGAGCAGAGGATTCATGGTGCAGGCACTGAGCCCAGCAATAACCTTGGAGGGAAAAAAAAAATAGTAAAAAAAAAAACCCAGTTATGGAGTAATGGCTTACCAGGAATTCACACCTGTCCGGAATAAGGACTTGGGTAACATCACCTCCTGAGCTTTGGGGGCCTGCAGAGTGAGGGATGTTAGAACAGACAGTGGAAGAAGATGAGTACCAGCTTCGACTATGATATCAGCTGTTCCCACGGTGGCTCTAGTTTAGCCTACTGAACTTCCTCTTCTAAGTTTTCTCGGGGAGAGAGCCCCCTCAGTGCCGGCTGGTGTTGACTCCCCGAAGGTGAAGGTGTTACAAAGTGCACGCGGTGGGGTAGACGGTGGCAGGTGAGTCCGACTGATCACTCAGCAGCAGAGTGTGGAGAGCTGACCGCGCCCAGTGATTCCTGTCTTCAGAGGAGCTTCAGGTTTTCATCTTTGGCTCTTCTCAGAGTGGGCCTCAGTCAAGGACTGAGCAAGGCCTCACCATGTCTATGATGGGGGAACTTCCTTAAGGAACCACTTTGCTCTGGAACCTCTGCTGACCCATTCCACTCAAGTTTTCTGCCCCTTTTCCTTTCATAGCTGTAACCCATGACTGCTACCCAAAAACATTTGCATTTTTTTTTGCATTATCTTTATTTATTTATTGGCTAGAGACAGCCAGAAATCAAGAGGAAAGGGTGTGTGTGTGTGTATGAGAAAGAGGGAGAGGGAGAGAGAAATACAACACTGCTTCACCACTAGCAAAGCATTCCGCTGCAGGAGGGGACTGGGGGCCCAAACCTGGGTCTTTGCACATTGTAACATGTGTGTTCAACCAGGTGCACCACCACCGGCCCATTTGCATTTCTAACTTGTTTTATTGTCTGCTTCTGGAAGATTCTGGGTCACAGACACATCTGTTATGCCCTTAAATTCAAGTCTTGCCCAGTCTTGGGAGGTATAATCTAATTAATCAGAACTACCATTATTCCCATCATAAAATTAAAGATATACCTTCCATATCTATGTTATATTATTGTGAAGATAAAATGAATATGCACAGAAAAAGGCTATATAATTAAAATTTGCAATAAATGATGGTTTTCATTAATATAACAAAGAGTGAAATCATTTCCCAGATTACCTAACAATCCTCAATATTGTTGGACAATCTGAAAGAATACAGAGTCCTCAGTTCAAACAAATAATCATTTATTTTCAAGCCCTCCCTCTGGTATAGTGAATGTGCTTTTTCTCTGGCTTCACTTATTCCCAGGGAGTAATTTACACTCAGATCTCGCTTGACAATCAGATACAGACCTAAATAATGAAGTGCAGGGTTCAGCAGTGACCTACCATGGGAACTTTGGTTTGTTTCTTTTCATTTCTAGGATAACGATGACTAAGATAGAGGAAATGAAAAACAGTGCAGCGGCCCTTTCAACAAAAAACAGTGGCCTCAGTATTGTGGGAAAAATCCTTAACACCTTGGTGACCACAAACCGGTTTTCTCTAGCACTATTGTAACAAGACAATAATCTATATCTGTTTGGAAAATGTTGCAATTCTAGTGTATATGTAAAGAAAAATATCTTCTCGAAGCATATCCTTTTAACATTCCTTCTCAGTATGAACAGTCAGCAGAGCTAGTGTGGTATCATTTCATACCATCAGAGAAACTCTCGGCAGTAACTTTTGGGCAGAGAAGAGTCCAGAGCACTAATTCCAGTATACAGCAGCGCAGTGCGTCAAATACAAACCTCAGGCATGCAAGGCCTGCACTCTACTGCTTAAACTATCTCTCCAGCAGTGAAATTTTTTCTATAATGGTGTGATTGTTTGCTTGCAAGGTGATACAGATTTGTAATGGGTTTTCTTTTTTTCCTGTTTTTGATTCTTAAATTCAGTTCTTTAGAATGAACACCATACGTTGGACATCTACAATACCATTGTCTCCCTAGCCTAATTTTTAAGTCATATATATATATATATATATATATATATATATATATATATATTTCCTTTTAACAGAGGGTGAAAGAAGGAAGACACCAAGCATCTTTCTTCTGTCCATGGAATTCCTTTGTTGTTATCCTTGGTGACCTCACCTTGGACTAAGCCCAAGGCCACAAGCATGATAATGCCTATGCACTCTTGAAAGGTGTGTCTTTGATTTGCACTTAAGAGTTGACACAAAGGAGTGTGGGGGGTAGCGCAGTAGGTTAAGCTCAGGTGGCGCAAAGCGCAAGGACCGCAAAGCGCAAGGACCGGTGGAAGGATCCCAGTTCGAGCCGCCCCCACACCTGCAGGGCAGTTCCTTCACCATCAGGTCTGCAGGTTTTTTTTTTTTACAGAGAGAAATGGAGAGAGGAGGGGAAGGCAGGGGGAAAGAAAGAGACACCTGCAGACCTGCTTCTCCCCTGCAGGCGGGGAGCTGGGGACTGCAGGTGTTTATCTTTCTCTCCCTCCCTGTCTTCCCCTCCTCTCTCCATTTCTCTATGTCTTATCTAACAATGACGACATCAACAACAATAGTAACTACAACAATAAAACAAGGGCAACAAAAGGGAATTAAAAAAATAAAAATAAAAAGTTGGCACAAGTTAAATTCCAAGCTTTTTTTTTTTTTTTTTAAATCAGAGCACTGTTCAGCTCTGGCTTCTGGTTCTTCTTCTAGCATTTTCCCTTCTTCCATAGCCAGTCAACAGCGTCAGGTTGAGCCTGATGTAAAGTTTCGAGACCTCCTTTGAAGTCTTCTGGTGATATGGGGGATTGAACCTGGGACTTTAGAGCCTCAGGCATGAGAGTCTGTTTGCATAACCATTATGCTATCTACCCTCCACCCTAGTTCTAAGCTTTGTAATTTCTGAAGTTCTACATCAAGAATTGTAAACCAGTCTGGAAATCAGTCCTCTTTCCTTATTGCTCATCCTGTTTGAATGTCTTACTGAGGATGCAGAATACTATATCCTGAATTGCACACTAACGGGACAAGAATGCCAGAAATACAAAGCTGGATTATCGGATTCACTAGGAAATTTTTAACAGTGTTTTTCATCCATAATGGAGATAAACAGCAGAAGTCTCACACTTCTGTGCACTCTTCGTACTCTTGCTGGTAGGCTACATCACACAGACTCAGCGACCTCAAAGGAGGTTCACAGAAAAGTACACAATGATGAAACATGAACCAGTAAAACAGTAAACTGAAATGTAAACATTTTTTGTCTTAGGACATGGAAAAATTCCCAACTAATTTTATTCTGCTTTGGAGTTCTGAATAGTCTTCAGACACCTCCTTTTTCTATTTTTTTTTTTTTAGATTTTATTTATTTATTAATGAGAAAGATAGGAGAAGAGAGAGAAAGAACCAGACATCACTCTGGTACATGTGCTGCCAGGGATTGAACTCGGGACCTCATGCTTGAGAACCCAGTGCTTTATCCACTGTGCCAACTCCCAGACTGCCTCCTTTTCCTATCTTAAACTATGCCTCCAGGATATTAGGGGAGAAGCCCACAGTCTGAGGATCCTTATAAAGGTTTTCATACACTTGTCCTAAAGTTAACCAGTGCCATTTTCTTTTCTTTTCTTTTTCCTGCCCCCAAGAAACTAGAGTTAATCCATTCCGACTTCTCCAGGAGAATGGAAGTAAATTTGCTTCTGACTGTACAACAAAGAAGCTTTGTAAATAAAATCTTAATATTTTGGGTAAAAAAAAATCGTTTTTGAATGCCACTTAGGACTGGAGTTCATAAAAACAAACAAATCCTCTGCTTTGGGGGGCCGGGTGGTAGCGTAGCCGGTTGCGAGCACATGTTACAGTGCTCAAGGACCCGAGTTGGAGCCCCCAGCCCCCCAGTCCCCCGCTGCAGGAGGAAAGCTTTGCCAGTGGTGAAGCAGGGCTGCAGGTGTCTATCTGTCTCTCCCTATCACCCTCTTCCCTCTCGATTTCTGGCTGTCTCTACCAAATAAAGATACTTTTTAAAAAATATGTTATTTATTTATGAGAAAGGAGGAGAGAGAACCAGACATCACTCTGGCACATGTGCTGCCGGGGATCGAACTCGCGACCTCATGCTTGAGACTCCAAAGTTTTAATCACTGCACCACCTCCAGGACCACCAAATAAAGATAATTAAAAAAAATTAAAAAAAAAAAAAAAAAAGCCAAAAAAGAACTCTGTGTCTTCTGTCTCCCAGGCAGGGGTGGCGCGGTCACCCTCGGGCATACACCTGCCCCCCAAGCCCAGCCCGGGTCAGGCAGGCAGCCTGGGGGAAGCGCTGAGCCAAGCGGCTGCGCAGGCGCAGACGCAGACGGGAGCGAGGCGCGCGGCCGCTTTCGAGAAGGGAGGAGGGAGGGGGCGGGAGAGGAGCGGGAACGCCCTCGAGGGGGCGGGGCGTGCGCGCCGCCGCCGCCGCCGCCGCGTCACCAGCGTGCGGCACGTGCCCGTGTTTACGTCCCTCGTGGAGCCGCGGACGTCAGCAGCCGAATGGCAACATTGTGGCGACCCGGGGGCGCGGAGTGGCCGAGACGCGTCCGTCCGTCAGGCCCGCGGCTCGGTCGGGCGCTTTAGGAGCGGAAGAGCGCCCCCCATACACACACACACACACACACACACACACACACACAGACACGAACGAGCAGACAGACAGACCAACACACACCGGAGGCGGACGGAGGCGGACGCGGGCCGCCGGCTCCCCGGGGGACGCCCTCCCGCAGCGGCTCCTCTCCGCGGCGCGTGTAGACGCAGCCGGCCGCACGTGACCATGTGAACTACCTGCCCGGCGGACGCCTTATTGTCCTTCCCGGCGGCCACGCCACAAAGGAGCGCGGAGGGCAGGGCGGCCGGGCCGGGCCGGGCGAGCGGCGGGAGCCGACGGCGCGCTAAGATGGCTGCGGGCGCCCGGCGGCGGTGAGCGCGGGGCCGGCCGGCCGGCGAGTCCTCTCCTCGCCTCTCCTCAGGGCGGGTGGACGGACGGGCAGGGCCCGCGGAGCCTCCCCGCCTCCCTCCCTGGGTCCCTCCCTCCCTCCGTCCGTCCGTCCGTCCGTCCGTGCGTCCGTCCGTGCGTCCCCGCCGCTCCGTGCTCACCTCCCGGCCCGGCCAGCATGGCGTTCGCGCTGGAGGAGACGCTCGAGTCCGACTGGGTGGCCGTGCGGCCGCATGTGTTCGACGAGCGCGAGAAGCACAAGTTCGCGTTCATCGTGGCCTGGAACGAGATCGAGGGCAAGTTCGCCATCACCTGCCACAACCGGACGGCGCAGAGGCAGAGGAGCGGCTCGCGGGAGGCGGCGGCGCAGGCGGCGCAGGCGGCGGGGGGATCCGGCAGCCCCGCGGGCAGAGCCCGAGCCGCCGAGCCCGCCACCGCCGCCACCACCGTCCCCGCCGAGTCGTCCGCGCTGGGCCGCGGCGGCCCCGGAACCCGCAGGGGCCCGGCCTGGGCGGAAGGCGGCTCCCCCCGGAGCGCGCGCGGACCACGGGGAGACCCGCCGCCGCCGCCGCGGAGCCCGCCGGGTAAAGGCGCCGAGAGTCCCGGCCGCGGCCCGGCGCGGAGGGCGGCCCGGGGCAGAGACGCGGCGGCGGCGGGGGGCTCCGTGCGGGTGCTGAGCGCCGGCGGGGCGGCGGCGGAGGACCTGGAGGTGCTCGCGCCCCGCAGCCCCGCGGACGCCGGCGAGCCCGACGAGTGCAGCTGGGCCGGGCTGTTCTCCTTCCAGGACCTGCGCGCCGTGCACCAGCAGCTGTGCGCCGTCAACTCGCAGCTGGAGCCGTGCCTGCCCGCCTTCCCCGAGGAGCCGTCGGCCATGTGGAGCGTGCTGTTCGGGGGCGGCCCCGACATGACGGAGCCGGAGGCGGACGCGCTGTGCTACCAGCTGCAGGTCTACCTGGGCCACGGCCTGGACACGTGCGGCTGGAAGATCCTGTCGCAGGTGCTGTTCACCGAGCCCGACGACCCCGAGGAGTACTACGAGAGCCTGAGCGAGCTGCGGCACAAGGGCTACGAGGAGGTGCTGCAGCGCGCCCGCAGGCGCATCCAGGAGGTGAGCGGGGCCGACCAGACGGAGCTGCATTAAGGGGAGAGGGGGGAAGAAGGGGTCGGCGCAGAGTAGTACCGGAGCGCGAGGATCCCGGGTTCGAGCCCCTCCCCCCCCCCGGCTCCCCGGCTCCCCACCTGCAGGGGAGTCGCTTCACAGGCGGTGAAGCAGGTCCGCAGGTGTCTGTCTTTTTCTCCCCCTCTCTGTCTTCCCCTCCTCTCTCCATTTCTCTCTGTCCTAGCCAACAACGACGACAATAACAATAATAACCACAACGAGGCTACAACAACCAGGGTCACAAAAGGGAGAAACATGAATGGTTTCCAGGAGCAGTGGATTCGTGGTGCCGAGCCCCGGCAATAACCCTGGAGGCAAAAAAAAGAGAGAGAGAGAGACTTTAAGGAGAAAGGAAGGAAGGGGTCGGGCGGTGGCGGCGCCAAGTACGAAGCCCGAGGATCCCGGGTTCGAGCCCCCCCCCCCTGCAGGGGAGTCGCTTCCCAGGCGGTGAGGCAGGTCTGCAGGTGTCTGTCTTTCTCTTCCCCTCTCTGTCTTCCCCTCCTCTCTCCATTTCTCTCTGTCCTATCCAACAACAGCGACATCAACAATAACAATAATAACCACAACAAGGCTACAACAACCAGGGTCACAAAAAGGGAAAAAAGTGAATGGTTTCCAGGAGCAGTGGATTCGTGGTGCCGAGCCCTGACAATAACCCTGGAGGCAAGAGAGAGAGAGAGAGAGAGAGAGAGAGAGACTTTATTAGGGAGAAAGATAGAAAGGGGTCAGGCGGTGCAGGCACAGAGTACGAAGCCCGAGGATCCGGGGCCCTTGAGCTGCGTGAAGCAGGTCTGCAGGTGTCTGTCTTTCTCTCCCCCTCTGTCCTCCTCTCCTCTCCCCGTTTCTCTGCCCGGTCCAGAGAGAGAGAACTCTACCAGACTTCGCTCCGGCGCACGTGCTGCAGGGGACTGAACTCGTGGACCTCCTGCTGGAGAGTCCGGTGCTTTACCCCCTGCGCCACCTCCCGGACCACTGGCACTTGCTTTTCTAGATAAAGGAAAAGGAGCCGGGCTGCTGAGTTCTCTGTCCCTTCTTTCCTTTCAGTGCTAGCAAAGCCGGGGCCTGCCTTAATCGGCTGTGACTCCTCCCTCCAGTTACCAGCCAGGTTGGCCTGAGTGCTCTGTTTACCTCTGGTAATGGGCTTAGGAAGGAAGGAAAGGTCCTGTAAATGCCGAGTAGATGTTTCGCCCAGCTTCTAGCGCTCTTTCTAGTAGCAACTGCCCAGATGTTAGCAGTGTTTTTTGGTTTTGTTCCCCTGGTGTCCTGCACATGATGCCTTCAGAACAGTTTTCCTCACTGAGCGAAGTTGATCTGTTTTTATTACCATATGGCAGAGCAGGCCAGAATTTCCAACGTACCATGAGATAGATGGTCACCGCAGGAGGTTCAGCAAACTTTCATCACCTAGAAAATAAAAGCCTCTCCTCCACGAGGTGAGGTGTGTGGGATCTACTCTGGAACCCTAACCCACAGGGCAGGGGCAGTGCTGACCACTGTCATTTTGGTCACTTCACCCAGCACTAAAGTAGAAGCTTGCACCTCTGAAGGCCACTTTCCTCCCACTTCTGCCCCCACCCCCTTTGGGCTCTGGTCACTGCAAATCTGAACTCTTTCGATGAGGTTCTTCTTTTTTTTTTTTTTCTTTTAAGATTCCACATGTAAGTCAGGCCGTGAAGTATCTTTATCTGGCTTAACTGTTAGCATGTGTAATGATGCAACTTTTCAATGAGTTTCACCTCCAAAATGGGCAGGTAGTCCAAATGAAAAAGCACCGGAGGAGAGTTGGGTGCAAATGCGTTTTATGCACCAGGGTGAAAAATCTCTCTGCAGGAAGATTTATTATATTCAAAATCTAAAGGAAAAGGCTCAAAACCATCTTTAGATTGTAGTCTTCAACATAACAGGAAATCGTGGGGAAAGGGCCCAAATGAAGGCAGCGGGCGGGAAGAGCTGATGTGCGCCGACTAAGCCGCGCTTCTGCTTCAAAGCACTCCGCCAGCAGAGTGTTTCAGGATACATCCGTTTCCCCGAATGGGCACTAGCAGATACTTTGTTGAAATATTTTAGGATTTTTGCTATTAGTACAAAAATGGGGTGG
Source organism: Erinaceus europaeus (assembly GCF_950295315.1). Classification (NCBI taxonomy): domain Eukaryota; kingdom Metazoa; phylum Chordata; class Mammalia; order Eulipotyphla; family Erinaceidae; genus Erinaceus; species Erinaceus europaeus. The sequence continues at coordinate 5,049,687 of NC_080172.1, forward strand.
ATTTGGGGTGTGGAAATGCCTCTCTTTATGGGGTCTGTACTTGTACTGCACACAGTTGTCGTTCATTAAGGTTGTTTGAGCCCAGCCACTGTGACGGGGAGGAGGACTGATGACAGAGCACCTGCTCTCCTTGGCTAGACTTGAGACCCAACAAGTGCTGATCTCCCCACTTTCCCACCTTGCTGCCTACAACTTCTGGAACCCAGGTTTCATCCCTTCCCTTGGGTCACGGAATGCTAAACCTCACCCCCATAATGTGGTCCTGAAGTTCTGAGGTCTGTTACTCTTTGTCATCTCACTTCTGGAGTTTGGTCTTAAGCCTTTTTGAAAGAAAGTCAAGTTGTAAATAGTCATGCATTTAAACTTTTGTTGATATTGACCTGTTTTTTTTTTTTAACTGTAAAGAGAAAGTGCTTTTTCCCCTCTTACTTAGAGTATTGAAATTTACAACTTTTTTTTTTTTTATAAAACACTGAGTAATGTAGGCATATCCAGCCTTAATTTTATTGGTTGTCATGTAAACGATTTTGTCTCGTTTTTAAAGTTCAACCTGGGCCCAGAATGAGGACTGCTGAAAATACAGCTTAAATGAGGTAGGGTTAACTTTTTTAAAACAAGATATCTTTTCCTAATTTTATTTGCCATGGTATTTTATTCTCTCTAGTAGAGACAAATAAGGTTTTTTAAAAATATTTATTCCATTTTGTTGCCTTTGTTGTTTTATTTTTATTGTTATTGATGTCATTGTTGTTGGACAGAACAGAGAGAAATGGAGAGAGGAGGGGAAGACAGAGAGGGGGAGAGAAAGACAGACACCTGCAGCCCTGCTTCACCGCCTGTGAAGCGACTCCCCTGCAGGTGGGGAGCCGGGGTTCGAACCGGGATCCTTATGCCGGTCCTTGTGCGTTGCGCCACCTGCGCTTAACCCGCTGCGCTACAGCCCGACTCCCCAAAAATAAGTTTTTAAAAGAATAGATTGTGTTTTGGAAAACAGCTCAAAAAGTTTATTATAAATTTGTTGAATGTTACTTGAAAACTGACTGACTGCCATGAACAGCAGAAATAATCCGGTTCTGATGTCCACCTGATTGCTGCTTGTAGATGATGCTGGAGGCAGTTGTGAGGCTCCGTGTGGGGAGGGTGGGGCGTGGCTGTTCAGTGCCGTCTGCGGTGAGCGTGATGATAAAAGTGCACTCAATATACACTTTCTTTGTTCTTCAGCTGCCCCCTCTTTTTTTTTTTTTTTTTAGCTGTCATAAGTTTGCAGTGACATTTCTGGATGAAATCATTACAGAGGTTTTGCTATTTTTGTAGTATTCTGTTGACTTTAGTAACTACGACTCACTCAGGGTTTTCTTATTTCTGGCTCTTCAATTGAATTTATTTGTGGAATTGTCCGTAGATTTTTAAGCTAGGTATAACTGGTAAGTGAGCATATTCTTAGATACATGTTACTTAGAAAATTTAATCCTCTCAGTTGTATTTTCCGTCTTTTCTTTTTTCTCCCTCTCAGAACAGAGGCATTTCTCTTTTGATATATAGTATTTAAAATGCATGGAGACAAAGTGAGAAGGGAGATGGGTAGAGAGGGTGAGAAGAAGAGATACCTGCAGCACCCCTCACTGCTCGGGAAGCATCCCCCCAGCCATGAAGGCCAGGGGCTTGAGCCTGGGTCCTTGCGTGTGGTCGTGTGTGCGCAGTGCCAGGTGCCAGCTGTGCCGTCGCCAGGCCTTCTCTTCTTTAGTTTTCTGGCTCTTTCCCCCACAGTACTCCTTTTTCTACTCCTTTCAAGGTTTCAGTTTAACAACCACACCTACTGTTTTTTTTAATGGTCACTAGGGAGAGACAGAAACAGGCTGGGGGTCTGCAACGCCCAGGTTCAGCAGAGGAGTAATGACAGAAGCCAGACCTCTCACCTTCTGCTCCCCATAAAGAAATTTGGTCCACACTCCCAGAGGGATAAAGAATAGGGATGGGATATGGAACACTGGTGGTGGGAACTATATGGAATTGTACCCCTCTTATCCCACAAGCTTGTCAATCATTAATAAATCACTAGGAAAAACAATAAACGAAGACAGAAGAGGGTCAGTAAATTCTTTTGGTAGAACAGATAGTGCAGCTCAATTGTAAGCTTCTCAGTGTCACTGACCTTGTGACAGTATCTTGGAATTCTCTTTCTCACCACCAGAAGTTCAGGGCCACACATCTTGTGAACATTCTTAATAGTGGACAATGAACTGAAGAGGTTTTCCAAGTACTGCTATGAATTTAAAGGATTTGAAAGAAGTATCCTTATAAAGTTGTACCTAAATTATTTTCTTTAGATAAAATTTTATAGCCAGTAAATACAGGATCCTTGAGGGATTATGCTATTTCAAAACCAGAAGAGTATTTTAAAACTACAATTTTGTAAGGAATCTTTGAGTGACTAATTCCCTATAAGTTGAGGGAAGCAACAGATGGAATTTACTTTTTAAAAATATTTATTTTATTTTTGAGAGAAATGCAGAGAGAGGGAGAGACACAGAAACACCAGAGCACTGCTCAGCACTGGCTTATGGTGGTGGTGGCGGTGGGGGATATTGAACCTGAGACTTAGGAGCCTCAGGCATGAGAGTCTGTGCATAACCATGATGCTATTGCATAACCCTAACCCTCCCCCACCAGATGGAATTTACTTATAGAGCACTTTGAGCATTTAAACCATGGTATGTGTAGGAATGTTTACATTTTAGGAAGTCTTTGTTAAAGTCTTAAAGATGTCCTTTAGAAAAATTCTAAAATTGAAATTTGAAGTTTCTACTTTGCAATCTGAGGCTTTACCTCCATTGGGGATTAATTTTTGGAGTACATTTATAATTTCATATGGATTTATAAGAAGTACTCGTCTCTGCCTTGTGAAATATTGAAGACAAACTTTTTCTTTTTTTTTAATTTACTTCTTTATTGGGGAATTAATGTTTTTCATTCAACAGTAAATAGAATAGTTTGTACATGCGTAACATTCCCCAGTTTCCCATTTAACAATACAACCCCCACTATGACATTTATCATCCTTCATGGACAAACCTATTCTACTAGAAGCCTTTTTAATCATTCACAGATTTGTGCAGTTGACTGGAAATAATAGTTTATGAGAAGCTACAATTTATACACTAATAAAGAATTACTTACATATTACAGGAATTGTGAGATTTTATAGTATTTAGGGCCTCAGTCTTTTGTGCAAATGAAAAGTGACATTTATTAGATGAAAAATTTTTCTTGGGCTTTCACAAAGGTTTAATGTAGAAGTGCTATTTATATAGTACATTTATGTAAGTACACAACCCCTGAATGAATCAGGTGTCACTGAGGCCTCTGGGAATGGTTTCAGCAGTAGCCTTGATTGTTGGTCAGAGCTGAGGATTATGTCATATTTCGTATCTGTACCATGACTTAACCTTTGAGGACCTGAACTTTGTAAATACTGGTGTCTGTACAAGCACAACGATTCTTGAAATGATGAAATTGTGGTATTCAAGATAGTATAAGCTTTAATTATGGTGGGTGGTTTAAGATATGAAAGTTAATGCTCACTTTGGAATGACTTAAATTTATAAAAACGGTAATTCTAGCTGCTTTCCAGTTGATTTTCACTTCTCTTCTTTGCAACTGTTTTGAGTGCAACATGTTTGCAAAAGTAGCCAGGGATGGCACTAAGAAGCAGTCAGTGCCTAGTTAGTGTTTGGAGTCAAAAGTACGTGAGCTTGAATAAAGATTGTTGAGTCTGTGATCTTCTTGCTTAGTTACTTTTTTTTTTTTTTCTATTTATTTATTGGATAGAGATAGCCAGAAATTGAGAGGAACAGGTGAGATAGGGACGGAGAGAAGCCTGCAACACTGCTTCATCACTCAAAGCTTTCCCCTGCAGGTGGGGACTGGGAGCTCAAAGCCTGGCCCTTGTGCTCTTTCTTAATCTTACCCCCACCCCCAAACCCACCTCCACCAACGATGAGCTTAGTGGTTGGGGAGGTGGCACAGTGGCTAAAGCATCAAACTCTCAAGTATTAGGTCCCAAGTTCAGCAGCACATGTACTGGGGTGTTGTCTAGTTCTTTCTCTCTCCTACCTTTGTCATAAATAAATAAAAATTAAAAGAAGAAAAGAAAACCTAAGTTTATCTTAATTCAGATATGTTTTTCTGCCATGCTTAATTTCTCTACAAGTACTAGCAGTCTCCACTGTTGAGGATGAAAGGGAATATTTTATAGTTCTAATCTATTTCATTTTGTTTTTAAAAAGATTTATTTAGTTATTAATAAGGAAGCGAGGGAGCGAGAACCAGCTAGATTATCACTCTAGCACATGTGATGCCATGGATCTCATGGTGAGACCAACACTTAGTCCACTGTAATTCCTCTGGGGCTACCTTTGACATTCGCATTTAGATAGATAACCCATTGGTTTTAGTCCAGATCAATTTGTGGTAAGGCGTGGTTTTTGGTGTAGCTCAAGTATAGTGTTTCGGTAAAGAAAAAGTTGCCTAGAGGTACAAGGGCAGGTTTATGTTAGACAAGAAGGTCCAGCCATTGTTGTCCTTGGATTTTTAAAATGACTCAAGTATAAATAGCACACCTGACCTCTTGAGATTATCAGATGGAACACAGAGTTCAAAGAAGACAGCTGATCATCACTTCTTCTAATTTGACTTTGTCAAATGTTCTTGGAAAACTGAGGTTAGTCACGAAACTCAGGAATGTCCCTGAAATGCCAGCCGTATGCATTAGAAAAATACAATCTGAAAAGTCCTCAGATGCTGGTCTTCCCAGATTAGGTGTAGATAGTAGCAAGGGCCGGGGAGTCATCTTGGAGAGGACAAAACTTTTATGAGTGACGTCCCAGGTTTGATCCTTAGCACAACATAACGCCAGAGCTAAATAGTTCTTTAGTCTTCTTGTTGTTCACACTTTAACAAAAATTGAAGAGTCTTTTCTGAAAAGTGCATTAAAATAAGTAACAAAAGTAGGGTGGGGAAAGACATTGTTTGGACAAAGTTTGCAGTGGAGGGAGCTGTTCTGCCTGGTGCCTTTTGATTCCAGTGAGTGGAGACTTGGAAAGACACTAGTATATTTTGAGGATCTATGGAACTGTGCCCCCATCCCCAGCTATGTCAGCACTACAGCTTGGTGTCCTGTCTCATCACAGTATATTCCTTTTTTTTTTTTTTTTGTATTTATTTCCTTTTGTTGCCCTTGTTTTATTATTGTAGTTATTGTTGTTGTTGTTGTTATCGTTGTTCATAGAACAGAGAGAAATGAAGAGAGGAGGGGAAGACAGGGGGAGAGAAAGATAAACACACCTGCAGACTTGCTTCACCGCCTGTGAAGCAACTCCCCTGCAGGTGGGGAGCCGGGGGCTCGAACTGAGATCCTTATGCCGGTCCTTGTGCTTTGCGCCACATGTGCTTAACCCGCTGCGATACCACCTAACTTCCAATATATTCTTTTTTTTTTTTTTCCCCCTTTTGTTGCCCTTGTTTTATTGTAGTTTTTTTATTGTTGTTAATTGATGTTCTCGTCATTGGATAGGATAGAGAAATCAAAAGGAGGGGAGACGGGGAGAGAAAGACAGACACCTGCAGACCTGCTTCACGCGACTCCCCTATAAGTGGGGAGCTGAGGCTCGAACCAGGATCCTTAGGCCAGTCCTTGCACTTTGCACCATGTGCGCTTAACCCGCTGCTCTACCGCCCACCCCCCTTCACAATATATTCTATAGAAGTAATGCAAACTACTATTGATGTATGACAGTTAAAGAACAGTGAAGCAAAGTGAACTTTGTGAGATTTATGAAACTTATGGTGGAACTCTTAAATGCTGGAAATTCTTGAAATAATGACTTCATAAATACTAATATTCTTCAATCTTGTGCTCAAGAATGCTTTTGGCCCTTTTTTTTTTTTTTTTGCATCACTGAAAAAAACCTATGTCAACACTTCTGTAAAGTAGAAACATGGAGACTGATGGCGAGATAGCAGCCTTTTTGATATCTAATTTATGTGGCGGTTTTCTGCTTGCTGTCTGATGACGTGCTGTGCGTGCCATGCACAGATATCTTACAGAAATAGGAGATCGGATATGTTCTTCCTTGCTTCTGAGCCAGGGTCAACTTGGATAAACACTGATGTGGATACAAGGGTGTGTGTGTGTGGGGGGAGTTGCTAGACATTTCATCATGTATTTTTTAATTTTTCTTTTTTAAATTTCTTTATTGGAGGATTAATGTTTTACAGTCAATATAATAGTATGTACAGGCATAACATTTCCCAGTTTTCTACATAACAGTACAACCCCCACAAAGGTTACTTAGTCCCTTTTGTTGCCCTGGCTTTACTGTTATGGTTATTATTGTTGTTGATGTCGTCATTGTTGGATAGGACAGAGAGAAATGGAGAGAAGCGGGGGAGGAAGACAGAGAAGGGGAGAGAAAGACAGACACCTGCAGACCTGCTTCACCACTTGTGAAGCGACTCCCCTGCAGGTGGGGAGCCGGGGGGCTCGAACCGGAATCCTTAACGCCGGTCCTTGGGCTTTGTGCCACCTGCGCTTAACCCGCTGTGCTACCGCCTGACTCCCACTTTTTTTTTTTTTTTTAATAAAAGGGAAACACTGGCAAAACCATAGGATAAGAGGGGTACAACTCCACACAACTCCCACCACCAGATCTCCATATCCTATCCTATCCCCTGATAGCTTTCCTATTCTTTAACCCTCTGGGAGTATGGACCCAAGGTCATTGTGGAAGGTCTGGCTTCTGTAATTGCTTCCCCGCTGAACATGGATGTTGACAGGTGGATCCATACTCCCAGTCTGCCTCTCTCTTTCCCTAGTGAGGCAGGGCTCTGGGGAAGTGGGGCTCCAGAACATATTGGTGGGGTCGTCTGTCCAGGGTAGTCTGGTTGGCATCATGGTAGCATCTGGAACCTGGTGGCGGAAAAGAGAGTTAACATATAAAGCCAAACAAATTGTTGACTAAAGGTTTGCTACTTTTTTTCTTTGCACATTCATGTGTTTCAGTTCTCTATATTCCACATGTATGAAACTATCTGGGGCCTTTGACTTCCTTCCTTACTTCATTGAGCATAATCACCTCCATCCAGTTCCATTCACAGTATCCTAAAGGACATAATATCGTCTTAAATTGCAAGCAGTAGTCCATGGATTATATATCCCAGAATTTCTTTATCTAGTCATCTATCACTGAGCATTTAGGTTGCTTTCATGTTTTGGCTATTGTAAACGATGCAGCTATGAATAAGGGATTCCATGTCTCTACAAGTTAATGTTTCCATGTCTTTTGGAAGGAGTAAGAGAGTAAAGGAGAGGGAGGTAAGGAAGGGAGGGGCCTGGGGAGATGGCATGATGGTTTTGCAAAAGACTCTCGTGCCTGAGATACTGGGGCTTGAATTTGATGTAATGCATGCTCTAACAGGTGATCTCCCAGTCCTGGGAACAGATATTTCTTACCGGAATTATTCAGTAATTGTAATTACTCAACAAATTGTAAGCTTGCCAAGGGAAAACTGGAATTCCCAAATTGAATTATAATTCATTCTCTATCTTGTCTGACTGCATTACTCCCTACTTTAGGTTTTTCAGTTCCTCCTTTTTCCTTTTAAGTATCCTATCTTTTTTTTCCACCCCGGTTTTCCTAGACTGAAAACCCATGTCGACTGTAAAAAGAAATGACATGGAAGGCAGTGGTTGCCAGGTGGTCACACCTTCTGCCTTTCACCAGATCCCCTATTTTACATAAATTACTAAGCCCCTGCCTCTCCCTTTTTTCCTCTCTACAGTAGCATAAAATGTATAGCTCTATAAGACTAGTGGGAAGAATAAAAGATGTGTCAAATACTTAGTCCAGAAATAACAACAGAAGACCTGATGAGAATTGTGGGGCCTGCCTGAGAGAGATATTGTGATGAGCACAGATCCATCAGATACTAGATGATTGATGTCTGGTAGGTTAAGAGCCCAGTACTTGTGTGAGTTAGATCAGAGGAAGCAAAAAGTACTCACATAATAAGAAGATAAAAAAGGAGTAGTATTCTGTTGGTTAGCATAATATGTTTAAATACAGTTCTCTTTTTTTTTTTTTTTTTTTTTTTACACCTGAGTATGGCTAAACTCTTGACATCTGGTAGTGCTGAGGATTGAACCTGGAACCTTTGGTGCCTCAGGCATGAAGGTCTTCCTGCGTAATCACTGTCCTATCTCCTCAGTTTTGTTTCATTTCCTTTGAGTGAACCAGTGGAGCAAAATTCCTTTTATTTCCCCTCCTTTATTTCCTTTTCTTATTAGCACCAATATCACTGGGGTTTGGCACCTGGATGACAAAGCCACTGCCCCTGGCATTAGATTACAAGATTGTCTCTTTGCATAACCAGTATGCTCTCCTCCTCTCCCTGTACGTCTTAAGTGCTTTTAATTCTAATTAATCCACTATCGCAGTTTTTTATACCATAATCTTCAAACATCAACAAGTGACTCGGCTTAAACACGTTAATGAAACAAGTTAGGGATTTTACCCTTTTTTCCGGTTGAATTTTTTTATTCTGGATTATAGGAAATGGTTTGGACTGAAAAGTCTAATGCTTAGTAAATTGCATCTTTTTGAGATTTTAAAATGCATTTTCTTTATTTTAAGATTATCTTCAGATACTTACATTAAAAAAAACATAGCTCTCCAGGTGAAACTGTAATTGGCTTTAAGGTAATCTACTGTTGAAAAGCATGATTCAACTTAACAAAAGCATGAAACTCTAGCAATGAAGATGAATTAATAAATTAGCAGTGTTAGGTGAGCTGCCTTGGTTTCGCTAAAAGAGTATTAGATTCAGTTGCTGCATAATAGCCTTATAAAATATTGGGCCTTTTGTGTACAAAGGGCACATGGAAAATAGCGGAAATAAATATATGAATACTTGAGTAGAATAGCTGGTTTTCTTTCCTGTTGATTTCACAAATTTAGAGTGACATTGCAACTTAGCTAAATAATCACAGGATTTTGTATTGCAGAAAGTAGTGTCTGGATGTTTATACATTTGCTTTAGTGTCCTTGTAAGAAGAGCTCAAAGAAGCCTCATTTTAGAAGATCGTCTTGCTATTGAATCTTGGCATTTGATCACTTGTAAATGACCCAGGAGAAATTTATTATTGAAAGATACCGTTGCTATTTTTAATTTTCCTCCCTTACCTTTTTTTCTTGTTTTGTCACAGGAGCTTCACTGCTCCAGTCTAACTTTCTTCAGTTAGAGATGAGAGAGCGTGAGCACGACTGTAGCCCCAAACCTCTCCAGTGCAGTGGGGTGGCCTGACTTGCACCTGGATCACAGGCATGGCAAAATAGGTCCACTACCCAGGGGGGGCTGTACTGCCCACCCTCCCCCCATTCTTGAACAGTTAATCCTGGGGCCAGACGCTGCTGCACTTGGTTGAGCGCACACATTACCATGTGCAAAAGGACCTAGGTTTTAGCCCCAGCCCCCCACACTTCACAAGCAGTGAAGCTGCTTGGCAGGTGTGTCTTATCTTCCCCTAGATCTCTTCCTCACCTCTCAATTTCTCTCTGTCCTATTAAATAAAATAGACAAAAAAAAAAAAAAAAGAAAATCACAGTGATTTCATAGTGCCGGCACCAAGTCCCAGCAATAACCTTGGCAATAAAAAAAAAATGCAGAAAACTTTAAAGCTGTTAATCCTAAAGTTAATCAATCAGTATGTCGGAGTGTCCTGTTCTCAAGTGGAATAGAAGGTCTTCTGTAGGTGCACGTTTCTTTTCTTTTTCTTTTTTTTTTCTTTTTATTTTATTTTATTTTATTTATTCCCTTTTGTTGCCCTTGTTGTTTTATTATTGTAGTTATTATTGATTTTGTTGTTGTTGGATAGGACAGAGAGAAATGGAGAGAGGAGGGGAAGACAGAGAGGGGGAGAGAAAGACAGACACCTGCAGATCTGCTTCACCACCTGTGAAGGGACCTGTCTGCAGGTGGGGAGCCGGGGGCTCGAACCGTCTTTTCTTTTTTTTAATATCTTTATTTACTTACTGGATAGAGACAGTCAGAAATTGAGAGGGGAGGGGGGGATAGAGAGGGAGAGAGGCAGACACCTGCAACACTGCTTCACCACTTGCAAAGCTTTCGCCCTGCAGGTGGGGACTGGGGCCTCGAACCCTGGTCCTTGAGCATTGCGACATGTGCACTCAACCAAGTTTGCCACCACCCAGCCCCTGTAGCTGCACATTTCTTACGAGAATTACTTCCATACATAGAAAGAGGTCTGGAAAGATAGCTCCCTCAGCATTAGAAGACAGGACCCCCAGAAGTTCCCAGGTTCGGTCCTCAAAACTGCCAAGTGCCAGAGCTCAGTAGTGCTCCAGCCTCTTTCTTTTACTCTTATAATTACCCCAAACTCTAATAGTTCCTAATTAATTGTAGAGGCTAGCATTGTTTTGCTGCTCCATTCACTGGTGTAGTACATTTTTGTTTTTGCTTTTCCTTGTCCTTACTCTGATCACATTCCTGACATGCTGCAGTCTTGAGGTGGGGTTGCTGTGGCGTAGGTGAGCGAGCACCTGTGCATCTGCTAGAATTTGGGGAATGCTATGATTAGAAACTCATCATTCACCTGTGCGTCTGCTAGAATTGGGGGAATGCTGTGATTAGAAACTCATCATTCACCTGTGCGTCTGCTAGAATTGGGGGAATGCTATGATTAGAAACTCATCATTCACCTGTGCGTCTGCTAGAATTGGGGGAATGCTATGATTAGAAACTCATCATTCACCTGTGCGTCTGCTAGAATTGGGGGAATGCTATGATTAGAAACTCATTCACGGCAGCTGGGTTTTTTTTTTTTTTTTTTTTTTTTTTTTTTGCTAGGTGTCTATACTTTTCAGTTGTAACACAAAATAGATTACTCAGCATTTGATTTAGCTACTTAGCCGCTATGTGGACATTACCCTATTATTTGGGGAAAATGTATTTGCAGTTTTATATATTATGGTAAAAGGGATATTTTGCTTTTTCTTTGTATGTAAATCGGAATACCATTAGCATTATGAAGCAGAGAAAGGAAGAATAGAGCTGTCTTTTCTTTAAAAAAATTCAGTGTATTTACTTGAGAAAACATGGTTGCAAGAAAGGTTAGAGTGGAAGGTAAATGTTCTCTTGGGCTCGGGTGGTAGCTCAGCAGGTTGAGCACACATGGTGCAAAGCATGGGGATCTGCATAAGGATCCTGGTTCGAGCCCCCTTCGGGGGGTCGCTTCACAGGTAGTGAAGCAGGTCTGCAGGTGTCTCTCTTTCTCTCCCCCTGTCTTCCCCTCCTCTCTCCATTTCTCTCTGTCCTTTTCAGCAACAATGATAGCAATAACAATAATAATAACAACAACAAAGATAAACAAAAAGGGCAACAAAAGGGAAAAAATGGCCTCCAGGAGTAGTGGATTCATAGTGCAGACACCGAGCCCCAGCAATAACCTTGGAGGCAAAAAAAATTCTCTCTTCTCTCATGTCTTCTAGTCTGTAATCGACCCTTTTCAGAGTCAATAAGAGTTTCTTACATGTCTACCATACTCAGTCACATGTTAAAATACTAAACTCCCCATGTTATTACTTCTTTCTCATTTTAAAATAAGTGTATTTGCTTTGGGGGATAATCTTGATTTACAGGACTGTAAGTATTTTAGAAGTACAGTTTCTCATTTTGTCTGTGTTAACACACTTTGCCTCCACCAAGGCACCAGTGTACCTCAACCAAAGTCTAGATTCCCTCCATCTTGAACCCCCAGCTCTGCTGATCCTCTCAGTTCTGTAGTCTGAAACCAGTCTTATCTGTTTGACTGCCGTTCCCTTGCTTAATTTCTTTACTTGCCCCTTATGAGAGGAAACAGTGATTCCCCTCTGTACAGGACCTGCTCACGGTTCCTGTGTGATGCCTTGATGGTAGTGAATCCCTTCAACGTGCTGCTTGTTTGAAAGGCTCTTCTGTCCATCACTCCTCAAACCTGACCGTGACAGCCTAGCTGGATAGATTTCACTTGGTGGAGGTCTTTTCCATTCGAAAGGTGCTTTTTTTCCTTGCAGAGGCAGAGGGACATGTTGGTCTGCTTCTAAATTCTGCTTCTAAGACCCCTTCTGTTTCATTGGTTTAATCCCCGCTGCTTAACACTGTATTCTATTTACACAACCACTGTTAACTAAGCACCGCCCTGCCTCCAGGGCACTGGTTTAATCCTCACTGTTTGCACGCTTTTTCCTTCTCCCCACCCCCTATCCTACGTACGTCCTCTTCGGACCTGACTCTTCCACCTCAGGATGTATAAGGACAGGACTGTGATTACAGATGGCTTAGATTGCGCTGCGTTCCACATGAATAAAGACTGAACTGCGTACCACTTAGCCATGAGTCCCTGGTGGTCTCTCTCTCCCGCCTGTGAAGCTAGCCCGGCAGGGACAGAGCCCACAGCACCAAAGCTTCCCTCGGTGCAGTGGGGGCAGGGCGAAGCGGCACACCATCGACCAGGCGAGCTCTTCTGCCAGCCTCCACAACTCTGAACATAGCCCACCGGTCCTCCTGGCCTTCAGAGTTTCTGCTGCAGGCCAGTAGTATGAGAATTTCCTTATAGAGGACCCACTGCCCTTCCTCTAGCTGCTTTCAGTACTGTCTCTTCATCCCTGGTCTTTGCCATTTTTCATTATTATGCGCCCTGCCGACCTTCATAGGGGAAGTCTGCGTCTCTTCTCTTGGCACTTGTAAGATGTGTTTCCTCTTGATGCTGCCCTATAACTCTTACTGCTTCCTTTTGTTTTTTCTTTGTGTGTGTGTGAATTCCTCCACTCTGTACTTTAACTCTCACCACTTTGACCACTGGTTTCTGTTAGTGTTCCTCCATCCCACGACCCTTATCCTCATACCCCCCCCCCCACTTTTTTTTTTTTTTTTTTTTATAACCAGAGCACTGCTCAGCTCTGGCTTATGGTGGTGCAGGAGATTGAACCTGGGACTTTGGAGCCTCAGGCATGAGCATAACCATTATGCTATCCCCGTCTTCCCCCCCCCCCCCCTTTTTGAACCATAGCACTGCACAGCACTGGCTTGTGTGGGGGATTGAATTTGGGACTTTGAAGCCTCAGGCATGAGTCTGCACAACCATTGTGTGATGTCACCTCCACCCTCCCCTCTATTTTTTTAGGTCAATGATTATAGCTGTCATCTCTCTGGATATCTGTTACGACATCTTTCATACTTCCTTGGAAGAAGTTTTCGTCCATTAAACTTAAGTCTTCGTTAGGAAACTTGCAAAGCTCTGTTGACTTTGGTGTTTTCTTCAAGCTGCTGTCTTGGTTTTTTAGTGTGTTGATTTCCTGTCTTCCAATTGTCTTTGCTCTTCTGTGAGACCCAAACCAGTAGTGGGAGCAGGTTTTGTGTCCTGACCGGGAACTTGCATGCACAGATGCCAGGCTTCAGCAGAAGCACTAAAGCTGAGTGGATCTAGGTAGTAATCAGAAGAGTGAGGTCAGGGTGTTCCCCAGACTCTGGAAGTGGTGCTCTGCTCACAAACACTACACCAGAATTAGGTACTGTACAAACCGAATTCCAGCGTGGCTCTCTCCTGCGTGACTGCTCTCAGCAAGCTGCCACAGTCAAGGCTGCTGAAACTCCCCAGAGCAGTTCAGAGCTTGAATTTCCCACTTCCCCGAAGTTCTAAAGTTAAAACACAAAGGGACCAGGGTGCCAGGATTTCTGTTCAGCCCGTCCCTTCTAACCTGGTCTAGTCCCGCATCGCATCTTACGGGCCTTGTCCCAGTTGTTGCGTTCAGAGTGCCTGCACTACAAATCCGCTACTCCTGGAGGCCTTTTTTTTTTTCTCCCCATATTGTTGCCATTGCTGCTGCTATTGTTGGATAGGACAGAGAGAGGAGAGGAAGACGGGGGGAGAGAAAGACAGACACCAGACCTGCTTTGCCGCTTGTGAAGCGACCCCCTGCAGGTGGGGAGCTGGGGGCTCGAACTGGGATCCTTATGCGCGTCCTTGCGCTTTGCACCACCTGTGCTTAACCTGCTATGCTACCGCCCAAATCCCTCCATTTTTAAAATAAAACATTGGTAGCATACTATATACTCTATTCAGAGAAGAATCTGGTTGCATTTTTGTCATTACTGAACAATACTCCACTGAATGTCTTGATACAAAAGGCTTTCCTATGATAAATAGGCCTTGTTGCTGCTGAAACAATTCAGTTTTCCCATATGTATGATGAATACATTTACAAGACAAATTTCTGTAAGAGGAATTGTTGGCTCCGAGTATGCATTTTGTTTAGACTGCTTTCAGTAGAGAATATACAACTTTATTCTCTCAGACGAGGAGGTTGCATCTTCTTTCTGGAGCCTCCCCAACACAGGATGCTATTAGTCAAAACCTTTTTGATCTTACCAAGTTTTATCGTGTCATTCATTTTGCCATTCTTTTTACTGATGACTTTATTTTTTCAGATGTCATTTCTGTTAACCTATGTGCTTATTTTCCCTTTGCTATTTGCTGCTGCGTTTTAATCATTTTGTTGGGGTGGAGGTTAGTGGTTCACATTACGGTTGCCGACACATAGGTCCAGTTTCTCTTCTCTTGATAGGTGTCAGCAAAGCACTGTCACCACCCACCCAGGGCCTTATCCGCGATCATGCACCAGACCAGGCCTGATAAATTTCAGGTCCCACCTGTCCATTCGAGCACATGAGTTCTCTCCAGCTCCAACCCCTGCAGCCGGTGGTTTTGGTTGTACTAGCTCTGTATTCTCCTGTTTCATATGGTAGGAATCATACAGGGGCTGGCAGGTGGCTAATCCAGTAGAGCGCATGTATTGCGTGTATGTAGAGCGCATGTATTGCATGTATGTAGAGCGCATGTATTTCGTGTATGTAGAGCGCATGTATTGCGTGTATGTAGAGTGCATGTATTGCGTGTATGTAGAGTGCATGTATTGCGTGTATGTAGAGCGCATGTATTGCGTGTATGTAGAGCGCATGTATTGCCCATATGAGGACCTGGATCTGAGTCCTCTTGGGCTACTGCATGGGAGAACCTGTAGGGGCCTCTTCAGGAGTGGCGGAGTGACCCTGTGGTGTTTCTCTTGAGAAAGGCGTGCTGGAGGCTGCAACACCGAGCCCCAGTGGCAACCCTGCTGGCTAAAATCTAAATAAATAGCTGTTTTTGGAAAAGGCATGGCAGTTTTGCATAGAAAAACAGAAGGCGCCGCATGGCTGTTTTCAGCAGCCCAGCAGCTGGAATCATGAAGTAGTTGTCAGATTTGCATCTCTTCACTGAGCAGTGTGGACCTCAGCTTCCTCCACCAGCTTGTTCTGTGGGGGCAGCACAGCTCGCATCCTGGCTTCCCTCTTGCCATCAGGATTATTGCAGGGGCATGGTGCCTGCACGACACCACCATTCCCAGTGGCCTGCTCCCTCCCCCCTTCTCTGGAGAGAGAGAGAGAGAGAGAGAGAGAGAGCGCGCGCACAAGCGTGCAGGTGCGCACGCTCCGGCTGCAGCACTGTTCCGCTGCTGATGAAAAGCCCCCCTGTAGGCACCAGGGCCTGCAGCCAGGGTCCTCACGTGGCCGTGTGGGGTGGTGCTACCCAGTGTGCCAACACCAGGCCCCTCTCCGTTTACCTGTTGAAGGACATCTTAGTTGCTTTTACCTTGCCGGTTATACACAAAACTTCTTCAACATTTGTGTATAAGGTTTTGTGCGGACATTGATTTTTCAGCGTGAGTAAATAGCAAGGAAGCGTGATTTCCGGATTGTGTGGTAAGAGCGTGTCCAGCTTTGTAAGGAAGATTTAACATGCAAGTGTGAGTTAAAGCTGGAGAGGGAGTCGGGCTGTATTGCAGCAGGTTAAGCGCAGGTGGCGTAAAGCGCAAGGACTGGCATAAGGATCCTGGTTCGAACCCTGGCTCCCCACCTGCAGGGGAGTCGCTTCACAGGTGGTGAAGCAGGTCTGCAGGTGTCTGTCTTTCCCCCTCTCTGTCTTCCCCTCCTCTCTCCATTTCTCTCTGTCCTATCCAACAACGACAACAACAATAATAACTACAACAATAAAACAACAAGGGCAACAAAAGGGAATAAATAAATTAAATAAATATTAAAAGAAAAAAAAAGAAAAGTTGGAGAAGCTATATTCATTTCCAGCAAAGCCTACTTTGGAACATGGAGGGCTGTCAGGCCGAGGAGTCCTTCGAAGTAACGAGAGTTAATTTCCTCAGGGGATCCAAGATCCCCCATGTGCCCACCCGTAAGGTGCCCACCCATAAGGTGGCAGCAGGAGGCCTTCCCACCAGCACTGAGTCTGCAGGCTCCAGCTCTTCACAACATTGGATCCCGCTGGGTGTGTGGTTTGGTTCTTTATTCTCGCTTCACCTTTCGATTCACAGATAACATGATCTCGAGCATCTTTTATGTTAAACTTGCCGTCTGTAATCTTTGGTCATGTCTGCTCATACTTTTTGCCCATTTTTAAGTTGAATTTGTCCACATTGTCGAGATCTTGGAGTTTTCACGTGCTTGGCGTGTTAGGTATCAGAAAGGTGCTTATAGTGCTTATAGATAATGCCACTCCTGGCTCTGTTCAGGATTGTGCTGGCTTCTCTGCGTCTTTTGCCGTTGCACATGTACTTTAGTTTGTTGACACCCACAAAGCCGCCCGCCCGTGGGGGCTTGGAGAGGCATGGTGTTGTCTGAGTAGATTGTGATGGGGAACACTGACATCTTGCTTTTCAGGTTTATATGCATGGGATATCTATTTTTTGTTTGATTTCTTTCATCAGATTTACTTCATATTTATGTGCAATTTGTATTCAGAAGGTTTTTCATCTCTTTAGATATTTATTTATTCCCTTTTGTTGCCCTTGTTTTATCATTGTTGTGGTTACTGTTGTTGTAGGATAGGGCAGAGAAATGGAGAGAGGAGGAAAAATTTGGCTTGTGAAGCGACTCCCTTGTAGGTGGGAAGCCGGGGGCTGGCAGCGGATCCTTATGCCCGTCCTTGTGCTTTGTGCTGCGCCACGTGCGCTTAACTCACTGCGCTACCGCCCGAATCCCAGTTTTTCATCTCTTAATGTGTAGATTGAGTTTCAACCAGACAACACATAGTTGGATTTTGTTTACATATCTGCCCTGTTTTTCAGTTGTCACATTCAGATTGTTGATAAGTAACATGGTTACTTATAGTTGAAGTAATTGCTACCATACTTGTTCTGTCTTTTATTCAGTACCTATTTTTTGTTTGTTCGTTTTTGTTGTTGTTGTTATTAATGTCGTCGTTGTTGGATAGGACAGAGAGAGATGGAGAAAGCAGGGGAAGACAGAGAGGGAGAGAAAGATAGACAGACACCTGCAGACCTGCTTCACCGCCTGTGAAGTAACTCCCCTGCAGGTGGGGAGCCAGGGGCTGAAACTGGGGTCCTTATGCCGCAGTATCCATTTCTTATGTTAAAAAGAATTTATTTTCTGAGAGACAGAAACTGAAACACTGCTGAGTATAGGCAGTGCGGGTATTGAACTGTGGTCTCCTGCACGGAAGCCCTGCACTCTGAACCCATAGCTACTTCCCTAGCTATTATTGTTAAGTTAGTTTGGTTTGCTTGTTTTTACTTTTGGTTGTTTGTTTTTCATCTCTCTCCTCACCAAAGCACTGCTGTGCTCTGGCTTGTGTTACAGGGAATTGAACCTGGGTCCTAGGAGAATTAAGGCCTGAGAGTCTGTTTGCATAGGTGTATGCTATCGCCTCTCCAACCAGCCATTGCTTTTATTTGTTTGCACTCCGGCTTTTTGGTCTTAATTGGCCGTGTCATAGTATATAATTTTCTCAATTAGCATGTGCTGTCTGCTTTGCCTTTGAGTTTATAAATTATACTTGTACAACTCACCCAAACCTTCTTGCATCAGTCAGCTTTGAGAGCAAGTACCTTGTAATGGGCATCCCCTTCCCCTCCCCCCTTTAGTGTTGCCACCATTTCCCTCACTTGTCCTTAAATTATAATCACTGAATATGTTATGGGTATTGTGCTCTTTGCTAGACGGGTTAAGAATAATAAATCGTTGTTTACCTTCATCTACTCCTTTTCTGATGCTTTTTCTTTCTTTATCTGGATGGAAGTTTCTGACCCATGTCATTTTCCTTCTTTCTGGCAGTTTTTTTTTTTTTTTTTTTAACATTTCTTGCAAGACAGATCTACTGGCATCAAATTTTCTCGATTTATCTTTGCCTGAGGAAGCCTTTATTTCTGCTTCAGCTTTGAAGGTGATTTCATTGGATACTAGTCTCTATTACTTTGTTTCTTTTCTCACCCCTTTAGGACTCTTCATGTCCTCTCCTTTACTAGCACAGTTTCTGAAGAGAGCTTTCATGTAACTGTCAACCTGGCTCTTCTATAGGTACCAGGACCAAGCTTCTTGGACATCCTGTTCTTTCATTGTTTGCTCCTTGCATTTAAGCTTTGTGAGTTTCTATTGACGCTTCTTCAAACTCGTTCATCTTTTTCCTTTAGTTTTGTCCAGTGTGATGGTGAGCTCTTGAAAGGCATGTCTTTGTCATGTGTTTTTGGTTTTAGCACTTCCTTTTGATCTTAGAATTTCAGCTGTTTGCTTATATTAGTTGTTTGCTTTTGTGTATTGTCTACTTTGATCCTTGGATCCCATAGCATACTAGTCACCGCTGTTTTAAATTTCCAGTTTGATCAATCTCACACTCTATTCTACCCCAGTCTGACTCTGATGCTTGTCAAACGGTATTTTTAATATATCTTACAAGTTTTCATTTACAACTGGACATGTAGAGTAAAAGGAGCTGAGATAAACTATACCTTTAGTGTGAGGCTTTACCTGACTTGCACTTAAACATTTATTCTCAGTTGTAGCTGTAGGTGTGAGAAGCTGAAGCTCCATCTTCTGTCTGTTACTTTAGGTTTGCTGCTTTGCCCCTCTTGTTTCAGATTGCCCTCTGTTCCTTTTTGAACAAAATCTAAGACACATGGGAGAGGAAGGTACTAATCATTGCTTCCTTCTATCTCTAACATGAAGAACAAAACCACTGATGTGGAGAAGCCATTAAATGATGCATGCTACATTTAAAAAAAAATTTAATTCATTACTAAACATTGACTACTTTTGGTTTTTGACTGTTCTTTCAATGAAGCTTTATTAAAGGAATGGACCCAGGGCCCCTCGCATGAGTGTTTGTTGAGCTTCCTGTTCTGTGAAGTCCTGTTAGGTTATTCCCATTTCTTATGTTCCTCATGGAGGAATTGGCCCATTGTCTTTTTGGAAAATTCTGTGTGCCCTATGCTAATGCAATGTAACTTGAAATGGGATATATTTGAAGGCCAGCCTATCTATTGCTCTATTTGCTTTCAGTTTATCTGTGTTACTATATTTAAATTTAATACCTTGCCAGAGAAGTAGCTCACTGGACAGGATAACATGCAGTGTCACATGCACAACCCAGGTTTGAGCGCCAGCACCTGGCAGTGTGGCAAGTCTGGTGCTATGGTGTCTTTCTCCCTCCTCCTCTCTGAATGGAAAAGTGACCTGGAACAGTGGCATGATACACACAGTTGTAGTTCCACCAGAAAAAGAAAAAAAAACATTACCTCTTCTGAATCTTTCTTAAATTTATTTTGATACTCTTGTCTTGAATATTCACTCCTTTCCATTTAATAGGATTTTTTTTTAACTAGGTTAAAGTTGAGTTTAGAAATACTTGGTTTTTGCTTGTGTTCCTAGTTTTTTTTCTCTTTCCTTGCCTTCTTTTGGGTTCAACTCTGTTGAGTTTATGACTATGTTTTCTTGGCATTATGATTCACTTAGTGGCTGCCATAGATTTTTTTAAAATTTATTTCTTTATTGGGGAATTGATGTTTTACATTCAACAGTAAATACAGAAGTTTGTACATGCATAACATTCCCCAGTTTCCCATTTAACAACAACCCCCACTATGTCATTTATCATCCTTCATGGACCTGTATTCTCCCCACCCACCCACCCCAGAGTCTTTTACTTTGGTGCAATACGCCAATTCCAGTTCAGGTTCTACTGGTGTTTTCGTTTCTGATCTTGTTTTTCAACTTCTGCCTGAGAG
This sequence comes from Erinaceus europaeus, assembly GCF_950295315.1. Classification (NCBI taxonomy): domain Eukaryota; kingdom Metazoa; phylum Chordata; class Mammalia; order Eulipotyphla; family Erinaceidae; genus Erinaceus; species Erinaceus europaeus. The sequence goes on from NC_080172.1 coordinate 5,069,867, forward strand.
TGAGATCATCCCATATTCATCCTTCTGTTTCTGACTTATTTCACTCAACATGATTTTTTCAAGGTCCATCCAAGATCGGCTGAAAACGGTGAAGTCACCATTTTTTTATAGCTGCGTAGTATTTCATTGTGTATATAGACCACAATATACCACAACCTGCTCAGCCACTTATCTGTTGTTGGACACCTGGGTTGCTTCCAGGTTTTGGCTATTACAAATTGTGCTGCCAAGAACATATGTGTACACAGATCTTTTTGGATGGATGTGTTGGGTTCCTTAGGATATATCCCCAGGAGAGGAATTGCAGGGTCATAGGGTAGGTCCATTTCTAGCCTTCTGAGAATTCTCCAGACTGTTCTCCACAGAGGTTGGACCAATTGACGTTCCCACCAGCAGTGTAGGAGGGTTCCTTTGACCCTACACCCTCTCCAGCATTTGCTGCTATTACCTTTTCTGATGTCTGACATTCTCACAGGAGTGAAGTGATATCTCATTGTTGTCAGATTTTTTTATACCATGCTCAAATGAATATTACACTGCACTATGTTAAATGTAAGAATCTATGTGGGTGTGGGAGATAGTATAGTGATTATGCAGAAGATTTTCATGCCTGAGGCTCTGAGGAGTAATGAGCAATGTTCTGGTAAACAAAAAAAATCAAGAATTTGCGTGTGTTCTTATAGGTCTATCTCTGCCCCATTTTTTTATGTTGTAGGTGTTATGTATAGTCAGATTATTTATTGACCTCACAGTATACTTAGTATTTTACTATATTTAATTGAGGTCTATGAATGTGTAAGGTTTCCCAGTTCTGTCTGACAGGTGTCTGCTACATATGGTAACAGATCATTTTTACATATATTCAAGAAGTTACAAGAATTTCAAGCAGATAAATGTATAGGAAGCCAGAGCTATACTCTTCATAATCCAACTACTCAAAATCAAGCAGAGAGAGAGATCCATAAAATAGCAGGGAAAAGCACGCAAAGAATAAGTGTGCAGGGGAGTCGGGCGGTAGCACAGAGGGTTTAGCGCCGCCACCACCGCCGCCATTCTTTTTGGTATTCATTGCCGGAAATCTACATTTATATTCATATACTTGCTCATTTTATTATTCATTTTTTATTAGAATACTGTTTAACCCTGGTTTCAGGTGGTGGTGCTTAGAATTGAATTTGGGGACTCAGAGCCTCGGGCATGAAAGTCATTTGCATAACTATCATGCTTTTATCATGCTATCTATCTCCCCTTGTTTTAAATATATTCTTTATTTTAATGAGTGAGATATGGGGGGACAGGCAAGCAGAGGCCAAGGGTTGTTCAACTCTGGTTTGTAGTGATGCTGGAGACGTGGGGCCTCAAATCCCCAGACACGTCCTCTGCCTTCCTCTGTATACTAATTAAAAATATATATATATTTATTTATTCCCTTTTGTTGCCCTTGTTGTTTTATTGTTGTTGGATAGGACAGAGAGAAATAGAGAAAGATGGGGAGACAGAGAGGGGGAGAGAAAGACAGACACCTGCAGACCTGCTTCACCGCCTGTGAAGCGACTCCCCTGCAGGTGGGGAGCTCCAGGCTGGAACCTGTATGCTGGTCCTTGCGCTTTGCGCCACCTGCGCTTAACCCTCTGTGCTACCGCCCGACTCCCTGCACACTTACTCTTTGCGTGCTTTTCCCTGCTATTTTATGGATCTCTCTCTGCTTGATTTTGAGTAGTTGGATTATGAAGAGTATAGCTCTGGCTTCCTATACATTTATCTGCTTGAAATTCTTGAAACTTCTTGAATATATATAAAAATGATCTGTTACCAAACTTGGAATCAATTTTTACCACTCTGTACTCTTTTCATTTTTCTGCATCCTTGTATTTTTATTGGTTATTTACAAAGTATAAGGTAACCAGGATATCTATAGTTCCACACTACCCTCACCACGGAGTCTGCGCCCTTCCAGCACCTCTCCCCCTCCCAAAGTAACCACCAAAGTTCTCCCAAGGTCTTAGAGACAGGTTACTTACTTTTCTTCCTTCCTTCCTTCCTTCCTTCCTTCCTTCCTTCCTTCCTTTCTTTCGTAAGCTGATATGTTTCAATTCTCTTCATTTCATCTGCGTGAAACCATCCAGTGGTTGTCTTTCACTTCTGTACTTCAGTGACCATCATCACCTTCCAGTTCTGTCTGTCTGTCTGTTTGTCCCGAGGGACACAGTATCATCTTTTCTAGTTGCTGAATAGTACTCTATTCTCCATTACGTATATGGCCCATAACTTCTTTTTTAAAATTTTATTTTACTTTATTTAATTTTATTTTTTAACCACAGCATTGCTCAGTTCTGGTTTGTGGTGGTGTGGGGGATTGAACCTGGGACTTTGGAGCCTCGGGCAAGAGTCCCTTTGCATAACCATGATGCTATCTACCCCCTATCCTCCCATAACTTCTTTGTCCAGTCATCTGACAATAGGCATTCAGGTTGCTTTCATACTTTGGCTATTGTGATAATGCAGGTCTGAGCAGGTGGTGTGTCTCTCTCTGAAGTAGGTGCCCATGTCTCATGGCTGGGTGGTCTTGCTGGACCCCCTGGTTGTGGAGTCCCAGTGTGTTTCTCAGCTAGTTTGGGTCTCTCAAGGCTTTCAGATTGGATGACTTGTCTCTTCAGTCAAATTCACAGATTCTTTTTGTCTTTACTAATACGCTTTGTACCTGCCTAAACACATTTTTGCATGAGATGCTGTACCTTTCAGTTGTGGAGCATCCTGTTTTTAAGCATTCTGTTTTCTGGGGATGCGTTCACACTCTAATCTCTGTGAGCAAAATCCTTCTGTGCCCACTAGCTTTGTTACCAGAGTTGCTCTGACATCTTTCCTAAATCCAGATTTGTTTCCTCTTATAATTTTGGTCTCCATTGACTACTTCTTGAACTTTTAGTTTATTTTTCTTACTCATTATAAATTTGTTAGATGTGAGTTACATTCTGGACATTATAATGAGATCTTACCTTACAGTCTCTGGATTAGATTCCTTCAGAAAATTTATATATTTTTTTCAGTAGACATTATTAGTTCATACAGCTAGTACCTCCCTTATGGAGAGAAACAGCTATAATACTGACTTTGTTATCTTTAAAACTAATGGAATGGGGGGGGGGAACAGTAGCACAGCGGGTTAAGCACACATGGTGCAAAGCACAAGGACCGGCATAGGGATCCCGGTTCAAGCCCCCAGATCCCCACCTGCAGGGAGGTCACTTTACAGGCGGTGAAGCAGGTCTGCAGGTGTGTCTATCTTTCTCTCTCCACATCTGTCTACCCTTCCTCTCTCCACATCTGTCTTCCCTTCCTCTCCATTTCTGTCTGTCCTCTCCAACAATGACAGCTATAACAACAGCGATAAAACAACAAAAGCAACAAAAGGAAAAAAAAATAGCCTCCAGAAGCAGTGGATTTCTAGTGCAGGCACCGAGCCACAGCGATAACCCTGGAGAAAAAAAGAATAAAAAACACTGGAACATTGCATAGAACATGTCCTGTGCTTCAGTTAGAATACTCAGATCAGAGAGTTTACCTATAGATTTAGGATGACATTTCCAGAATGTTCTCTTACCTGTGACTCTTTTGACTTTTCAAGCTATCAAGATGCTGATTTTGTTTGTTTGTTTGTTTGTTTTTGAGACTATAGATTTCTGCATTTTAGCCACACTCCTCCCTTCCTTTGACTTCCTTTCTTGCAAGTGTTAAAGCCTTTAAATAGTTTTATAATATTTTTCATGGAGCTTATAGGTACTAGTAGTAGGAAAAGTGAGTGACCAAATAGGAATTGCTTGCCAAAAACCAAAAGTGAAAATTTGCCATAATAGTTACTAAAGTTGAAATTACACTAACACTAAGGCAATAGAGTAACTTCAGGCATTTTTTTTTCCTTTATCGGGATTAATGGTTTACAGTCAACAGTAAAATATAGTAGTTTGTATATGTGATATAACAGTTCAGCCTCCTCTGCCATCCTGTCCAGGACCTGAGCCCTCCCTTTACCCCAGAGGCTTTTACTTTAGTGTAGTACACCAACTCCAGTCCAAGTTCTGCTTTGTGTTTCCCTTCTGATCTTGTTTCTCAACTTCTGTCTATGAACGGGATCATCCCATATTCATCCTTTCGTTTCTGACTTATCTCACTTAACATGACTCCTTTAAGCTTCATCCAAGATGAAGTGAAGAAGGTGAATTCACCATTTTTAATAGCTGAGTAGTATTCCCTGTATATATAGACCACTACTTACTCAGCCACTCATCTGTTGTTGGACACCTGGGTTGCTTCTAGATTTGAGTTGTTATAAATTGTCCTGTTAAGAACATAGATATACACAGAACTTTTTGGATGAGTGTTGGTTCTTTAAGTATATCCCCAGGAGAGGAATTGCAGGGTCATAGGGCAGGTCCAGTCCACTTCCAGCCTGCTGAGAGTTCTCCAGACTTGCTCTCCACAGGGGTTGGGCTAATTGACATTCCCACCAGCAGTGCAGGAGGCTCCTTTATCCCCACAACCTCTCCAGCATTTGTTGCTGCTCCCTTTTCTGATGTGTGACATTCTCACAACTCCAGGCATTTTTGTTACAAAATAACTTTAATGCAGATTATCTGATTTATCGTGATTGTTAATGACATTGTAGGCAGAATATTAGATGCCTGGATGTTGCCACACTGTGTCAGAAAGCCCTGGCAAGAACTAAATCTGAGCCTAGACTTCATATAAATGTTAAAACAGTACAGTAACTAAAGCAGGAAGTGGGGAAGGAAGAGAACAGTGAAAACTTCAAGTATATAAAAGAATAACAGTATTTTTTTTTCTTTTGGAGTGATGAGATTATCACTAGGTAATGAACACCAAGAATAAGTATATAAAATACTGACCTGTTACATGGTTCTATAAACAGTGCTTTCACACACACACACTCTCTCTCTCTCTCAACTCATACACTCACACACACACACTCACACACACTCACACACACTCACACACACTCACACACACACTCACACACACACTCACTCACACACACTCACTCACACACACACATTCACTCACTCACACACACTCACACATACTCACACATACTCACACACACACATTCACTCACACACACACACACACACACACTCTCACACACACTCACACACACACACACACCCATTACACCAGGGCCTTGTGTAGGTGCAGTTGCATTTCCCCCAGGCTGATTTTTTTTTTCTTTCTTGGAGGATTTATGGTTTACAGTCAGTAGTAAAATGCAGTAGTTTGTGCATGTGTAACATCTCTCAGTTTTCCACACGAGATTCCGACTACCTCTAGGTGCTCCTGCTGAGTTTCTAGCCTGGGCCTTGCGAATGGTAAGGCTCGTGCCCTTGCGGGGAGCTGTCTCCGCCAGCTTCCTTCTGTTACCTCGTCTCTGCCAGGCCCTCATGTGCCACTGTCTCCGTGCCTCTTACTCTTTTTAGGTGTCGTGTTTTGTGTGTTGATTCTTTTTTATTTTTTCATTTTTGAGGAAAGAGGAGCCGGGGGAGAGAGACACCTGTAGCCCTGCTTTACCACTTGCAAAGCTTTCCCCCTGCAGGTTGGGTATCTTAATTTTTCTTTTTCATTGTTGTCATCGTTGTTGGATAGGACAGAGAGAAATGGAGAGAGGCGGGGAAGACAGAGAGGGGGAGAGAAAGACAGACACCTGCAGACCTGCTTCACCGCCTGTGAAGCGACTCCCCTGCAGGTGGGGAGCCAGGGCTCGAACCGGGATCCTTACGCCAGTCCTTGCGCTTTGTGCCACGTGCGCTTAACCTGCTTTACCTCCCGACTCCCTGTGTTAATTCTTTTTATAGAAATGGAGCTATATATGTTTTGCGAGCAAGCGAATGAGAGCAGAGCACTACTTGCTTTCTGAGGACTGAACCTGGGACCTCCCGTGTGCAGGATGTGTCGGACCTATCCATTTGTCCTCCTGGCCTTTTTCTTTTTTTTTTTTTTACGTGTTGAGATTTAAGAAATATTTTTCATACTATTTGTCACAATGTAATTTTTAAAAAACGTACTTCGTTTCTGTTTACTCACAGTAAGCTCCACGTAGACAAGGCCCTGTGCTTTTGTATGTTCAGGGCCCGGCACTTTGACTCTGTCTCCCGAAGGATAAAAAGAATAAATATGTACATGCACACACACGAGTACCAGGGTATGTAAAATGAGTTTTACCTACTTAGTAGCTCTTAAAATTCTCTAGAGTTGAACTATAAATGGGTGATAGGCCTGAACTGAAGGCAGCTATTGATAGAATATCCCAAACGGGGCAGAAAGGAGCGGCAGGACCTGGGGACATGGAGTGAAAGTACGCCGGCTGGCGACAGCTGCATCTGGCGGCCACCTCACACATCAGCAATGGCAGTGGGGGTGTCTGGTGCCAGACCTGGGCTCTAGGGCCCCAGGCGTGTACGTTCTGTGCTGCAGTGCTGCAGGCTAGCCCGTCACCCCTTCAGATGTTTGTTTGTTTAGTGAATATGGGAAAAGTGGCTGGCTGAGTGACAGAAGAGGCGACTTGAATGTTTAACATTGGTTTGACCTTTGGCTTCACATATGCCAGTACTACTGTGCTTCTCACTTTATGCCTACCGTTAATGAGTAGATAAAAGAGGGAGTCGGGCGGTAGTGCAGTGGGTTTAGCGCACATGGCGCAGAGCGCAAGGACCATCGTGAGTAACCCGGCTCGAGCCCCCCGGCTCCCCACCTGCAGGAGGGTCCGCTTCACAGGTGGTGAGGCTGGTCTGCAGGTGTCTGTCTTTCTCTCCCCCTCTCTGTCTTCCCCTCCTCTCTCCATTTCTCTCTGTCCTATCCAAGAACAATGACATCAACAACAATAACTACAGCAATAAGACAAGGGCAACAAAAAGGAATAAATAAATAAATATTTAAAAAATATTTTAAAAAATAAGTAGATCAAAGGATTCTTTTCTTTTTAACCAGTGCACTGCTCAGCTCTGACATGTTGTGGTGCTGGGGCTTGAACCTAGAACTTCCTGTGCCCCAGGCATGAAAGTCTGTTAACAATCCCACCGGTGCTGTCCCAGGTCCTATATCTTTTCTTTCTTAATAAAATAAATACAGAGAAAACTGCTTTATTCTGTGTGTGTGTGGGGGGGAAGCTTAGGGTTGCAGATCATATAGTTTGAGAAACTACAAATAATAGGGATAATAAGGTGAAACCGTTTCCGAAGGGTAATTGAGGCAGTGATAAACAAATTCTGTGTAGTGAAACTTTCTTGTTCTACAGCTCTTAGATAAGCACAAGAATACAGAGAGCATGGTGGAGCTACTGGACTTGTATCAGATGGAGGATGAAGCCTACAGCAGCCTCGCAGAAGCCACAACTGAACTGTATCAGTATTTACTACAGCCGTTCCGGGACATGCGAGAACTCGCCATGCTAAGGAGACAGCAAATCAAGGTATGCCTTCTTCACTTAAGGAGAACCTGCCTCTTGCGTAGACCTCAGCATGGCTGGCCATGCAGCTTAACTGCTGGATGAACTTCTTTTTTCATTTTATTTACAAAAAGAAAACATTCCCACCACCAGAACTCTGTATCGCATCCCCTCCCCTCCCCTCCCCTGATAGCTTTCCTATTCTTTACCCCTCTGGGAGTATGTCCTCTCCCTCTAAAGACAGAATTTTTTTTAATTGGGCCAAGGAAGTGGCTGAGAATTGAAGAGTATTGGATCATAATTTCACAGAAATTGGAGTTGTGCACCAGTATGTGCCATGCTACCGCAGTTCCCCTGAGGCTACAGACACGGCCAGCCGTCTTCTCTACAACTGTCTGTCCACACTGATGCCTAATGCCCTCCTCTCTCTTCCGGTTTCATGGCTGTGGTCCCTTCCCCACTCCCGCTTCCCTCTCCGTAACATCTGATTGGTTGCATCGTTGCTTTCTCTGTATCTCACTTAACATAATGCCCCTACACTCCTTCATGTACTAGCACTCGGCAGGATTTATTTTCCATGATTATTTTTGGTGGCTCCAGGGCGCGTGTCATTTCAGGTAGGGACAGACTCCATACCACTCTGCCATCTGTAAGCAACTTGCCTGGAGCCATGGTATCCCTCCCCCCACGCGCTGCCGGGGTTCGACTCCAGAGGCCTGCACGTGCTGAGGAGCGTGCTCTACAGATGTGCTCTAATGTGTCCACCCGCCCCTCTTCACTAAAAAAAAATTCTCATAGTCATATTTTTGCAGATGCTGAAAAGCATTTAACAGCGCTCTTAGAGAAGCCCAACGAATTAGGATACAGGACATACAGAAAAAGCCTACTTGACTTTGTACGTAATGGTGAAAGGCTAGACTCTTCCCCAGAGATGTGAATCAACTTATTAAGATTGTCTGTTACCACGTTTACTCATTTTCCCCCCTGAAATTCTTAAGTTACCAGTAGTTTAAGAAGGCAAGAAAAAAAAAAAAAACATACAAATAGGAAAGAACAAAGTATAAAGTAGCCCTCTTTTTGTATCAAAGGGTTATGTGGTCATTTTTGTAAAAACAAAAATCTTATAAAGCTACTGGATATACTAATGGTATGTAAATTTGTTCACAAGGGCGCTATAAAAGCTTCAGTTGCCCCCGCTCCCCACCTGCAGGGGGGGCGCTTCACAGGCGGTGAAGCAGGTCTGCAGGTGTTTATCTTTCTCTCCTCTCTGTCTTTTTCTTTCTCCATTTCTCTGTCCTATCCAACAACGACAACATTAATAACAACAACAATAACTACAACAATTAAAAAAAAAACAAGGACAACAAAAGGGAATAAATAAATATTAGGGGGGAAAAAAGCTTCAGTTGTGAGCCAGGGAGATACATGGCTTTAGTTGCATTTCCTGTCATCTTGAAATGAAACTGAAAAATGAACAGCTACTAAAAGTGGCTTGAAATCACTCCTAAACCTAAACGCAGCATAAAATTTCTGTACCAACACAGAAGGCAAGTGGCAGGAGACTGTTCACCCGGCAGAGCACAGAGCACAGGCGCCCATCCTTTGTGGGGCCCAGGGTTTGAGCCTCAGCACCACATGGTGCAGTCATGGCACCAGTGAAGTAGTGCTGTCGTCCCCGTCCCCCAGTAAAAAAAGCAAAAATATTAGCTTGGGAACAGTGTGATCACACATCCTTGATGCTCCGGACACCACACACAATGGGAGAAAGACACTTCAGAAGCTCAGCTTCCATCTTTGGGGCATTCAGGTGAACGTCCACTCCGATGTTAGCATGACATATAACTCAGTGCCGAAGAGTGAATTTGTAGGAGATACTGAATCATCTGTACTGGAGATTGCAGTTGATAACATCCACAAATATATGCTATAGGAATGCTATAGGGAAAAGACATGACATTTGCACGACAGTCTTGAAAAATCATTGAGACAAATTCACTGTATGATCACACCAGCCCGCACCACTGGTGGATGCCAGTGCGTGGCACGGCTGGCATTGAAATGCATTTCTACTGGAGCTGCGAGCTGTGCTGCTTGACTTGTGTCAGAGGGAGGATCTGTCTGGTGCGCCTTGTTTAGAGAAGATGGCAGAAAAGTCACCAACGAAAATGCAGAAATAAGGTTATTCTTTTGTTCCTCTAAAAAGGACTTAATTTCCAGAGATTCCATTAACTTCAGTATAGAAGTATGATAGGAAAGAATTCAGCTTGGCACCCCAAATGTATTTAAATGTTTATAGTTAATATTTTATGTTGTGAACATTGATACTTGATTTGCTTACTATTTACTTGTTAGTTATACTTTTACAAGTTTTAATTATATAATGCAAATCAATAGATTTTTCACTACCCTTCTGTCTATTTAAAAAAGCATGACGACTTCCTCCTTACCCTATATTATTTTAAACTGGTAGCCCTGCTGAGACCCATGCCCTTTTAGAAGAGCTACCAGGGAACCGGTCAGCGAGTTAAATGCACATGGCACAAGGACCAGCATAAGGATTCCGGTTCAAACCGCGGCTCCCCACCTGCAGGGGAGTCGCCTCACAGGTCCTTCTCTCCCCTCTCTGTCTTCCCCTCCTCTCTCCATTTTCTCTCTGTCCTATCAAACAATGACAGCAGTAACAATAATAACGACGATAAACAGCAAGGGCGCAACAAAAGGGAAAAAAATTTTAAAAAAGAAAGAAGAAGATGAAGAAGAGCTCCCAGATTCACAAGTGTAAGTCTTTGACCCTGTCCCCAGGCTGCAGCACCACTGTCATATGGACCCTTGTTAGGGACTGAGCTTTGAGATATGAGGTAGGCTGTCTGCTCTCACAAATCTTCCCCAGGACTGTGACACTACTAAAGTTTGAGAACTGTCAGTTTACGAAAATGTGTTATAGTCTCTCTGAGTTTCATGTTTTCTCATCATCAGATGAGATTTAAACGAAATAACCCCCTTCAAATTTTTTAAAGTGCCTTGAGGAGCTAGTCAGTAAATTTGTGATTATCTTCCTGGATCACATGCTTAGAGTGAACCGGCCACTCACCGTCACAGTGTACCCACGTTTTATCTGCTGTCTTCTGGTCGGATTTTAAAAGGTTTTGTTTTTTTTTATTGTTGTTGATATTGATGTTGTCGTTGTTGGATAGGACAGAGAGAAATGGAGAGAGGAGGGGAAGACGGGGGAGAGAAAGACAGACACCTGCAGACCTGCTTCATCACCTGTGAAGTGACTCCCTTGCAGGTGGGGAGCCAGGGGCTCGAACCCGGATCCTTTCTCAGGTCCTTGTACTTTGTGCCACATGCACTCAACCCGCTGCGCTACCGCCCGACTCCCTAGGGTTTTTTTCGTGCAGGTGGGGAGCCGGGGGCTTGAACCGGGATCCTTACTCTGGTCCTCGCCGTGTGCGCTTAACCTGCTGTGCTACAGCCCGACTCCTAAAAGTGTTCTTTCTGTATCCACTCTCTCCCTTAGAGCCAGACAGATGTGTAGGTGTCTCATGTGAAGTAGAAAAAAAGACCGTCTTACTTGCACCTATCCCAGTAGAAAGATAAGAAAAAGGCCCCTTCTGGGAAGGTGAAGCGTGTGTGTGGTTCAAGCAAAGCCTGGTCAGGCCCCGCTCTCCCTTCGTGCTGTGCTGCTGTGCGGGATGCGGCCTTCCCTCCATCGCCGCAGCACGGCGTGCCGGACGGTCTGACGCCTCCACCGGCTGCTTTCATCTGACCTTTGTTTTCCTTTGGCTTCCTTCCCCTTACATTTCCCTCGCCTTTAGAAAAATACATAGTTTTCATGAAAATATAACCTGTAACATTTGCTTAGAATTAAAATGTCATGACATATTTTTCTTGTCATTTGTCTTACCTAAAAATCAGAGTTTTTTTCCTTTTAGTTACTTCAACAATAGGTTGGAATAACATTGACATTTCTCATACAAAGTCAGTATTTAAGCAAGTATAGTAATTGTTATTATTTATCCTAGCTACAGAGAATGATGCATACTTTTTTCCATTTTGAAAACAGACTCTGTTTTCTTTCTAGTCCTGAAATGAAAAACAGAGGTGTCACTGCTTTTGGCACATGACCAGCTGACCAGTGCTGTATGCCTTCACACTTACCAAGTTAGGAAAAGAAGTTTGTATCCTAACTTAATGTCTTAGATACAGTAAACTATAAACACATTTGAACAGTTGGCTGCTTCAGTGCTGGCAACTGGGTTTCATAAGCCAGCTAAAAAAAGAGCTTTCGTAGGGCTGGGGGAGGCAGCATAATGGTTATCTTAACAGTTCCTAAGGCTCTGGGGTCCAAGTCCGGTTCCCGGCATGACCATAAACCAGAACTGAGCAGTGCTCTGTCATGTCTCTCTGTGGGAATCTTTTCCCTGTATCTCTCCTTCATTAATATATATATTTCCAAACAATCGACATCAGGGTGGAGTGAAATGGCTCGCTTGGACAGTGCACTCCTTAGCTGTGCATGCTGCCCAGCTGAGCCTGGCCCTGCCACACAGCAGGAAGCCCTGGCAGTATGCTTCCTGTCCCTCTGTCCCTCTGTCTAGAAGTCTAGAGCAGTTTGTAAGGAACACACCATGCCGGGATAGCCTGAGGGTACTTCTTCCCGAGCTACTGCTCTCTGGCTTGGAGAGAACTCAACTGGAGCCGATCTAGGCTGCTGCGTGGGAGAGGGATCAGGAACTAACTTCCGCAGGAGATACACTCTGGAACTCTCAGAGCCGGAAAGCAATTTCCAAGTGTCTTTAATCAGAAGAGCAGCTGTTTTTATACTCTCCAAGTAGGGTGGAAACAGGATGTGATATAGAGAGGGTGGAGAGAAAAGTGACTGGTGAAAATCAGAGTGTGACAAGGAGGGGGCGGAACAGGCGAGAATCCTATCACTGAACCACCAATGCCCTGGAGGGAGTGCTTTATGTAAATGTAAAAGTGATTTATGTAAATAGACCAAAGCTTTGGATCAGTAAATCCCTATATAGGCATATGGTTAAGCAGAAGCCAGGGGGAGGTGGCATACTACCCAACAACACCAGACTCAGCAAGATAAATGATCTTAAAAAAAAGATTCTGGGGGGTCGGGTGGTGGCGCAGTGGGTTAAGCGCATTGTGGCGCAAAGCGCAAGGACTGGCGTAAGGATCCTGGTTCGATCCTGGTTCGAGCTCCTGGCTCCCCACGGCTCCCCACCTGCAGGGGAGTCGCTTCACAGGTGGTGAAGCAGGTCTGCAGGTGTCTATCTTTCTCTCCCCCTCTCTGTCTTCCCCTCCTCTCTCCATTTCTCTCTGTCCTATCCAACAACGAATTGCGTCAGCAATGGCAATAATAATAACCACAATGAGGCTACAACAACAAGGGCAACAAAAGGGGGAAAAATGGCCTCCAGGAGCAGTGGATTCATGGTGCAGGCACCGAGCCCAGCAATAACCCTGGAGAGGGAAAAAAAAAAAAAGATTCTAGGGAGTCAGGCAGTAGCGCAGCAGGTTTAAGCGCACGTGACGCAAAGCGCAAGGACCGGTATGAGGATCCCGGTCCGAGCCCTCGGCTCCCAACCTGCAGGGGGTTTGCTTCACAGGCGGTGAAGCAGGTCTGCAGGTGTCTATATTTCTTTCTCCCTCTCTGTCTTCTCCTCTTCTTTCCATTTCTCTCTGTCCTATCCAACAACGACAGTAATAACCAACAGCGATAATAACTACAACAATAAAACAAGGGCAACAAAAGGGAAAAAAATATATATAAAAAAATTTAAAAAAAAAGAGAGAGACTGTCTATAAGTGGGGAGAGGACAAGGATAAAGCCAAAGAAGAGATCAAGAGGCCAACAGACATGAAAAAAAAATGCCCCAAGTCATTGACTGTCAGAAATGGAAATAAAGACAGTGAGATACCATTCACTCCTGTGAGAAATGTCAACATCAGAAACAATAGCAGCAACAAATGCTGGAGAGGTTGTGGGGACAAGGAACCCTCCTGCACTGCTGGTGGGAATGTCAATGGGGTCCAGCCTCTGTGGAGAGCAGTCTGGAGAACTCTCAGAAGGCTAGAAGTGGGCCCTGCGATTCCTCTCCTGGGGATAGATCTTAAGGACTCCTACATACCCATTCAAAGTGATGAGTGTATATGTTCATAGCAGCATGATTTGTAATAGCCCAAACCTGGAAGCAACAGGTGAGTGACTGAGTAAGTTGTGGTCTGTATATGCAATGGAATACTGCTCAGCTATTAAGAAGGATGAATTCACCTTCTTTACCTCATCTTTGATGGCGCTTGAAAGAATCATGTAAAGTGAGATAAGCCAGAAAGAGAAGGATGAATGAGTATGGGATGGTCTTGTCTGTGGACAGAAGAAATGGGAAATACACGGTAGGATTGGACTGGGTGTGGTATATTGTGGTAAAGGACTCATGGGGGAGAGGCGAGAGGGGGCTTTCAGGTCTTAGTTCATGATGTTGGAGGAGGACATAGGCTAGGGGTGAAAGTTTGGCCGAAAACTGAGAAAAATTTATACATGTATCAACAACTATTTACGGTCCACATCGATTCTCCCCAATTAAAAAAAAGTACAAAGTGTAATCATTTCTTTGCAAAGGACTTCTGTCATAATGTGCTGCATAAGTGTATACATTTCTACATACTATGAATACTGTTTGTATTTTTTAATCATATGCCTTAAAATCAGAAATAACCATGACAAGAGAATACATACATAATGCTTGATGGTTTTGTGATAGGTCTTTCAGATAAATACAGCACTTACTACTAAGAACCCCATAGTGATTTCATGCTGCCTGTCAAAACTAAGAACAAACTCTTCAAACTGACATTTCAAGGCCTGATAGTGGTCACAACCTTCTGCTATAGTCTGATCTTCTGTTACTCTGATCTGTCCTTCACCGCGCACTAAACTTGCCCACCGGTAAGTTTAACTCAAGCTGACCCTTGCCTCCTGCTTATCTTTTGAATGATTTTCTCTCCTCGTGTACTACATAAACACCTGCCCAAATCCTACCACCCAGCCCTCTATAGTCATGAACCTCAGTGATGTCTGTCCTGATCTAAATAGCTAAAGCTGATTTTGTTCTTGCCCTTCCTAAAACTTTTATTTTTCTTGATGGCCTTAAAATGCCATTATCCTTGTTACATCATCTTTAGTATCTGGCTAAAATTCTTTGTGTTCTTTGAGGATCCACTTACCTTTCATAGAAAGCTTGCCCAGACTTTGCAGCTTGACTTTCTCACTCAGCTGCTGTTCCCGTGGTATTTAAGGCATCCTTCCAACATATGTTTCCATGTTCTATCGTAATTCTTTTTTGGGCATCAATACTCTCCACTAAGCTGATTATCTTTGTATCCTTGGTGCCAAATACAACATTGATACCAAGCAGATTTGTACTGCATCATTGTTCTGAATGAATAATTGGATGTTCAGTGATTAGTCAAAATTCTTGGCTGTTAAGTAGCGGAATCAGATCTCTTTCATTTCAAGACATATTTCTAATTCCTAGTCATCTCTGCTGGCTCCATTCCTCAATTAGACTCTAAGTTTCAGGGAGAGGGATATATAACCTTACTCGTACTTATGCCCCTGGGACACCTAGTACAATGGTGTCTCAGCTGCATGCCACTGCATCCTTTCACTACTGTTGATGAGATTGGAGATCAGCAGTAGTCATCTTCCGTGACATAACAAAAAGATTCATTCCAGATGAGTAGGAAACCAGATAGCCAGAATCTAGGCTACTGTTACTGCTTAATTGTCCTTACTTGCTTCACTTTTCTGGTCCCAGAAGTGGAACACACATACTTTTTTGTTTCCTGACTTATTAAGAGAGACTTGGTTCTTCTCATGTCTCCACTTCTTTGCCTCTCACGCACACACTGGAAATAAGAAGGGAATTCATAACTTTGCCTGTTGCTGGGCTTCATATAGAAAAACATGATCGTATTGTTTGATGGATTGGAAATAGGAAAACTCTGGGATAATGTATGTAGCCTGTCTGGTTGGATAGCTGCTGGCAGAAGAAATGTAAAAGCTTTTTTTTTCCTCCTTTATGTTTAAGACTGGAAGCAACATGCATGTGTGTGCTCATGCATTTGCATATGTATATACGTGTACAAATATGCTTGTGTGCGTGCAATATGGAATATCTGGAAAGTGCTGCTTAAGCCAGAACAGAAGCCTCAACTGTTAATCTGCCAGCACAGTGTAATAATAATAATATGTATTTTGTCTTTTTTTCCTGGACATTTACATTTGTTGGTGTGATTAGCATTGATTGTGATCTGCTCATTATATAGTATAGCATGATCATTTCTTTTCTAAAAGCTTTTCATCAGACCATTAATCTTGCATATTTGAGGGTGGGGGTAGATAACATAATAGTTATGCAAAGAGACTTTCACCAGCATGCCAGAGCTAAACAGTTCTGGTAAATTTGCTTTTTTGATGTCTGTGTCCTTTGTAACTTTATAATTGGATATGTGGCGTCCCTGGTTTCCTTGATTTCAAAAAGCAGTGTAATGAGCATCTTTGATTATTCTTCTTCTAAGGTAATTTCTTAAATAAGGATGTTTTAAAAAAATACTTTGAATGAGTACAACACCTTCCCGAAAGGATTCCATCAGTAATCTAGGTTGCTTTGTTTATGTCACTGTGACTACACTAACCTGCTTGATCTTGCTTTTATTATTGGGCTGTCAGAAAAGTCTTGGCACATTTTTTGCATAGAAAAACATGTTATGACTTTTACAACAGCCCAATATTTATTTAATGAACATTTCTAAATGGTTTGCTATTCTGCCATCATTACGTCTTCTCCCTTCTTCCCCTTCTGCTTCAGCTTCTTCTTTTTTTTTTTAAATATTGATTCCCTTTTGTTGCCCTTGTTGTTTTACTGTTATGGATATATTATTGATGGATATAGTTAGCATCGTTGGATAGATCAGAGAGAAATGGAGAGAGGAGGAGAGAAAGAAAGACACCTGCAGACCTGCTTCACTACCTGTGAAGCGACTCCTCTGCAGGTGGGAAGCCAGGGGCTTGAGCCTGGATCCTTATGCCAGTCCTTGTGCTTGTGCCACCTGCAATTAACCCGCTGCACTACTGCCCAACTCCCTCAGCTTATTCTTAACTGTATCTGTCTCTTCCCTTTTTTTTTTTTTCCCAAGCTTATATTGCAAAGATGTGCACATAAGGGAGGGAGGACCTGAATCGGCCCCTAACTTGCTGTGAAAGGGCAGCTACTAATAGTTTTGGGTCACTGTAGAAGATATCATCATGAGGCCGCACGTAGAATTCAAGGAGAAATTAGAATGTTTATCTGCACCTCTCACGAGGGCTTACTAGCTATTGAACCAAAACCTATTTCATAGTCAAGGCTAAAAAAAACACTATTTCTGGTGTGTGTGTGTGTGTGTGTGTGTGCGTGTGCGTGTGCGTGTGCGTGTGCGTGTGCGCGTGTGTTCAGAGCAGTTATTTTAAAAAACATTACTTGGGAATCAATTTTTTTTAGTGGGTGAATCAATTCTTGAGGGGTTGTGAGTTGATTTCTTTAGGAACTATCCTTCCTAGCTGATCAAGAAAAAAAATTAATATTAAAAGAAACTGGACTCTTTATATATATTTTTTCCCTTTTGTTGCCCTTGTTGTTTTTTATTGTGGTTATTGTTGTTGTTGTTATTGATGTCATCGCCATTGGATAGGACAGAGAGAAATGGAGGAGGGGAAGATAGAGAGGGGGAGAGAAAGACAGACACCTGCAGACCTGCTTCATTCACCACGTGTGAAGCGACTCCCCTGCAGGTGGGGAGCCGGGGGCTCAAACAGGGAGCCTTACGCCAGTCCTTGCGCTCCACACCATATGTGCTTAACTCGCTGCACTACCGCCTGACTCCCTAGACTCATTCTTTACAGAGGAAATAGATAATTAAACTGATCCCTGAGCCCTCATAATCTAAATTATCAAAATTCAAAGCTTGCCTTCCTTGGTCTATGGAATAATAATCTCCTTATTTACAGAGAGCAACTACTTAGACCATAACTCTGGGTCCTGTCCCTTCCCATTCATTACCATTTCACTTGCCCTGTCATCTCCCATTAAATAAAATAAGCAAAGGCAACCAACCCTCCCCTGAGTTAGTTTTTTGGGCGGGGGGGGGGGGGTGAGTTACAATTACTTATTAATAAGACGGGTGTGGGAAGGATAGAACCTGCCACGTGTGGTGCTGGATATCAGACTTGAGATCTCATGAATGGGAGAAGATGTTTACGAAAGACTAATAACCAAAATACACATAGAGCTCACCAAACTCAGCAACAATAAAATACCCCATCCAAAAATGGGGGAGGACATGAACACAATATTCACCAAAGAAGAGATCAAGAAGGCCAACAGACATATGGAAAAATGCTCCAAGTCACTGACTGTCCGAAATCTGCTAGTAAGACAGCAGGGAGATACCATTTCACCCTGTGAGGAGCACCCCCACTGCAGCAGGGGCTGGAGATCTGAACCCGGGTCCTAGCCATGGTTGTGTGTGTACTCTGATGGGTGCACCACCAGCTGTCCTCAGCCCATTTAGAGTCCCCTCCTGCTTCTCCCCTTTTGTTCTTAGATCTGATACTGCAGTTTAAGTATTGCCCCGTTCGTTGTATGTCTTTTACCTTGGTTGGTCTATTAAATTCTCCCCCCCCCTTGTTGCCCTTGTTGTTGTAGCCTTGTGGTTTTTATTATTGTTGTTGTTGATGTCACTCATCATTGGATAGGACAGAGAATTGGAGGGAGGGGGAAGACAGAGAGGGAGAGAGAGAAAGTTAGACACCTGCAGACCTGCTTCACCGCCTATGAAGCAACTCCCCTGCAGGTGGGGAGCCGGGGGCTCGAACCTGGATCCTTATGCCAGTTCTTGCGCTTCGCACCACGTGTGCTTAACCCGCTGCACTACTGCCAGGCCCCCAGTTTATTAAATTCTACCTATGAGTAAGATATCTGGTATTTATTCTTCTCCTGTTTCATTTTACTTAGTGTGACTTCTAGTTTTATCCATCTCCTAGCAAAAGAGATGATTCCACCAGTTCTTCCAGCTGAGTAGCATCTTGTGGGTATTTCCTCTAGTTTGTGCAACCACTCACCTTCCATCGAATGCTTGGGTGTTTCCCAAATGTTGCGAATGCCCCCAGGGAGGGCCCTCTGACTAACATGAAGAGAAAGGGGTCGGGCAGAACACATTACACTGTGACGTACCTTCAGCGTCACCCATTCACTTATTTTATAAAGTTACATATAAAATTTAGTAGCTTCTGCTGCAGAGGAAAAATTAAAAATAAGTGTTATTTCCTTTTAAAAAAATAGCTATTCAATAAATGCTTATTGTTGTTTTTGCCAGGCTATGTTGTTTTCGCCCGGCTGGCTTCACGGGCGGGTAACAGATGACCCGGGACTCATGGCTGGGTTGTACGCAGTATCTCTTTATTCATGCACGACGCAGCGCAATCTATACCAAGCTAAGCTAAACTAACAACTACAGACAATCTTGTCCTTATAAATATACTAGCCCAGTAGGGTGGGAACAGGATGTACGCAGAGAGGGTGGAGAGAAAAGTGTCTGGTGAAAATCAGGGTGTAACAAGGAGGGGGGGTCGGAGCAGGTGAGAGTTCTACCACTGAACCACCAATGCCCTGGAGGGAGGGTGGTGCTTGTTAACAGAGGTTATGTAAATAGAATTCAGTGTTAAGCAGGGGGGATTTAAACCAAACGAAACAGAAGCGGTTTTTAGAAGTATACCAACAGCTTATGGAATGAATTTGAGAATTTTCTTCTTTAAAGATTTCCATGGAGAATGATTATCTGGGTCCCCGAAGGATTGAAAGTCTTCAGAAAGAAGATGCCGACTGGCAGCGGAAGGCTCACCTGGCAGTGCTGTCCATTCAGGATCTCACCGTCAAATACTTCGAAATAACAGCGAAAGCTCAAAAAGGTCTGCTTCCTAGTACATTCTGAAAGTCAGAGGTCTGGGGTCTTAACACGTGCAGTGCAGTGGTTACCAGAAAAGCATATGAGACACTCAGTCCTGACAGCCGACAGGGAGTATCTTGAACAAAATAAGTACTTTTAGTCCTTCCCAGCTGTATGTTAAACCTGTATAAAATGCGAATATACTTGTTAAAAAATGACTTTTTCTTGTAGAAGCATCCTTTTATTATTACCTTATAAAGCAAGATAATATTTTTTAAAAATATACCTGAACACTTTGATAGCCGTGACCAAGTGGGGTTTATCCTAGTGTAGTTGGAGTTCATCCTGTTGAAGGTCCAGTGTGTCGTAGAGCTCGGAGGTAACTCGGTGGTGGTGTGTGCATTGTCCTGTCACAACATAAAAAGTAAGGGCGATGGGGCCCCTGAAAATGGCTCAGTGGGTGTAGCTCCTGCCTTATTACATTCAGTCCCTAGTGTCACACCAGAGTATCAAGGACTGCACCAAAGGCAACTTCGTGAGTGATGGTACAGGGTCTGCCCGTCATTCTCCGTCTGAAAGAAACAGCCACGGAAATTGGTCAGGCCATGTGTGACCTCATTTTGATATATTACTACTTCCCCTTTAGAAAACATCTTACATGGGCTTGTTTTTAAGGGACATGCATGTCAGAATATTAACGTTTAAAATAAATTTAGTGTATTACCTTGCAAATTGTATTACTGCCTTTGGAGCTCTTCTGTAATAGCCACTATACAGTATTGTTTCAGCCTTGTTACCCTGATAACAAATGATCATCACACGGGAGTTATGGGTGAGAGAGGGAATTTCAGTTAGCTCTCTAGTCCGAATCCCTAATACTGTATCCCATTGCACGAAGTTATTGATCTTAAGGTTGTATAAATATTACAGTGCAATTTTAAGTGATGGGCACAAACTCAAAAAAAATAGTAAAATTAGGGGCCAGGAAGATACTGTTTGGTTTTTTTTAATTTATTTTTAACTTCTTTCACAAGAGGCGATAGAAAAGGAAGGAGAGGCCAGAGTAGTGGTCCGGCACCTGCAGCGCTGGACCCTCCCTGCTTGTGAGTCCAGACCTGTAGCTCCGCCGAGGCCTAGGCCACACCAGAGAGATCTGACCAGGTAGAGCGCACGCCTTGCCACACGTGTGGCCCAGGCTCAGACTCTGCTACCACAGCGGTGTCACAGTACTGGGGGGAACTGTGAAGAGACTCCCCATGCAGGTGGGAAGCTGGGGGCTCGAACCAGGATCCATAACGCAGGTCAGTGCTCTTTGCGCCACGTGCGCTTAACCCGCTGCACTACCGCCTGACTCCCAGAAGATTATTTCTACAGATGGTTATCGCTCTTGTTAAGAGTTTTAAGATAGTGTTGAATTGTGTATTGAGTTGTTATCAATAATTTAATCACACAGCAGGCGAGATTTATGTTTATTTTGTGTAGTCTGTGAAATCTACAGTTTTCATTCAAAGTTTTTAGTATCAAGTTACTTCGTCTTCATGTCTCTTCAAAAATGTGTCGCCAGCTGTGTATGACAGAATGCGAGCAGACCAGAAGAAGTTTGGTAAAGCGTCCTGGGCAGCAGCGGCCGAACGAATGGAGAAGCTGCAGTATGCCGTTTCCAAGGAGACGCTGCAGATGATGCGAGCTAAGGAGATCTGTCTGGAGCAGAGGAAGCACGCGCTCAAAGAGGAGGTAGGCTAGAGCGGCTCTCGGCTCGCCAGGGGCTGCTCAGTGGGTAGAGCACTCCCACCGCTTGCTGTGGGTTGACTCCCACTCCACAGGCAGCGTCGGCGTGGATTCCCAGGTGGAATTCAGAGTGGCATTTGGCATCTGTCCTCTCCCTTTCTTCTTCCTCCCCCACAGACAGGATAAGACCAGGTGGGCCTGGCTTAGGAAATGGCTTAATGGCTGTGCAAAGGAAGGTGAAGGCTGGGACTCTGAGGTCCCAGGTTTGATCCCATGCACTGCCATAAACTAGAGCTAGCTGAGCAGTGCTCTGGTGTCCAGCCTCTCCCCCCCCCCCATGTGTTATGTATCTTTGTATCTCTTTCATGAACAATAAATATTTTTTTTAAAGATAGACCATAGGCCGTCACTTGGCAGCATCATGTATATGGACAACCCTGAGTTCATTCCCAGTGTCACATTATAGGGGGGAAAAGCTACGTACATACACATATATATACACACACATACATATATGTATATATCGAGCAGAAGCTTGTCACATACATGATTGCAGCTTTTTAAAAATTAAGTCATTCATTCCCTTTTTGTTGTAATCTAGAAAAATTAGTTAGTGGACTTTGAAGTGACTCTGTTTCCCTTTACCCTTCCTTCCTTGCTGCTATTGCTGAAGGTAAAGTCAGAACTTTTTATGCATTGTATTCAGAATCTGTTGGCAAGGGTCTCAGCTCCCATCTGGGGCTCCCCAACACATTTCCAGTGGGTGTTGTCTTTCCTCCCTCTTCCTGCTGGGGCATCCCACCCGACCCCCACCCTACCGTGCTGCCTTCCTGGAGGCCTCGCCCCTGAGGCTGCTGGGTCTGGGAGAGGAGGCTGCTCAGCCGCACTCCACTGAGGAGGGGCGCCTGTGTAGTGGCTGGGGGCGCAAAGCTGGGGCCTTGTTCATAGTCAGATACACACTCTGCAGGCTGAGCCTCCCCTCAGCCTCAGGTCCACTAGTCGGCAGCTAGTCGTGGCTTACATTTATATAATAGTCAGACAAACAGCAAGTGTCTTTTTTTTTCTAGCTGGCATTCTCCTTCGTGTTACTGGCTGCATAGAATTTTTTAAAGTATAAAATTTTTAATACTTTATTACTGGATAGAGACAGGAATTGAGAGGGAGACAGACTCCTGCAGACTTGCTTCACCACTCATGAAGCTTCCGTCCTACAGGTGGAGGCCAGGGGCCTAAGTTACAGAGCTTTTAAAACTGAAACCCCGAGTCAGCAGAATAGCTCACTTGAAACAGCAGAGTATTTGTCGTGCGTTTGAGGTCTGAGCCCAGCCCCACAGTATTGAAAGAAGCTTCAACGCTCTCCTTTCTTTCCTTATGCTTTCCTTCCCTTCCCTTCCCTTCCCTTCCCTTCCCTCCCCTCCCCTCCCCTCCCCTCCCCTCCCCTCCCCTCCCCTCCCCTCCCCTCCCCTCCCCTCCCCTCCCCTCCCCTCCCCTCCCCTCCCCTCCCCTCCCCTCCCCTCCCCTCCCCTCCCCTCCCCTCCCCTCCCCTCCCCTCCCCTCCCCTCCCCTCCCCTCCCCTCCCCTCCCCTCCCCTCCCCTCCCCTCCCCTTCCCTTCCCTTCCGAGCACTGATCAGCTCTGGTTTACGGTGGTGCAGGGGATTGGACCTGGGACTGCGAAGCCTCAGGCATAGCAGTCTGTTTGCATAACCACTATGCTATCTACCCCTGCCCTTCCTTATGCTTTTCTATCATAAAGGAGAAGGAAAAGAAAAAAGAAAAAGTCCTAGCATTTTGTGAAATAGATTGCCACTCTTGGTCTCCTCATTTCACTGACTAGCTTTATTGCTATAACCAGGTATGTAGGCTGAATTGCACTAACAGTGCAGTGTCTGAAGAGCTGATGAGTGTTAGGTTTATGACAACTTATTATTACACAACAACAATTTTCTTGGTGAATTGGGTGAGGGTGGGAGAGGGAGAGGGAGAGGCTGAAATAAGCTCCGAGAGTCTGGGATGACTTATCCATGCCATCATTTCCCCTGGGGTCAGCATATTACTTTAATAGTATGTTCTTTAATGTTCCAGATTATGTTTGAGCTCTTCAAAGGATTGGGTAAAACTGCCGGTTAGTCATTCTTAACAAGTTTATGCTTGTTGCAGATACTCTATGTGTTGTGATCTTATGTATGTGGCATACTCATAGACATATACACACACACACATATATTCTGTGGTGATGTGCCTTTTTATTGGCATTATAGTTTTACTTTCTTTATTGGGGGATTAATAGTTTACAGTAACATATAATAGTCTGTACATGCATTTATAACATTTCCCAGTTTTCCACATAACAATGCAACCCCACTAGGTCCTCCTCTGCCATCATGTTCCAGGACCTGAACCCTTCCCCTAATCCCCCACCTCCAGAGTCATTTACTTTAGTGCAATACACCATATTGGCATTAATTGAAAGTGACCATTACTCAGAAAAACAACAAACATAAATTATTATGTCTATCCCAGATAAGTGTTTCGCCAGTGAAGGCTTTATTATAGTACTACCCTGTGATTTTTTTTTTTTTAATTATTAAAATACAGATGTGTTTTATGTTTTCTTTGGCTATTTTAGAGAAAAAAGTTCTTCCTAATGTGGCAAAATAAAATACTTTAAAATTAAAATAGAAGTGTATGTTAAATATTTAGTAATATAATGCTGAACTTGAAACAAGAGTTCTAAATTAATGCTAAAATTTAAATGTCACCTGGGCAAGCAGAATTCTGTGACTTATGTTCCCATTAACTAGAGACAGGAGGAAGTACTATTTCTTTTAATCTATCCCTTAGTTTCTGAATCTTGATTGTAGTCATTCTTACTTTGCCTTCTCAAAAGTTTGCACAGTTAGGGGCCAGACAGTGGTGTCCCTAGTTGAGTGTACATGTTACCGGACACAGGGACCTGGGTTCACACACCAGGTCCTCACTTGAAAGGCAAAGCTGGACAAGCAGTGAAGCAGAGCTGCATATGTGCCTCTCTCCCACTCTCTGTTTCCCTTTCTCTCTCAATTTCTGTCTTTATCCAAAATAAAGAAATTATTATTAAAAAGTTGTCAGAAACCCTGTTGTTTGAAAAACTACATATACATGCAATTTTGCACATAATGTAGTGAGTTCCCTGTTTGTTCCTGAGCTTCTGGACTTAGATTGTCCATGGACGTTCAGCTTTTTCCAGCAAAACTTCTGCAAATATCGAAGTCTTTTAGGCCCAGTACTTTGAAAGAACTCAAGGTGAGTTTAATTGGTTGTAGTTACTTTATTCTCCGCTCTTCGAGCTGTATACACCTTCATGAAATAAATGGAAAGTTACGTCTCAACAAATGTGGCAGTGTTATCTCCTGATTAATCATTTTTTCTTTGGTTAATAGGGAACTAATCAGAAAACCCATTACATTCCAATCCTTGTTGGTTGAAAAGTTCTAAAAGTAAAATCAATTTGCTTTTTTCTCTTGGCAGAAAATTACTACCACTGTGCATCTGTGTGTGTGTGTGTGCGCGCGTGAGTGTGTGTGTGGTTTATCAAACCACTTAATTGGGGGAATAATAGTGGCTTACAGACTGGTTCTTGGCACTTGGATCCAGTGTCCTCTTCCCAGGACAGGTGTCTGCACCCTCCTCCCACACCAGCCGAAGTTCCCTTCTCTACTGGGCACTAGGTCTCCAGTGCCCTCCATATGTTTTTAGAGTGTGTGGTTGTGGTTCCTCGAGGTCCTCTCTCCAAACATAAGTGAATTGCTAATTTTGAACTGTTCTGAGGCCAGTCCCATATATGTCAAAGTTTTGTCATCCTTTTAAAAGCATGTAACTAACTTGTGATTAAGATGATAGTTCCCTGTGTCAATCTTACTTTAATCAAGCATTGAATGAGTATTTGCAGTCTGTCACAATGGGTACAAATTTGAGGGTCTAATAGTTCTGCCAGAACTTCCTACAGTGATGAAAATATTCTATATTTTCCAGCAGGTAGCTCCTAACCACGTGTGTCTGTTTCCAGAAACTAGACAATTTCCTTTCTTTACCCCCCACCCCCATACAGATGCAGAGTTTACAGGGAGGTACGGAAGCCATAGCCCAGCTGGATCAGCTAGAAGCTGATTATTATGATCTGCAGCTTCAGTTATATGAAGTGCAGTTTGAAATCTTGAAGTGCGAAGAGTTACTGTTGACAGCACAATTGGAAAGCATCAAAAGACTCATATCAGGTATGGCATGCACTTACCCACGTAGCATGATCATGGGGTGTATACCTAGGAGGAATGGACATGGATGTCAGCTGTGCTGCCTCTTGAAACTAAAAACCAAAATGTTTCTAAAGGATTTCCTAAAATCAGACAAGTGACGGAGGAATCTCAGCGGTGCACTCATATGTCATCACTGAGTGAATTGCTTCTTAATTTAATCTTACTTCTCAAAAAATAAGTTAACATGTAAGAGGAAGCGACAGTGACAGCTGACACCCACCGCGTGCACTCAGCTGTGAGCCAGACCCGCTTCGACTCTGTGCACACACTTACCTTCTTGACAGGCAGTTGAGAGGCTGGAGCCAGTATGTGGTCAGAGCCCTGGTGTGGCTGCCTTTAACCACTATTTGTTTCTCATTGCGATTCTGCAACAGAGAAGAGAGATGAAGTGGTCTATTATGACACCTACGAAAGCATGGAGGCCATGCTGGAGAAGGAGGCGATGGCGGCGTCTATGCATCTCCAAAGAGAAGAGCTACAGAAACTGCAGCAGAAGGCTCGCCAGCTGGAAGCCAGACGTGGACGGGTTTCAGCCAAGAAAGCCTACCTCAGAAACAAAAAGGTGTGGTGCTCAAGTAATATGCACCGCACCGCACCGTCTTGGTTTCCTTTCCTCGCTCCCTTCCTCTCCCCCCCTTCTTTCTTTCTTTACAGTCGTCATACTATCTCCCCTGCTATCTTGTTTTTAAATGTTGCACTTGCTCATTTCTTGATCCATATCTAATCATTCTAGTGATTTTTTTTTTTATGTTGCACTTGCTCATTTCTTGACCCATATCTAATCATTCTAGTAACTTTTTTTTTTTTTTGTCATGGATACTTGTATATCTTTTAAAACTATGTGTGAGTAATCGTAGTCAGTTCAGCCACTGAATTAACCTCATTCTCTTAACTACATTTAACTAACCAGTAGCAGCATGCGATTTATCTTGGTCATCCTGAAGTAGGTGACTTTTTTTGCCTCTCAGGTTATTGCTGGGGCTCGGTGCCTACACTACGAAGATTCTGCTACTCCTGGAGCCCATTTTCCTTCCCCATTTTGTTGCCCTTGTTGATGTTATAAATATGTAATTCACTGATAGGATTCCTGCATGTGGAAACTTGTCTAATATGAAGTATAGGACGTACATACTTTCACAGGAGAGTACATTTCAAGAGAAACGGTGTGCTTCCTAATCCAGATGTGCCGACATGGGGGTTGTCTCTAGTCACCATTATTTTGAACTTGGGATGTAAAACCAGCTCTTAGACCCGAGCCAAACCGGTAACCGTGAGGCGCCAGTTGACACTGAGCTCATGTATTCAGACTAAGTGTGTCGTATGAATGACAATGCCATTTTCCTGAGACCCTGCCTTTTTGTTCTTTACCAGATTCTAGGGCTTCCACTTTTCTGTTTCCCAGAAAAAGCCCTTTGCTTCTTTGCATACTAGATCTCACACATTGAAAAAACTTTGGCAGTACGTCAGGAAGCCCGGGCATGGTGTCACTTTGTCATCACGGAACCGATCCTTTGGCTCCTGGAGCCATGGCCTTCTAACAGTTGCTAGGTGTGCCTTTCCTGCTGCATGATGAGACACACTGCTCCTACCGTGAGCCTCAGAATATTCTGATCCACTTAAGTAACAGGTGAAGGTGCTAACTGTCCCTAGCACTAAGTATAGAGGAAGATTTTGGAGGGGAAATGTAGGTAAGTAAGGGTTTTCAGGGGCAGACTTTCTAGGACTTTTGGAAGCACTGTTCCATCAGTTACTTTTAACTGTATAATGTATTATCTTTGAGTCTAGATGAAGTTTGTGAATCTGAAAGTTCTTGAGAGCATTTTAGGAAGATGCTATGCAAATGGGATTTTTCTGATTCAGTTCAATTCAGCTTGTTAACAAGCACATTGTTAAAATATAGAGATGGTCATCCGCAGAAGTATGTTGTCATTTGATAGCTAAGCGAGAGAAGGGAGTGAGTAAACTTTCTTGAGAAGGCCTTGTTTGGAGAAAGTTAGAAATTCCAAATAGAAATCCACCGGACTGATGATTTTATGGGCAATTCCAAGCAGTAAGAAGCCTACTGATACATAAGTACCTTGGCTTGTCAGGGCATCATACTTAGTGAGGCATTGCAGAGACTGAGTTATGGTAAGTTTGTACACTATCCCAGTGACGTGGGATCTATGTGGCGTTACTGTAGACTATAGAAAAGTATTCCGGAAAGGGCTAATTGAGACAGGCTTATATTTTAGAAAAACAAGGCAACTTGAAGAAGAGGCAAGAGAGAGAAGAGACTGAAAGGTCCTGCATGGAAAGTGCTAGGATCTATGTTGTGGTGCTACGAGTCTGAGCGTCAGTGGGTCTGAAAGTGTTCGCCCCTGACACTTGCCAGAAGTCTCCGGGGTTCTGTGATACCTGAGAGAAGAGCCATTCTGCACTATCTTCCAGGATTCTGAATGGGGCAGGTGGCTAGAAGGTGTTGTCATCAGCCAAGGTGGAGAACGTAGAAAAAAGGCACATAGAAACCCAGAGGTGAGGAGCTGCGGTCCTGCAGAGCCCACAGACCTCCTGCGTGGCGGCGTGCGCCCGGCAGAGCCACCCCTCAGCCCTGGGGGCGTGGCGAGGAGGAAGGGTGGGACAGGGCAGGGCAGGGCGGTGGGGACCTCAGGAAATAAAACTAAGGAAAACGTTCTTGACTGGAGGATGAGGAAGTGCTGCAAGAGGTACTCGCACTCGGAGGTGTTCCCCCTCGGTAGGCACTGCTCTGACGCTCTGGACGGGAGAGCACGTGTAGCTTCATTGGTGTTCAGCTGTGTGTTTTTCTATTAATTTTTAAATTATCAGATAAGTCCTGCCGTTAAGTCTTGGGTCTTCTAAGTTTCACTGACATACACTAAAATCATATTTTCTGTATTCATAGGAAATTTGTATTGCAAAACACAATGAGAAGTTCCAGGAGCGTCTGCGGAGTGAAGACGAATACAGGAGCCATCACACAGTACAACTAGTAAGTTCTGGCCTCTGGAACAGAGCTGTTGGCTCAAGGCGCCATGTTGGTTTATCCGCCTTGTTTACTGTGGTTTGGGGAGACCGAGTGGAGACTGTGCGCACTGGCTCTGCGGCCACAAACGCACCAGCTGTCCCACGAGGGGGTCTCAGCAGAGCAGTGTGTCTGTCAGTCAGTGAGGAGACAGTGAGACGTCACGATTCCTCTGAACACGTTACAGGTTTTCTGGCTGCTCAGTGTTGAGTGGTGTGCATAAACCATTCACCAGCACAGTATCAAAAAAGTCGGGTCTCCTGCCGCGTAAACTCCCCACCTTCTGCCACCCCCACATCCCTGGCAAGCAGCAGAATCTGTCTCTCTGTTGATCGCCTTTTCCAAAATGTGTTATTAGAGTCCTTTGCTAGACGTGTGGTTTTTTCTTTCTTTCCTTACTGAGATGCATATGAAGTTCCTCCGTCTATCAAGACTTGGTGATTCTTGTCTTTGGCGGGTCTTCACTGCTGTGTGCTGACTTGTCCAGGCAGAAGGAGGGGGAAGGAAGGGAAAGGCGCCACATGACTTAGCCTGTTATGTTTCAGAAGTTTTATATAGTTTACTTTTTCATGTACAGTGTGTCACAATTTTTTTTTTTTTTTTGCTACTTTCAAATGTCTGGTTGTGTTAATACCATTTGTTGAAGGAGAGAACAGTGACCTTTCTCTACTTTTAAAGGCTAGTTGATTATACTTGCTTGAATTTATTTTTGTACTTTAGTCCATTCCATCAGCCTACATCTTATTATCCCTAGAAATACTAGAATTATCTTGATAATTTACAAAAGAGGCAACAAATTTTTATTAAGATTGCTGCAGAGCAGGGAGAGACCATCATTCTGCATAGCACGTACTTCGCTGAGCGCTGAAACCGGGAACATCATCTTATCTCTGGGCTCCAAGTGGGGAAATGGTGCGAGTATTAACCCCACAGCAAGGAACAATAACATAAATATAAAAAATTAATGTGATAAGATTCCAGGATTGAATTAAAAGAAAAAGGCCAAAAAGCAAAACCATAATCCAGTTTTCACTTTTATTCCCTTTTGTTGCCCTTGTTTTATTGTTGTAGTTATTATTGATGTCTGTTGTTGGATAGGACAGAGAGAAATGGAGAGAGGAGGGGAAGACGGGGAGAGAAAAACAGACACCTGCAGGCCTGCTTCACCGCTTATAAAGCAGCCCCCCTGCAGGTGGGGAGCCGGGGGCTCGAACCGGGATCCTTCCGAGGTCCTTGTACTTTGCGCCACCTGCGCTTACCCTGCTGCGCTGCCGCCCGCCTCCCCCATTTACCTTTGTAGAAAGGTATTCCATGTATTGAAACTTTTTCTGTCAAAGGATTTCTGTTAAAGCTTTATAGATAGTATTTCACGCCTCATTCTACAGAGTCAGCCAATTTACATATTAGGCAAACACTCTTCCCCATATTGGAAATTTAAAAAATAAATCATAATGGATTTACTATTGATTTTTTTCTATCAGAAAAGAGAAAAATTACATGATGAAGAAGAAAGAAGAAGTGCCTGGGTTAGCCAAGAAAGACAGAAAACACTGGATAGACTTCGGACATTTAAACAGGTAATAGAAGTCCAATCCATTTATTGTTTTTCACTGCCTTTTAAAAACAGCCACCAGGACCTAGTGGGGGGTATATTGTTATGTGGAAATGTTATGCATGTACAGACTACTGTATTTTGCTGCTGACTGTAAACCATTAATCCCCCAATAAAGAAATACTTAAAAACACACACACACACAAACACAGCTACATATACACTACAAGTTTTCTGCATTAGAAATGTTGGGTTTTTTTCCACTATTGTTTAGAAAATAAATACCACCACTACATTAAATTAATGTTTTTTATTGCATGGCTACCTTTCCTCCAGTTGTTTCCAGAGTTATTATTTTTGTGACCCATAGCCTACCAGAACCTCCGGGAAATTTGGATTCTTTTCAATTTTCACAAAAATAACTTACTGCTATTTCAAGTGCCAATCTGCCATTAGTTTCAAATATATAATTCTATTTAATAACCCACAAAACTGGCATAAGCATACATTAGACTGCGTTAGCAGACCTGATATCAGAGCAGCTCAACTTGTCCTTGAAACTAAGTTGACTGCTAGTGATTGTTAAAATTCTCAGGAGCCTTGTTTTCAGCATTTCTGTTGATGAATTTCCTTAAGCAGTCAAAGAGTGCTTTTGATCAAGTCCTCTCGGTGTTATATTAAAAGGTTTGCGAGTGGGCAAGAAGTGACTTCTATTTATTTGTTGTCATTGCTGGGGCTTCACTGTTCCAGGATGACTTTTTCAGAGGCAAAGAGAGGGAAAGAACCCACTGCCCAGAGAGGGAATTCCTCCCACCACCACCCCATTTTTCATTTATGATTCATAGTGGTTTATAAGATTGTAAGATTAGAGAGTATAGTTCCACACCCACCAAAGTTCTGTGCCCCCTTCTGGGAGAGATTTTTGTGGGGGGGGGGGGAGATTTCTTCACATGGAACAGCCTTATGTTGAGTAAGTATCTAGCAAATGCACTTATGCTCTGGTTTTGCTGTAACAAAAGACAGACTGGATGTTTGGCATGTCAGTGCTCCAGAAGTTTTTATTCCCTTATTTTTTGTTCTGTTGTAAAAGCATATACTGTTTTCAGAGTTTTAAAAAATGACAAGATTTTTGTGAGAGATTATTGTCTTAATTTTTTTTAACCTATGAACATTTGAGAATGCATATAAGAAACTGATTAATTTCAAAGCTTCCTGTCAAAACCTTGTTTGTATGACACCATTATTTTCAGATTTCACATTGCTGCTCTTTTTTTCTATATAAGTAATTTTATTTGTTAAATGTCTTTAAATTATTTACTTTGGATTAGGGTGGAGAAATTGAAAGGGAGAAGGCAGCTCAAGAGGGACAGGGAGAGCTATAGCCTTGTGTCACCACTCAGGAACTGCCCCTCCTGCAGCCACGTGGAGACCAGGGCCTTGAACTCGGGGCCTTGCACACAGTGATTTGTGCACTTAACCTGGTGTGCCACCACCTGGCCCCTGATAATTTTTTTTTTAATTGTGTAACTTTTGTCAGCTTCTTCAATAAGTAGAGGGAACAAGACCTTGCTAGGAATGTGAGGGCCCAGAATTGTTGGGACCAGGGAAGTCAGCTGCATGCCTTGTATGTGGGAGGCCCTGGCTTTGATCACTTGTACCACATAAAAACAAATAACCTCATCAGTTGGTCTTTCTCTTGAAAATATTACTCATGGGTCAGGGAGCTAGCATAGACTTGCATCCCAGAGACCCTGAGTTCCCAGGTTGAGTCCCTGGCACCACCAGAAGCCAGAGCTGAGCAATACTCTGGCCAAAAGAAGTTTTTTTAAAGAAAAATTTATCACCATGGGGCTGGGGAGACTGCACAGTGATCATACAAAAAGCCAAAGGTCCCAGGCTCAGTCCCCAGTGCCACCATAAGCCAGAGCTGAGCAGTGCTCTGGTCTCTGGTTTAAAAAAAAAAAATTGTATTTTGAAAGAATATTATGTTTCATATTTTCATTTTCTGTATAGCAGTATTCTGTTTTTGGGTTTTTTTTCCCTTAAAATCACAAATTGCGCTGAGGACAGCATTAGTAGTTACACAAGACTTTCTTTTTATTATTTATATATTTATTTATTCCCTTTGGTTGCCCTTGTTGTTTTTTATTGTTGTAGTTATTATTATTGCTGTTATTGATGTCGCCGTTGTTGGATAGGACAGAGAAATGGAGAGAAGAGGGGGAGAGAAAGACAGACACCTGCAGACCTGCTTCACTGCTTGTGAAGCGACTCCCCTGCAGGTGGGGAGCGGGGGCTCGAACCGGGATCCGTATGCCGGTCCCTGAGCTTTGGGCCACATGCGCTTAACCCGCTGCTCCACCGCCCGAGCCCCACACAAGACTTTCTTACCTGATGCTCAGGGGTCAGAAGTTCATTCTCCAGTGCTAACAAAAACCTTCACTGAGCGGTTCTCTAGGTTTTGTTTGTTTGTTTTTACAGAAAGGAAAATCACAAATGATCCAAAATACTGTGTCTGTGGGGAGGGGCCGGCGGTAGCCGTCTGTCCAGAAGTTGTTTCAGCATAATGTAACCAGTTATGTCGCCTTCTGGTCTTTGTAGAGGTACCCTGGCCAGGTCATCCTGAAATCAACCAGATTACGCTTGGCTCATGCCAGAAGAAGTGCGGCCAGTCCCGTGCCCTGCGAAGAGCAGTGCGGCCCTCCAGCAGGGGCGCCACAAGGGGAAGCAGAGGGTGAAGAGGCCGAGGAAGCCAGAGACAAGCTCGGGGCCTCACAGGCCGCGGACCCCCAGAGCGCTGCCCAGCCTGGGACCCCTGCATCAGCTCAGCCGGAGGCCGCCTCCTTACCTCTCCGCGCCGGCGGTCCCTCTGAGCTGCCCCCCGCCTTCTCCCTTCCCCTTCTGAGCAATATTGACCTCGAAGCAAGTTCCCTTACGGTCGATGCCCTCCTGGCACCTCCACCTCCAACACCCACCCCCCCTCCGCCGCCCCCGCCCCCGCCGCCCCCTCCTCCGCCGCCGCCGCCTGTCTCGGACAGGACTTCAGAGACGCTGGAGACGGGCCTGCCGGGAGAGGAGGGCAGTGAGAAGAGGATCCCGAAGTCTGCAAGCGCCCCCTCGGCACACCTCTTCGACAGTAGCCAGCTGCTCAGTGCCAGGAAGAAGCTTAAGAAGACCGCTGAAGGCCTGCAGAGACGGAGAGGTCAGTCGACACACAGAGGGCTTTCTTTATATCCACTTGTTGCATGAAGTAACAGAGTCAAAGGGCTTCATTTCACAAAACTTTACAGAGCTTGAAACATTGATTTTGAGCAGTAGTTAACAGAGAATTTTGGGCAGAGGGTAGATAGCACAACGGTTATGCAAACACTTTCATGCCGGAGGCTCCAAAGTCTCAGGTTCAATCCCCCACACCACCATAAGCCAGAACGGAACAGTGCTCTGGTTAAAAAAAGAGTTCTTACTAACCCATATTGACAGGTGTGTATACAAACACAGAAATGCATGCCTTCTTGGACTCTCTTTTAAAAAGTATCTTCTGAAGGGATGGTTGGTCTGTTTGATAATACTTAGTAGATGGCTGCTTCGACATTAGAAAGTCTGATGTTAAACTCGGGTGGTGCAAGAAAGGTGTATCCCGTGAGGACTGTTGACCCTAGGAAAACATTAGCAGAAGCAGATAGGACCTCGGTTTAATCTCTGTATAAATTAAAAAAAAAAAAAAGCGAAGGGGCTGGGGGACAGCTCAGCCGGCAGCCAGCATGGGGCACACCTTCCCATAAACGGGCTGGACTCCAGGTGCAGCTACCGCCCGGAAAGGTTACTCACGGGGAGCTGCGGGGTGAGCGGTGCTGTGGTATATCTACTCTTCTCCCTTCCCCTCACTGGCTCCCCCTCCCTAAAAAGAAGAGTGTCCATTGGAGTGGTGGGACTGTGCAGATGTGAATCCCTCGTGAAAACCCTGGCAGAAAAATAAATTAATAAATAACATAAGGCAAAGAGTAGAGAATGATAAATGCAGTTTCTTACATGCCAGATAAGCCCTTGTAAAGCCACTATTGAAAACAGACGAACTCTAGCCCTTAAACAAAGCTGTAGCTTCTGTGAGAAGATTGGACCCTAAGATAGCATCCTAGAAAACTTTCTTACTCTGTGTCCTGGGAGGTGATGCTGTAGGTGAATGATCAATAAACGGATAGATCTTCTCTTCTTACACGTGTAAAACAGCACTTCCAGCATCATGGACCAAAACTTAATTCATTAAGTGAAAAGGTAATCCAATCCAATCACTGACTTTAGTTTGGGACTGGTATACTATGAAAATCCCTGATATTATTGAAGACTACCTCCCAGCTCCCAAAGTGCTGCCCTTCTCCTCCTGCTCCTCCTCCTCCTCCTCCTCCTCCTCCTCCTCTTCCTCTTCTCTCTCTCAAAAAATGTATTCCTGGGCCCCTAAATAGTTCACTTGGGTAGTATACTGCTTTGCTGTGTGTGTTATCCAAGTTTGAATCTGGCTCCCACTTTACTGAAGGAAGTTTCAGAACTGTTGTTTCTTCCACCACCACCCCTTCTATCTGAAAGGGTTTGGTCTACAGCTCTCTCTCTGTCTCTGTCTCTCTCGCGCGCTCTCTTTCTCTCAATGTTACGAGAGAGGACAACAAGAGCCAGCACTTCACTCTGGCGGCTGAGCTGAGCTCCAGAGATGGAATGTGGGCCATCACGCTTGAGCTGGCACACTCGGCCCCTGCACCAACTCCTGAGCTGCTGCCCCCCCTGCACCGTGGAAGCAGGAGGAGGCAGGAGGAAGCAGGAGGAAGTAGGAGGAAAGCAGGAGCAAGTAAGAGGAAAGCAGGAGGAAGCAGGGGAAAGCAGGAGGGAGGCAGGAGGGAAGCAGGGGGAAGCAGGAGGGAGGCAGGAGGAGGCAGGAGGAAGCAGGAGGAAGTAGGAGGAAAGCAGGAGCAAGTAAGAGGAAAGCAGGAGGAAGCAGGGGAAAGCAGGAGGGAGGCAGGGGGAAGCAGGAGGGAGGCAGGGGGAAGCAGGAGGGAGGCAGGAGGGAGGCAGGAGGGAAGCAGGAGGGAAGCAGGGGGAGGCAGGAATTGCATGCACGCAGTCTCAGCGGAGACTTTGTTTAGCGGGCACAGGAAGATCCCCGGTGCGGCACCTTCTGCCCACCCTTCACGATGCGTTTGGCGGTTGGTGTTTTCAGTCTTGTGAAATACCTGTCCCCTCTGCCTGTGAGTGCAACCCTAACTATACTTTTTCTCTTTTTGATTTTCTAAAGTGAGCTCACCCATGGATGAGGTGCTGGCTTCCTTGAAGCGTGGTAGTTTTCATTTGAAAAAGGTTGAACAGCGAACTCTGCCCCCTTTTCCTGATGAAGACGACAGTAATAATATTTTGGCACAGATAAGGAAAGGGGTCAAGTTGAAGAAGGTACAGAAGGAAGTCTTGCGAGAATCCTTCACCCTCCTGCCTGACACAGACCCTCTCACACGGAGTATCCACGAAGCGCTTCGGAGAATCAAAGAAGCCTCGCCGGAGTCCGAGGACGAAGAGGAGGCCTTGCCTTGCACAGACTGGGAAAACTAACAAGTAAACACTTTCATTTTCTTCAGTAGCGGCCGGTTCCTTGACTTCTATGTTGGGTGACGGGGTCTGCTGTGTCTTCCTGAGTCTGAGGCTCTTTCTATACAGCTCAACTATAACCTGAATCCTAAATGTGAAAACTTCAGTTTTTACTTTCACAGTTTCTAGGAATGTGACACACAAACTTTTAGAGCTGTTGCTATTTAAACACTGTGTTGTTGTTTTAATTTTGTTCTCATTTATTTTGGAGACAGAAATTGGGGGGGGAGACATCTGCAGCACTCGTGAACTGACATTTCTTAGTTCCAGCTTTAACAGCTAAAGAGAGATCTGGTCAGCCAGGTAGCAGCTCACTGGCTAATGTGCCTCCCTTGTCATGCGCATGACCCAGGGCCAAGCCACGAGTCCACACCACAGTGGAGGAAGCCTTTGTACCACAGTGGTCCCTTACCTCTGTCTCTTTCTGTTTTGTTCTGGAAAAGTCAGTCCAAAGTTGTGAAACTCTGGCATGAAAAAAGAAAAAGTACAGGTAGGGAGTCGGGCGGTAGCACAGCGGGTTAAGCACAGGTGGCACAAAGCGCAAGGACCAGCATAAGGATCCCGGTTCAAGCCCCCCGGCTCCCCACCTGCAGGGCAGTCACTTCACAGATGGTGAAGCAGGTCTGCAGGTGTCTGTCTTTCTCTCCCCTCTTTGTCTTCCCCTTCTCTCTCCATTTCTCTCTGTCCTATCCAACAACCACATCAATAATAACTACAACAACAATTAAAAAAAAGAAAGAAAAAGTGCAGAAAAGGAGAGCCAGCTTGCTTAGTTTTCTTGCATGTGTGAGCGCCTCAGTACCGTGTGAGCGCAGTGAAGGCGGAATGAGCAGAACTTGTGAATGGCAGCCCAGGACTTTGCTTTCTCTCTTCACTCAACAAAACAACAAACTTGGTTTTGGTTGCAAACTTTTGCACATTGAATTTCAGTGTCACAAAATTAATTTTGTGATATAAAAAATTGCTAGGGTGGGGGAGATAGCAGAATGGCTATGCAAGAGACTCTTGCCTGAGGCTCTGAAGGCCTAGGTTCAATTCCCCGCACCACCATAAGCCCAGAGCTGAGCAGTGCTCTGGTTAAAAAAAAAAAGCTGTATTATCTGGTTATTAGATTTATCAGTTATTTCATTGTCTGCCTTGAATCACAGCTAACATAGTATATACAAAACTGTACACACATCTTATTGGTACTCCTGTGGATACGAATTTAAAATTTGGTCTTCACTGAAAATCCTAAGAGCTGCATGCCACTATATTTCAGCTAGTGACATCATATTGTGGCATAAATCATAGTATAGGCTCAGGAAAGGCAATGCTGTGAATTGAATAATACATGGAATTGCTAAGGCTCATAACTGGTGTTGTAACTGCAAAGACAAGGTCTGCAAACACGGCGCTCTTGCTGGCACACGTGGGCTTCACAACGTGAGGGAGGGGGCATGTGTGAGCGACTGCAGCGGGAAGCACCAGCCCCTCAGAAACGATAAATACATGAAGACACGTCGAGGCGCCCTGGGAAGGGGGCACAGACTAGATTCCTAGAGTGACGTGACGCCACTCCACCCGTTACCTGTTTAACCTGGGTCACAAGGACTGCCGGGAGACCTTGCCTGTGCTCTTGTGCGACAGAGAAGCCTGATCTGGATTTTGAAGATTTAACATTAAAAATATGAACTGTCTCATTAATCTCTTAGTATGGATTATTTGTTGAAAAATACTTCAACTGAGCCATCTCCCACACCCTCCTAGTCAGTTCAGCTGTGACCCCATGGAATAAGCACTGCAGGCGGAGGGGAACTCTGTGAACAGCCAGCCTCTAGTAAGTTGGATAAAGAAAGATACACTTGAGCTGGCTTTCTGACATAGTTCCTGTGGAGTTGTTCCTGAGTTACTGCATAATTATAATTGTGCTCTCTAGTAGAACTACAATGTGAACCACAAATGCAATAGAAAAAAACTAATGGTCACATTTAAAAGGCATAAAAATGGGTCAGATTGGTTTTAATATTTTGTTTCACATTATATATTTAAAATAGTATCTGTCAATATGATTTCAATACAAAAATGTCGTGGTGTAGTTTACATTTTGTTTGTTTGTAATGAGTCTTCAAAATCCAGTGGTGTTTCACACTTAATTAGTAACACATCCCAGCTTGGGTGTTACATATTCAGTAGTTAGAATGAAGGATGTGTCCAGCCAGAACAGTAAAATTGTACTTAGTGAGCAAATCTTTTATATTGATCCTGACTTTAAATAAAAATTTTCAAATATGGTTAGTTTTTAAACTAACAGCGAACTTTAAAACAATGAGAAAATAGTTTCGGGGGACAGTGGTGGTACCCAGTTAACCCTACACACCATGAGTAAGAACCAGGGTTCAAGCCCTGCAGCAAAGATGTTACACTAGCAGTGAAGCAAGTTTACAGGTGTCTTATCTTTCTCTCTCCCTCTCTGTCTTCTTCCCCTCTCTCAATTTCTCTCTGTCCTATCCAGTAAACATGGTGTGAAGTGCAAGGACCTGCATAGGATCTCAGTTCAAGGTCTTGGCTCCCTACTTGTAAGGGGGTCACTTCACAAGTGGTGAGGCAGGTCTTCAGGTCTCCGTCTTTCTCTCCCTCTGTCTTCTCCTCTCTCAGTTTCTCTCTGTTCTGTCCAATAATAGCAATAACAACAACAATGAAAAAAATAGCCTCCAGGAGCAGTGGGTTTGTAGTGCAGGCACTGAGTCCCAGCAATAACCCTGGAGGCAAAAAAATAAAATGAAATTAAAATAAAGTCCCGCCAAAGCAACTGTTTCAAAACCAGTATTGAATTAGAAAGATAACTTGGTGGGTAGGTGCCTGCGGTGCCACACACACGGCCCGGGTCCGAGTCCTGGCACCACATAGAGAGGTGACGCGTATGTGAGGGCCCTGGCTGTCAGATACAGACCATTGCTGATACTGTCCTCTGACTGCCAACGTAAATGTTTGAGAATGCTTCTCCTCTGGTAGATTTTAAAGATGCTGTTTACACTTCTGGTGTTGGTGATTACAAGGGAAGTAGTTTATGTCCTGTTTCCCCTATATATAAAAGCAAATGAAAAATATAGTGTGTGGCAATATTCAAAGCTTACATCCCAGTTATTTGCTGGAGGAATATGACCGTATCTGGTTTTAAAGTGTCTCTTCTATCCTGTCTGTATAAAGCACCTTTTATTGGTGGCATGCTTTTCACCCCAGATTCGGGAAAGATGTAGGGGAACGTAACTGTGAAATGGCAGTAACGGACCATGTGTAGTAAGTAATACTTTCTATTTTATTCATAAACAGGTGACTTAACAGGAGAAGACAAAGATCCACAGTTGAAGATGAACCGTTTCTCTTTTGCAAATGAAATTTCTAAGTGATTGATTCCACAGCTGGATTCCATTAGGTCCATTGTACTGACTCAGTTCTGTGAAAAAGATGAAGCACAATTGGTCAGTGCCCACTGTTCAGCCATCCCGACAGACAGTGACTGACAGGACGTTCACATGTGCAATGTTGATGACTGCAGTGAAGAAAAGGACTTCAGAAATCCCTGGGGTTGTTGTTGTGTGTTTGTTCCATAACACCTGCCTCCTACCCACCCACTCACATCCTCTTAGAGACCAGCTAAGGAGGGGTCACTGAGTAGGACGATGGGGTGGCAGAGATCTATCCACTGTGAGCTGTTTGGGGCTGCTTGAAATCCATCTTTTCGGTGCACTGAATACTCATCTGCTTCAAAATACAGAGCTTTCTGCATAGCAGCTTATATGAATAGTGCAAGCTATGAAAAGGAAGTTTACCATGGTAGCTTAGGACGGCAGTGGGGGGGATCAGAAACGCACTGAAAACTCCCATTCACTCAACAGCCTCTGGAAGGTCACTAAACGTGGAGGTGAACCTATTTGTGTGTTACCCCCATGGCACATTTTTAGAAGACCACACTTTGTAAAGTTTCAAAGTAAAACTTTCCATGCTTTTAAATAATCACTCATCATTGTGAATTTCTAATAGTTTGAATTTCATGTGCAGTTTTGTTTTATGAAAAGCAATACTTTGTAATTTGATATTTCAAATTATTTTTTAGTCTTTGTTGGAATTACTGCTTGATTACTATTAAAACACACCGTGACTTTCCTATGAGAATCAGAAATCGGGGTTCAGTAATAGGGATGTAGATTTTAAGTCTTTATCATGCACCATTTAAGTTTTTATTTGTATGCTTCACAGTTTTTTAAAAAAAAAATCACAGCGAGTAGGGGAAAAGAAACAGTGCTCCACTGATTTGTAGAAAGTACACAGTGAAGCCTCCACGGCTGATGATTCACTGTCCTCACAGGATTCGAGTGGAATTCTGGGAGAGAATTCTTGTCTTACATCGTTAAAGCTTAATCACATGCATGTAGCTCTCCTGCTGATTTTACTGAATGAGAAACCTAAGGATGCGTTTTTATGAATGGAGTCACTACAGATCCTTATAGGACTGAAGGTACATGTGTTGGGACCTAGTTTACAGTACTCTGAGTACTCTGCAGAACACAGTTCTGTGTGTGATTGATGGTGACTAACTATGAAGGGGGTTAAGAACTTAAGTACCAAAAAGAACTTTGTACTGTGTTCAAGAATTCCCTAGAACCAGGAAGCAGTCTCCGAGTATAGAAACAGGTGTTCCTGGGGGTGTGGGCGGGAGTGGGGGAATCCCTCTTTGTCACTTTAAAATCATTATGGAAGAACTTTCTGGCAATAGGTTATATAAAGCGAAATCTGCACAAATGTTGGGGGTGTGTTTATTGATGAAACTAGTCGCTTTGGCTCAGCTTTCCCACAGTGCAATTGATTCGATTCTAACACTATTCTCACATGCTGTCTGAGAATCAATAGTAGAATCACTAGATGTCATGTATAAAAGGGACCTTTACTCCACAGCTGGGGTGCATGAAGCAGCTGGGTTTTCCCCTAGACACCTTCAGGACAGTGTGCTTGTAACCCAAAGAGTGATTGATTTGATTGTTAATACATTTGAAATATTTTTAAACAAATTTACAAGCCTTAAGGAAAAGATAGCAGTTTTATGCTTCTGATCCCTGCTGTTTGCTTTTTTCATTTACTGACATTTAGGAAACTATAGGAGGTTCTAGTATTAAAGTCAGAAGCACTCGTTTTTTTCCTTTGTAGTGCTGGGGATTGACCCTCAGGCATGAAAGCCACTTACATAACTGTCACCTGTGTCCAGCCAGCCACTAGAGCTTCCCCTTGTCAGCAGGGATCTGCTGCTGTTTTAGTGTGACCATTAGAATACCATTAAAAACAGACTGACTTAGACAGCAGTCCTCTCATCTTTTGAGCCATGTTGTTTGAGTGAATCTCTAGCAGATAGTGGAAGGTGTACAGCAGGGCCCCGAATCCTGGAGGTCCCGGAGGGGTGCAGCCACAGCTCTCAATAGGACCACTCCAAGATGCTCTCACATCTGAACATGAAGAATTTTGCTTAGTTTTGGGGTGGAGGAGGTAGTTTGTTTTTTGTTTGTTTTGCGTACAAGCAACGCCTTGATCGTAACCATCTCTGCTCATGTTCTGGGAAATTTCTTTTTTTTTTTCCACCTCAAGATTAAGGCTCCTTCCACAATATCACAGATGACAGCAGCTTACCATTGGTCTTTGAAGTCATCACAAATAATGTTGAAATTTCAAATACCTACAGTCTCCTCTGTGAAGATGAGGCTACCCATTAGACCCGCCTGCCCATTTGGAAATAATTTCAAAACTCAGCAGAAATTGTATGGGCATGGTCAGATTTCTTTTTTCGAGCGACTTTGTCCTTGTTAATCTTGTTTGCGTTTAATCGCCTCCGTATTTGCAGAGTCCCACACTCCCGGTCCTAAGCTTGCCTTCACTATGCATATGATTTTAAATATTTGATGGGTTGAGACATATTAGATGGTTATGTCTTGGTTAATGTGTTTCTGTTTGAGGACTCATAGATTGATCTCTGCTCGTTTTTTGCTGAAGCTGCTTAGAACCATTACCAGCCTTGTCACAGTTCCAGCGCATTTAAAATGTGGCGACAGGGAGACGGTGACCAGTGGATGTTCTGAGGTGAATGCTCACACATCACTGGATTGTCAGCCTGCAGTATTTCTCCTAATACAGTCGGAAGTGTGTGCATATAACCAAATGCACCGTGTACCAGAAAGCCTTTCCTGGTGACTACAATCCCGGCCATACTCTGGTAGAGCAGAATGAGGGAATGAATGCCTGGCTTCAGATTTGTAAGAGATAACCAGTTGTCTTGCTGACTGGATGTCCTATTTTGTAGACATACTAAGTTTGTGAGCAACTTAAAAAAATTAGATTTCTTAATCTCTCAATTGTGGAACTGAAACATTTTTGTGAAATGCATTTTTAAATGGACTCAGACACAGTTCTGAAAGTTGGTCAGGTGTCCTGTCGACATCTCCAAGCGGGAATATGGGGCTTTTCTCATGACATGAACCAGAAGTTTCAGGAAAAACTTGTTTCCACAAAATGTGTTCAAGTGTACAGCACACGTATAGCCATTGTAGATGCCAAGAATTACAGCTTTGAGTGCAGTGAGTGAAATTCCAGAGAGCAGCAGGCTGTCTGATTGGAGCCAGACCAGAGTATAGGTAGCAGCAGCTTTAGTTGACATAGTCCCTAAGATGCCTCCCCTCCCCCCTTGCTTATGGTGCGGGAGATTGAACTTGGGACATTGGAGCCTCAGGCTTGACAGTCCCTTTGCATAACCATTATGCTATCTACTCCTGTCCATACTATTTCATTGTGAAGTTTTTAAGTCGGTACCTTAGTCTAAGGAAAGCTTTTATCCTACCCCCATTGAATACAAAGGGTTTTTTACACCCTTGAAGTTCATGATCATGCACTTAACATCAGACAGCAAGCAGCAGAAATACTCACGAGTCCTTAAATTCCCTGTCAGGGAATTAATTTTACTTACGTATTCATGAGAAAGGTAGGAGAAAGATAACACTCTGGTACGTGTGCTGCCGGGGATTGAACTTGAGACCTCACGCTTGAGAGTCTAATGCTTTATCCACTGCGTCACCTCCCAGACCATAGAAATCGAAAGTCTTTATACTTGTTCACCAAGTTGTGAAGCCTCTTTCGCAGCTAGAAAAAAAATTTGTCTTAATTGTGATAGATGCATGGTGAAAATTCTACTCATTTGATTGTGAGCGCTTCAGTCTTAATGTTTTCCCTAACTCTCGGACTGTATCTGAACTATCACATAAAGCTGAATTTGCATTTTAAACAGACTTCATGTCCCACTTAATTGCTCAGCATAGAAGGACCCTGCTAAGTGTTAGGAGATTGACAGGCGAGATTTGTTTGAGATGAGAGAGGGGAGAAAGGAGATTCACCTTAATGCCGGAGCTGTCGGGTTTATTCAGTGGTTCGTCCGGACTTGGCTGCACAGTGCCCCTTACTCAAAGCTTATAGAGAAGAGTCTCTGCTTGCTTATGTGGAACAGGAGCTGTGGCATTTGTTACCCTATAGATATAAACTAAAAGTTGAAGGTGAGAGTCTGGGGAGGAGAGAGATTGATTGATTTCTACACGCAGTCATTCTTTTCTGCCCAGTGTGTAGCCTGACATTTGAAAATTTTAATTGATCAAGTTCCAAATTACAGACCTTTCCTTCCCACTCCAAACACACTTGCTGTGTCACTGTAAGGTGCATATGTAGAAAATACCTCGGAGGTTGATTCGGTAAATATTTTTTTGGTGTTGTCTCACTTTATTTTAAGTCATCCTTTTGAGGATTAGAGAACAGTTTGGCTTTTGCTTTGTTTCTCAGTCAGGTATAACTAAAACTGGCTGAACTAGGGGACTTAACGGCGGATAGAAAAGATGGTGGAAAGTGATTTTTATCTACATACAAGATGTCTGGGTGTTTGATCAAGGGAAGTGTGGGGTTTATTTAACTTGCAAGTTCTATGGTTTACTATCTAAGAGAGTGACAAGCTAGTCTGGCTTTTCCCACCATTAATTATATCGGTTTCAAGAAATCTCCAGGTGCATAAGATGGCACACTCCCTCCCCTGGTGAACCAAGAGGGGTAGACAGTGCCGCTCATGCAGTGACCAACTCCTGACTTCAGCTTGGACAGAGCCCCCAGTGTCTCACCGAATGAATTCCCACTGTACTGTAGGTCTTGCTCCGTGTGAAGCTATAATACATAGTTTATTTTTAAAAGATGGAAAGTTGAAGGCTACTAACCATTTTGCATGAATAAAGCCCATTCAGGCCATCAAAACTGACACATTTTTAAAGCCTTTCTGGTTAAGTGAACACTTTAATGACAAACTGATCCAACATTCACTAGCTTTGT
Organism: Erinaceus europaeus; assembly: GCF_950295315.1. Taxonomy (NCBI): domain Eukaryota; kingdom Metazoa; phylum Chordata; class Mammalia; order Eulipotyphla; family Erinaceidae; genus Erinaceus; species Erinaceus europaeus. The sequence goes on from NC_080172.1 coordinate 5,113,922, forward strand.
GCAATATTATAATGGTAGGAGTAAAACACTGGCACACTGTGCTTAGCTTTTAAGGATCGGCTTTCACAATGACACAGACAGTGTGCATAGTGCAATGTAAATTCCAACGTTTGCAAATTTACAACCCTTACATATGCTCAGTTAACATTCTAAAGTATTAAGAGTACAAAGAACTAAGCAAGCATTTATAGCAATACTATGACATCTGCAGTTATCGTTGTTCTGACTGTTGCCTTCTGCTCTTGCGAGTTTTCTGCGTTGTAATCGTGTTGCTTTGTGCTTCATGTTTCTTACACTCATGACTTCAGAGTTAAGTCCGTGCACACCATGTATAGCAATCACCTTTATCTTCTTGAACATGCAATGTAACAACATACAGTTTTGGTGCTTAACAATATTCCTTTTTTTCTTTAATAAAAGATATTTATTGAGTTAACTGGATGCTGTTTGTTTAATGTTGGGGGTAGATGTCGCATCACATCAAATGAAAGGAAGTAACAGGTTTTGTGTTTTTATGACTTGACTAGGACTCAGAGACTCTCTAGCCCTGAACCTGACCCTCTTCCTGACCACTAGTCATAATAACACAAAGTATTTCATGGTCATCTTAAGTTGGCAGAGACGACTAGCCTCAAATTTAAATGTAAGACTGGGGTAACTTGGCTGGTATCACAGGATACCAAAAGATCACTCAGGGATACAAGTTGAGAGTCCAGAGGTGACTTCACTGAGTGTAGCACCCCAGTAGAAGTGGGAGCAGTAGTGAATCTCTTGTGTTTTGAGGCCTGAGTCCTTTTATTTACATGTTTCACAATAACATCGAGAATCCCAAATTTCAGCAGCCCGGGAGGTAATGTAGTGGATAAAGCATTGGACTCTCAAACGTGAGGTCCTGAGTTCGATCCCTGGCCGCACGTACCAGAAAAGTGTCTGGTTCTTTCTTTCCACCTATCCTCATTAACAAATAAAATATTTAAATATATGTATATATATTAAAGTCCCAAATTTCAAAGGCGCCGACTCAAGCAGGAAGCTGGGCAAACTGCAGGGGCACGAATGAGCAGCCTAGGCAGGCCGTCAGCTGTGGGTTCTAAACATCTGGCTACCTTGCTCCAGTAAACTACTGTTCTCCTTTCCCAAGTCGGGGCCAAGACTTCTGTGTCCAGGAATTACTGTTCCAGGAGCTGCGCTTTGACCCCGTCCATGTCTGGAGAATTCACATGAGTACAAAGCTCTCTGGGTACTAAGTTATACATCAAATATGCATTAAGCCGGAAGTTAGCACATAGCCAGGCAGAGTGTTCCGGCTACAGCCCACCAGATGCCTTCACCTAAGTTTGCCTTAACAGTCCCCGACATCGTGCTCTACATCTAAAAATAAGCTGAAGTCCTGGATGCTCCCCAGCCCCCAAGTTAGGGCTCTGGTTCTCATGTCTTCCTCACAGCTCAAATTAGTTTTGTCTGTATTTTTGTTGCTGTTTTTTCATTACTAGTCTGACTAGTCGCTATGTGGAGAGATTAACACTCTGGTATTAAAACCCTGATCTCTTTCCTCCTTGCACCAAACCCTTGGTTATATAGTGATTTGCCAAATAGAATGGACGTTGCCACTTCTTTCCACCCTCCAGGATTTTGTACTAAGTAGGAAATGGCTCTGAAGGAAAGACCTTTTTTTTTTTTTTAATATTCCCTTTTTGTTGCCTTTGTTTTATTATTGTTGCCTGTCTTCGTTGTTGGATAGGACAGAGAGAAATGGAAAGAGGGGAGAGGAAGACAGAGAGGGGGCTAAAAAGATAAGACACCTGCAGACCTGCTTCACCACCTGTGAAGTGACTCCCCTACAGGTGGGGAGCCAGGGGCTCAAACCGGGAACCTTATGATGGTCCTTGCGCTTTGCGCCACCTGCGCTTAACCCGCTGCGCTGCCACCCGACACCCTGTAAAGACTTTTATTCCATGTCACCCACGAGTAGAAATCTAAAGCTAATAAGATTTGATCGCTAGATTAACATATATATATATAATTTTCCCTTTTGTTGCCTTGTTTAACGTTGTGGTTAATTGACGTCATTATTGGATAGGACAGAGAGGAGGGGAAGACAGGAGGAGAGAAAGACACCTGCAGACCTGTTTCACGCCTGTGAAGTGACTCCCCTGCAGGTGGGGAGCCGGGGGCTTGAACCGGGATCCTTCAGCCAGTCCTTGTGCTTGGCGCCATGTAGATGCTTTTTCTGTAAGAATTTTACAGTGAGGAGCTTATGCCCAAACTGCTAACACCTCACCTCTGCCTCTGATCATACTGAAGCCTCTGATCAGACTGAATTTTACAGCGAGGAGCTTATGCCCAAACTGCTAACACCTCACCTCTGCCTCTGATCATACTGAATGAAGCTTTTGCATTAACACGAGTCTAAACACACACTTAAGGGGGCGGTAACGCAGCAGGTGAAGCCCACATGGCAGGAAGCGCAAGGACGGCGGGAAGGATCCTGATTGGAGCCCCCAGCTCCCCACTTCCCCACCTGCAGGGGAGTCGCTTCACAGGCGGTAAAGCAGGTATCCTGTCTTTCTTTCCCCCTCTCTGTCTGCCCCTCCTCTCTTGATTTCTCTCGGTCCTATCCAACAATAGCAATAATAGCAAGGGCAACAAAAATAGGGAAAATGGCCTCCAGGAGCAGTGGATTTGTAGTGCAGGCACCAAGCCCCAGCGATAAGCCTGGAGACAAAATATATATGTGTTTGAGAAGACTCTTAGTACCTGAGTGCACGTGACTAGTTTAGAATGGACCTACTGGGTGAACCCGCCTGTTGGTTTAGCCTTTTTTTTTTTTTTTTTGCCAGAGCACTGCTCAGCTCTGGCTTATGGTGGTGCAGGGGATTGAACCTGGGACTTTGGAGCCTCAGGCATGAGAGTCAGTTTGCATAACCATTATGCTGTCTACCCCTTCCCTGGTTTAGCCATCTTTACTAAGACAGCCAAGAGCGTTTCCTGGGAATCTAGGTAGGATTGACATCTCCTTGGTTTTTGTACCTCATTTGTCCTGACCTTACTGAACTCTGTGTGTGTGTTCTATTGAGAGTTAGTGATTCACGATACAGACACTGACACATGAGTCATTTCTCCTTTTCCCCTGACAGGCAGCTGCCAAACATTTTCACCCCCACCCTAGGCTGGAAACTTCATGGAATGAGAACACTACCATCCCATCATGTTCTCATGGTTACTGTTTGATAGCAAAGCTACGACCCAGAGGCTTTCTCTCTGCTGAGTTATTAATAGCTACCCTGTCCACAGAGACCAGGTTTCCCAAGTCCACGTTATGTGTGATTAGCCAGATGTCGGTACTGCACGTTGACAAAATCTCATTTTGGTGTTTTGGTATCTTACAGTGGTGTTACTATTTTAATTTTTTTCTTCTTACTTTTTGATAGGACAGAGAGAAATTGAGAGGGGAAGGGAAATAAGGTGAGAGAAAGACACCTGCAGACCCACTTCACTGCTTGTGAAGCTTTGCCCCTGCAGGTGGGGAGTAGGGGCTCGAACCCAGGTGCAAAATACTGTTGGTGCCCAACCAGGTGTCGCAGCTCAGGTCCGTGAAGTTTCCTATCTGTAGCATCGTGTGCTCTTATGGACGATGTGTCCTGTGTGTGTATGTCATGTCTATGTAACTCCATGTCAATTTTCTGTGTGTGTTGTGTCAAATAGCAGCTTCCTTTTTAAATTCTTAATCTTTATTTTTATTATTTTTAAATATTTATTTATTTATGAGAAAGATAGGAGGAGAGAGAAAGAACCAGACATCACTCTGGCACATGTGCTGCCAAGGATTGAACTCAGGACCTCATGCTTGAGAGTCCAAAGCTTTATCACTGCGCCACCTCCCAGACCACAATCTTTTTTGGTCCAGGAGGTGCCGCAGTGGCTAAGGCACTAGACTGTCAAGCATGAGGTCCTGAGTTCAATCCCTGGCAGCACATGTACCAGAGTGATGTCTGGTTCTTTCTCTCTCTCCCCTATCTTTCTCATAAATAAATAAATAAAATCTAAAAAAAAAAAAAGATAAAAATTTTTATTATCTTGGGAGTTGGGCAGTAGCCTAGTGGGTTAAGCGCACGTGGCACAAAGCGCAAGGACCGACTTAAGGATCCTGGTTCGAGCCCCCAGCTCCCCATCTGCAGGGGAGTCGCTTCACAGGCGGTGAAGCAGGTCTGCAGGTGTCTGTCTTTCTCTCCCCCTCTCTGTCTTCCCCTCCTGTCTCCATTTGTCTCTGTCCTATCCAACAATGACAACATCAGTAACTACAATAATAAAACAAGGGCAACAAAAGGGAATAAATCAATAAATATTTTTTTAATTTTTTTATTATCTTTATTTTTATTTAATGCATAGAGACAGCCAGAAGTTGAGAGGAAGGGGGAGATAGGGAGAATGAGAGAGACACCTGCAGCCCTGCTTCACCACTTGTGAACCATTACCCCTGCAGGTGGGGGCCCAGGGCTCAAACACGGATCCTTGCACACTGTTCACGCACTCTACAAGTGTCTCTTAAATGGCGTCTTACAACTTGGGTTTCTTTTACATCTTTTTCTTAAATTTCTTTTAAATCTTTTTAAATTATTTTAATGATTATTATCTTTATTTATTTGGATAGAGACAGCCAGAAATCGAGAGGGTAGGGGAGATAGAGAGACACCTGCAGCCCTGCTTCACCACTTGTAAAGCTTTCCCTCTGCAGGTGGGGACTGGGGGCTCGAACCCGAGTCCTTGAGCACCGTAACGTGCGTTCAACCAAGTGCGCCACTACCTGGTCCCCTTAAATCTTTTTCAAGAACCCAGGTCTTTGTGCCTGATTGCTGTAACTAGGACTTCCAAAACTGTGTTCATCAGTAAATAGTGAAACTGGATATTCTGTTCTTGTTCCAGCTCCAAAATCTGAACATTTATATGACACTGAACTCTCACTGAACGAATGGGAAGATGTTACCCTGGTGAAGGGCCCGCGTGTGCTGTTGATTTTTCTTCTGGCTCAGTCAAACAAAAACTGGGCAGTCTGAACACTCCAGCCTGCTGCCTGGTGGGTCATGTATTGAAGTAGTGCCTACACTTCTCTCTCTTCCTCCAGTGCAAATCTCTCTATTTCAGCCAAGACAAATAAAATAAATGCTTAAAAGTATAAGTCGTCCTTTAGTTTTCCCTTCTTGTTCTGTACGATTGGGCATCAGAATGACAGTGGATTCACAGATCTTGGTGTTACCCTGTCCTCGTCGATCTGGGGGACGAGTTTGAGCAGAGTGGATGCTAGGTCTTTGAATTTGTAGAAATTTTTAGTGAAACCCTCTGGTCCTAGGATTTTGTTCTTGGGGAGATTTTGGTAGTACTGATTAGTTTATTTTGTCTCCAGGGTTATACTGGGGGCTGGTGCCAGCACTGTGAATCCATGGCGTGTGTGTGTGTGTGTGTGTGTGTGTGTGTGTGTTTGTGTGTGAATTTTTTTTTTTTTTTGCCTCCAGGGTTATTGCTGGGGCTCAGTGCCTGCACTACAAATCCACTGCTCCTGGAGGCCATTTTTCCCATTTTTATTGCCCTTGTTTCCTTTTTATTTTTTCACATTTTATTTGATAAGACAGAGAGAAATTGAGAGGGGAAGGGAGATAGAAAGATAGACACCTGCAGACATGCTTCACCACTTGGGATGTGCTCTCCCTGCAGCTGGGGTACTGGAGGCGTGAACCCAGGTCCTTGCGCTTGGTACTATGTGCACTTAACTGGGTGCAACACTGCCCAGACTCTCCAAAATGGTAAAGTGAGATAGACGCAGCAGTGATGTGTGCTACTGCAGCATGAAACAATAGAAAGTGCGTTAAAATGTTCATTTTTCCAGAGCTCTGCTCAGCTCAGGTTTATGGTGGTGCAGGGGATTGAACCTGGGACCTCAGAGCCTCAGGCAGGAGAGTCTGTTTGCTAACCACTATTCTATCTAGCCCTAGCCATAAAAAAATGATTTCTTGGAAGAGATGAGGATACCCTTTACCTCTTAGCACCCTATCAGAGACACATTCCAGTTAAGTAATGCATATATAAGTACATTTTAGGAAGGCTGGGCAGTTAGGTGCAAGGACCAGCGCAAGGATCCAGTTTTGAGCCCCCGGCTCCCCACCTGCAGAGGGGACGCTTCACAAGCAGTGAAGTAGGTCTGCAGGTGTCTGTCTGTCTCCCTCTCTACCTCCCCCTTGTGTCTCAATTTCCTACTGTCCTATCCAATAAAATGGAGACAATGGCTTCCAGGAGCAGTGGAGGAATGTTACACATGTACAACTCCTGTATTTTACTGTGGAGTGTAAATCATTAACCCCCCAATCAAGAAATATAAAAATACATATCTGCCCAAAGTGTATTTTTTTCTTTTTTCTTTTTCCTTTTTGCTTTTTTTTTTTTTTTTTTTGCCTCCAGGGTTATCGCTGGGGCTCAGTGCTGCTACTACAAATCCACTGCTTCTGGAGACCATTTTTTCCCATTAAAAAAATATATTTATTTATTTATTATTGGACATAGAAGTTAAGAGGGGAGAGGGAGACAGTGAGAGAGACAGACACCTGTTGCTCTGCTTTACCATTCATGAAGCTTTCTCCCTGCATTGGGGACCAGAGGCTTGAACCTGGGTCCTTATACATGTGTATGCTGAACCAGGTACACCACTGCCTGGATCCCTTCGAATTTTTTTTTTAATAGGATAGGACTGAGAGAGAAGGGGGAGACGGAGAAGGGGAGTGAAAGATAGACACCTGCAGACCTGCGTCACCACTTGTGAAGCGACTCCCCTTGCAGGTGGGGAGCCGGGGACTCGAACCCAGATCCTTGCACAGGCCTTTGTGCTTTGTACTATGTGCACTTAGCCCAGTGTGCTACCACATGACTCCCAACAAAATTTCTTCATTAAAGATAACTAAAGGGAGTCGGGGTGGTAACGCAGCGGGTTAAGGGCACTTGACACAAAGTGCAAGGACCAACATAAGGATCCCAGTTCGAGCCCCCGGCTCCCCACCTGCAGGGGAGTCGCTTCACAGGCAGTGAAGCAGGTCTGCAGGTGTCTATCTTTCTCTCCCCTCTCTGTCTTCACTTCCTCTCTCCATTTCTCTCTGTCCTATCCAACAACAATGACAACAACAACAGCAACAATAACTACAACAATAAAAACAAGGGCAACAAAAGGGAAAATAAATTTTAAAAAAAGATAACTAAAGAAAAAACAAAACAAGGGCAAAGGCTGTAGACCAGTTTGGAGCTTATGCTTTGAATATGGAAGGCCCTGGGTTTGATCCCCAGCACCAGAAAAAAAAAATTATCCTCTCACAAATAATTAACATTTAATAGACAGTTTTGACTGCAGGCAAAGACTCAGACTTCGTAACCTACTAGTATAAATGGCACAACTATGTTAGAAAACTGACATTACCTACAGAATTTAACTATAGTAGGCTGGGTGGAGGCGCACATGGCTGAGTGCACATAGTTCTAGGCACTAGGACCCGGGTTCAAGCCCCACCTACCCACCTGCGGCCGGGACTCTTTACGAGTGATGAGACAGGTCTGCAGGTTTCTTTCTTTCTCTCCGTTTCTCTCTTTTTTAAAAAATATTTATTTTTCGGGAGTCGGGCTGTAGCGCAGCGGGTTAAGCGCAGGTGGCGCAAAGCACAAGGACCGGCATAAGGATCCCGGTTCGAACCCCGGCTCCCCACCTGCAGGGGAGTCGCTTCACAGGTGGTGAAGCAGGTCTGCAGGTGTCTATCTTTCTCTCCCCCTCTCTGTCTTCCCCTCCTCTCTCCATTTCTCTCTGTCCTATCCAACAACGACAACAACAATAATAACTACAACAATAAAACAACAAGGGCAACAAAAGGGAATAAATAAATAAAATAAATATTAAAAAACATATTTATTTTTCAGAGAGATGTTTTATTTTTATTTATTTTGAGAGCGGTGCAGAGTGAGAGCAAGCACTGCTCAGCTCTCGCTTACCTGGGGTTTTGGAGCCTCAGACATGAGAGTCTGTTTGCATCACCATTATGCTATCTCCCCAGCCCCTCTCCATTTCTCTGTGTCCCCCTCCTCTCTCAATTTCTCTCTATCCTATCTAATGAAATGGAAAAAAAAATAGCCAGAAGCCGTGAGATTCCTAGTGCAGGTCACGCATCCCAGCAACTGGAGGAATATAAACAAATAAACAAATAAATGAATGAATGCTCACCTGGGACCCAGCTGAAATAGCTGACATGTGAATCAAGAGACACAGCAAGAATACTTAACACAAACATTCTCCATAGTCACCAAGGCACAGAACAGCCAAGATGTGCACTAGCTGATGCAGGGGATACACTGTGGTTCCTTTCTAAAATATGCAGTTGTAACGGGAGTGCTATAAACTGCAGGAAACGAATAGCAACACACACCATCTGAGCAAGTCTCACTTAGTTGAGCCAAAGAAACCAAAAAAGAATATTTCATGTATGATTCCAGCTATACAAAGATTAAAAACAACAAAACGAACGGATGGTGTTTTAAGATATTTAAGTAGGGAGTTGGATTCTCAACCATGAGGTCCTGAGTTCATCCCCGGCGGCACATGTACCAGAGTTCTTTCTCTCCTCCTATCTTTCTCATGAATAAATAAATAAATTCTTTAACAAATAAATTTTTTTAAAGAATTTATTTATTTATTTATTTATTTATGAGAAAGATAGGAAAGAACCAGCCATCACTCTGGTACATGTGCTGCCGGGGATCGAACTCGGGACCTCATGGTTGAGAATCCAATGCTTTATCCACTGCGCCACCTCCCGGACCACAACAAATAAATATTTTAACAAAAGATATTTAAGGAGTCAGGCAGTAGCGCAGCGGGTTAAGCGCACGTGGCACAAAGTGCAATGACCGGCGTGAGGATCCCAGTTCGAGCCCCCGGCTCCCCACCTGCAGGGGAGTCGCTTCACAGGCGGTGAAGCAGGTCTGCAGGTGTCTGTCTTTCTCTCCCCCTCTCTGTCTTCCCCTCCTCTCTCCATTTCTCTCTGTCCTATCCAACAACGACGACATCATTAACTACAACAACAATAAAAAGAACAAGGGCAACAAAAGTGAAAATAAATTAGTAAGTTAATTTTAAAAAGATATTTAAGTAGTGAGAGGTGATGGTGGCCATCAAAATCATAATGGTCACTGTGAGGAAAAAGCTTTGTGCCACAGAAGAAACACCCACAGAGCTTAATTTGTGGACTGTCAAGCTCGATCCCCCCCCCCCCCCCCGCCTCAGTTTTCTAAACAGCGAACTAGAATTACCACTCTGGCTTACTTAGTACTAGGGATCAAACTCAGGACTTAGTTCTGAACTCTGGCAGTGAGCCAACTCCATGGCCACAAGTTTGTTTCTTCATCAGTGTGGTGGTTAGGTAGTGAGGGTTCACTTTAACTTAATGTAACTTTCAGACCAGAACACCACTCAACTCTGACTTCTGGTGGTGCCAGAGATTGAACCTGGGACCTCAGAGCCTCAGGCATGAAAGTCTTTTTGGAGTTTAGAGCCCTCTGATCACCTAACATTTCTTCCCCTCTGGGAATATGGACCAAAGTTCTTTACGGAATGCAGAAGGTGGGAGCTTCTCCATTTCTGGTTGTCTCTACCCAATAATAAATAAATAAAGTTAATAAAATGCATTTAAAATGAAAGTCACTCTTAGAAAAACACAATTAGAAACTACAAGAATGGGGGTCGGGCGGTAGTGCAACGGGTTAACTGCACATAGCACGAAACTCAAGGACCAGTGTGAGCATCCCAGATTGAGCCCCCAGCTCCCCACCTGCAGGGGGGTCGCTTCATGGGCAGTGAGGCAGATCTGCAGGTGTCTGTCTTTCTCTCCCCCTCTCTATCTCCCCTCCTCTCTCCATTTCTTTCTGTCCTATCCAACAACAGCAATGATAATAATGATAATAACAACAACAAGGGCAGCAAAATGGGAAAAATGGCCACCAGGAGCAGTGGATTTGTGGTGCAGGCACGGAGCCAAAAAAAAAAAAAAAAAAAGGAAGGAAGGAAGGAAGGAAGGAAGGAAGGAAGGAACTAGAAGAATAATTAAAATTGTCATAATTAGGGGGGAAGAGTACAGGTCCTGGAAAAGGATGACAGAGGACCCAGTGGGGGTTGTACTGTTATGTGAAAAACTGGGAAATGTTACGCATGTACAGACTATTGTATTTACTGTTGACTGTAAAACATTAATCCCCCAATGAAGAAATTTTTTTTAAATGTCAGAATTAGGGAAAATAAGGAAAAAAATGTGCTGCAATAAAAAAGAGATATTCTGAGAACAAAAAACAATGGGGAGGGGGCTGGCTGGCCAGTGGCACAAGGACCCAGGTTCAAGTCCCCAGTGAAGCAGGGCAGTAGGTGTCCCTCTGCCTCTCTCCCTCTTTATCTCCCCCTTCCCTCTCAATTTCTGACTGTCTATACAGTAAGTAAACCAAGATTTAAAAAAAAATTCTAAAAGAATAACAACCATAATAACTACAACAACAATTAAAAAAAAAAGGGCAACAAAAGGGAAAATAAATAAATATAAAAAAAAAATAGAATCCACTGCTCCTGGAGACTAACCCTTTCTTGCCTTTGTTTTATCATTGTTGTCGTTACTATTGTTGTTATTGCTGGTGTTGTTGGATAGGACAGAGAGAAATGGAGAGAGGAGGGGAAGACAGAGAGGGGGAGAGAAAGATAGACACCTGCAGACCTGCTTCACCGCCTGTGAAGCGACTCCCCTGCAGGTGGGATCCTTGTGCCGGTCCTTGCGCTCTGCACAACGTGCGCTTAACCCGCTGCGCTACTGCCCGACTCCCCCACAAATTAAATACATGGTTTCAACACAGAGGCAAGGATGCTCTTAGAAGCAATGAAGCTCAAGTGATGAACGACAGACAGAAGACTAGTCCAGCTGATCCACATTCGAGACTAGAGAGAAGAGCAAAGGAGAGAGAGAGAGTTACTCAAGGAACTCAAACTTACTGTTTGGTTTGCCACAGCTTTGGGTTTAGTTTCTCGTGCAACGGAAGTTTCCCAGGTGGTCTTCATGGAGTCCCAGTAGAAAGGAGACTAGCAAGTGTCAGGGATGTGACAGTTCCCACGGAGAGTCTTGCTGGGCGCATCTGGACAGAAGACAAGGCAGGGAAGCTTGAAGGAGGAACTGAAAGCAAATGGAGACGATATGAGTACATAATTCGATCTGATGCCTTTCAGTGAAACAGAAATGCACCAACAGCCATGACGTTTCGGGACAGAGCTATGCTATTTTATTTTCTTCATTCACTTGGGATAGAGGTTGAGAGAAATTGAGAGGGGAGGGGGAGAAAGAGGGAGTGGGAAAGACAGAGAGACTTGCAACACGGTGTCACCACTTGTGAAACATCCTCTCTGCTTAGTAGGGGCTGGGGCTTGAACCCAGGTCCTTATGCTCTGCCAGGTGTGCCATCACTTAGCCCTGGGCAGAGATTTGGTTTGGTTTTGCCTCCAGGGTTATTGCTGGGGCTCGGTGCCAGCACAATTTTTTTTTCTGGAGGCCATTTTTGCCATTTTACTGTTTTCTGTGTCTCTCTTAAAAAAATATGTGTATATATATATATATATATATATATATATATTAATTTAATCGAGACAGAGAGACACCTGCAGCCCTGCTTCACTTGTGAAATTTTCCCCCTTCAGGTGCGGACCAAGGGTTTGAACCCAGGTTCTTGCACTCACCGGGTGCGCCACCATGTGGCCCCTCTCTTTTCTCTTTCCTTACTCTCTCTCTTTTTAAACTTTTATTTATTTATTTATTCTCTTTTGTTGCCCTTGTCATTTTTTATTGTTGTAGTTATGATTGTTGTTGATGTTGTCATTGTTGGATAGGACAGAGAGAAATGGAGAGAGGAGGAGAAGACAGTGAGGGGGAGAGAAAGACAGACACCTGCAGACCTGCACTTAACCCGCTGTGCTACTGCCCCTGACGCCTTTTTTTTTTTTTAACCAGAGCACTGGTCGGCTTTGGCTTATGGTGGTGTGGGGAATTGAACCTGGGACTTCAGAGCCTTAGGCATGGCAGTTTGTTTGCATAACCATTATGCTACGTACCTCTGCCCCTCTACTCTCTAGAATATAGAGTGAAGCAATTAGCCCAGGGAGGCCGTTGAGCTGTGGTATCACAGATGTGCAAAGCTTTGGGTTCAATTAAATTGAGAGGTCTAGGAAGTGACTCAGAATTAGCAAGTACGACATGTGACATGTATAAATAAATAAATAAACAACCTTTTATTTGGAAAGGTTTATCAATGAGAGAGATAGAAGCAGGGGTAGCATCCTGGCACCTGTGATGTCAGAGACGGAACTCGGCAGCTCGGGCTTGAGAATAGCACAGCTTAGCCACTGCACTGGGCCCCTCCTGGCTCTGTCTGCAGGCCAGGAGGAAACCTCAGAGGCAGTGAAGCCATGCTGCGGTGTCTCTCTAGCTCCTTCTCCTCTCAGTTTCTCTCTCTCTATCCAAAATTAGTAAATAAATAATATTTTTTAAAGAATAAAATAAACCAGGAAGATGGCATAATGGTCATGCAAAACATTTTCATGCCTGAAGGGAGTTGGGCAGTAGCACAGTGGGTTAAGCGCACGTAGCACAAAGCACAAGAACCCGCGTAAGGATCCCGGTTCGAGCCCCCGGCTCCCCAGGAATCGCTTCACAGGTGGTGAAGCAGGTCTGCAGGTGTCTGTCTTTCTCTCCTCCTCTCTGTCTTCCCTCCTCTCTCCATTTCTCTCTGTCCTATTCAACAACAACAGCATCAATAACTACAACAATAAAAAACAAAAGGAAAAATAAAATACTTTTTTTTGGAAAAAAAAGTTAAAAAAAAAAAAAGATTTTCATGCCTGAGACTTCGAGCTTCCAGATTCACTCCCCAGAACGGCCATAAACCAGAGCTGAGCAGAGCTCTGGTCTCTCTCTCTCTCTCTCCCTCTTGCTAAAATAATACATAAAGAAGAAAAAACAATGCATTCCAGTTGTTCCAAACACCTGTGACGTTAGAGATAGAAATGGGTCAAACTCAGGATGAGAGGAGACTGGGAGGATACCATCTTCGAGTATCCCCGGCTGTATGGCGCACCGTGCACACAGAGAAGAATAGCTATGCTCACACCTAACAGAATGTCAAGAAAACGTTTCAGGACCCGCCATCCACACACCCACTCCCCACACTTGGTTTTCAGTCATTTCTTTGATTCCTGTTGCACGGAGTTGACTAGTCAACATTTAAGCTCAGTAATTGTCATTTAGCCTTGGGACCAGGAGGTGGCACACCTGGTTAAGCACACAGAAGGACCCAGGTTCAAGCCCCTGGTCCCCACCTGCAGGAGAAAAGCTTCACGCATGGTGAAGCAGGGCTGCAGGTGTTTTTCCCTGTCTCTTTCCCTCTCTCTAGCTGCTCCTCCTTCCCTATCAGTTTCTCTCTCTGCCTCTATCCTATCCAACAATAAATAAATAAATATTAAATAAGGAAGGAACTTAGAGGGGGTCAGGCAGTAGCGCAGCGGGTTAAGCACATGTAGCGTGAAGCGCAAGGACCGGTGTAAGGATCCTGGTTCGAGCCCCCGGCTCCCCACCTGCAGGATAGTCACTTCACAGGCGATGAAGCAGGTCTGCAGGCGTCTGTCTTTCTCTCCCCCTCTCTGTCTTCCCCTCCTCTCTCCATTTCTCTCTGTCCTATCCAACAACAATGACATCAGTAACAACAACAATAATAACCACAATGATAAAACAACAAGGGCAACAAAAGGGAATAAATAGCCTCCAGGAGTAGAGGATTTGTGGTGCGGACACCAAGCCCCAGCAATAACCCTGGAGAGAAAAAAAGAAGGAAAGAAAGAAAGGAAAAAAGTAACTTAGCCATTCAACAGAATTTACTATATACACATTGTGGCCCCATGGGTCCACAGGGGTGTGTGGTACGGCAGGACAGTGACAGTCTGGAAAGACCAGGTCTGTCAGTCACAGGAGTGTTGGTCTCCACCGTGAAGAGCATTCTCAGGGGCTGCGGTACCTGAAACATACAAGGGAGGTTTGCTGTCACCACAGCTCAATGCAGCTGTCAGGGCAGGAAGCATGGCGGTGGGCCAGAGGGGGCCTCGCCAGCCACAGCTCTCCCTGGAAAGCACTGTTGCATGGTGGTCTAGGAGTCCCCCTCACCCCTCACAGAACTGGGGGTCGCTGTTGCTGCTTCCGATGCAAAAGATCTTAACAACCTCAGGTCTTCCTCAGTCATTCTCCCAAACTCTGCAACAGATATTCCGGGAAATCTGTGTGAAGAGGAAAACATGACCAGCACAGTAAGTGATCTGAAGTGTCAAGACCACCAACCAGTCCCTGCTCCATGATACACCTGTCATTTTTCTCTCCCTCTCCTGTCCCCCTCTCCCTCTCCTGTCCCCCTCCTTCCCTCTCCCTCCCCCTCCTTCCCTCTCCCTCTCCCTCTCTCTCCTTTCCTCCCATCTCTCTCTCTCTCTCTCTCTCTCTCTCTCTCTCTCTCTCTCTCGGCAGCAACTCCCAGAGAGAGGATGTCTCAGCCGCCAAGTAGCCCTACTCCTTCACAGACACAGATGGACGCCAGGTGGGAGGGCAGGAAGACCTAGGCCACTGTGGAGACTGGGCCCGGCCGACCTTTGCGGATAAGCACCATTGCTCAGGACTGATTAGGAGCTCGGCTCCCGGAAAGGAGCACCCTGACGGGCACCCTGGCAGGGGCTGCTGCATGGGAGGACTCTGACTCAATGTCATTCCAAAATCTGCTACAATGACTGTTCTTGTTACATAGAAGACACTTGCTGCTGGAATAGCCAACAAAGGGCAGCTGGGAAGGGAGAAGCAATATCTGACACACGTCCCAGAGACAGAGAACATTCTTAGCCGAGAAATGATTCTATTCGACTCTTACAAATGCAAATGGAAATGGAACTGGAATCTGGTCATTTCCACCATTTTGTAACTGCCGCTGCCAAATCCTGAAATAATCATAGACTCCCCCCCCCCTTGACTGTCACGCTGGGAAGACCCTTATGCTTCCTCATCATAGATTAGAACTGAGAATGTGTTGCTTTTTCCTCTGCTAGATCCCAACTATCTTGTAACTTTTATTTAAAAAGAAAATTTTGAGGGCGAGTGTAGACAACATAGTGATTACGCAAAGAGACCCTCGTGTCTGAGGCTCCAAAGTCCCAGGTTCAATTCCCTGCATCAGCCAGAGCTGAGCAGGGCTCTGGTAAAAAAAAAAAAAAAAAAAGTTTCTAAGGGCTGGGTGGTGGCACAGCATGTTAAGCACACATGGCACAAAGCTCAAGGGCCAGCATAAGGATCCCAGTTCGAGCCCCTGGCTCTCCACCTGCGGGGAGGGGAGGGTCTCTTCACAAGCGGTGAATCAGGTCTGTAGGTGTCTGTCTTTCTCCCTCTCTGTCTTCCCCTCCTCTCTCCATTTCTCTCTGTCCTATCCAACAACAATGGCTGCAGTAACAACAATGATAATAACAACAACAAAGATAAACAACAAGGGCTACAAAAGGGAAAACATGGCCTCCAGGAGCAGTGCAGGCACCGAGCCCAGCGATAAGCCTGGAGACAAACATAAATAAATTAATAAATAAATATTTACAGCATGGGGTCGGGCAGTGGTGCACCTGGATAAACACGTTACCATGCATAAGGGCCGGGGTTTGAGTCCCTGCTCCCCACCTGCAGGGTGGAAGTCTCATAAGCAGTGAAGCAGGTACTGCAGGTGTCTCTCTGCCCTCTCTGCCTCCCCTACCCCTCTCAACTTCTCTCTGTCCTATCCAGTAAAGGAGAAAATGGTCACCAGGAGTGGTGGATTCATTGCACAGGCACCACGACCCAGCGATAACCCTAGTGGCAGTTAAAAAAAGACAAAAGTCTGGGGGATGTGTGATGGTGCACTGGGTTAAGCACACAGAGCACAAAGTGACTCGAGCCCCCTGACTCCCACTTGCAAGGGGGAAAGCTTCACAGGTGGTGAAGCAGGTCTGCAGGTGTCTCTCTTTCTTTCTGTCCCCCCCTTCCTTCTCAATTTCTCTCCGTCCTATCCAATAAAATGGAAAAAAAATGGCTTCCAGGATCACTGAATTCATAGTGCCGGCACTGAGCCCTAGCGATAACGCTAGAGAAAAATAAATAAATAGATAGATAAATAAATAAACTAAACTTTAAAACGTCTGCAGATGCAGTGTGTGGGCATCCAGCTTCTGGCCCCTGCCTGGTCCCCCCCTGCAGGGGAGGAGCTTACTGAGTGGTGGAGCAGGGCTGCGGATGTCTGTCTCTTCCCTTTTCTACCTCTCCCTCCCTTCTAAACTCCTATCGCTTTAAAAGAAATTTTAAATAAATAAATGTTACATCACTCTAAGAAACAAACGTCAGCAGCAGGACAAAGGTTTAGACTTAGGATCTGACTTTAGACAGCTGGAGATCACGTCTGGAGCGATCAAGTGGGGAGACCCCTGCGGGGTAATCCTTCCTTACCCTGCTCTGGCTGTGTGAAGGTTTCACAATCACGATGTTTCCCTGGGCCTCAGTTTCCTCCTTTGGGCACATGGACGGAAGAATTCCTAAGATTCCTTCCACAATCTCATATCCTGTGATTCGACAAGCAGTGCCAACTAAAATAGCTCATTCCAGGTGGCCAATAATACAAGAATTGTCTCCCAGCCCTCTGACTCCTGAATAGGCCATTCAAAAAGCAGAATGGAATCTAGCCCTAGGTAGACAGATCACCTCGGGCAGAATAAAGGAAGAGATCAGTACTGAGGAGCCTGACATGCCAGGCGACAGGAGGCCTCTGTGCAGAGCCTCAGACGTGGACTCTCTCACTCAGTGCACCCCACCCACAGGTCTTTGTTCTGAGATTTAACTGAGACTAGAAGAGACATTCCCCCCGCAGATTCTCTATATATTCTCCAAAAACGATAGGGCTTTCCAGAATGTTTAAAACAATTCTTTTTTTGGGGGGTGGTGGGGTGGGGAGGGTAGTGGCTCACCCAGTGGAGTGCATACCTTACTACATTCAAGCCCCCAGCCCCTACCTGCAGGAGACGAAGCTTCACGAGTGTTGCAGCAACATTGTAGGTGTCTTTCCTTTGTGTTCATTCGAGAGGAATTTAGCATGGAGACATTCGCTCCCCTCACAGCAACATTTGCAATGAAGACAATTAAGTCACAGTTCACTCCATTTCTTTCTTAAACCGATTCATAAGCAGAAACAAATTCTGATTTAAAAAATCAGTTCCTGTGTGCTGTTTGTCAATACTATGTGTGGTCTTGGAGAGACATTTGCGGAATCATCTTTAGCTGCAAGAGCACATCCTATTATGCACGACATTTAAGTTTTGCAGTGGGTAAATCAGAAAACACATATATATTTTTTTAAGATTTTAAAAAATATTTATTTCCTTTTGTTGCCCCTGTTATTGCTGTAGTTATTACTGTTGTTGTTACTGATATTGCTGTTGGCTAGGACAGAGAGAAAAGGAGAGAGGAGGGGAAGACAGAGAGGGGGAGAGAAAGATAGACACCTGCAGACCTGCTTCACCGACTGTGAAGAGACTTCTTCCCTGCGGGTGGGGAGCCGGGGCTCGAACCAGGACCCTTAAGCCAGTCTTTGTGATTCGCGCCACGTGCGCTTAATCTGCTGTGCTACCACCAGACTCCCAGAAAACACACATATATATATTTTATTCCCTTTTGTTGCCCTTGTTGTTTTATTGTTGTCGTCGTTGTTGGATAGGACAGAGAGAAATGGAGAGAGGAGGGGAAGACAGAGAGGGGGAGAGAAAGACAGACACGTGCAGACCTGCTTCACCGCCTGTGAAGTGACTCCCCTGCAGGTGGGGAGCTGGGGGCTCGAACCGGGATCCTTCCGCTGGTCCTTGGTTTTGCACCACCTGCGCTTAACCCGCTGTGCTACCGCCCGACTCCCCAGAAAACACATATTTTAAAAGGAAAAAAAAATTACTTGAGAGTACTTCACCACAGACCCAAAGTAAACAAAACTACTTTCATTGCTCTAAAAGCAAAAATACAACTTTGAGAAGAACATTTGTGGTAGGAAAAAAAAAAAACCCCAGCATACCGTCAAGTCTTTCTTGTCATAAAAATAGAAAAGAATGAGGGTGGGGTGGGGGTTGGGCAGTAGCGCAGTTGGTTAAGTGCACATAGTACGAAGCGCAAGGACCCATGCAAGGATCCTGGTTCGAAGCCCGGCTCCCTGCCTTTAGGGGGGTCGCTTCACAGGCGGTGAAGCAGGTCTGCAGGTGTCTGTCTTTCTCTCCCCCTCTCTGTCTTCCCCGCCTCTCTCCATTTCTCTCTGTCCCATCCAACAACAGCAGCAGCAGTAACAGCAGCAACAACAATGGTAAAAATGGCTGCCAGGAGCAGTGGATTCATTGTGCAGGCACCAAGCCCCAGCCTGAAGGCAAAAAGAGAGAGAGAGAGAGAGAGAGAGAGAAATGGGAGTGGAATCTGAAAAAGTCTCTGAACCAACTAATGAAGAGACAGAAACATCATCTTACTGAAAACTTATCTTTATCACCTTTACACATTTTGTCATCTTTCTCCAAGAAAACAAACAAAAACAAACAAACAAACAAACAACAGCACAAGTATCCATCATTGGAGTTGTTGGTTTCATTGCTTGAAAACTGAAGCTTTTGTGTGGTTTCCATCTGCTCTGAGCTGCATCTTTCTTTCTTTCTTTCTTTCTTTCTTTCTTTCTTTCTTTCTTTTTTTGCCTCCAGGGTTATTGCTGGGCTCGGTGCCTGCACCATGAATCCACCGCTCCTGGAGGCCATTTTTTCCCTTTTGTTGCCCTTGTTGTCTGTCATTGCTGTTGTTAATATTATTGTTGTTGGATAGGACAGAGAGAAACTGAGAGAAGAGGGGAAGACAGAGAGGAGGAGAGAAAGACAGACACCTGCAGACCTGCTTCACCACTTGTGAAGTGACTCCCCTGCAGGTGGGGAGCCAGGGGCTCGAACCGGGATCCTTATGCTTTGTGCCACGTGCGCTTAACCCGCTGCGCTACCGCCCGACTCCCCAAGCTACATATTTTAAGCTTTATCTTGGCTGAGACGATACACAGCTAGTTTAATCATCTGAAACAAAAGCTGACTCCCTCAGAAGAAAAGGTAGAAACAAACTCTTCATTTTCTGGAGAGGCGGCCTTCCCAGATAGGCAGAAGTGGTGGGGAGCTAGTCAGTGGAGAGCAGGCCCTGGGAAAAGCCAAGATGCTTCTTCTCCAGGGAGGATAAGGGAGTCTGTTCATCACCACCAGCCCTTCCCTACTTGATCTTGACTCCAACAACCCTGAGACACTTCCCAGAGGGATGAAGGAACAGGATGTGTGTCCTCCCAAAGTCAGAGTGCTACCTGTTATCAGCATCACCACAAGCACTTTCAGCTTCCAGAACCCTGAGGTCTGGGCTTCCAAAAAATCTTATCCCTAAGGTTCTCTCCTCTGAGTGCACTCGACCAGTCTACCCTGCTATGAGCAGGAAATTGAGTTGAATCACTGTGTGGAGCTTACCCCATAACGTATAAAACAGATGTCTAGGAATTAAGTCAGTAGATGGGGATATCAACACTTAATAAACGTGTACCTGTTTCTTCACTCCTAAAGGTATAGCACACTTTGGGAATCAGATAATAAACTAGGCAACAGAAATGACTGAAGAATTCAGAGTCAATAATTCAGGAATCTTTCGGAAACCCCTAGACTTGAAGGACAGCGGATTGCCCCTGGGCTGGGTCTCCCTCCCTTTCCCTAGTCTTGTGACTTGTTTTTAACAGAGTGCTGTTCAGCTTAAGGTGGTGTGGGGGACTGAACCTGGGACATCAGAACCTCAGGTATGAAGATCTTGTGGCATGACCGTCATGCTCTCTCCCTGGTCCTCTGTTGCTGCCACTTGCAATGATCAGCCATTTCCTTTGATTGCCCATTATATTTTATTTATTTATTTTTTTGTCTCCCACTCACTTGTATTTCTTAGAGACAGACAGGGACCAAGAACATCTGAGTCCAGACTGTTTCTCACGCCTTGCTTCTTACGTGATTTTGATTGGTGATGAGTTTTCCGGAATCTCTAAGTGCTTCTCTGTGAAGCTATACATACCATGGCCCCACTCATTTTCCCAGAATCACTGTAAAGACCAAGTGGTATTTCTTGCAGAGTAAATCACAAGCTTGGGACATCTTGGGTTGATAGTATTAGCCAAAAGAAGAGCTTGATTTACATCTTCACCAGCAAGGTAAAAGGGTTCTTTTATTCTCACAACCTCTCCAACATTTATTGTTGCTATCTTTTCACAGGAGTGAAGTGGTATCTCATTGTTGACTTTATTTGCATTTCTCTGATAATCAATGACTTTGAGGGGTTTTTTGTTTTCAAGTGTTTGTTGGCTCTCTGGATCTCTTCTTTGGTGAATATTTGCTCCACATCCTCTCCTCACTTTTGGATCCCTCCCCCGGGTTTGGTGAGCTATTTGTATATTTTGGATATGTAACTTTTTTACATTAATTTTTATTAGTGATTTAATATTGATTTACAAAATTATGACATGGTTGTTAAAATTTTATCTTCTAAGTGGCATTAAAAAATCTCCCACTGTATAAAGAGTCTATTTAGATGGTAGTTTCTCTTACTGTACAGAATATTTTCAATTTGATGTAGTCCCATTAATTATTTATTTTGCCTCCAGGATTATTGCTGGGCTTGGCGCCTGCACTACATATCCACTGCTTCTGCTGCCATATTTCTGATTTTTTTTTTTTTTTTTTTTTTGGATAGGACAGAGAGAAATTGAGAGAAGAAGGGAAGTTAGAGAGGGAGAGAAAAAGACACCTGCAGATACGCTTCACAGCCTGTGAAGTGACGGCCCTGCAGGTGGGGAGCCGGGGGCTCGAACAGGGATCTTTGCATGGGTCCTTGCACTTCACCCAGTGTGAATGGATTGAGCCATTGATGACACCTGTAGAATTTAGATGGAAAAGAGTTCTGCTAATGCTTTCTTCTAACTATTTGATGGTTTCTGGTTTACCATCCAAATCCTTGATCCACTTAGAATTTACTTTTGTTCATGGTGAGATCAACATAATTTGTTGAAGGGACCCTCCTTTCTCCACATAGTATTTTGAGCCCCCTTGTCAGAAATTAATGTCTACAAGTGTGGGGTCACCTGGGTTTTACTTCTGAGCTTTCAATTCTACTCCACTGTTCACTGTATTTATTTTTGTTTCAACATTAGGCAGCTTTGATTTCAATTGCCTTGTAATAAAGATTGCGACGTGGGAGTGTGATGCCTCTAGTCTTGTTCTTTTTTTCTCAAGGTTCTACGTATTTTATGACTCCAGACAAACTTTTGCAGCTTTTGTTCTACTCTCTTGAAGTTTTGTAGGACATTGATGGGGACTGCATTACATCTGTAGATTTAGGTAGAACAGTCATCTTGATGGTGCTAAGTCTTCCTATCCATGAACATGGGATACTTTCTATTTCTTTGTATTTTGGGTGCTTTCGTTTATTTTTTCTTGTTCTACCTGTCTCCATAGTAAAACAAACAGACAGACAGACAAACAAACAAGAGATAACAGCAGTTTACAGAAGACATTCATGCCTGAGGCTCAGTGATCTCGGGTTCAATCAGGGTTCCACTGTAAATCAGAGATAAGCGATGCTCTGGTCAAAGGAGTAAATAAAGAAATAAAAGTTCATTCTTGGTTGTATTGTTAAATGGGAATCTGGGGAATGTTATGCATGTACAAACTATTGTATTTACTGTTGAATGTAAAACATTAATTCCCCAATAAAGAAATAAATTATTAAAAAAAAAGTTCATTCTTCTCCCAGGAGGAAAGCTTTGTATCTTCTTGATGGGTGATGGTAAAAA
Source organism: Erinaceus europaeus (assembly GCF_950295315.1). Lineage (NCBI taxonomy): Eukaryota > Metazoa > Chordata > Mammalia > Eulipotyphla > Erinaceidae > Erinaceus > Erinaceus europaeus. Next base: position 5,135,930 of record NC_080172.1, read on the forward strand.
TAGATTATAGCACCTAAATAAGATCTGATATGAGCCCAAGGAATGTGATAACTGAAGACATAAACTAGGTTTATTATTAGTATTAGTATTTTGCCAGAGTACTGCTCAGCTCTAGCATATGGTGGTGAAGGGAATTGAACCTGGGATCTCAGAGCCTCAGGTATTAGTCTGTTTGCACAGCCATTGTGCTATCTTCCCCACCCGTGAACCAGGTTTAAATTATGAACCAAGTACAGCACAGGTGGAAAGTATATACTGAGTTCTTGTTTATGACAGCTCGTGAGCTAAAGCAGGAAGTGTCTCATCAACTCTGACAAGGGACTTCGAGAGGGAAAGACTTGCGCTGAAGACTTACACCAAGCCCTTAGTGGTCTCACTGTCAAGACGACATGACTATGATCAGTCAGCAGAGCTGGCAGACGAGAGAGGGAAGTTTCCACTGCACTGGGGTTATTTTGTGTACTTACAGGCCCTCTTTTACTAACCTGTCAAACGGTTTTCACTATTATTACTGATTGTATCTATCAACCCCCCAATGTCCTGTTGGGGAAAACTCTGAATTATTAATTAGAGTGAACTGTGCAGTTAGTAAATGCAGACAGCAGTCGCTATCACTGGCAGATGGTCTTTGAGATACTGGTTTAAAAAGCCTGCAAAATGTAACATAACCTTTCTTTACTAATTAGCTAGTTGTTTCTAGCCAAACCCAAAGATTTAAAGGACATTATTATAACACTGTGTAAGTACCATTAGACCAGTATAAGACTAAACTACTAGTAAGAACAGTAGCAGGAAAAAGGGGGGAGCGCAAGAGGAAGTGAATTTGGATTATAAAAATATCATTATAAGTCAGAAAGATAAAGATGAGTATGGGATGATCCCACTCATCAACAGAAGCTGAGAAAGAAGAAAGGGAAACTAAAAGCAGGATCTGATGAAATCTAGAGTAGGGCACCAAAGTAAAAATCCTGTGGTGAGGGGGAGGATAGAAATTAGGCTTCCCCGGGTGGCAGAGGGGTGGGGGTGGGGGGGGGACACGGTCTTTTGGTGGTGGGAATGGTGTTTATGTACACTCCTATTAAATTGTAGTCATATAAATCACTATTCAATTAATAGGGGAAAAACTGTATGTCTCAAAAAATAGAAAAAAAATAAAACAAAAAATAATAAGAAAAAAACAGAAACAACAACAACAAAAATATCTACCTGAGCAACACTGCAGCCACTAGCCCCAAGCCTGTTTTTCTCCTAGAGGCAGAAACATGAACTTGTGTAGTTTTTTTTTAAATTTTATTTATTTATTCTCTTTTGTTGCCCTTGTTTTATTGTTGTGATTATTATTGTCATTGTTATTGATGTCCTAATTGTTGGATAGGACAGAGAGAAATGGAGAGAGGAGGGGAAGACAGAGAGGGGGAGAGAAAGACAGACACCTGCAGACCTGCTTCACCGCCTGTGAAGCGACTTCCCTGCAGGTGGGGAGCCGGGGATTTGAACTGGGATCCTTACGCTGGTCCTTGTGCTTTGCTCCACTTGCGCTTAACCCACTGCGCTACCGCCCGACTCCCGCTTGTGTAATTTTTATCACACACACACACACACACACACACACACACACACACACACACACATACACTCACACACACACTCACACACACACACTCACACACACACTCACACACACACACACACAATCACTCACACACTCACACACACACTCACACACACACACACTCACACACACACACACACACACACTCACACACACTCACACACACACACACACACACACACACACACACACACACACACACACACACCATAAGTCTAAGTAATGTGTGGTCGAGATCTTCTTTCTAAAGGGGAATTGGATAAAATAGTGAAGGAAAAAAACCAAAATCCCCCACGGCACCTGGCAGTCAGAGGTGGTCCTCAGGTACGGGGACTATGATAGACTTTGAAGAGAGCCCTTGGAGACGAGTGAAAACTGTACCACATGATTGCAGACTCGGCCCTGGCAGTCAGAATCCTGGGGTCCCCAGGCAACCAGAATATCAGCCTCCAGTTTGAGCAAGAGACGGGTAATTTCTGGGCCAGTGAGAAGAGACGTCACAGGGATCTTAGTCATCCCTGGAGGTGTAGCAGAGTCGGATCCTCTGTTTAATTACCCGGTGCCACCTCAGTCCTCTCCTCCAGTTAGGACTCTTCTGCATAAGTTCTGTTAACTTCGTTGTCCTCCTTCCACTCTTCCTTTTTCCTTCCTCCTTCTCTCCTTCCTTCACCTCCAGGGTTATTGCTGGGGCTCGGTGCCAGCACTAAGAGCCCACTGCTCCTGACGGCCATTTCCCCCCATTTTATTGCATAGGACTGAGAGAAATTTGAGGGGTGAAGGGAGATGGAGAGGGGGAAAGATGGACACCTGCAGACCTGCTTCACCACTTGTGAAGCATCCCCCCTGCAGGTGGGGAGTCGGGGACTTGAACTGGGCTCCTTGAGCTTAGTACTATGTGCGCTTAATTGGGTGTACCACCGCCAGGCCCCATTCCATTGTCTTTCCACACCCCTTTAAATGGCACAGGTTTAGTCCAGTCTTCCACAGGCTCAACTTGATTTCAGCCGTTCATGTCTTCACCATCCCCTTCTTTCCTGATTCCTTCCAGGTTCGCTTTTACCAATAACTTCTGTATCTGTTGGGACATCTTCCAGATGTTCCTCGTGGCAGTCTGGGTCTGAGAAACTTGTCTGGGACCCCGTTGGCTTAGACACACCACACGGCCATGTGTTCTCAGCAACCGCCTAATTCTGGCATACTTCTGACATACTTCTGTCTGCACAGCCGGGACACTGGCAGCTGAGAGCTCTGCTCCTCAGCCCTTTCTCTGGGGGTGGTGGTGGTGGTGGTGGTATATTTACTTGTCCCCAGACATTGAGCTGAGGTTGGTGTATTGGTGGGGACACCTTCTTAGTGACACCTGGCACCTCCCTTCTTGTGTTGCTTGAAGAATTTTTGTCCTGTGTGTGTGTGTATGTGGTCTTTTTAAAAAGAGAAATTCAAAAGCAGAGAAGTGACTTAATATTACAGTAACAGTCCAGTCCTGAGGGCCAATCGAGTAGAACATTTCTGTTAGGAGTTTGAATGGGAAGCTGGGAGGGGAGATGGAGACAGTACATAGTAAATTTCCAGGAGCAGAAATTAAGAATTCTTTTTTTTATAAGGACTTTTAAAAATATATATCTTTTATTTATTTGCCCTTTTGTTGCCCTTGTTTTTTTATTGTCATAGTTATTTTTTTTAATATTTATTTATTCCCTTTTTTTGCCCTCGTTGTTTTATTGTTGTAGTTACTCTTATTGTCATCGTTGTTGGCTAGGACAGAGAGAAATGGAGAGAGGAGGGGAAGACAGAGAGAAGGAGAGAAAGACAGACACCTGCAGACCTGCTTCACCGCCTGTGAAGCGACTCCCCTGCAGGTGGGGAGCCGGGGGCTCGAACCGGGATCCTTATGCCTGTCCTTGCGCTTGGCACCACGTGCGCGTAACCTGTCGTGCCACCGCCCGACTCCCCAAACTAAGAACTCTAAGACATAGTCTATCACATGCCTTTAGTCCAGCTGCTTTCCAGTCTTGGCTCCTGCCTTCCTCCTTTAATCTCTTATCTAGATTTCTTTTCTTTTTTTAAAAAATATTTATTTATTTATTCCCTTTTGTCATTGTTGTTGGATAGGACACAGAAAAATGGAGAGAGGCGGGGGAGACAGAGAGAAAGACAGACACCTGCAGACCTGCTTCACCGCCTGGGAAGTGACTCCACTGCAGGTGGGGAGCCGGGGGCTCGAACTGGGATCCTTATGCCGGTCCTTGCGCTTAACCCGCTGTGCTAGCTCCCAACTTCCCTCTTATCTAGATTTCTATAACTATTATAATTAATAAACCTCCTGGATCAAAAAACTTTATATGTCAATTATTCTGTCATTTTTATTGCAATAATTGACAGAAAACATTCTATACTTTTTAATATTATTTTTATTTATTTATTGGGTAGAGACATCCAGAAATCTAGAGGGAAGCAGGAGACAGAGAGAGACACCTGCAGCCCTGCTTCACTACTCGCAAAGCTTTCCCCCTGCAGGTGGGGACTGGGGGCTCGAATGGGTCAACCCCACAGATAACATTGTTTAAGTTTAAGGTGTACAGTATGATGACTTGACATAGGTATTTATTGGAAAATGATAATTACAAGCATTTAATGTCACCATCACTTTAAAGTACTGAATTTATTTATTTATTTATTTTTTGCCACCAGTGTTATTGCTGGGGCTCAGTACCAGCACTACAAATCCACCGCTCCTGGAAGCCATATCTATATTTTTTTCTTATTTTATTTTTATTTGACAGGACAGAGAGAAACTGAGAGGGGGAGATAGAGGGAGAGACACCTGCAGACCTGCTTCACCACTCGTGAAGCGTCCTCTCTACAGGTGGGGAACAGGGGCGGGGGCTTGATCATGCTCAGGGACCAGGGTTCAACTCCCAGCGCCACCATCTGTCACAGCTGAGCAGAACTCTGGTAAAAAACAAAAACAGACAAGTAACAATAACCCTTTGGCGGTGACCTTGCTGGGAAATGTGCTGCTAAGTGTTGTACAGACTTCTAGCTAGAATGTGGGCTACAGTTTACATACATAGGGCCTTCTAAAGTACAGGCTTTGCCAAAGGCATCCATAATGACTCACTAGGTAGAAAAGTATGAGCAAAAATGGTTTAAAAGCGTTTATTTGACGATTCACATGTGATTTCATGGTATCTGGAGCCTTTGAAACTCCCCCAGCCCCTCTTTTCCTGAATGTCTGGCATGCTAGTTTGTTGTCCAGGTAGTCATGCCTACTCAAATAATTCAAGCTAAGTCTTAAACTAGAAACAGAACTCAAATGCCACACAGAAGCCTAAAACCAAACACAGAGAGCTTTGGTTGTTATCTGAGATTACTCCCACTGGAATAGTTATCTGTTTATGAACCAATATGAAAAAATAATAAGGATCATTTAAAACAACTTTTTCTAACATTCCAAACATAAAACCACCTGGCCCCGGTGGTAAATTCAGAATCGATAAAAAAAAAAAACAAACCATTTTTATAAAGGTACACATAATAAAAACATTAAACTCTCTAAAGCTCAGCTTAGCGGACAAGCAGGTGAGCCACAGATTAGGAAGTCCTCTAGCAGCCCTCACTCCAATTCCCACAACCTCTTAGAAATGATGCTGCTTGGGTGGGGGAGACAGCATAACGGTTATGCAAACAGACTTCTATGCCTGAGGCTCCAAAGTCCCAGGTTCAATTCCCTGTACTACCATACACAAGAGCTGAGCAGTGCTCTGGTCTCTCTCTTTCCCTCTCTCTCTCCCTCTCTCTCAGAAATAAAAAGATAAAAATAAAAAAATACTAAAAAGAAAATGATGTCTGCTTGAAAAGTCTAGTATGTGAACAGGAACAGTGACACGTAACACGTAATTTCTATGTCCATAAGGGAAGACAAAGTCATTGTTAATCATGGAACGCGTGGTACTGGCTTTACAGAAGTCAGAGGTCACCTCCCCTAGGCCTGTTTGTCTTTGCTCAAGTGTGCAGTACGGACAGATTCCTCATTCACATTAGACAGTGGTAGCTCACCTCAGAAAACCAGGCCGTTCTTTAATTTACTGAACAAAGCCTACTCCTGGCTTCTACACAAAGCTAGCCTGATAGGGATGTCTGCTGGATCTCAGTACGTATCTAGCTTTGTACAACTGCTTTAGATTCCTGTGAGTTCTAATTCCTTGGTTCTGGACTTGTCTCCTCGACCTATCCCTCTGTCTTTTTCATGAGCTTTTACCCTGTGTACCTGGCCCAAAGCGACAGCTCCATCTTACATGGTCTCCATATTTTCTCTTGTCCTCAATTCCTATTTCAGAGGCCAGCAACTCCCAAATCTTTTTCTAGTCACATTTCTTTCCTAAGTTGCTTCCTGAATCACATCTCCATTGGAATATTCTTTTTAGAAAATATTTATTTATTTTCCCTTTTTGTTGCCCTTGTTGTTTTATTGTTGTGGTTATTGATGTTGTCATTGTTGGATAGGACAGAGAGAAATGGAGAGAGGAGGGGAAGGCAGAGAGGGGGAGAGAAAGACAGACACCTGCAGACCTGCTTCACCGCCTGTGAAGCGACTCCCCTGCAGGTGGGGAGCCGGGGCTTGAACCGGGATCCTTACGCCGGTCCTTGCGCTTTGTGTCACTTGCGCTTAACCCTCTGTGCTACCGCCTGACTCCCAATTGGAATGTTCTTTAGGTATTAAAAAAACAAACAAACAAACAAAATCAGAAATTACTAAAGTCATGGTCACCTTGGAACATACCTAAAATAGACTTTCCAGCTTCTTTCCCAATTTCATCTGCTCTATTCCTACCTTCAGGCTCCTGTGTATTAAACAATTTGTCCTGCTTTCTATCTTACTGCCTTTCAGCCATCAAGTTGCAGATAATACCAACATTGCCTCTTGACTTCCACAGACAGAAGACCTCACCAATGTGAACTGGAACCTCCCCTTCCCAGACCCCTTCTGAAAGACAGAAACAAGCTGGGGGTGTGGATCCATCTGCCAACACCCATGTCCAGCGGAGCAGCAATGACAGAAGCCAGAACTCCTACCTTCTGCTCCCCATAAAGAATTCTGGCCCACACTCCCAGAGGAATAAAGACTAGGGAAGCTTCCAATGGAGGGGATGGGACACGGAACTCTGGTGGTGGGAACTGTGTGGAATTATTTCCCTGTTATCTTACAATCTTGTTAGTCATTATTAAATCACTAAAAAGTATTTAAACAATGTTAAAAACTCAAAACAAGATTAATTCATCATCTTGCTCTGTCTTCTCACCTCCACTGCAGCTATGCCCCCTCTTCCTCCTCAAATCACACACTAAGTGGGACTGTTCAGTTGGCTCTGACTCAAAAGATCTAGGAGTCGGTCTGTGTTCATCTCTTCTTCATGCCAATGATGCTAACTAGGCCGTCTGACTGACTCAACATTCAAACAATCCATATGAATCCAATCCATATTGTTCCCAGGGTCACAGTCAAAATGCAGCCTCTCAAAGAGAGATTACTGCTTTGCATAACGAGCTAGATTCACTTTTATTAACACTTCTTTTTTTTAAAAAAAAAAAAATCTTCAGGGGGCTGGGCGGTAGCACAGCGGGTTAATTGCACATGGTATGAAGTGCAAGGACTGGCTCAAGGATCCTGGTTCGAACCCCCAGCTCCCCACCTGCAGGGGAGTCACTTTACAAGCGGTGAAGCAGATCTGCAGGTGTCTGTCTTTCTCTCCCTCTCTGTCTTCCCCTCCTGTTTCTCTCTGTCCTATCCAACAGCAATAACAATAATAACAATAACAACAACAAGGGCAACAAAAATGGGAAAAGTGGCCTCCAGGAGCAGTGGATTTGTAGCGCAGGCACTGAGGCCCAGTGACAACTCTGGAGAGGAAAAAAAAATCATTCAATATTTCTGTCATCCTTTCGAGTAAACCCCAAATCTCTTGTGTGACTTAGTCCTTCCTGACTTATCTTTCGTCTATTTCTCCATTGCCATCTTTTACCACACCCTTCCCTATCATCCTGGTGTTTTCTTCCATTCATTCATTCTTTTTTTTTTTTTTTTAAGGTTTTATTTATTAATGAGAAAGACAGGAGGACAGAAAGAACCAGTTACCACTCTGGTACATGTGCTGCCTGGGATTGAACTTGGGACCTCATGCTTCATCCACTGCGCCATCTCCCGAACCACCCTGGTGTTTATTTTCCAGATGTCTCGAGGTTTTCATTCCTCTGAGTTTGGGCACATAATAGTCTATTTATGATTTCTTTTTACCTCTTCTCAACTAGTTAGCTCCTACTCTTCCATCAAGACTCTGTCACTGTCACTTTGGGGATGTCTTTTCTCTGGACTCTAGTCATGCTAATGTTTTCACTGATTTCAGCACTCATGTCCTGCAAAGCAACTCTGTGTTCTGTACTGCACAATGTCTTTCTCTAGTCTCTTCCAAAACGGGGCCAGGGATATAGCAGGTGCTCAATAAATTTTTTAGAAAAATATTTTATTTATTTATTATTGGGTAGAAATAAGAGAGATATTGAGGGGGCGATATAGAGAGCGTGAGAGGCGGAGACACAACTGCTTCATCACTTGTGTAGCTTTCCCCCTGCAGGTGGGGAACAGGAGCTTGAACCTGGGTCCTTGTTCATTGCAGTGTGTGCACTCAAGCAGGTGCACCATCACCTGGACCCTCTCAATGAATTCTTTTGGTAAGAGAGTGGAAAGCCTGACTTAGACACCAATGAATCACTTTTCAGTTTACTAAAAGACATGACTGGGAGTTGGGCGGTAGTGCAGCAGGTTAAGCGCACATGGTGCAAAGCGTTAATGGACCAGCGTAAGAATCCTGGTTCGAGCCCCCGGATCCCCACCTTCAAAGGTGGTGAAGCAGGTCAGTAGGTGTCTGTCTTTCTCTCCCCCCTCTCCATTTCTCTCTGTCCTATCCAACAACGACGACATCAAGAACAACAATAATAACTACAACAATAAAACAAGGGCAACAAAAGGGAGTAAAAAAAATAAATATTTAAAAAAGAAAAGACATGACTAATATCTTAGTGAGATGGCACTACCAAATCTTAAGTTTACTCAGTCCTTTGGCAGTTCTTCAAAAAAGTTATTGATTCTCACATGATCAGCAATTCCACTTTTAGGTATCTGCCTAAAGAAATGAAAGTTGGGGGCTGGAGGAGACAGCATAATGGTTATGTAAAGAGACTCCCGTGCCGGAGACTTCAAAGTCCCAGGTTCAAGCTCCCACACCTCCATAAGCCACAGCTGAGTAGTGCTCTGGTTAAAAAAAAAAAAAGGAGGAGGAAGAGGAAGAGAAGGAAGAGGAGAAGAAAAAATAACAAAGCTGGGATTTAAGCAAATATTTATACATGAATACTCACTGCAGAACTATTCATTAATAGGTAGAGAGATAAAATGTGACATAGTCAAATAATAGAACATTTTTTCAGTATTGAAAGGGAGCAAAATTCTGATATATGCCACAAAGTGAAACCTTAACATCAATATAAAAGAATTAAGATATGAAAAAACAAATCCAACATGACTCCACTTACCAGAAGAATTAAAATGGGCAAATTCACAGGAAAAGCCAGAATGGCGACTCAAGGGGGGTAGCTGTTCCACGTGAGATGGCGAACACTTCTGGATAGAAGGTGGTGGCTGAACTGCACTGTGTAGGCACTCAGTGCTGCTGGACTGAACATGTAAGATCATAATCGAAAAGTATCACAAGCTGTTTTAAAAACGAGGCTGACAACTCAATCCATGAAAACAAAATTCTGGGGTCTTTTAATTTTGTCCTCTGGGTCCAGCACAGTGAAGGCCGTACAGTTTTAATAACTATTCACTAAGTGCCTGTTCTGTTTGGGAACTCTGTGAACTATCTTTCTCTGAGCTCTATGCATCACTCTCTCTCTCTCTTTTTTTCCCTGCAGCTGATTTAAAAGCCAGATCAACCTGGAACTAGAATTGCTCTCAGTTACCCAGCTCTGCTGTAAAACCCACATTCTATTGGAGTGCTCTTCAGTGTGGAGGGAATGAGTCTTAAGAGATTTGTAACTTACTTGTTTCACTAGGGAACTTAAGAGATGAATTGCCTTCCCAAGCTGTGTATATATGGTCTACTACTTATATTTTATAGACTGAAATTCTGCATATGAAACTGACTTTTCTTGAATTATCAGAAGCCTCTAAGTTAAAACAAAAAAGGGGGGGATAAAACATATTGCGTAAATATGATTCCTGCAAGCAAAGCCTTATTTATAACTGAAAGATAACAAATACTATAAACACTGAAAGAGGCTGAAGGAAGACATTCAGGAACAGTAGCTGTAAAATCCTGGGTTAAGAAGTACCCTGGTACAGCAAACCATAACAAAAGGACTTTTCAAAGTTAACCCAGCTACCAAATAATGTGATAACTGTTGTATGCCTTACATTGGGTTGTTCTAGCTCTCCCCCTGCCAAGAAAATTGGTTCAGTCCTGCTAGTTTCACGGGCCCGCTTGTCCCTGCCCCAAGGAACCCCGAGAGAGTTCTAGAGTTCCAGAGTTCGAGAGTGCTTGGCGCCGCTGTGGGGGAAGGAGGCAGGAGAGTTCTCTTTGGTGATTAGTTTGTCTTAGTTTATAAATCGTTGTTCCTGAATAAAGAAATACAGCTTCCCTGCCCAGCCGTGTGTCCTCGAGTCTCTGTTACCCGCCCGTGAAGCTAGCCCGGCCAGCTAGAGCCTCCAAATTTTAACAACAATAACATTAACTATCCATTGTCTTTTTGAACCCTAAGACAGCAGGAATCTCACATCTCCACTATAGAGCCTCTACTTCCCCCAGTCCTGGAACCCTTGGATAGGGCCCACTTTCCCGTATGCCTCTCCCAATCCATATCAAATAATATTGCATCCGCCGATCACAACCTAACCAACGCAACGATTGCCACCTCAACATGCTTCACTTCAGACTGTGTCCAGAGACTTCACGTGTGGAATGACAACCCTTCAGCTTCATTACTCGGGTGAGACCTTTCCTTTCATAGTATACTCTAATTTCATCTCAGGTGGTTCACTTTCTAACAAAGTCCCAAAACCTAGATATACACCAGTTTCTGTGAGAGACAGCATATGTTCACACGTATCAATAAACTACTGCAAAATATATATCTGAAAGCAGAAGTACACTAGAGTTTGCAGTACCTCCCTAACACTTCCTCTCCACTATTCCAAGCTTTGGGTCTATGACTGCTCAACAATTTGTTTGGCTTTGTATGTTAACTCTCTTTTCAGTCACCAGGTTCCAGATGCCATCAGGATGCTGGCCAGGCTTCCCTGGATTGAAGACCCCACCAATGTGTCCTGGAGCTCCGCTTCCCCAGAGACCCACCCTACTAGAGAAAGAGAGAGGCAGACTGGGAGTATGGACCGACCAGTCAATGCCCATGTTCAGCGGGGAAGCAATTACGGAAGCCAGACCTTCTACCTTCTGCAACCCACAACGACCCTGGGTCCATGCTCCCAGAGGGATGGAGAATGGGAAAGCTATCAGGGGAGGGAGTGGGATATGGAGATTGGGTGGTGGGAATTGTGTGGAGTTGTACCCCTCCTACCCTATGGTTTTGTTAATTAATCCTTTCTTAAATAAAAAAAAAAAAGTACCCTGACAGAGACACTGTAGGGAGGCCAGCGAGCTAGAGCGAAAAGCTGTCGCTGAAACATAAGCAAGCCTGGTGGCCTTGGCTCAGTACTGTGCGAGCACAGAAGGTTCAAATATTTGAGCCCCAACCCCCTCCTCCCCACACTCTTGGAAGAGTTCCTCTGTGTAGAAATGGAATGCCAAACAGTGAAGGCTGGGGACACAGAATATTGGTTTTTGTAAAAAGACGCTTATGCCTGAGGCTCCAAGGTCCCAGGTTCAATCCCCAGCACCACCATATGCCAGAGCTGAGTTGTGCTCTGGTGCAAACAAACCAATAATGATTCTGTGCCTATCCCCACAGATGCTCAACAAGTGGTCCTCATAATGGAATTGGCAGGGAAGCTCTCACTACAAGTATCTCTACTTTCTCCTATTTTTGGCACTAATCATTTCACTTAAAGTATACTAACCAAAAACGCCATATACACAAGTCATATTGATACAATATATACATGTATATATAGCAACATAGTTATAAAAACATATACAATCACGAATGTTGCTAGAAAAAAGATTCAGTGAGACAATTTCCTATAGTAAAGGAATACATCCCATCACTCACGATCACCTGAATCTGGGGTTACTGGAGGAAGATGTGGGAGCGTTTCTGTCCCTGGATAGATCTGACATAAAAATAACTGACAAAAAACTAACAGAACAGTAAACAATAGAAACTAGGTGCCTTCTATTAGGTAACAGATCTCATCTAAGTGACAGGATCTTCTGACAGCCTTTGAAATTCATTAGGCCAAATCCCAACTCTGCTTCAGAGTTCAAAGCAGTAGCAAGGCAGAAAATTGCACTTTCTGTATGTTTGGCTACTCGGATATACTGTACAGAAAAACTCAATAATTGTGTCACTACTCTTTTTGCTGGCTCTGCTTCCACAAAATAATAACAATAAAACAAAACAAAATAAATAAAATAATCCTCTCCTCACCCAGACAGACCTATTCCTAATACTTGTGGAATGCGCCCTTAAAGAGAATAGAGTTGACTAGAAATTTATGTTGAGCTTGTCATTTTTTTCCCCCTCTATTTTTATCCAGATGCATTTTCTCTCCTTGTATTTATCTGCTTTGGTTAAAAAACAAACAAACAAAAAAAAACAACAATGTTTCTTCTCCACCCAAGATACTGAACAGGAGTCACTAGGCAGAATGGTGATGGAATACATTTAGGTTTTCCTTAGATAAAATAGTTATCTATTTCACCAGGTGACATATAAACACCAAGAAAAATGGGGGTCAGAGGTAGCTCACCCTGTAGGGTGTGCTCCTTACCAAGCACAAATTTCTGGGTTTGAGTCCCAGCACCTCTGGGAGCACCATGGCACCAGCACCAGAAGAAGCTTATGGATGGTGGGTCAGTGCTGTGGTCTCTATCTCTGTCTCGATTAAAAAAATCACTTTTTGGGAGTCGGGCTGTAGCGCAGTGGGTTAAGCGCGGGTGGCGCAAAGCGCAAGGACCGGCATAAGGATCCCGGTTCGAGCCCCGGCTCCCCACCTGCAGGGGAGTCGCTTCACAGGCGGTGAAGCAGGTCTGCAGGTGTCTATCTTTCTCTCCTCCTCTCTGTCTTCCCCTCCTCTCTCCATTTCTCTCTGTCCTATCCAACAACGACAACGACAATAAAATCACTTTTAAAAAATATTCTTTGTTGCCTTTGTTGTATTGTAGTTTATTATTGTTATTGATGTCATTGTTGTTGGATAGGACAGAGAGAAATGGAGAGAGGAGGGGAAGACAGAGAGGGGGAGAGAATGACAGACACCTGCAGACCTGCTTCTCCGCTTGTGAGGTGACTCCCCTGCAGATGGTGAGCTGGGGGCTTGAACTGGGATCTTTACGCCAGTCCTTATGCTTTGTGCCACCTGTGCTTAACCCACTGAGTTACTGCCTGACTCCCAAAAAACCACTTCTTTAATTCATTGTGTGGCATTTGTATATTAGTTTCCCATAGAGAAAAATACATACAAGGTCTAATTTACTATTTTGGAAAATACATATTTGCAATACAGAGATGAATGACATATCGATTTCCTTTCTAAAATGATCCGCGTCTAGCAATTTGAAAAACAGTCTGTTGCATGAAAATTATCTTCTCAATACTTATTATAGCAGAGTATCCAATTTGAGAATTAAAAACAAGTGTTCTCAATTATTTCTCACCTGAAAGGTCTCCTCTTTAAGGTTTTATGTAAGTCAAGTTACTTCCTGAAAGCCTAAGAAGAAATGCTAAATATCCAAAAGACAAAAACTTATGGAGACTATTTAAGACTTCCAGTAAGAATCTGAGGATGCTGAGATCATTTGATATGAAATTAATGAGTGGGTTTATTTTGATTTACTTCTTCACATAAAAAAAAAAAGTAAGGCCGAGAAGCAAAGAGAAAAAGGGAAAGAAACCACAGCTTCAAAGCTTCCCTCAGTGCAGTGGGCTCAGACTTGGACCTGGGCCACACACATGACAAGGCACTATATTCAAATGAACTATTTTGCTGGGTCAGATTTATTTTTAAAATCTCATTGCAGGAGGCTGGGGAGAGAGCATAATGGTTATGCAAAAAGACTTTCATGCCTGAGCCTCTGAGGTCCCTGGTTCAATCCCCAGCACCCCCATAAGCAGAGCTGCACAGTGCTCTGGTCTTTCTCTCTCTCTGTCTCTTTAAACAGTTTTTTTTTTTTTTAAATAAAAAAACCCCACTGGTGGGTTGGGGAGATAGCACAATGGTTTATGCACCAGTCTTTCATGCCTGAGTTCCAAAATTCAACCCCTGGTTTCACCATAAGCCCAAACTAAGTTAGTGTTCTGATAACAACAATAATCAATAAAAATCCACTGGTGACATCTCTTCCCACTTGAGCACTGAGAGAAAGTCTGATTTCTGAGCAGAGTAGCTGAGTCGATAACATGGAGCAGAGTAGTGCACACATTTCCAGAGGAAATGTGATTTTAATAAGGTAAAACAATGAGCTTTAAAATGTGGTGGCGATTTAATCTTGAATGTCCCTTTTAGTTTCACTGTAAAAACAAAGTACAAGTTTTTTCCCCACTAGTCATTTCCCAGTAGTTCAAGGACAGCAAAGCATTCAATCTATGATGGTGCCAGGTTTTTTTTTTAATCTGTAGACAAAAAGAGAATGAGAAAGAGAAAACGAGGAGAGGTTTGGGGAAAAGGGACAAAAACAAAACGAAAACAACTATTTTTCCAGACGGGGATACTTATAAAACCTTTTATGTCAAAGTTAGGATTCCACAATGTAACATACTAATGCCAAGTCCAGTAGCACCTGTAAGGTTTAAATAAATGTTGCCGTCACTCAAATACTTTGAAGTGTCTAGAAAAGTTGAAAGGAAAACAAGATAAAGTACATTCTCCGGAGAACAACAAATGTATTTAAAAATAAAAACTGTATTTTTCTCTTTTCTTCTCCTAGTTGTTTCTGTACAAGAACTGACAGTTATCACACAGTAGCTTATACACAACGGGATAAACCTCTGCTCTCCTTTTCAGTGTTCAGGCGACAGTCCCCAACATTATTTTCTAATAAATATATATGTTGAGCTTTATATGGATACGTTATATAATGCTCGTCTCTGGGGAAAAAAATCAAATAGATCTTTTATTTATATGATACAGAAATGGAGCAGATTGCAGTCAGCACACAAACTGATCGCGACTTACAGGTGATAACTAGACACTCTCTAGTTATGAAGGTACATGAAGGTTCAAAATAGTCTTATTAAGGTTTGATTTATATGCACTTGTGTTCACCTCATCCCATTATGTCCATGCCTAGTGACAATCTGGGAACTTAAAGGTGCAGCCCTCAAGAAACTGTTAAGTCACTGAAAAACATAATAAAAAGGAGGGGGGGGCAAGAGTTAGGATCTACTGGGCAAGGAAAGAGTCACAAAATTTCCTATTTTAAGTTTCTTACCAGTAGGAAAATATTAAAAATAATTTTCTGTATATACATCTGGGTATATGTAGATACTGAATTACACGTCTCACATATCAACACGATTCATGTGTAGACATTTTGGCAAATTTTCCATTAAATGACAACTATGTTAAAATTTTAAAATTATCTTATTACATCATTAAAATGATTCACTTACCACTTCAATAGCTTACACTGCTTTTTTTAAAAAATATTTATTTACTCCCTTTTGTTGCCCTTATTTTATTGTTGTAGTTATTGTTGTTGTTGGATAGGACAGAGAGAAATGGAGAGAGGAGGGGAAGACAGAGAGGAGGAGAGAAAGATAGACACCTGCAGACCTGTTTCACTGCTTCTGAAGCAACTCCCCTGCAGGTGGGGAGCCGGGCTCGAACCGGGATCCTTAAACCAGTCCTTTTGCTTGGCGCCACGTGCGCTTAACCCGCTGCACTACCGCCCGACTCCCTGTTTTTTTTTTTCTTCAATGTTTAACTCTTCATAACTAAATTCCCTGATTACTAGTGTTAATTTTCCTACAACAAATTAAAATCTGGAGCTCTTTATAATTCAGAAACTGAGGGATAAAAGCACATCTACTTCAAAATTCCATCAATCAAATTATTTTATTACCTGATTTAGCAGAGAAAAAAAAATCTCAGCTTTGAGCTTGTGTACCTAAGTAGTCCTCCCTATGCTACGCAGGTGAGGGAAGTGTCTTAAAATAGGTGGAGGCAACTTACATGGAGTGGTGACACACACAGTACATGGCGACTGATTTTCTGATATAAACTTTTCAGGGATGTCTGAATATTCTTTTTAGAAACTAACTTTAGAAACATCATTTATTTTTCACTCTGATATAAATTAATTTGTATGTATTTACATACATACACATACACATATAAAACAAAATCATCTAGTACTGAGGAGCTGTGAGTGAAAAATGGTTACAAATTGATTATTGAGCTTAATTTTGTACTTAACAATTCAATTGTTTTGGGGTACAGACAAAAAGTCGGTGCATTTGTAGACTCCAGAGCCAGGAACTCAGGCATACACTTTAAAAGAGAACCTTCCTGAACATCGCAGGCACTGGACAGCAACGAGAGGGACTCTGATGCAATCCATTCCATAAGCAGACCAGATAGCACTTGGCTTACTTTGAAAATAGCCTCTTAAAAGAAATATATAAAGAAATGCATGTTTGCTAAAAGTCTTTTAAAACTACATCAAAACAATATTAAAACCTGTCCACTGAGAAGAGACTACTGAATTGAATTCCTGGTTTGAGACGCCTAGTTAACAGTTCAGAATATTGCCTTGTGAGGAGTGAGTAGAGATGCGGTTGATGTAGAGACCCAGCCAGAGTACACGGCTCCAGTCCCAATAGTCTTCTGATAGGTGGTGTGATGGAAATGGATCCCCTTTAAAATAGCTATCCACCTTAAAATGATCTATAATAAATAGTTCCCCAATAGCCTCTGTTATTTGTAAATTGAAATGCATTGATCATTCAGAAAAGATTTCTTGCAAAATATATAAAGAAATGTTAACTGCATATTCTGTAAATATTCTTAACATTGCTAGACCAGTCCGTCTGTGACGGGCTGCTGTATTTCAGTACTGTGTGTCAAATTTACTAGAAATCTAAAAAGAAAAATTTCTGAGGGGCTCAGCTGCCTTCATTTGTTGGCTTTAAAATGTGTAATAAAATGGGAGACGGTTATCTTCTCAGAAGTACATGGAGTCCATGTGGAAAAGTAAACTATACAGTGAACAAGATTAGAGATCACCAGAGTGTACCAGAGTGCTCACCAGAGTGAAATAGCTTCCAGTATAAAAAAAGGGAAGAACTCTATACACCCAGTTAGAGTAAGTGTGTTTCATTTAAAGATGCAGCTCTCTCTCTCTCTCCTGGTAAGAATTAACTGATAATGGCGCTGCTTCTCAGCAGTGCAAAAATATCCTGAGAAATTATTCTGATTACAACAAAAGGGCTTTCGTCACTGAGTTGTTTTTTTTTTCCTCTTTTTTTGCACAAAACACAGTTTCAGATATCATAAATAAATTAATTTAAAAAGAAGATAACCTTCACTGTGTTCAACACAAAATGGGGACCCAGGCATTGTTAATTCTCTCATTGGCTAATATCGAAAAAAAAAAAAAAGATTGCATTAAGTATCTATAACTTTCTATTTAACTATGGCCAATACTATACATGGAGGTAATTTGTAATTCAAGTTTTTCATCTCTTTTTGCCCAAACTAGCTACAAGCTGAATTCTAAAAATTTACACTGAAATATACAATTCCAATTTTCAAAAGATCCTACTCCTGGAGGAGTGATTTTTTTTTTTTTTTTTTTTTTTTTTGTGCAATCTTGATGCAGAGCCCAGACAGTCCTATGAAGAGAGAAAGTGTATCTTTAATCAGTTGGCACTGAACTGTCACTTTCCTTAGCTGCACTC
This sequence comes from Erinaceus europaeus, assembly GCF_950295315.1. Taxonomy (NCBI): domain Eukaryota; kingdom Metazoa; phylum Chordata; class Mammalia; order Eulipotyphla; family Erinaceidae; genus Erinaceus; species Erinaceus europaeus. The sequence goes on from NC_080172.1 coordinate 5,153,673, forward strand.
TAGCAGCTTGGCCAGGTTATCTCGTAATTCTGTTAGTTCAAATATTTTCCCGTCAAGAATTTCTAAGAGTGTCTTCAGGTTGTTGCGGAAAGCTTCTTGTTCATTCTGACTTTTCTCCAGACGTTGCTCTAAGTCAGACAGTTGTCCTTCCAGGTCTTTGTTACGGGTTTCTACTTCCTTTAGAAACAAAAGTGTGATACGTTTCTCTGTCAGTTCATGACTTAGACAACAGTATAACTTTTGATATTACTAATATTATAGTAGTTAATACAATCGGGGTGAATCTCTAAATTTGTAGGGAATAAAATTCAAAGAGATTTCAGATTTTGTCATCTGAGAAGTCCATTTCACCATCTTACACAAACTTCCTGATTGTTTATTTCATTCTAAACACTTTCAATAAAAAGACAGGATTAAAGACTGAGTTTTTCTTTTTAATGGAAAAATCATGTCTACTTTTTTTCCTTTTTTATTTATTTATTCCCTTTTTATCACCCTTGTTGTTTTTTATTGTAGTTATTATTGTTGTTATTGATGTTGTCACTGCTGGATAGAATAGAGAGAAATGGAGAGAGGAGGGGAAGACAGAGGGAGAGAGAAAGAGAGACACCTGCAGACCTGCTTCACCGCTTGTGAAGCGACTCCCCTGCAGGTGGGGAGCTGGGGGCTCGAACCAGGATCCTTACGCTGGTCCTTGTGCTTTGCGCCATGTGCGCTTAACCCGCTGCGTTACTTCCCGACTCCCTCACGTCTACTTCTATTTGTGTCTACCTGTTTTTCCTAAAACACAATTAAAAGGAATCTCAGGTAAAAGCAGGGAGAAAAAAAGAGATGACTTGACTTCTTCTTTTTGAAAATTCTGGAGGACAATTTAGAGGAGAAAATGACTCTATAAATTAGAATTTAGGATTCTCTGAGAGTGTTAATTACAGTTTATTTTCCCTCAAGATGCACATCAGTGCAAGCAATAGAGAACGTAGACTGACTGCAAAAACTGTGGCAGACATGAAGTAACTGTATATAAAGGGACTACAAAGCTGCAGTCACAATTCTGTCATAATAAAAATCAAGGGGATAATGGCAAAAAGGAAAGCAAAAATTTTGCTTTTCATCTTGTTTTAGATACAGAGAGACAGATGGGGTGAGGAGAAAGCACAGCATTAGAACTTCCTTCACCCACCTGCAGGGGAGTTGCTTCACAGGCGGTGAAGCAGGTCTGCAGGTGTCTGTCTTTCTCTCCTCCTCTCTGTCTTCCCCTCCCTCTCTCCATTTCTCTCTGTCCTATCCAACAACGACAACAACAATAATAACTACAACAAGGGCAACAAAAGGGAAAAAATAAATAAAATAAATATTAAAAAAATAAAAAAATAAAAGAACTTCCTTCAGGGCTGGGTGGTGGTGCACACTTGTTTGAGCGCACGTGTTACAATGCACAATGATCCAAGTTCGAGCCTCCAGTTCCCACCTGCAGGGGGTGAGTGGTGAAGCAGGGCTGCAGGTGTCTCTCTGTCTCTTTCCCTCTCTTCCCCTGCCCTCTTCATTTCTGACTGTTTCTATCCAATAAATACAGAAGGATTATATAAAAAATAAGAAGGAGAAGAAGAACAACTCCCTTCAATGCAGTGGAAGCAGGGTTCAAACCTGAGTCTAGTACATGGCAAAGCAGTACACACTGTGCAAGTGAGCTATTTTTCCAGGCCTGTTTTTAATTTTTTTTGTTTTCTTTTTTTAAAAATTTGTTTACTTATTTATTTATTCTCTTTTGTTGTCCTTGTTGCAATTATTATTGTTGTCATCGTTGTTGGATAGGACAGAGAGAAATGGAGCGAGGAGGGGAAGACAGAGAGGGGGAGAGAAAGACAGACACCTGCAGACCTGCTTCACCGCCTGTGAAGAGATTCCCCTGCAGGTGGGGAGCCGGGGGCTCGAACCGGGATCCTTATGCCGGTCCTTGTGCTTTGTGCCACCTGCGCTTAAGCCGCTGCGCTACTGCCCGACTCCCTGTTTTTAATTTTTAACACAAAATATTCTGACATACTTTACAACTCTTTAGAAGACATTATTGATTAGAAATGTTTCTAAGCATAACAAATATAAGTGATTCCAAAAGAGAAGACATGAAATGAGTTAAGAACTTAATCAGTTAAAAAAGAAATATGAAGAACAGCAGAAAACCTCTTTATACTCAAGACCTAGAAATTTACATATTACATACACACAAATTGTTATGCTTAAAATATTTAGATAAGCAATGAACTAAAAGCTAGATCTCTCTTTTTTTGAAAGATCTCACACACACAAAAAGAAATGTGATTGACACAAATTAAATGGGTCAAGGAAAACATTTTGGTGTTAGCTACTGAACATCAACCAGCCTCAAAAAATATGTTGCAACTACCAATATCTCATCTAAATGTAAACTGCCACAGAAATTCTATCAAGGAACAAAGACAGTGGGTTTTTCTTTTTTAATTATTGAAAGACAATCCGGAAAATGTCCTTTGGAGCAGTACACTGAAATGGCTGTAAAGACAAAAACTGGAGTTGATACACACAAAGGAAATCACTCCAGTGACAACTATTCAAAAATATTCTATTCATTTACTTAATTTGGATAGAGACAGAGGCACTGAGAGGAAAGGGGGAGATTGGAAGGGAGACACATGCAGCTGCTTCACTTCTTGTGCAGCTTTCCCTCTTGTAAGTGCGGACTTGGGACTTGAACCCAGGTCCTTGAGCGCTGTAAACATGTGTTCTCTATCAGGTGTGCCCTCGCCCTGCCCTCCTGGCCAATTTGTCTTATAATACTGGCAAAAAGTAAACTCTAAAGAAAAATAATTGGAAAATTGACTTAGATGAATTTTAAAAAAAATAACCTTTCCTCTAGGACTCTGAACATAAGGAATGTTCACATGATCTGACAGAAATAATTAAGAGCAAAACTCAAAGATGCCACACATTAGTTTTAAGAGTCAAGAAATTAAGAAAGGAATGAATGAGTCATAGAAATGTTTTATAAATGAAGATTGAAGAAAGCGAATTTAATCTTAAGTATAGACTATAAGAATTAATCTGTTCAGGTACTTTTCTAGAGAAGCAATGAAAATGGTCACTGAGCACTGAGCATGCATATGAACACACATACTCAACAGTGAAGCTCATCAGAAGTCAAGCAAATCATATCAAAATATTATTATTATTATTATTATTATTTTCCTCCAGGGTTATTGCTGGGCTCGGTGCCTGCACCATGAATCCACTGCTCCTGGAGGTCATTTTTTCCCTTTTGTTGTCCTTGTTGTTGTTCGTTGTTGGATAGGACAGAGAGAAATGGAGAGGGGAGGGAAAGACAGAGAAGGGGAGAGAAAGACAGACACCTGCAGACCTGCTTCACCGCCTGTGAAGCCCCTGCAGGTGGGGAGCTGGGGGGCTCGAACCAGGATCCTTATGCCGGTCTTTGCGCTTTGCACCACATGCGCTTAACCCACTGCGCCACCGCCCCACCCCCTTATTATTATTTTTTATCTATGCAGGTAACAGTCTAAATAAATGGTAATGTTTTCCAAAAAAAAAAAATGAACCTGTTGTTGCTTTTTTCTTTGAATTAATCTATAAGTAGAAGGTAAATCATCTGAAAATACAATCTGAAGTAGTTAAATATTAGTTAAAAGTAGTTAAATATTAGTAAATCATCTGAAAATACAATCTGAAGTAGTTAAATATTTTATAAATCCAGAAGTCAAATTCATGAAAGAGAAAACTGACCCTAAGAGCTAATGTACAATTCTCTCCATGGGTCTCTTGCCTACATATGGTATACTCTCTCTAGCCCAATGCAACAAGAAAGCTGGAGTACAATGCTTCCTACTATCAAAACAGACCAAACGTCATACAGCCGAAGACAGCCATTCTATGAGGCACCAGCTGCCCTGCAAAGCCATTCCTAACAGTGAAAGGCTTTCTTGTTCTCTGTACTCATCAGCGAAACAGTCAAGCATTTTCAATGTTAGCAAGCAAGACACAAGACTTCCTCAGCTATTAAGGGTGTGTCAGTCCCTCTAGAGTTCCTGTCCTCTTACGTCATTTCTCTGACTGGAGGAACTTCTCCAGGCAGATAACAAAAGAGAGTCAATACACTGTCGGAGGTATCAGTCTACTGGGGAGCAGAAGATGATTCAAGAGCAAGAACAGATAAGCTCTATGTACAGAGACCAAATCAAGACCACTAGAAGCCTGGCTGGTGACACTGCTTGGTTTCTTAGCTCCTGTCAGTACCTTCCTCTCCTCTTGCCTTTCATTCTCCTTGGTAAGTAATTTTCCTGCTTTGTATCATTTTGAGCTGATTACCTCCCCTCTCCTTCTTTACAGACAGTAAGATCGTGAGGCAAAGGCACCAGAAGCGTGTCACAGCTCTGATTAAGCACTTAAGGTCAGACACTGCTAATTTCAGGGCTGGGCAGTGTTGCTCTCTGTTGAGCACACACATCACTGTATGCCAGGACCCAAGTTTGAGCCCCGGCTCCCCATTTGCAGGGGGATGATTCTCAAGGGTGAAGCAGGTCTGCAGGGGTCTATTTCCCCCTCCCCTCTCAATTTTTCTGTCCTATCAAATAAAGTAGAAAGGAAAAAAAAAAAAGGGGGGGGGACATGGCCACCAGGAGCAGTGAATTTGTTGTACTGGTACTGAGCCCTGCAATAACCCTGGTGGCAATTTAAAAAATGCTAATTGGGGGTCGGGTGGTGGCGCAGTGGGTTAAACGTATGTGGAGCAAAGCACAAGGACCGGCCTAAGGATACTGGTTCGAGCCCCCGGCTCCCCACCTGCAGGGGAGTCGCTTTACAGGAGGTGAAGCAGGTCTGCAGGTGTCTATCTTTCTCTCCTCCTCTCTGTCTTCCCCTCCTCTCTCCATTTCTCTCTGTCCTATCCAACAATGAACAACATCAACAGTGGCAATAATAATAACCACAATGAGGCTACAACAACAAGGGCAACAAAAGGGGGGAAAATGGCCTCCAGGAGCAGTGGATTCATGGTGTAGGCACTGAGCCCAGCAATAACCCCCGGAGGCAAAAAAAAAACAAAACAAAACTGTTTTTCAAATGCTCTAAAAGATAGTAACTGAAATACACAGTTCTAGTGGCCACGTTCTGATTCTTGAAAATGTGAAGCCCAAGACACTAATGTGATTTCCTTCCTACCACCATGACGTTTAGAAATTTAAATAATTACTATCAACAGAAACCTAATCAAGTTGATTTACTATAGATTTAAGCCTTGTGCTGCTTAATCTAAATAAAATCATAGTGAATTTGCTCCTCTTTTTTTAAACATTTTTATTTATATATTTATGGTCCCTTTTGTTGTCCTTGTTGCTTTATTGTTGTTGTAGTTATTATCGTTGTTATTGATGTCGTCGTTGTTGGATAGGGCAGAGAGAAATGGAGAGAGGAGGGGAAGACAGAGAGGGGGAGAGAAAGACAGACACCTGCAGACCTGCTTCACTACTTGTGAAGTGACGCCCCTGCAGGTGGGGAGCCGGGGTTCGAACCGGGATCCTTATGCCGGTCCTTGCGCTTTGCCCCACCTGTGCTTACCCTGCTGCGCTACGGCCTGCCTCCTGATTTTGCTCTTCTTAATATCTGATTCGTATACCAGCTCTGACAAATATGATACATCATTGCTTAGTCTGGCTTACAAAGCACTACCCAACTTTAGGCACGTAACAGACAGGAAACTAATAAAAATCACACATGCAGGCGGTGGATGGCTTAGTGGATAAAACACTAAACTCTCAAGCATGAGGTCCTGAGTCTAAGCCCCAGCAGCACATGTACCAGGGTGATATCCGGTTCTTTATCTCTCCTCCTATCTTTCTCATGAATAAACAAGATCTTAAAAAAAAAAGAAAAATTGAACATATATCAGCCCCTTAAAAAAACTGCAGAAATACGAACGATAACCGAAAACACTGTGTGAACACAATGCAGTAATAGTAGGGACTCATGATATACAATGGAAAGCTTTTTTAATTGCCACCAGAGTTTATTGCCGGAGCTCAGTGCCTGCATGACAAATCCACTGCTCCCAGTGACCACTTTTTTCCACCTCCTTTTTCCCAGCATAAATATATTCTGAATAGTAGTATTATGCTACTATTCTGAAAAGTAGTATTATGCTAGGGGACAGCTGTGACAGAAAGGAAAGTATTTTTTTAATGCTGAAACTGCAACTCAACCTTAAACTTTAACAATTATATTTGCATACCAAGAGGCAAAGTAACTAACTAGTATTGTAGAGTAGAAATGTAGGGGTATAAGAGATACAGATAAAAACACACTGAGAGTGTTGGGCGGTAGCGCACCGGGTTAAGTGCAGGTGGCACAAAGCGCAAGGACTGGGGTAAGGATCCCGGTTCGAGCCCCTGGCTCCCCACCTGCAGGGGCGTCGCTTCACAAGCGGTGAAGCAGGTCTGCAGGTGTCTATCTTTCTCTTCCCCCTCTCTGCCTCCCCCCCCATTTCTCTCTATCCTATCCAACAACAACAACATCAATAACTACAACAATAAAGCAACAAGGGAAATAAAGGGAATAAATAATAATAATAATAAAACACTGAAAAGATTCTTTAATACGCTTTTTCAGTATAAGAGACCTCAGGTGGAAGAAAGATCAGAGCACAGAAGGATGAAATTGGCAAGTTAATAAAGAACACCCCCCCACCCACAAAAAAAAAGAACTGCAAAGCAGTAATATACTTATAAAGTAGAAATTATATGAAAAAAAACAAAACTGTGAACACAGTGAAATAAAACTACCAATTAATAACTAAGGAAAAAACCCCAAGTACCGGGAAATGAAAGTACCTCTTATGTAGTATAAAGTCAGGGGCAACGGCAGGGCCTTACACATGTGCTCAGTGGCTGAGCTACCTTTCTGGCACTGTGGTCATTTGCATTTTTTTTTGTTTTTTTGAGAGAAAAAGGGAGGAAGAAGGAGATGGAGAGGTAAAGAGAAACACACATCCCCACCGCAAGGCACTGCTCTCTGTCCATGGAGCTGGACTTGTCTGATGTCCTTGGTACCCATGTGCTGAGTCAGGGGCCTCATGAATGGGAGGCATGCATTCTACCCTCTCTGTTATCTTCCCAACCTCCCTGAAATGCCTCCTTTGAAATATATCTTGAGTGAAAGGGGGATAAAGCCAAATGTCAACAAACAGTGATAATGGAGGGCACTAAATATCAGAGTCTACAGGACACATTCAAACCAGTGACCAGAAGGATATCTACAGTTTTCAATACATACAAATAAAAGTGAAAGAATGAAAACAAAGCAGCTCAATTCTGCTCTCAAAATATTATAAAAAGAAAAAAAAACTGTACCAAAATAAACAAGGCAGGGCTAATAAAAATTAAAGCAGAAACTGTATTAAGGACAAGGAAAACATGATACTGATTAGTATTTTTTTAAACAAATCTTAACAAAATAGACAAATCATTACTTGAGAGAAAAGAACAAAGAAGTAATTTTAAGAGTTCCTTTTGGAAATCTGGAGTGAGAATTTAAGCAGGCTAGTATCTGCAGGAAAAAACAGACTAATCAAGAACATTTCACAGAGAAATATTAAGAAATAATAAACTCGGGAGTGTTTTGATGGAGAGTTCTACTAAGCCTTTAAACACCAGATACTTCCAATATGATAAATTATTCCAAAGTACAGAAAATTAAAAAAAAATCCAAATTATTTTATGAAGCAAGAAGTCCTGATAATTATTTTTAAATAAGTTCTTAAAACTTATTATCTTTATTGATTGGATAGAGACAGGCAAAATCAAGAGGGGGGAGGAGAGATAAAAAGAGAGATCTGCAGCCCTGCTTCACCACCTGGGAAGCTTTCCTCCTGCAGGTGGGGTAATTAAATCTTACACAGTGACCTCCAAGAAGAAAACTATAGATTACTAATCATAACAGAATACCATATGAAAATAGTAAGTAATAGAAAAAAAAATCTAATGCTACACTAAAAAAAATAACACATAGCTAAGTAAGATTTATTCCAGGGACACAAAAAGGGCTCAGAATTAAAAACCCATTAACCGATGTAGGGAGAAAAAGCATATCATTATCTCCGTAGCATAATTATTAGCAAAAGTTAACACTCAATCTCAGTAAGACAAAATAGGGGCTAGGAGACAGTTCACCCACTAAAGCACACAGTTCATCGTGTGTGAAGCAAGAGCCAAGTCCTAGCCCTTGGAGGCCACAAAGGGTCACCATGTATCGCACCAGAGGAAGCTTCATGGGCAGCAGAGCAGAACCATGGGGCTTCTCCCTTTACCTGAAATTAAAAAGGAGAAAAGAGGGAGGAAGGGAGAGGGAGAGAGACCCCAACTAGGAGTGGTAGAATTGCACAGGTACAAAGTCCCAGTGATTCCCATTCCCCACCACCCCAGAACAAACAAACAAGCCACACCAACACCAAAAACAACTGGAGAGAAGGAATGAAAGACACTCTCATAAGAAGATATTAGTGTTGGGAGTCGGGCTGTAGCGCAGCGGGTTAAGCACAGGTGGTGCAAAGCACAAGGACCGGCATAAGGATCCCGGTTCGAACCCCGGCTCCCCACCTGCAGGGGAGTCGCTTCACAGGCGGTGAAGCAGGTCTGCAGGTGTCTTTCTCTCCTCCTCTCTGTCTTCCCCTCCTCTCTCCATTTCTCTCTGTCCTATCCAACAATGACGACAACAACAATAATAACTACAACAATAAAACAACAAGGGCAACAAAAGGGAATAAATAAAATAAATATTTAAAAATAAATAAAAAAAAGAAGATATTAGTGTCAAAGCCAGCATTTTGTTTAATGTAAAAATAATAGAGACATTTCTATAAACATCAGGAACAAGATGCCTGTCATTGCTACTACATTTTAACTTTGGATTAGTGTTTTTAAAATATTACATAGTGTACTAGATTTTCTGGCCAGAGGGGCAGAAGTCTCAGCTTTAATTCCCAGTATCACCATATACCAGAACTGAGCAGTGTTCTGGTCTTTCTCTTTCATCAAAATAAAGCTTATTTAAAAAATGGCCCAGGAGAAAAAAAAAAAATGGCCCAGGAAGTGACACAGTCGCTAGAATGCTGAACTTACAAACATGAGGTCCTGAGTTCAATCCCCAGTACTGCATACGATGCTGGAGTGAGTGAGTGATACTCTGGTTCTTTCTCCTCTCTCTCCTTTTCTCTGTGTTAATAAATAAATCTTAAAGAAAAATTGGAAAAGAAAGAAAGGAAGGAAGGAAGGGAGAAAGAAAGAAACTTCTTTTTGGACCAATAGCTCATTCCAGGGTCAGAGCTGAGGCAACACCAGATTAGCCTCAAATAACTAGTTGTGCCAAAACAGGAAGTTTATGGAAGTCGGGCGGTAGCGCAGCGGGTTAAGTGCATGTGGTGTCAAGGGTGCGAAGCGCAAGGACCGGCGTAAGGATCCTGGTTCAAGCCCCCAGCTCCCCACCTGCATGGGGGTCGCTTCACAGGCGGTGAAGCAGGTCTGCAGGTGTCTGTCTTTCTCTCCCCCTCCTCTCTCCAATTCTCTTTGTCCTATCCAACAACAATGACATCAATAACAACAACAATAATAACTACAACAATAAGAAACAAAAAGGGCAACAAAAGGGAAAATAAATAAATATATAAAAAAATGAAGTTTATTGGGAGTCAGGCAGTAGCACAGCGGGTTGAGTGCACGTGGCACAAAGTGCAAGGACCGGCCTAAGGATCCTGGTTCAAGCCCCCAGCTCCCCACCTGCAGGGGAGTCGCTTCACAGGCGGTGAAGCAGGTCTGCAGGTGTCTGTCTTTCTCTTCCCCTCTTCTCTCCATTTCTCTCTGTCCTATCTAACAACGACATCAATAACAACAACAACTACAACAATGAAAAACAACAAGGCAATAAAAGGAGAAAAAAAAAAGGTACTGATTTAAAAAAAAAAGTTTATTAAGGAAGAATAATTAAGGGTCATAATAAAAGGACACAAAAGCTGGATTGTAGGGTTTCCTACTGGCCAAGTCTAAGACAATTTGAACATGACAACTAAATGCACGTGAGATCCTGTACTGAATGCCAGAGCAAAAAACACTTGTTTTGCTTTGTGGCCAGGCAGTGGTATACTGGTTGAGCACATAAGGGCCTAAATTCAAGCCCCTAGTCCCCACCTATATGGGGAAAGCTTCACAATCAGTGACACAGTGCTGCAGGTGTCTCTCTCTCTCCCTCTCTCCCCCTTTCCACCTCCCTTTCCCTCTCAATTTCTCTCTATCCAAAAAAAAGAAATGTTCTTTTTTGTTTGTTTGCTTTAAAGGAGATTACTAGGACAATTATGGGAATGTGAGTAAAGTTCAAAGATAATCTCTTGATTTTGCTGGCTATGTAAGAGAATATATCCTTATTTTAAGAAAATACGTAGCTGAAGTCGAGGTAAGGGAACACACACAACTTATTTGCAAACATTTCAGGAAAAGGATTATATCTACACAGAAAAATCTAGAAACAATTATCAAGAACAATAAAAAACATTGACATTTGGGAGAGTGTGAACGAAAGCCACAGGAAAAGTACATTTATTTTATTTCAAGATAAAAGCCTTAAAAACAGGCAAAATGATTTTGGATAGTGTTCGGTGCTATTAAGAAAATAAATGGTGATACTACAAAGTCCTTGGAGTAGGAGGTATAGGTTAGAGAGATCTGTAGAGTAGTACTTAAGTTGTAAAGCTGAAGTAATTACCATGTGAGCTAAGATCCTAAATTATAAACAGAAATCAGCCTAGGGGCTTGAAGATCCAGGGGCTTAGGATTTCATGTTAAAGAATCTAAAGGAGAACATAAGCTTGGTGCCTTCAATAGAGGAAGAAGATGAATGAGTATGAGCAGATATCAACTACTCTGTCTTATACTTAAGAACATTCAAGGCTACAAAATCAATCTGCAAAAATCAATATGTGGCATTCTTCTAGACAAACTGAACGAAGAAATTCCAAAACTGATTCCTTTTACTATAGCAGAGGCAACAATCAAATATCTATGAATAAAGTTAGCAAAGGAAGTACAAGACTTACATGCTGACAATTACAATAGCTGAACTAGCATCACCAAAGTAACCGTCTTACCCAGAGTCATAAACAGATTGAATGCCATCCCTATCAAGCTGCTACCAAATTTCTCTAAAGGAATAGAACAAAAGCTACAAAAGTTTATCTGGGGCCATAATATACGCAGGCTTGCAGAAGCAATCTTGAGAACAAAGAACAAGTATGGATGCATTAAACCCTTTGACCTCAAATTCTATTACTGGGCTACTGTGACTCAAACTGCCAGGTATTGGAATGAAAACAGACATACATCCAAATGGGATAGAACTGAAAGCCCAGAAATAAGCCTCCATACATAGAACAATTAATTCCTGACAAGGGAACCCAGTTAAAAATCAATTCTGGGAGTCGGGCTGTAGCGCAGCGGGTTAAGCGCAGGTGGCGCAAAGCACAAGCACCAGCATAAGGATCCTGGTTCGAGCCCCGACTCCCCACCTGCAGGGGAGTCGCTTCACAAGCGGTGAAGCAGGTCTGCAGGTGTCTGTCTTTCTCTCCCCCTCTCTGTCTTCCCCTCCTCTCTCCATTTCTCTCTGTTCTATCCAACAACAATGACAGCAATGATAACTACAACAATAAAACAACAAGGGCAACAAAAGGGAATAAATAAAAAATAAATAAATAAATAATCAATTCTAAGTAAAATTTTTCACCGATTCCATAGATATCTATAAAAAGTTACCATAAAAACTGATTTGCTATCAGTGATTTGCTATCACTGCAGTGCTAACCTTAGGAGCTATTAATAGTTTTCCAAGTGGGAGGGGAGACAGCATAATGCAAAAGACTGTCATGCCTGAGGCTCTGGTCTTTTTCTCTGTAAATCTCTCTCTTTAAAATAAAAGTAAATAAAAACTAAAAATAAAGGAAGAAGGAAAGAAAGAAAGGAAGAAAACATTTAAGAAAGTAGCAAGTAATACCTCTGTTCCTATGAGAGAGCAAAAATTAGGCGACCCCAATATACACTACAGATTCTTTCCAAAACCAATTTCTCAGCATGATTCTCAAACACTGACACCAAGTTATTTTTTTAAAAGGAACTCTTAAAAGTTATGTAAACTACTTATGGCATTATTTATGATAGCTATCGTTAGGCACAATATAAATCATCATTTCTGTGATGCTGGAAGAAAACTGGCATATTTCTGTAGGAGGATACCATGCAATCTATGGTTTATGATGAAACAGATTAGAGGAAAGTTATCAAGCAATTGTTGAAGAAATCAAATATTAGGCATGAGTCACAAGTCCCAGAAAGGACTAATGATTAAAAACTATAAAGTGAGATTTAGGGATAAAAAACCAGTATGTGTGAAAGAATGATTTCTGTCTCTTTGTTCAGAAATGAGTAGAAATGTTTTGTTTACCTGTAGTTTCTGAGTCAAAGAGTCCCTCTGTTCTTGGAGCTCTCTGGCATTATCAATTTCTTGTTTTAATCTTTCTATTTCCTGGAAAAGGGAGAGTGGTATCTTTAACAACATTTAAATTATATCAAACAAAGAGAAGGACTTATTATTCCTAGAAATTATTGTCCCAGTTCTTAGGGGGGGAAGTGATGTAGAAAGAATTCCTGTTTACAGAGTGATAGAGAGTGAAAGAGAAGGACTTATTATTCCTAGAAATTATTGTCCCAATTTTTAGGGGGGGAAGTGATGTAGAAAGAATTCCTATTTACAGAGTGATAGAGACTGAATTCATCTTTACAGCTTGATACATAACACGGAATAATCCTGAGCAACTAACAAGCATAACTTGGTAGCTGTGGTGTAGTACTGTTCAGCCATAACAGTTTGAACCTTTTAAGGCTGCTTCAAGCTTTGTCGATATAATTCTTTTCTGGGATAGTACATCTTTGAACAGAAAACAGAGAAAGCAACTGCTTGTAAATTTTATTTAAGCTTTCTGGATTTCCTGTTAATTACTTGAATGCAACTTTCAGGCAGAAGGCAACAAGCAGCCTGCACCTCAGTCTGACTGCCTCACCAGAATTCCTAAAAGGAGAAACAAGGTGGGTAAAATATGAGCAAATGTAATACCACTCAAGAAAAATTTCATCCTAAAGAACTCCGTAACCTTACTTCATTTCGTAAAACTCTTTTAAATCTGGCACAGACTTCACTATTTTATACATACAGGTAAGCGAGATTCCAGTAAGTGACAAGTAGCAAATACCTCTTCCTTCACTTTTAGTGTTTCTTCCAGTTCTTGTATTGTCTTATTTAATTCTGTCTTATGGGTGTGCACTGCGTTTGCTTGGCTGCTGACACATTCAAGCTCGGTCACCTAAAATTGAGAACACAAGTTACATGATTTGATTCTTTCACTTGATTCATTTTTAAAAAAAATTGTCTTCATTTATTTATTGGATAGAGACAGACAAGAAATAGAGAGGAAAAGAGACAGAGAGACACCTGCAGCTCTGCTTCACCACTCATGAAGCTTCCCCCCTGCAGGTGACTGGGTTCTTGAACCTGGGTCCTTTTCACACTGTAACATGAGCTCAAAAAGGGCCACCCCGTCTCCAGTTTCACTGAATTTTGCATTGAAAATGTAATGAATCTTTTGTAGGTGAATAGTAATGATTTTTATATGTGAAAATTAATTTTGAAAGATTAAGCACTCAGGGTAGACTGAAGATTCCCTAAAGATACAAATGTAATGAAGCACCTGGTGTGAAGTGCCTGGTCCCCACCTGCCTGGGGGAAGCGTCATGAGTGATGAAGTAGGGAGGTGTCTCTTTTCCTCTCTATCCTATCAAACAAAAGAAGGGGGGCAGGGGAAAAATGTCTCCTGGGAGTAGCGGGTCTACACTATAGAGGACCTTGCCCTCAACTTGGATCAACAACGGTAGAGAATGTTCCATTCTACAAAGGGAGGCTGGACAACATACTCTATGCTACACCTGAGGAAGATGGGTCCTGATATTGGGGCAGCTTGGAATGTTCCTATTGATGACCACAGAATGTGAGCTCAGATCTACTGGGATGCAGAGGTCACATAGGCTCCTAAGCTGAATATGGGCCCCAGATCACATCAAATCGATGGGGCTTATAGTCAACAGTATTTAGACACCTTTCCCATATTAGGGAGCTACTCTCTTCCCTGATCCAGCTTTCTGGTCCTTTTTCCAGCCATGACATCATCTCCCCAGACAATACCTAGGATCCACCTGCATATCAGATGTCAGGCTCAGGAAACAAACAAACAAACAAACAAACAAACAAACAAACAAGTATAGCCACAGGCCCTTTGGAATATAACTAAAATATGCCTACCAGCTATCTACAAAACAGAGACCCCCTCCCCAACTCTTCATCTGCACTACTCCAGCCTTTAGGTTCATGATTAGTCAACAATTTGTTTGGCTTTTATATGTTAATTCTCTTTTCAGCCACCAGGTTCCAGATGCCTGGACAGACAAACCGACCATTGTGTCCTGGAGCTCTGATTTCCCAGAGCACTGCCCCACTAGGCAAAGAGACAGGCTGGGAGTATGGATCGACCTGCCAACGCCCATGTTCAGCAGGGAAGCAATTACAGAAGCCAGACCTTCCACCTTCTGCATCCCACAATGACCTGGGTCCATACTCCCAGAGGGTTAAGGAACAGGAAAGCTATTGGCTCTGGTGTGTTAAGCACGGCGTGTCCCTGGCCACGTGGCTGTGAGCTCTCTGAGAAGATCTGCTGGGGGGGGGGGGGGCCCGTGGACCACAGGGTCCAAGCTCTGGATGCGGGGAAAGGGCAGAGGGCTGGATCTTGGGCCCAGAAAGGGCCTCCAGCCTGCCATCTCTGACCAGAAATGGGAGGTTTGTTCAAGTGCATTTAAGTGTCTGCAGTCACTGTCACTCAGGGACATTGTAAACTTTAGACCCTGATAACTATCAAGTTGGCGGAGACGAAGAGAAACCTCTCTTGCAGGTGAAATGGATGTGTGAAGCACGCTCTGCAGCTGCTAGAAGAATGCCATGTGGCAGCGCTAACGTGATCAGAGAATGCCCTTGGTGTGAGGAAACTGGGTTCGATCTTCTGGAGTTTTTTGGGCCATTTGGGATTTTAAGGAGCACAAAAATAATAAATGTAAACATAAAAAAAAATAATAGGAAAGCTATCAGGGGAGGGGATGGGATATGGAGTTCTGGTGGTGGGAATCGTGTGGAGTTGCACCCCTCTTATCCTATGGTTTTGTCAGTGATTCCTTTTATAAGTAAATAATTTTTTTTTAAGATACAAATTTAGATAGAGGAAAAAACAATTATTTTATTTATATGACTTGGTCATAACTGGTTGTGAAACAAATTAACTGAGTAAAGAACTCCTACAATGAAAATCTTTTAAGATTTCTTCTAGAGGGCTGGGTGGTGGTACACCTGGCGGAACACACTATGGTGCATGAAGACCAGGGTCAAGCCCTGCACCCCCAACTGAGGAAGGGGAGGGGTGACATTCTTACAGTATTTAGAGGTAAGAATTACCAGTCATGAAGAGTCTATCCAGCCAAACTACCCTTCAAGAGAGAGAAATTAACAGCTTTCCAAACATACAGCAACTGACGGAATTCACCACCACCAACCCTGTCTTGCAAGAATTATAGAGGAGTTGTACAGGCAATGAAGCAAAGGAACTCCAACTCTGAATGAGGTGATCTGTGGTAGAAAAGAACCAGGAACTCAGACAGCAACACAAAGAGCAGATAGGACAAGGGAGGGCAGAGAGCAGTGTCATGACCAGTGTTGGTGAGCCAAGGCCAACTATCAAAGACCTAAGCATCAGAACAGGAACTCTCAAGGGAACCTGAAGGGCAAGTGTTGGGTGGGATGAGTTAGAAAGAGAGGGAGGAATACTGGATGGCTTCACATGTAGTGCAACTTGGGAGACAGAGGCAGAGAGGGAGAACGCAGAGAGAAGTTTGGACAAAAGGTGGCATACGGAAATGTTCTCTGGGGAGGGAACGGAAGGAAGGCTGGGGGTTGAGAGAGGTCCTTGGGTTCTTTATTGGGGCGGGAAGAGTGTTTAGCAGACACTTGTGATATAGAACGAGGAAACCATCCACATGTCAGACAGATTCATTAGCCCACCAATTAAAAGAAAGCAAAAATAAATAAGGGCTTCCGTAAGTACAAGAATTATGCAGTAAGGAGCTAAGACAGGTACTCAATGAGAATCTACAGGGTTACGATTTGATTCCCTGAAGTTACTTTTTAATATTGAGATCCAGATATTCCAGGTGTTTTTCTTTGTCTCTCTCTCTTAAAAAAATAAGTAAAATAAAAAAAAATGGTTAGCCATTTTAACTGTACAGTTCAGCAATGCTAAGTATATTCACAATGTTGTGAAAACAATCTCCAAAAAGTTTATCTTACAAAATGAAAACTCTATACTCACTAAGTAACAACTTTCCTCTTCCATCTCATAAATAAAATTGATACAGTGGATAGAATGATACATACTCAAATGGCTTTCTCTCCCTCCCTGTCCATTTCATCTTGATCTGAGCTTCTCTGGCATCCCAGTTCTATTACACACCTCCAGTCGAGCTCTGATAACAAGCCCACATCCCACTCTCTACAGAGTTTGCTTCTTTGGCCCTTCCTTTATTTATTATTTAATTCTTGAGGGTCCACTCCCCAGAGTTTTTGCTGGAATTTCCTGCTTGCATGGGTCTACCATGCCTAGCAGACCTTCCCCCCCCCCCCCCCCCTTTTTGAGAGGTGGGAAGAGAGATATCACAACACAGTTCCACCACTTAGGAAGCTTCCCCTCTGCATGGTGCTCCAATGAAATGGCTGGGGGCTCAGACCTGGGCCCTCGGGCATGGTCAGGTGTGGGCTAATTCTGGCAGCCCCTCACCCCCATTCCTCTTTTTTAAAAAAGGAAATTAGTGCCATTTGCTATATGTATATGAGTCAATGTCTGTGATCTGAATTATAAATGACAAATTCTTTTATAAAGAATTTTTCAGGGGGGGCTGGGCAGTAGTATGGTGGGTTAAGCTCACATGGCCCGAAGCACAAGGACCCCACAAGGATCCTAGTTCGGAACCCGGCTCTTCATCTGCAGGTGGGCACTTCACAAGTGGTGAAGCAGTTCTGCATGTGTCTATCTCCCCACCACACCCCGGTCTTCCTGTCCTCTCTCGATTTCTCTGTCCTAGCCTCCAGGAGCAGCGGATTCGAGCCCCACCCTAGCAATAACACTGGAGGCAAAAAAAAAAATTCAGGACTACAAGGCGACTTAGTGGTTCTCATGTATGAGACCCCAGAACTAAGCACTGGTGCCACATATGCTGGAGCTGTTCCCCACTCCATCTTTTTCATAAAAATAAATAGATGGGGGAGGCAGGCTGTAGCGCAGTGGGTTAAGCGCAGGTGGCGTAAAACACAAGGACTGGCCTTAAGGATCCTGGTTCAAGGCCCCAGCTCCCCACCTGCAGGGGAGTTGCTTCACAGGCAGTGAAGCAGATCTGCAGGTGTCTCTCTTTCTCTCCGCCTCTCTGTCTTCCCCTTCTCTCTCCATTTCTCTCTGTCCTAACAACGACAACAATAATAACTACAACAATAAAACAACAAGGGCAACGAAAGGGAATAAATAAATAAATACACAGATGAATACAGTAATAATAAAGATTTTTCTACCAGCATTTACAAAATTACACATTTAAAAAACTATATAAATAACATTTGAAAAGCATTTATCATGAACAATACTTAACAAGATTTCCAGCCAGTGTTTGAGTCTATTTTCACAGGAACAGTGCTGAGTAGATATCACTACTCCTATTGTACAAATAAGTAGATAAAGCCAGAGGGGAATAACTCGCCAAATTTGAAAACTCAGTAAGTGGCAGAAGAGGAATTTTAAGTCAAGGGTTTAGACTCTATAATTTGTATATGCTTTATGCTCATTAACCTATAGAATGTATTTTTCTTTTTTTTTAAAGATTTAAAAAAATTTTTATTATTGATTTTCCCTTTTGTTGCCCTTGTTTTTTTTAATTGTTGTTGTAGTTATTGTTATTGATGTTGTTATTGTTGGATAAGACAGAGAGAAATGGAGAGAGGAGGGGAAGAAGACAGAGAGGGGGAGAGAAAGACAGACACCTGCAGACCTGCTTCACCGCCTTTGAAGCGACTCCCCTGCAGGTGGGGAGCCAGGGGCTCGAACTGGGATCCTTACGCAGGTCCTTGTGCTTTGTGCCACGTGCGCTTAACCTGCTGTGCTACCGCCCGACTCCCAGAATGTATTTTTCTTATTGAAACAAATTCACATATAATACTATCTGTATATATGCTCTGATCATGAGAACCCCGAGAGGTCCCTGCACTGAATGTGCACGTCAGTGTCCTCTGCTCCAGGAAGTCCTTAGCCACAAGCCCCTCTGGGCAGCAGCCCTGGACTCACCCGCTTGTGCAGACGCTCTGCCTCCTCTTGATAGGCAGCAAGTTGCTGTTTCCATTGTTTCACATTGGCAGTGGACTCCAGCAGGGCCGCAGTGAGTTTGGCGTTATTTCCTTTGAGGGTGGCCAGTTCAGCTTCCCAGTGTTTGCTGATGGCTGAACTGAAAGAAAAGAGAACTCTATCCATTACACTGAACAGTGTTACTTTGCAGGGATAACAATACTCAGTCGTTGCCCCGTTCCGCCTCTAATCTGTGCAAGTTTCAATGGCAATTCAACAATGTGAACACTTCACTGAAATGTTCCTAAGAAATATTTCTTTACTCCCCAGGTTTTTTTTCTTAGGAGCATTTCAGTAAGCACAGTGTGAAATATAGCTCCCACTTTCACATGATAAATACAAGTGCCTACGAAGAATTTCCACTCATTCTCAGGCTCCACATCTGATCGATCCCTGGTGCTGCATGGAGCCAGACCACACTCTACTCTCCCTTCCCTTCCCTTCCCTTCCCTTCCCTTCCCTTCCCTTCCCTTCCCTTCCCTTCCCTTCCCTTCCCTTCCCTCCCCTCCCCTCCCCTCCCCTCCCCTCCCCTCCCCTCCCCTCCCTATTCTCTTACACACATACAAATAAACACACACACACACACACACCCCTCATTAATCAATAAATATTTGTGGTCAGAGAGGTTGCTCAGTGAGTGCAGCACAGGGTTCGGTCTCTGATAATGCACGACCTGGAGAAATGCTCTAGTTTTAATTTCTGTCTCTCATTAATAAAAATAATAAGAAAGTAAACCATAAAAGCTTTAAATACATGACAATATTTCAAAGGCAGTATAGTTTGGAACATATAATATAGTATTTCTTTTGAAATGACTGGTGATTCATTTCATCTTATCAGAATTTTCAAATACCCAAAATATTAAAACATCTGTTACAATAAATTGCTTTCAGAAGGGAGTCGGGCTGTAGCGCAGCAGGTTAAGTGCACATAGCAGAAAAAGCAAAGACTAGCGGAAGCATCCTGGTTGGAGCCCCCAGCTCCCCACCTGCAGGGGAGTCGCTTCACAGGTGGTGAAGCAGGTCTGCAGGTGTCTATCTTTCTCTCCCCCTCTGTCTTCCCTTCCTCTCTCCATTTCTGTCCTATCCAACAACAACCACAATAATAATAACTACAACAATCAAACAACAAGGGAAACAAAAGGAAATAAATTTAATAAAAAAATTAAAAAATAAATTGCTTTCAGGATATATCATAAGCTAGACCCAGAATTTGGTCCTAAGGACTTAATTTCAGATATAATTCCAGTGTCAGATATAGAACAACAACAAGAGCAAAACAAACAAAAAACTAAAACAATCACTTCCTAAAATAAATGTCTCACTTTATGCTTTTCCCAGGGTTAAATATCTCAATATGATGCATTGGATCGACCTTCCCGTGGTGCATCCCGTGAGTTCCCATTCATTGGGGAAACTGACCTTCCTAGCCGACTGAATCCACATGGATCCCAGTCACTTTCAAAGCCAGCAACAAGCAGCTCCTGACAGCTTTCAAGCTGTTGGTCCTGCTCTTTGAGTCCTCCAACTTAATGTTGAGGGGCTGTCCTTTGCCAAACGCGTTCTTCTCTCTAATATCTCAAGCAAGATGCTATGCTATAACAGAGGCTATTTTATTAGTTGGGATGATCGCTCTCAGTAATTTCTTTCTAGCCACTGAAGAGAGAATCACCTCATTCCAAAGGAAAGGGCAGCCTACTGCACCACAGGAAAAGATTCTGGGCTGGGGGGAGGGTTTAGGTCCTGGACCAGGATGTCAGAGGAGGACTTAGTGGGGGTTGAATTGTTACGTGGAAAATCGAGCAACGTCACACATGGACAAACTACTGTATTTTACTGTTGACTGTAAACCATTAATCCACACAATTAAAAAAAAAGGCAGCTTATCTCTCACTGTTGAGGGGTTTATCCCTACTACTGAAATGATATTAGCCTTATCTCGCTAACAAACAAGCTATCGTCGTAGTATTCTTTCCCATCATTGTGCTTTAGAAAGTCACTTCTGAGTTTAGGAGGCGGCTCAGTAAGTGGGTGCTGGACTTGCAAGCTTGATGTTCAGAGTTTGATCACCAGCAGCCCATGTGCCAGGTCTCTACCTTGAGTTAATAAATAAAATCTTTTTTAAAAAGAAAGTCACTTTCCACCCAGAGCAAATGTTTTGATGAACTGGTATTATAAAGAAATATATAGAAAAGTATATATATATTTAATTTTATTAATGATTTAGTGATTTAATAATGATCGAGAAGATTATGGGATAAGCAGGATAGAATTCCACACAGTTCCCACCACCAGAGTTCCATGTCCCATCCTCTTCATTGGAAGCTTCCCTATTCTTTATCCCTCTAGCAGTACAGACCAAAGATCTCTATGGGGTGCAGAAGGTTATGTATTTTACAGTAACATACATATTTACATCTCTATTACAAAAAGGTATAGTTCTGATACTGCCATGAAGATTTTCAAAGCTAGGGCTGAGGGAATCGCATGCAGGACTTGTAGGACTTGCATGCCAGAGGCCCCAGGCTTGATCTCCACCATCACCAACAGCCAGAGGTAGGCAGTGCTCTGGTATTTAAAAAAAAAAAAAAAAGATTGCCAAAGCTCATCATATGACAACATAAAACAGAGTGATGAACCCCATCAGAATGTTTGGAAAAGGGCACAAACTATTTTATCTTTTTTTTGCCTCCAGAGTTATCTCTGGGGCTTGGTGCCTGTGCTATGAATCCACTGCTCCTGGAGGCTATTTTTTCCCTTTTGTTGTTTATTGTTGTTGTTATTATTGCTGTTGTCATTGCTATAATCATTGTTGGATAGGACAGAGAGAAGTTGACAGAGGAGGGGAATACAGGGGTGGGGTGGGGAAGTGGGGGAAAGACAGACACCTGCAGACCTGCTTCACCGCTTGTGAAGGGAGCCACCTGCAGGTGGGAAACACGGGGCTCGAACCAGGATTCTTGTGCTGGTTCTTGTGCTTTGTGCCATGTGCACTCAGCCCACAGTGCTACCACCTGCCCCCCGAAACTATTTTCCACGATATCTCTTGCCAAAAATGTATAATTTCATTCCAATAATGAGAAAAAACATAAATTCAAATATTCTATAAATGTATAGAATAAAAAAACAGGAGAGAGATAAAGAGAGAGAGAGAGAGAACACTGAGAAACAAAACAGTTAAATGCTAGGCAAGATCCTAGGTATGTTCCTAGAACAAAACAGGGAGACAGGTGAAGACTGAGTTCTGAAGTTTAGACTGGATACTGTACCAATGTTACCTAGTATTTATAATTATACCATGGGGCTATGTAACAATTTTCTGAAGTTTACTGAGAAAATGTTATCAAAACATGGGAAAAGCAAACAAGAAAATAAATGATTACTTTAACAATACATTTCTATCCTTGACAAGAAAACCCTTGGAGTTGGGAAGGTTGTACAGGCAGTACACAGGACCTGCATTCAGGAAGCTCTGGGTTCAACGCCACTAACCGGCAGAACAGAGCGGCGTTCTCTGGGGGCTGGGGGAGGGAGAGAAGGAAGAAAAGTTTCCTGTTTCTTCTTTTGTGGAATTTCCCCCTAAATTCAGATTTCCTCAGTATGCACCACACATCACTTGTCCTAACTTAATTATAAACACTCCCAGGACAAATCTGTTTGCAATTCTTGCAGTCAATTCTGTGTTGCTACCTTCTCATACTTAGTAATTTTTCTGTAACTTGAGGCTTTTGATTTTAGCTTCTTTTTTTTTAAATAGTTTTTTAAAATATTTATTTATTTTCTCTTCTGTTGCCCTTGTTTTTTTTATTGTTGTTGTAGTTATTGTTGTTATTACTGTTGATGTCATCATTGTTGGATAGGACAGACAGAAATGGAGAGAGGAGGGGAAGACAGAGGGAGAGAAAGACAGACACCTGTGAAGCGACTCCCCTGCAGGTGGGGAAACGGGGGCTGGATTGATTTTAGCTTTTAAAAATCATCCACTTGTCCTGGATGACTGCAGTTTTTCTTTTTTCTTTTCTTTTTTATTTATTTATAAAAAAAGAAGCATTGACTAAACCATAGGATTAGAGGGGTACAACTCCACACAATTCCCACCACCAGGACTCCGTATCCCATCCCCTCCCCTGAAAGCTTTCCTATTCTTTATCCCTCTGGGAGTATGGACCCAGGGTCATTGTGGGATGCAGAAGGTGGAAGCTCTGGCTTCTGTAATTGCTTCCCCGCTAAACATGGGTGTTGACAGGTCAACCCATACTCCCAGCCTGTCTCTCTCTTTCCCTAGTGGGGAAAGGAACTGGAGAAGCGGGGCTCCAGGACACGTTGGTGGGGTCGTCTGCCCAGGGTGAGTGCAGTCTCTTATCCACCTGGAATAGGTGTCTGCACATCACTCCCACCAGCTCTCCGGTCCTTCTCCACCACTGTGCACTGGCTCCCAAAAGCTCCCTGCCTTCTTCTGCCTTCCTTTCTTATATTCCCGGGCCCTGCCGCAATAAGCCATACAACTGATCTAAGTTTTACTCCGTGCTTTCCTAGACTTTGTTTCTTAAGTTCCACCAATGAATGAGGTCATCCTATATTTATTGTTGTTGTTTTTTTTCTCTTAGAAATTCTCTTTGAAAGAAAGTAGTAGGCCATGTGGTGGCACAGTGGATAGAGCACTGGGCTTGCAAATGGGCTCCCTAGACTCACGCTGATTGTTCTAGTTTTCTATCACGTGAAGGAGTTAACAGGGGCCACGTGGTGCTTCACCTGGCCGAGGGCACGTTTTCATGAACGAGGATCTGGGTTCAAGCCTTTGGTTCCCATCTGCCTTTCCTTTCATTCTTTCTTTCTCTATCCCTCTCTGTCTCTCATCTTCCATCAAAAGAGGAGGAGGAGGAGAAGGGGAAAGGGAAAGGGAAGGAGGAAATGGCTATCAGAGAAATGATGGTGAAACTCACCGACGCTGTGGGGGCTGAGTTTGAACCCATGTCACGTGCATGGCTAAGCAGTGGCAGTACCCAAATGAGTTATTTGGCTAGTTGTGACCTTTTATATAAAGTAGAAAGAATTATTAAAAAAAGAAAAAAAAAAAAAGGCAACCTGGCAGGTGCAGTGAACAGAGTGCTGGAGTCAAGCATGGAGCCCTGAGTTCAATCCCTGGCATTGTATGTGCCCGAGTGACGCTGTGATTCTTTCTCTTATAAATAAATACTTTTCAAATGAAAAGAAATTCTAGAATGCAAGGCTAGATCAGTGTACAAAAAAAAAAAATCAATCAATGTAATATACTAGATTAATAAAATGAGGGGTAAACTATGTAATCATCTTAGTTGATAAATCATTAGACAAGGGGCCAGGTGTTGGCGCACCTGGTTGAACGCACATTATAGTGCACGAGGACCCAGGTTCGAGCCTCCAGTCCCCACCTGCAGGGGGAAGCTTCACAAGCGGTGAAGCAGTGCTACAGGTGTCTCTCTGTCTTTCACCCTCTCACCTTCTCAATTTCTGACTGTCTCTAGCCAATAAATAAATAAAAATTAAAAAATTAAAAAAACATCATTAGACAACATTCAACATCCTTTCAAGATAAAAAAAATAAATATCTAATAAACTACAATACAAGCAATATCTTAAAAAGGAGACAGGTGGGAGTCAGGCGGTAGCGCAGTGGGTTAAGCGCACGTGGCGCAAAGCTTAAGGACCGGAATCAGGATCCTGGTTTAAGCCCCCGGCTCCCCACCTGCAGAGAAGTTGCGTCACAGGCGGTGAAGCGGGTCTGCAGGTGTTTATCTTTCTCTCCCCCTCTCTCCATTTCTCTCTGTCCTAGCTAACAATGATGACATCAATAACAACAACAACAATAACTACTACTACAACAATAAAAAACTACAAGGGCAACAAAAGGGAAAATAAATACATAAAAAAATTAAAAATTAAAAAAAAAAAAGGAGACAGGTGAAAAGCACACAGTTAAGTCAAAGGTAAAAAGATCACGTCTTAGAAATAAGACAAGGGTGCTTACTACTGAAGTTATAGCCAGGGCAGCTAAGGAAAAAAATGAGATGCAAAATGGCCTGTTTACCTAATCCTTAAGATTCACTCTGTTCTCAGGCCTTAGTGGTGGCATACCCAGTAGAGCACACACACCTGTAGGAACAAAGCTTCACCAGTAGTGAAGCACTGCCATTAGGGGTCTCTCTCTCTTTGTCTCTCCTTATCTCCCCCCCTTTTAATTTCTCTCTGTCTACATCAACAAAAGAATGGAAAATAAATAAAAAGGAAAAATGGTCACTGGGAGTGGTGGATTTATTGTGCAGGCAGGCATCAAGTCCCAGTAATAAATCTGGTGGCAATAAAATAAGATTTACTCAGTTTTAAAAAACAATTAAACTAGTGAAGTTGCAGAATAAGGGAGAAATTCATTTCTGATTCTACATACATCGAACAATATCAAAGGGATATTAAAGATATAAATTCCATTTATAATACCACCAAACAAAATAATACGAATCAAAAGTGACTCAGATTTCCAAAGACCTGTATGCTGAAGATTATAAAAAGCTGCTGAAAGAAAGAAAGCTAACCCCCAGGGGTACCTGAAAGGGGACGCTCTCCAAGTGGACCCCGACCCATGGCAGTGCAGACTGGAATATGTCACCGCTGCTAAGCAATCACAACATCTAGAATCCTGCTCTCACTGGTATTACACAAATTCACTCCCCATCGCTATGTTACTGAAGAAAGAGGCAAATCAAGTGTCTTGTCAGTCGGATGGAAAAATAAAATGTGGTATAAACATACAAGGGGATATTACTGAGCCTTAAAAGTGATAAGAAATGTGCTTGCCAGGTAACAGAGAGGGAAGCGTCAGAGCTGCTGTTTAATGGGTACAGATTTTCAGTTTTGCGAGAAGAGTTTTATAGACTAGTTCTGCAACAGTGTGAATACAATTAACACTTACTGAGATGAACACTTAAAAATGGAAGCAATTACAGAAGCCAGACCTTCTACCTTCTGCAACCCTCAACGACCCTGGGTCCATGCTCCCAGAGGGATAGAGAATGGGAAAGCTACCATGGGAGGGGGTGGGTTATGGGGATTGGGTGTTGGGAATTGTGTGGAGTTGTACCCCTCCTACCTTATGCTTTTGTTCACTAATCCTTTCTTAAATAAAAAATTAAAAAAAAATAGTTAAGATGAAAATTTGTCTGGTATCTATTTTGTTATAATTTTTTCTTTTCTATTTTTTTTTTTTTTGCTTCCTGGGTTATTGCTGGGGCTCAGTGCCTGCACCACAAATCCACTGCTCCTGGAAACCACCCCCCCTTTTGTTGCCGTTTTAATTAAAAAAAATTTTTTTTATTGTTGTTATTGATGTTGTTGTTGTTGGATAGGACAGAGAGAAATGGAAAGAGATGGGGAAGACAGAGAGGGGGAGAGAAAGACAGACACCTGCAGACCTGCTTCACTGCCTGTGAGGTGACTCCCCTGCAGGTGTGGAAGCCGGGGGCTCGAACCGGGATTCTTACACTAGACCTTGTGCTTTGGGCCATGTGTGCTTAACCCGCTGCACTACCACCTGACTCTCCTTGTTGTGATATTTAAAGGTGAAAGAAGACTGTACTCCATCTATATTTATATTGGAAAAAAGCAAAACCTTTTTTGATAGGAACAGAAATAGATGGTGTATCGCATCAAAGTCAAAGACTCTGGAGTGGGGAGGGGGGGAAGGGTACAGGTCCTGGAAAAGGATGACAGAGGACCTAGTGGAGGTTGTATTGTTGTGTGGAAAACTGAGAAATGTTATGTCTTTACAAGCTATTGTATTGACTGTCAGCTGTAAAACATTAACCCCCAATTAAAAAAAAAAAAAAGGAATCAATCCTCTCAAATTCCGCTGCTGTGTTACCAATTCAGTTTATATAATATTCTAAGTCCTTTGTTGTCATTTCAATAATGTTCACAGCATCTTCACTCAGAATAGATTTTTTTTTCTTTTTCTTTTTGACTCCAGGGTTATTGCTGGGGCTCAGTGTTTACACTATGAATCCACTGCTCCTGGAAGCCACCTTTTCCCTTTTGTTGCCCTTCCTTGTTGTTTATTGGTGGTGCTGTTACTATTATTGTTGTTGTTGGATAGGACAGAGAAATGGGGAGAGAAGAGGAAGACAGAGAGGGGGAGAAGAGGGGGAGACAGAGAGGGGGAGAGAAAGACAGACACCTGCAGACCTGCTTCACCGCCCGTGAAGCGACTCCCCTGCAGGTGGGGAGCCGGGGGCTCGAACCGGGATCCTTACGCTGGTCCTTGCGCTTTGCGCCGCCTGCGCTTAACCCGCTGTGCTGCCGCCCGACTCCCTGACTAGATTTTTATCTTAAGAACCCGCTTGTGTTGCTCATCCATAAGAGGCGACTCAGCTGTTAAAGCTTCATCATAAGGTCGCAGTGTTTCAGTCCCATCTTTAAGCTTCCCTTCTGATTTTAGTTCTCCTGCTAATTTCACCACATCTGTAATTTGCCTTCTCAACTGAAGTCTTGAACCCCTCAAAATAAAACACAAAACAAATAGAAATAGGAATAGAAAACAGATCACCGGTTGCCAGGGGACAGGTGAGAAGGATAAAAGTTGTCTACAAAAGATCAGCAGGAATTTGAGGAGTCCGCTGCGCATCTTGCCCCTGGCTGTGTTGACGATGACTTATTAACTGTACACTGGTGGTGAATTCGAATCTTTTAGAATATTCTTGCTTCTATTATATGAGCTATACCACAAATAACCCATCTTTCCAGAGTATATACAATATAATGCACAACTTAGAAAATAAATTATTCCTTTTGCTACCTGATATAACAGAATACCCTACAGATGTTCAATTTAAAATCAGCTCTGTGGATCAGCAAATTATTGTTCACCTTGTACAGTGCACACTTTTCTGTGCATGAGGACCTAGGTTTGAGCTCCTGTGACCACACAGGAGCGCCATGCAAGGGAAGTTTCTCCAGTAGTGGAGCAGGGTGGTAGTGTCTCTTTCTTTTCCTCCTATTACCTCTTAACAATCTATGGTGGGGACTGGGGCAAGGGCTGAAGCCTGCCAAGAGCAGTGTAATATTGTGAGCACTGGCAGGAAAAAAAAAAAAATCCCCCCAAAGGGTATCCTGAAAGGAGTCCTACATGTGAGTCATATCAATGATCTCAGTTGAGTTGATCTTTATACAAAATTTTTGATATTTTATACACTTTTGCAATTTCTTTCATCTACATTTTGAAGATATCATATTCCTTCTCTATTAGGCTGAGTTTGAGGAGTGATTAATGCCTTGAAATAAATCCTGGTGGGGGCCGGGTGGTGGCGCACCTAGTTGAATGCACATGTTACAGTGAACAAGGACCCAGGTTCAAGCCCCAGTCCCCACCTGCAGGGGGAAAGCTTCACAAGTGGTGAAACAGGGCTACAGGTATCTGTCTCTCTCCCTCTATCATCCCCTTCCCTCTCAATTTCTAGCTGTCTCTATTCAATAAATAAATAAAAGATAATTAAAAAGAAAAGAAATAAATCCTGGCACCGAAACCTTATATTTATATCTTTTATCTTTTTAAAATGTTTGGTTTTCTGACTGCTAATTTGCCCTTTTGTTTCAGGCACAATTTTATTTCACATTAAGTACTGTCCACAAAATGTTCAGCTGGAGAGACATGTGAGTCAGAAGAGATACTGAGCTCCAGTGTCTCTGGGGAAGCTGAGCTCCAGTAACAGGGTGCTGGCCAGGCTTCCCTGGATTGAAGACCCCACCAATGTGTCCTGGAGCTCAGCTTCCCCAGAGACACACCTTACTAGGGAAAGAGAGAGACAGACTGGGAGTATGGACCGACCAGTCAACGCCCATGTTGAGTGGGGAAGCAATTACAGAAGCCAGACCTTCTACCTTCTGCAACCCTCAATGACCCTGGGTCCATGCTCCCAGAGGGCTAGAGAATGGGAAAGCTATCAGGGGAGGGGGTGGGTTATGGAGATTGGGTGGTGGGAATTGTTTGGGGTTGTACCCCTCCTACCTTATGGTTTTGTTCATTAATCCTTTCTTAAATAAAAAATTAAAAAAAAAAAGAAGAGATACTGAAACACCACTATAATCTCATGTCCAAATGCTGAAATAAGGGCAAAGTAATTCTCTATTCTTGTTTGGTTATTAAAGTGTCCTGTTGGCTTCAGATCTGGAAGTCAGGTGAGGGAGTTCAAAACATTCCAAAAACATTTGCAAGGTTCCTTTAACTGGAATTTTACAGTTTAATTCAAGGTTGTGTGAGAAAGTAAACTTCATTAATTAGTTATATAAAACTATGAATACTGTGGCGCAAAGTGCAAGGACCGGCCTAAGTATCGCGGTTCGAGCCCCCGGCTCCCCACCTGCAGGGGAGTCGATTCACAAGTGGTGAAGCAGGTCTGCAGGTGTCTGTCTTTCTCTCCCCCTCTCTGTCTTCCCCTCCTCTCTCCATTTCTCTCTGTCCTATCCAACAACAAAATCAATAACCACAACAATGTTAAACAACAAGGGCAACAAAGGGGGAAATAAATAAAATAAACAAAACTATGAATACTTCAAAAGAATACCAAACAAAAATGGGGGGGTATCAGAGGCTTGAGTAATATACTTATTTAACGTGAGGAGTGAACATATTTGCAATAATTAGCTATGGAATTCAAGAAAACAGCCTTTCCCAGGTCTTCAGAGCCCAGGATGTACCATAGTCTCTTGAGTGATAGCTCCTAGTAATTATTTCCTTTTTAAAAATTTACTAGTGATTTAAAAGATTGTATGAGGACAGTACTAAACCACACTGACCAGCACAGGTCTGTGCCCCAAACCATGGCACTGTCTTCAGAGGATAATAAATGAAATTTTTACAGTCTTAGCAACAATTTGGCTACATTTCTTTTTACAAGTTCAAGTCTGAAAAGTTGGACTCTGAATATAATGAAGTATAAGACCATCTTAAACCATTTATTTTACATGTATTACATAACTACATTAACATCTGGTTTTTTCCCCATTTTATTGGGGGGAGGGGTTAGTGGTTTGCAATCTGGTTGTTGTCACATGAAAACATCAATACCCCACGACCCCTTTCACACCCTCCCAACCCCTCACTGCCCCAGAGCCTTTTGCTTTGGTGTTGGACACTCTGCCTAGTTAGTCCAACTAAAACTAACACAATGTTATACGTGAATTTAAAAAAAGGGGTGGTGGCTGGACAGCTGTTCATTCACCCAGTAGGGTGTGCAGTTTACTACGTATAAGGAGCCAGGCTCATGCTCCTGGGACACACGGAAGCACCTGGCACAGAAGTTTCATGAATGCTTGAGCCATGCTGTGGTCTCTCTCCTTTGTCTTGCTCTTTCTTTCTGTCTTTCCCTCACTGTCTCTCTCCCTCTTTCTATGATACTGAAAAAGAAAAGGAGGAAGAGGAGGAGGAAAACTGGTCTCTCTTGAAAGGACAGGGGTTTCCTAAAGAGGTCCATTAACTGGTGGGGTAACTAGATGCTATTTAGTGATTGGTGTGGTATACCGAATACAACTGTTAAGGTGCAAAGTTGTGTATCTGAAACTTTTATGATGCTTATCCTCAGAAGACCCCCACACTCATAATTCTCCCCCAGCAACAGCAGTGTTATATGTACACACTCAAGTAATTCCCACTGGAGACAGGTCTGCACAGAAGATCCTCCACATTTTGTTTAATGTCCTTTCACTATGTTGAACCACCACCACCTCCTCCGCCAAAAAAAAAAAAAAAAAAAGAAGAAGAAGAAAAAAAATCTAATCACAGTCAGTGTTGAGCTCAACAACGTGATTGGAAGACCTGGAAAGGTTCTAAGTCTTTTTGCTTAAAGCAAGTGTCCGGGAACTTGTTGAGCACATTACATGAGGACTTTGCTCCACTGTAAGAACTGCTCATAATTACACCCTGTGTGATGAGCACAGGCCTTTGAGCATCTTACCCATGCCACTCAAGTCAACTGGCAATACAGAAGAAATTTCACTGCTACCTTCTACTTTGACTTCAAGTCCTTAGCCATTATGACCTAGAATCTCTATAGAGTCCCTCTGAGAGTGTAAAAGTCTATTCTCTTATATATATATATATTTTATTTAAAAATATTTATTTGTTCCCTTTTGTTGTCCCTGTTTTTTTTTATTGTTGTAGTTACTATTGTTGTCATCGTTGTTAAATAGGACAGAGAGAAATGGAGAGAGGAGGGGAAGATGGAAGAGAAACACCTACAGACCTGCTTCACCACTTGTGAAGCGACTCCCCTGCAGGTGGGGAGCCGGGGGCTCGAACTGGGATCCTTATGCCAGTCCTTGCGCTTTGCGCTTACCCCGCTGTGCTACCGCCCGACTCCCTGTCTTTTATATTTTTTAAAGATTTGTTTATTTACGAGAAAGATACAGAGAGCATCACCCTGGCATGTACACTTCCAGGGATCAAACTGAGGACCTTATGCTTGCAGACCTGGTACACTTCAGCCACTGTGCCACCTCCTAGACCGCGAAGTATGGTCTATTCTGAGTGTGGGGACAAGCCTGTGCTCAAGCATATTTACTTATAGAGGGAATGAGCTACTTTCTAGTTGCTTTAAACTATTTTCTTTTACTATAAATCGTCCTTTCTCTCCATCAGTGAATCAGGACTGCGTGAAAAGAAGCTATTGAGTGGATTACTATTGTTCACCTGTGAGCAAAGGGCTGAGCCAAGGCAAGGCGGCACAATAAGCTAGCTGTGCAGCTTTGATCTGTATCTGTCAATATCTGCACTGGTTCGTCTTTTTAGACACGCTGGCAGTAAGTGAAAGCTTTCTTTGGAACTTCACTCACAGCGTGCAGTCACATCATTCTACAGACAGGGAAACACAGAGAGTGAAGAACTTTTTCCTCATCTGTTCTGCTAACACATCAAAAAATGTAAGAGTCATGGCCCGGGAGATGGCTCAGTAGATAAAGCATTGGACTCTCTAGAATGAGGTCCTGCGTTCAATCCCCGGAAGCACATGTACCAGAGTGATGTCTGGTTCTTTCTCTGTCTCCTCCCGTCTTTCTCATGAATAAATAAATATCTAAAAAAAATTTTTTAGGAGTGTCACTATTTTATTTATTTTTGCCTCCAGGGTTATTGCTGGGGCTCGGTGCCTACACTATGAATCCACTGCTCCTGGAGGCCATTTTTTCCTTTGGTTGCCCTTGTTATTGCTGTCGTTGTTGGAAATGGAGAGAAGACCGGAAGACAGAGAGAGGGAGAGAAAGACAGACACCTGCAGACCTGCTTCACTGCTTGTAAAGCGACCTCCTCCTGCAGGTGGGGAGCCGGGGGCTCGAACTGGGTGCCTTGAGCAGGTCCCTGCGCTTCGTGCCATGTGCACTTAACCCTCTGCACTACTGCCTGGCCCCCTATTTAAAAAATTTTTTTTTACCAAAGTACTGCTCCGTTCTGGCTTAGGGTGGTGCTGGAAATTGAACACAAACCCTCAGAGCTTCAGGCATGGAAGTCTTTCACATAACCATTATGCTATCTCCCCAGCCCAACCTTATTCCTCCCCAAGAGTAAAATGAATTAATTTTAAGCCCATCCTTTTATTTTTAAAGAATTCGCATTTTAATAATTATACTTCAAGACAGACACAAATATTTTAATTTGTCTATCATAATTTGGTTTTATTTTGGAGGTCGAGCTATTTTTTTTTTTTTTTTTACAAAGCGTCTTTCAAAATGGAGAATGGTCAAAAAAAAAGGATGAACTTACATAGTAGGGTCTCTTTCTCTTTGAGGATATAAAAACAGGTATTTATGTTATTAGACAAAACTGAAAGACTTTATATGATGGATGTGAGAAGTGAAGATTGTTTAATTTTCAAATATATGTATATATTCAATGTATATATTCAAACAGACATGTATTATCTTCGGACTTCAACAGAACTCTCCCTGGCCCAGGCGCCTTCCTGGAAAAGGGGTCCTGCCTTAGGACCTACTGACAGTCACTGCGGAAAGGCCTCAGCTGCCAGAGAAGCTCACACCCTTATGTCAATAGGGTCACACTGGCTAAACCACACCCCTAACCGAGAAAGGCAACAGGCCCTCCCCCTTCTCTTATCCAATCATGGTAAGACTGTGAACCTACATATCCAATCCATGGAAAATAGGGCAGCTTCAAACCTGCCTTAAGGAATAAAGACTTGGCCGTGGCCCCCGGTGGAACTCACCAACATGGTGGACCCAGGTTAGGCCAGTGCCTGATTCTGCAGAATCAAATAAATTGTCTCACTTCCTGCCTTTCTCAGGTCTCCCAAGTCTGTTCTTGGGCTAAAGTGGGTGATTATATTTCTGATATGGAGACAGATATTGTCACTATTTTTACATGAAAACTAAAAAACTTTACAACCACATAAAGTATGAATAACTACAGAGATATTTTAGAACCTCTTGTTAGTATTTGCTAGGCTGCTTGACACAAACGAACCCAGAATCTACCAAAATCATGTTCTTCACACCAAAGGATGGACTTGGCTTATTAACAGCTTTCTTAACAACTATCTTAAATAACCACAGATCCAAACACAGAAAGGAACTTTTACCATATGCATTGGCTTTATCCAAATCAGAAAACTGATGATGTAAATTCTTTATTTTATGAGCTTGTAATGATATGTTTTCTCTCACCTTTCAACAAGTTAAATTATAGTTCTATGATTGTTATTAATTTATAAAAAATATTAAAGATTTAGGATCCCATGTTCACTGCAGCATTTCCACAAGAGCCAACAAATGTAAACAACCTAATTACCCATCAACAAATAATGAAAACCTTATATATGTGCACACACAATGGATTATTATTCAGCCATGGGACATCCTGCCACTTACAATAACATGGTTAGTCAGAAAGAGAAGGAAAAATAGTGTCTGATATCACTTATATGTAAAATCTAAAAATGCCGGATGTACAAAAAAAAGGCTTCGAATGGTAGTTAATGGAACTAGGGCATTAAGGAAAAGAGGTCAGGATGTTGTTCAAAGACTACAGCCTTTTACCTACTTGATGAATCAGATCTGGAGAGCTAATACACAGAAGAGTAATTATAGGTAATAAAAACTTGCCTCTCTAATTGAAAGCTGCTAGATCTTAAATGTTCTCAACACACACACACACACACACACACACACACACACACACACACACACTTAACAAAGGGTATAGGAAATGTGACACAAGTGTTAGCTAGTGTTACAATGATAACCAATTTCTAATATGTATGTATCAGATCAACACAGTGTACACCAAGCTTACATATGTCACTTATATTTCAGTAAGTTTGGGGAAAAATAAAGACAAGAGAAACTATATAAGTAAAATATGAAGAGTTGGCATCTGCTGAATTTAAGAATTATCAATATGTTAACATCACAAGATCTGTGGCAATGAACTTCCTATTCAACTTAAAAATCTGTCTTCCAGAAAGTACCTAGAATTGCCAAAGCAATCTTGAGAAAAAAGAACTGAACTGGAGGCATCACACTCCCAGATCTCAAACTATATTACAGGGCCATTGTAACCCACATTGCCTGGTACTGGAACAAAAATAGATACACTGACCAGTGGGATAAAACTGAAAGCCCAGAAGTAAGCCCCCCACACTTATGGACATTTAATTTTTGACAAGGGTGGCCAAACTAGTAAGTAGAGAAAGGAGAGTATCTTCAACAAATGGTGTTGGGAGAAATGGGTTGAAACACGCAGAAGAATGAAAGTGAACCACCGTATTTCACCACACATAAAAGTAAACTCCAGGTCCCCGCCTGCAGGCGGGAAAAGTTTCACAAGTGGCGAAGCTGGGCTGCAGGTCTCTCTTTCTCTCTCTCTCTCTCTCCCCCTACTCTCTCGATTTCTGGCTGGCTCTATCCAATAAATAAAGATATATATATTTTTAAAAAGTAAACAAATAGATCAAGTGCTTGGATGTTAGACCAGAAACTATCAAACACTTAAGAGGAAAATACTGGCAGAGCTCTTTTCCATCTATTGCATAGGCATCTTCAATGATACAAATCAAATTGGCAGCAAGACTGAAAAATAATAAACCAATGGGACAACGCCCCGTTAAAAAGCTTTTGCAAGGGAGTTGGGCGGTAGCAACGGGTTATGCGCAGGTGGCGCAAAGCACAAGGACCAATGCAAGGATCCGGGTTCGAGCCCCCGGGCTCTCCACCTGCAGGGGAGTCGCTTCACAGGTGGTGAAGCAGGTCTGCAGGTGTCTCTCCTTCTCTCCCCCTCTCTGTCTTCCCCTCCTCTCTCCATTTCTCTTTGTGTCCTATCCAACAATGACATCAATAACAACAACAATAATAACAACAACAACAACAATAAAAAACAAGGGCAACAAAAGGGAAAATAAATAAATTTATTAAAAAAAAAAGATGCTCAAGAAGGGCTCTAGGGAGGTGACTTAGTAAGTAGAGTACACGCCTTCCATGAGTGAGGCTTTTAGGTTCCATCACTGGCACCACACCAAGACCAGAGACAAAGAGACAAGTAGAAATCAATCCATGAAATGGGGAGTGGTGTCTCTCTCTCGCTTCAATTCCCAACACCACCTTACGCCAGAGCTGAGCAGTGTCCTGGTCCACCCTTCCTCATCTCTCTGAATAAACATTTATTTATTTTAGTTACTAATACTCCTGGACTCTATATATTCATCAACAATTTTAAGAGATAGTACTAAATGATATTCAAGATTTAAAACATAATCAAGACTATCTCCTCCCCCCCTAAATTCATAGCAGTGGAGAAACATATAATTTATAAAATTTGGATGCTTAAATATTTTGGCTTTTGGGTTCTATTTAAAGACAAAGATAAAATAAAGAAGTACTATTCATTTATATCAATGTATTTGAAACTCATTTAGTCATCTTGATAAATTTAGTCATCTTGGATAGCTACCCTGATCATCAGTTTGTGTAACTTCTAAACTTTATTCAAGCTATCAGCGAGAAATCAACATTTGTTGCCTTTTACATAGCTGATACTTTGCAAGGGGAGGTTCAGACATATTAGACATGTTTCTCTTTCTCAAGGTTTTCTACAGACTGTTTGGGGGACAAAAATCAAACATGTGAAAAGATTAACCCATTGGGGAGTCGGGCTGTAGCGCAGCGGGTTAAGCGCAAGGTGGCGCAAAGCGCAAGGACCCGCATAAGGATCCCGCTTCGAGCCCCCAGCTCCCCACCTGCAGGGGAGTCGCTTCCCAGGCGGTGAAGCAGGTCTGCAGGTGTCTGTCTTTCTCTCCCCCTCTCTCTGTCTTCCCCTCCTCTCTCCATGTCTCTCTGTCCTATCCAACAACAAAGCAACGTCAACAATGGCAATAATAACTGCAATGAGGCTGCAACAACTAGGGAAACAAAAAGGGGGAAAAATGGCCTCCAGGAGCGGTGGATTCATGGTGCAGGCACCGAGCCCAGCAATAACCCTGGAGGAACAAAAAAAAAATTATTAACTACCACCTGCAGGGGAGTCGCTTCACAGGCGGTGAAGCAGGTCTGCAGGTGTCTGTCTTTCTCTCCCCCTCTCTGCCTTCCCCTCCTCTCTCCATGTCTCTCTGTCCTATCCAACAACGACGACAAGAATAATAACTACAACAAGAAAACAACAAGGGCAACAAAAGGGAATAAATAAATAAAATAAATACTTAAAAAAAAAAAAAGATCAACCCATCAACGGACTCATTACATGTTCACTGCAGACCTACTGTGTGTGGAGAACTCTATCAGACAATACGAATTCAAGAGTGACTAAACATGCCTGTTGTTTACAAAGGGCTTACAAGCTGACATACTAGAAGAAACCGCGCCTCTCCCTCTTCCCTGCTTACACAATGATATGGTGAACCATCCTCTCAGTTCTTCCTGCCGGCATTTCTCAAGAGTCTTTTTATTTATTCTCTTTTGTTGCCCTTGTTGTTTATTGTTATTATTATTGTTGTCATTGTTGTTGGACAGGACAGAGAGAAATGGAGAGAGGAGGGAAAGACAGAGAGGAGGAGAGAAAGACAGACACCTGCAGACCTGCTTCACCGCCTGGGAAGCGACCCCCCCTGCGGGTGGGGAGCCGGGGGCTCGAACCGGGATCCTTACGCTGGTCCTTGTGCTTTGCGCCACCTGCGCTTAACCCACTGTGCTACTGCCTGACTCCCTAATCTTTCTATTGTCATTAGATGCCTTTGATGGAGGCACTAAACACAACATGCCAGAGGACTAAGGAAGACACCCCTTCATCCCCTCTCTTTTTAAAAAATAATTTATTCCCTTTTGTTGCCCTTGTTTTTTTATTGTTGTAGTTGTTGCTGTCATCGTTGTTGGATAGGACAGAGAGAAATGGAGAGAGGAGGGGAAGACAGAGAGGAGGAGAGAAAGACAGACACCTGCAGACCTGCTTCACCGCCTGTGAAGCGACTCCCCTGCAGGTGGGGAGCCGGGGGCTCAAACCAGGATCCTTACACCCATCCTTGCGCTTTGGGTAACTTGCATTTAAACCGCCTGAGTCCCCCTCCCATGTCTCTAGGCAGGCTTCTCTCATCTGATGGATGAGTGATATGTGACTCTTGCTGGGCAGGGCCTCCTGTTCTGATCCAGCCATGCCACCACCTGTCCTCATCCTTTAACTTTGATCTCTTCCTTCAAGGTAACTTTTTTTTTTTACAACATTAATTACACAGTTATTTATGTAATTCTTTTTATTACCACCAATTTAAATCTAAATACCAGGTGAACAGAGACTTTGTTGACTCATATATCCACAGTAGGTGGCCCTCAAATACGTCAATAAAATAACATAAAGCAAAGTAAGAGCCCGGCGAGTATCACAGTAGCTCTGGAAATATCTGAGGCACTCAGGCCTCCCAGAGCACTCCACAGGTCACTACCATATGGCTTCTGCATTCCACTGGCTCACAGAGCCCCTTGAGGGAAGCCTGACTTAGTTCTGGCATACAGACATGATAAAAAAAAAAAAAGGTAGGTAGATGCTAACCTTCCAGAAATAGCTGAACATACTGATTTGACCACAGATTCCTTTTATCTGTGGCTCAAGGCAATGTTACATTTGAAGCTAATCTGGTATTTAGTTGACGTGACTGTATGTAAGCATACATGTGAAGCTATCCCACCAAGACTGCTGTGAGTCTCTGGGCATGATTTTAGAATTATTGATAACGGTAAGGCTTCTTTTTAAAATTTATATTGTTTCAATGAGAAAGATACTGAGGGAAAGATAGACACATGGAGAGAAGCCAGGGCACTGTTCAGCTCTGGGTTATAGTGGTGCAGTGGAGACTGAACCTGGGACCGGGAGCCTCAGGTATGAAAGTCTGTTTGCCTAACCATTATGCTGTCTGGGGGGCTACATTTAACCTCTTCTACCTTCAAATGAAATTTAGAATATTAGTTTGAATTATTCAGAACATCAGACCTTTGAAGTTATTCACAAGTTTCAACTTGCTGTTCCCAAGCAATGACTATCATAAAGCTCTCTCTAGAGGCTGCTGAGTTGCAGTACCTTTCCATGCAAAACTCCTGTTTTGTCCAAGGCATGTTTGCTCATGCCATGACAATTTTGGAACCAAAGCGGTTAGCTCTAGGCAGAATGAAAATGATTAACCAGCCAGCTGGTAAACACTCAGCTTGTATTCTTGACTACTGGGATGTCAGAAAAGTCACGAGACAGTCTTACATTGGAAAAAATGTCTTGACTTTTCCAACAACCCAATACATTAAAGAACTAAGACGACGTACACTGTAAGTTTACTATAATAACTGATTCATCAATTTTCAATCCATAGTACCATCTGGAAAGAATTTAAATCACTTTACAGTACTTAAAATTCCCATACTCATCCAAGTTAGTCAAATCTAAGACTTTCCCACAATCTTTCTCTGTTTATATCTATATAATCAGGAATACTGTAGCTGTATATACATTAAACCTTACTTGTCAATATAAATTATTGTAATACAGGCCAGGTGGTGGTACACCTGATTGAGCGCACATGTTAGAATGTGCAAGAGCCCGGGTTTGAGCCTCTGGTCCCCACTGGCAGGGGGAAAGGGATCCTTACGCAGGTCCTGGCGATATGCGCCACATGCGCTTAACCCGCTGCGCCACCGCCCGGCTCCCACTTAAAATGTTCTGAAGATAAATTAGGGACAGACTGGGGCAGAACAGGAAAGGATTAGACTCAAATTCTAGTATCTTATTACTCTGAAAAATTCCCTAACCTTCTCAGTTTTTTTTTCTTTTTCTGAGAAATGGGGAAATTCTATCTGCTTTCTTTTTTTTGAATTATCTTCTTTTAATATAAATATTTATTCCCTTTTGTTGCCCTTGTTTTTTACTGTTGTAGTTACTGTTGTTATTGTTATTGTCATCATTGTTGGATAGGACAGAGAGAAATGGAGAGAGGAGTGGAAGACAGAGAGGGGGAGAGAAAGACAGACACCTGCAGACCTGCATCACCGCCTGTGAAGCGGCTCCCCTGCAGGTGGGGAGCGGGATCCTTAAGCCAGTCCTTGCGCTTTGTGCCATGAGCGCTTAACCTGCTGTGCTACCGCCCGACTCCCCTTGAATTATCTTTATTTATTGGATAGATGTTGGTCATTACGCCAGGTCTCCTGCATTGCTTGATGCTGTGGTCTATTTACATAATCACTTTTTGCCTGAGTCCCGCCCTGCCTGCAGGGTATCGGTTTAACCCCACTGGTTAGAACCTTCGTAACAGCTGCCATGGAAGCTTGCTACCTTCAAGCTCCTTTTTTGCTCCACCCCCTTTCCTAGGGATTCCTTTCCCCACTTGCCACTTTCACTTCAGAAGATATAAAAGCCATTTTTCTCTAATCAATAACGAGAAATTGCATTGCATTCTCGCTCGGCCATGAGTTCCTGTTCATCTCTTTACCACGCCGAGAAACTAGCCCGGCAGATAAGAGACAGCCAGAAATTAAGAGAATGGGGGGAGATAGAGAGGGAGAGAGACAGAGAGACATCTACAACCCTGCTTCACCACTCGCAAAGCTTTCCCCCTTCAGGTGGGAGTCAGGGAGCTTGAACCTGGATCCTTGCGCACTGTGATATGTACACTCGACCAGGTGCGCCACCGCCTGGCCCCTCTGCTTTATTTCTCATGAGACAATTATGAAATACAATGTGTAGAGAGAAACTTATAAAAGCAAACGACTAAAAAGACTCAGGTCTAAATATAAACCTAGGAGGACCCTTTAGATGAATCATGAAATCCATGAACACTATGCCAACTAACTTCAGCGTTCCTGAGGTTGCACAAAGCCGAGGCCTCAGAGTTCTGAACTGAAATGGATTATCACAAGATGATCTTTTAAGAAAGAAAAAGACAGACAGCTTTTCACTGATCTTCATAAGAGCAAATATTCTTCCTAGTATTTTTGGATATAATACATTCTCTAAGTTAGTCTCAAATGTGTATTAGTCTTAAGGTGTGACTCAAGTTTGAGACAACAAACACTATTTTCTAAGATTTCCTTAATCTTACCCAGCTGAGCACACATATTATCACGCTTGAGGACCCAGGTTTGAGCACCCACTCCCTGCCTGCCAGGGGGAAGCTTCATGAGGTGAAGCAGGTCTACAGGTGTCTCTCTTTCTCTTTCCCTCTCTATCCATCCCCCTCAATTTCTCTCTGTCCTATCAAGTAAAATAGAAAGAAAAAAAAAGGTGGCTGGGAGCTGTGGATTCCTAATGCTGCTGGCTTAACTAAGCCCAGTGATAACCCTAGTAGGAAAAAAAAAAAAAAAAGAAAAAATTCATTATGAGATGGGGAGTCAGGCATCACACTGGCATGTGTTACTGGGGCTTGAATTCAGGACCTCATGTTTGAGACTCCAGTGCCTTCTCCAGCAACTTGTACACCTTACTTTCTCAAAGAACAGCAATCAGACTTTAGTACTGGCCACTGGTAGCTTCTATATTACAAAGTGAGCCACTATTTAGAGCAAGTTTGCTATTTGTGATTTAATACTGCTAAAATCTATTACCTGGGAGTCGGGCTGTAGCACAGAGGGTTAAGCGCAGGTGGCGCAAAGCACAAGGACTGGCATAAGGATCCCAGTTCGAGCCCCGGGTCCCCACCTGCAGGGGAATCGTTTCACAGGCGGTGAAGCAGGTCTGCAGGTGTCTGTCTTTCTCTCCCCCTCTCTGTCTTCCCCTCCTCTCTCCATTTCTCTCTGTCCTATCCAACAATGACAACAATAATAACTACAACAAGAAAACAACAAGAGCAACAAAGGGAATAAATAAAATAAATATTAAAATTAAAAAAAAAGAAAAAAAATCTATTACCTAGCATATAATATTTAATTCTCACTATGGAGTTAGCTCACTCTGTAAATCTAAATACTAGAGAGCATTTATAGGTCATGAATTTATCCCATAATAACAAAGGGACTCCAGGAAATTATAATGTCATGCTCTCTTTTATGGTAGTATTCTTTTTTAAAAAATTAACTTTATTTATCGGATAGAGAAAGCCAGAAATCAGAGGGCAGGGGGAGACAGAGAGGGAGAGAGACAGAGTGACACCTGCAACACTGCTTTACCACTCACAAAGCTTTCCCCCTGCCAGTGGGGACCAGGGGCTCAAAACCAGGTCCTTTTACATTGTAACGTGTGTTCAACCAGG
Source organism: Erinaceus europaeus (assembly GCF_950295315.1). Classification (NCBI taxonomy): domain Eukaryota; kingdom Metazoa; phylum Chordata; class Mammalia; order Eulipotyphla; family Erinaceidae; genus Erinaceus; species Erinaceus europaeus. The sequence continues at coordinate 5,195,009 of NC_080172.1, forward strand.
CCCGCCACCACCTGGGCCCCTTTATGCTAGTATTCTAATTTGAAATCAATCCACTGATGGAAAGTAATAACTGGTGAATCACGCATTCTCAATCTACAGTACAATCGAGAGGGATTTAAATAATCTTAATTGTATGTGCACATAATGCAAAAGCATAGAACACTATACTTCTTCCTAATAATAGTCTATTTCAAGGCATAGATAGCTAATGTGACTTGTGCAATAGATTTTTATGTAGCATGGTAACATGAGCAATGTTTTTAATGACTATTAACAGTACTCAATGTCCTACCCAGCCCTGCGTAAAAGGAAATCTTATTCAATTATTGGACAAAAGAAGGAATTGCTGAAAGGTAACTAGGAGACAAGGCCTTAGAAATCATTATTCTTAGTAGATTAAGAAACTAGCTTTAAAAGATGATGCAATTTGCCTAAATGCATAGCCAGAAGATCCCAAATTCACCCCTTTGTTTTGAAGAGGGGAGGATAAGAATATGCTTTATTTTTAGAGACCAACAAAATGATCACAAAACTATTACATTATTCACATTTCCTCCCAGGAAATTATTCTCTCTAAAATTAAATCTGACTCAGGATGCATTCCAAACACTGTTCCATAATAAAGTGGGCACTTCTTCTTCTTCTAGCGTTTGCCCTTCTTCCGTAGCCAGTCAACAGCGTCAGGTTGAGCCTGATGTCAAGTTTCGAGACCTCCTTTGAATCTGGAGAGGTGGCAGTCGTTGACTATGTGGGTCATAGTCTGTCTGGAGCCGCAGGGGCAGTTCGGGTCGTCTCTGGCTCCCCAGCGATGGAACATAGCGGCGCACCGGCCATGGCCTGTTCCATAGCGATTGAGGAGGGCCCAATCATAACGTGCTAGGTCAAAGCCGGGTTGACGCTCGCAGGGGTCTGTGATGAGGTGTTTGTTCTTGACCTCAGCTGACTGCCAGCTCTGTTTCCAAGAGTCTGGAACAGAGAAGTTCAGTGTAGGCGTAGGGGACCAGATTGGGTGACGAGACGTCAAGCGTTGGACAGGGTGGGCGAAGATATCCGCGTATATTGGCAGGTCCGGTGGAGCGTAGACGTGGGAAATGAACTTAGATGATGCCGCATCCCGACGAATATCTGGCGGGGCGATGTTGCTAAGAACTGGCAGCCATGGAACCGGGGTGGAACGGATGGTTCCAGAAATGATCCTCATGGAGGAATATAATTTGGAATCGACCAAGTGGACATGGGGGCTACGGAACCATACTGGGGCACTGATACAAGATAACTCTTCGAAAGTTTTAAGAATCAAAAAGTAATACTGTTAAGGTCATAGCAGTCCTTTATTTCTGAATCCCTTTTATTATCAACTTTATATGCGTTTTCTCTAAGAGACTACTTGAACAGCATACTCACTATATTTTAGAAGCTATCATCATATATATTGGGGGGAATTGTGGTGGTGCAGGAAGTCTGGTGGTACCTGTGGTGAAGTTTATATACATATATACAGGTGTAAGACTACACCTGCCAAGTACTATCGAGTTAAATCTAAAAAAATAACACTGATCAATATTAGGGCCAATTTTTGTTATTTAAACATGACTAAGAGTAATAAAAACTGCACATAGAATTTTTCTAAACATGGCGTCAGGATAAACTCAGGGCTCTGTGCATGTATGATGCTAATTTCTGAATGGCCTCCCCAGTTCATTCCAGTATTTATTTATTTTCCCTTTTGTTGCGCTTGTCGTTTTTTATTGTTACTGACGTAGTCATTGTTAGGACAGAGGGATATGGAGAGAGGAGGGGAAGACAGAGAGGGGGAGAGAAAGACAGTCACCTGCAGACCTGCTTCACCACCTGTGAAGCGACTCCCCTGCAGGTGTGGAGCCGGGGGCTTGAACCGGGATCCTTACGCCAGTCCTTGCACTTCACACCAGCTGCGCTTCACACACTACGCTACCGCCCATCTCCCCATTCCACTTTTTTTTCCCCTTCTAGAGCACTGCTCAACTCTGCTGATGGTGGTGCAGGGGGTTGAACCTGGGACTTTGGAGCCTCAGGTTTGGAGTCTTTTTGCATAACCATTATGCTATCTACTGCATTCTATTCTTGAATTTTATTTTAAAAACAGGAAGATTGAGAGACACTGTATTCCGGATTCACCATTCAAGCCTGGGGATTAAATACACATGCACAGCAAAGGAAGTTTATTTTTATACTACTTATGCAGACCATTTTTTTATAGTCTTGTAATTATCCTCAAACTAGCTTAGTTTACAGTGCTTTTCTCATTTTCATGAGGTTAGGACATCCAAAATATAATCTTTGCTAGATTATTTAAACGTATCAGCATTACACTGGTATAGGATACGACACAGCAGGTCTGGCAAAACAGCTCAGTTGGGCAGTGTGCTGCTTGCCGTGCACACGACACAGGTCTGAGCTGGTGCTGTCATCTCTTTCATTCTCATCTCTGCTGTTCTGTCTCTAGCTTAAATTAAAAAAAAAATTGCACCGTAGAGCAATTATATAAAAACTAGATATGAATGTGTACATATAATACTCACATGAGAAAAATTATGATGCTTTTATGAACAAATTATGAAGAGGAAACAACCACCACACTGAGTTAGTCAGTGAAAGGCCTGTTTTACAGCTCCTATTTCTATACAAAGTAAGTAAGCTGACAAGTTAAACAACATCACTGCATGAATTCTGTGGCATATGGAATATAGGGTGTAGGAAGCCTCTGCTAAAGTAGGAAAAGCTTATCTAAAGTGATTACATTTTCTAAAAGTCCACAAACAGAAGCATTTTGCTTTCTTTCTGGTTTTTTTTTTTTTTGCCTTAAGTGCTTTCTGGGTGCCAAAACCTAGCCTAAGATAGATTATGTCCACTCCCTTTTTTAAAAGAACTTAGCACACCATATATATATATATATATATATATATATATATATATATATATATGATTTTGTAGGTTACTGATTACCAGATTACAAATCTGAATACCTCAAGTTATGCTGAATTTATTCATTTCTTGATGCGATGACACAGTAGAAACAAAGGAATAGGAAGAAGTCTCATTCTGGAAGATAACTATCCAATAACTTTTATGCAATTTCTAAGTTTTGATGTGAAAAAAATAAAGAGTTGTTGGACTTACGTGAAAGAGAAAATATTCTATAGTTACTTCTCAAAATAGGAGCATGAAGTCAAACAAATAAAACCAACTTTTGGAGGATTGTAAGATTTTTCTTTGGATGGATTTTTAAAAATCACTTTCTTGAGGAGAAATCATTTTATATGACAATTGTTACACATGTCCAGTTTCTTTTTTTAATTTAATTTTATTTTTATATGTATTTATTTTCCCTTTTGTTGCCCTTGTTGTTTTTCATTGTTGTTGTAGTTATTATTGTTGTTGTTATTGATGTCATCGTTGTTAGATAGGACAGAGAGAAATGGAGAGAGGAGGGGAAGACAGAGGGGGAGAGAAAGACAGACAGACACCTGCAGACCTGTTTTACCACCTGTGAAGCGACTCCCCTGCAGGTGGGGAGCCGGGGGCTCGAACCGGGATCCTTCTGCCGGTCCTTGTGCTTTGCACCACCTAAGCTTAACCCGCTAAGCTACTGCCTGACTCCCACATGTCCAGTTTCTTATCTCCCCACGATTGGTATCTGTACACCATAATCTCCACCAATTTGTCATCTTCCGTGACCTTCTATGCATGAGTTTTAACTCAAACATTTTTCCTTTATTTCAGGAACCCTCCTACACTGCTGGTGGGAATGTCAATGGGTCCAACCTCTGTGGAGAACAGTCTGGAGAACTCTCAGAAGACTAGAAATGGACCTACCCTTTGATCCTGCAATTCCTCTCCTGGGGATAGATCCTAAGGAACCCAACACATCCATCCAAAAAGATCTGTCTACACATATGTTCTTGGCAGCACAATTTGTCATAGCCAAAACCTGGAAGCAACCCAGGTGTCCAACAACAGATGAGTGGCTGAGCAAGTTGTGGTCTATATACACAATGGAATACTACTCAGCTGTAAAAAATGGTGACTTCACCGTTTTCAGCCGAGCTTGGATGGACCTTGAAAAAATCATGTTGAGTGAAATAAGTCAGAAACAGAAGGATGAATATGGGATGATCTCACTCCCAGGCAGAAGCTGAAAAACAAGATCAGAAAAGAAAATACAAGTAGAACCTGAAATGAAATGGAATTGGTATATTGCACCAAAGTAAAAGACTCTGGGGTGGGTGGGTGGGGAGAATACAGGCCCATGAAGGACGATAAATGACATAGTGGGGGTTGTATTGTTAAATGGGAAACTGGGGAATGTGATGCATGTACAAACTATTGTATTTACTGTTAAATGTAAAACATTAATTCCCCAATAAAGAAATAAATTAAAATTTTTTTTTCCTTTATTTAGTATATGCTAATTTTCTGACTTTTAGTTGTGATAGGAAGTGCTTATCAAATTTCTCTCCTATATCTATTTTTAATAAAAATTACTATGATTTTTATCTTTATCCAATACCAACAGCATTTTCACTCAGATTTTTTTTTTCTTTTTAATTTTGTCAAAGTCTAAATTAGAGGCATCTCCGTAAGTCTGGACCATATTTAATTTTTTTCATTTTCTTCTTTAAATTATATCTATTTCACCACATTTTTCATGTTCTCTTCACTGGAATTTGATGGGTATTGACATATACTTTTTCTGTCTCTCTAAGAGGTATAAATAATTATCAAATAAATAAAAGGGGAAACAAGATACTTTAGTTTCTTTAATTGTAACTGTACAAATGTGCTTGGCTAAAGAAAATATCAAAGCAACACTTCATGCAGCTAAATTATTTATACAAGGATGTCATTAGTCAACAGAATACAACTTCGTCATCTCACTTCCATTTCAATACACCTAAGGTCCATTCATAACTATAGGAAAACATTTGCAAATTTAAATATAGACAAAGTCTTATGAAACGAGGAGACAGTCAAGCATTATTAATTCTACACCTTTCTTGGGAACATTGGAAATTTGCCTCACAACATCCCTGTGAGGTAGGGAGTTCAGAGTTCTCACAGGACAAGTAAAAAGGACCAGAATATGCGTATCCATTTACATGTGTGAAAATACTTAGATTTAAGTCTTGAAAGAAATGTCATTGGTGAAACAGCTCTGCTGAAGTCCAGAAAAAATAGGGTTGCTTGAGTTTCACTATTGTTATCAGAAATAGCAGTTGTTCTAGTCCTTAAGAAGTGAATTTTTTTCACTACGAAGGCCATTTCAAGTTTTCTGAAAAGTAAATGAAGCAAATCCGGCAGCATTTTGCCAAAGGTGTCTACATGACGCCACGACGGGAATCTCTGTTCTAATAGCTGGAGCTTTCTCTTACGTGATGCCGGACGTGTACCCTGTAGGCGTACACGGGGAATCAAGCAGGTACTGATCTTCAGAATTCCTACTCCTTTCAAGATCTTCAAAGTGAAAACGGTGTCTATTGACTGGGTCTTTGTAAACTTGTCAAGTCTCTTCCACGTCACTCCAAGTCAGGGACTTTGCATCTTTTCAATTAGCATAAACTGCAGATCCTCTTCTCCCGAAGGAAATGACAACTCAGTTCCAAAGTTAACGGTAGTCACAGGAGCTATTTACCAAATTGGCTGACTCAACAACAGTAAGGAGGAGGAAAAAAGGAAAGAAAAAATCCCATGTGGAGGACTGGTCTTTTCTGACTTTCAACAACAAAATCACTACCCAGCAGGTACCACTATTTAAGGAAGTAGTCCAGCTTTTCCATTAAAAAAAAAAAAAAAAAGCACAAACAGGATTCTTTAAGTGAGAAACAGAGGAAAGGGAAGAAAACCTATTTAGGTGTGTGTGTTTTCCTTATCATTTCTGCCTAAGATCTTTTTTTTTTTTTTTAAAAAAAAGCCAAACACAAACCTAAAACATGGCAATGTGTCTAGCACTAATCAGGCTTAATTAATAAGTCCAAAATTTTGTGTGACTTCTTCAAATACAGCACATCTCCCACGGCAGAGGAAATTGATCAGCTTCAAATACAGCACATCTCCCATGGCAGAGGAAATCGATCAGCTGGCAGAGGACAGGACTTGCAAGTCTCAGGTTCCTAGTTCTATTCCTGATGCAACAAGTACAGGCGTGGTGCTGTGGCTTCTCCCGTGTGAAAAATCTTTATCTCACATGAAATAACACAAATCTGTAAAGTACATCTCCCTCCCTTGCTAAGGAATCTGAGACCTCCTGACAACTGGTAATAGTGATAGACCGGCTTAGTTATACCCTTTTAAGAAGATTAAAAAAATAAAAAAAGAGGTATAACTATTATACAAGAGCAGTGTTCTAGAATTCTGATGACCCCTGATGGTATGGTTCTTCACATAATTTAGCAAATTCATTCTCTTTTTGCCTCAGAGTCAGCGAAGCTCTCAGCTTGTGAAAAGTATACTCTAGAATTAGCCAAATAAAAAAACCTACTAGGCTAAATAACTAAATCCACATTCTAAAGATGCTTCTGCTGATACACTTTCTGATTAATTTAATGTTATAGACCCCAAGGACGTTATAAAGGAAACCCTTCTCTATCACGACTAGAGCGAGTGAGTATGTGTAGATGTATGTGTGTATGTGTTTCTTTTTCTTTTTCTTCCCCAAGCCTTGCTCAGGTCGGTTTATGGTGGTGCGGGGGATTGAACTTGGGACTTTGGAGCCTTAGGCATAAGAGTCTGTTTGTATAACCATTATGTGATCCCCTCTACTCTTAGTTTATGTAGTATAATTAGTATACAATATTTAGTTTCGAATACACAATGCTCTGCCTAGACCTCGAATAGATCCCTCTCTCCATTGTTACCGGTCATCTCTATCAGGAACAGCAAAACAGACCCTTTTGTGGGTCCCCATAGGACCTTGCTCTCAATGTGGATCAACAATGGTAGAGAATGTTCCATCCTCCGAAGGGAGGCTGGACAACATACTCATACACCTGAGGAAGATGGGTCCTGACATTGGGGCAGCTTGGAACGTTCTACTCATGATCACAGAATATGAGGTCAGACCTACAGGGATGCAGAGGTCACATAGGCTCCTAAGCTGAATATGGGCCCCAGATCACATCAAATCGATGGGGTTTACAGTCAACAATATTTATACACCTTTCCCATATATGGGAGCTACTCTCTTCCCTGATCCAGCTTTCTGGTCCTTGAACCAGCTTTCTGGCCCTTTTTCCAGCCATGACATCATCTTACCAGACAATAACTTGGATTCATCTGCATATCAGATGTCAGGCTCAGGTAAAAAACAAAACAAAACAAAAAAAAACAAGAAAAAAAACCCCTAGTATAGTCATGGGCTCTTTGGAATATAACTAAAATAAGACTACTAACTATCTACAAAACGGAGACCCTCTCAACTCTTTATCTGCACTATTTCAGCCTTTAGGTTCATGATTAGTCAACAATTTATTTGGCTCTATATGTTAACTCTTTTTTCAGCCACCAGGTTCCAGATGCTATCATGATGCCAACCAGATTTCCCTGAGCAGACGACTCCACCAATGTGTCCTGGAGCCCCGCTTCCCCAGAGCCCTGCCCCACTAGGGAAAGAGAGAGGCAGGTTGGGAGTATGGATCCACCTGTCAATGTCCATGTTCAGCGGGGAAGCAATTACAGAAGCCAGACCTTCCACCTTCTGCACCCCACAATGACCTTGAGTCCATACTCCCAGAGGGATAAAGAATAGGAAAGCTATCGGGGGATGGGATAGGATACGGAGTTCTGGTGGTGGGATCTGTGTGGCATTGTACCCCTCTTATCCTATGGTTTTTGTCAGTGTTTCCTTTTTATAAATAAAAATAAAAAAAAATATATACAGTGCTCTAAATATAGTAAATAAGATTTTATATTAAGTATGATAGAAAACTACTGTTGTTAATACACACACACACACACACACACACAAGCCCTTTGGTGCACAAGGTCAGTGTAACAAATTTTTAATTTATCAGATGACATATTTCTACTTTATATGAATAGTTAACCTCTAAAATGTCTTATAACAATACCTACATTGTATAAAGGCTAAAGGATAACTGTGCTAAGATTTATTTTAGCCTATGTGAATTGAGAACCACAATCTCTTATGAAAAACTAGGTACAACAGTGTAGATGGATGCATAGTGTTGACTGCAGAAGTTAGAATAACCATCAGAGGCTTAGGAGGTGGTCCAGTGGCCAGAACACTGGACTGCAAGGCAAGAAGCCACAGGTTCGACCCCCAGAATCACGTATGTCTGTGCGATGCTGTGATTCCCTCTTTCTTCTTGTTAATATAGTTTTAAAAAAGAATAGCCAGTAAGTAACACTTCTAAAATGCAATGATGAAAAACACACGATGAATCTTTTCTAGAGTAGTATTAACACTAAAAATCAGTTGCTTGAAATGAGTGACTTTGAATATGTTATGTTGATACTTTAAGGAGGACATGTTTTAGATTCATTTAAATAATAACAACTACAATAATAACTGAAACAATAAAACAAGGGCAACAAAAGAGAATAAATATTCTTTAAAAACTATTAAAACTAGTAAAAAAAAGTTTAGCAAGCTCACAAAACACATGAATACACAAAAGTCAGTTGTAATTCTCTGTACCGTCAATGGACAATTAGAAAATAAAATGGCACTGACAGTATTAAAATGAATAAAACACACAGGGATAAATCTAATGAAAGAAATGCAGAGGGCTGGGGAGACAGTGCAGTGGTTGTGAACCAGATTTGTGTAAATGAGTCCCTCTCCTCCCCAACGTCTCAAGTTCAATCCTCAGAACCACCAGAACTGAGCACTTCTCTTCCTCTAATTGTGGGAAAACACCCTATGTTCATGGATCATTAGACTTAACACTGCTAAAATGACCATCTAGATTGTCCTACAGACTCAACATGATTCCTATCAGATTACCAACTGGTTTCTTTGCAGCAATTCACAAACTGACCCTAAGATTCATGTGGTGAAAGTAGGAACTCACATTCCTGGCCCCAGGAGAGACTAAGAAGTAAAACTCTACGGTTACGATCAAAGGCAAAAGTGATTTAATAGAGGACATAATTCACTTTGAGGGCTGAGAGGAAATGTAGCTACTGGAGGTGATGTCACAGTTTACAGAATACATAGGAACTGTCAGGTGGAAGTAGAGGGAGGAAGGAGAGCCGAAAAGAGTGAGTGTGTGAGTGAGTATATGAAACCATTTCAAAGAGAAAAGATAATATTCCAAATTGAGAGAAGTGAAGACTTGCAGACCCCAAATCTTCATCTGCAATATTCTTGCCTTTAGGTTCCTAATAGTTTCTTCTTCTTTATATCTTAACTCTTTTTCAGCCACAAGATGCTACCATGATGCCAACCTGACTTCTCTGGGCAGACGACCCTACCATGTGTCTCCTGGAGCTCCACCTCCCCAGAGCCCTGCCCCACTAGGGAAAGAGAGAGAAAGGCTGGGAGTATGGATCCACCTGCCAACGCCCATGTTCAGCGGGGAAGCAATGACAGAAGCCAGACCTTCCACCTTCTGCATCCCACAGTGACCCTGGGTCCATGCTCCCAGAGGGATAAAGAATAGGAATGGGGATGGGATAGAGTTCTGGTGGTGGGAACTGTGTGGAAATGTTTGGACAGAATTTTGTCCAAATAAAAGTTATCCACAAAAATTATTTTAACATTAGCTTAGAAATATAATCTTATAAGTTTTACTAACTATTCATATAAAAAGGGTGTAGTCTAATCAGTAAAACACCCTAGGAATCTTAATACTCACTTGCTTTTTTTTTTTGTATGTATGTATAATCTTGAATGTACAGACTATATTTGATTCAAGGTAAAGACGTCTTCAGAGCAGCCAGGTGGTGGCATACCTGATGAAGTACATACATTACAGTTCACAAGGACACAGGTTCAAGCACCTGCAAGGGGAAAGTTTCACGAGTGGTGAAGTGTGAAGCGGGACTGCAGGTCCTCTCTCTCTGTCTCTCTCTCTCCCTCCATTTCTATCTCCCTCTCAATTTCTTTCCGTCTCCATCCAATCAAAAAAAAAAAAAAAGCCTTTTTCAGTTTTGAAGTAGTATATTTCTAAAACCAACTCTCTCTCTGTTTGTATGAATGAGTGAGTAAGTGAGAGAGAGACTGATTCTCAGTTAAGTGCAAGTTATCATGTGCAGAGACCTGGGTTCAAGCCCCTGTGTCTCTCTCGTTCTCTAACTCCACCTCCCTCTCAATTTCTTTCTATACTTACCTAATAAAAGATAGAGAGGAAAGAAAAAAAGGGGGAGGAGGGAATGATTATCAGAAGCGGTGGATTCCTGGTGTCTGCCCTGAACCCCAGTGATAACCCTGGTGGCAACAAAATTATAAATAAATGATCGAGGACTTTAATCTACTAAATAAAAATGGAATGAACCCACCCAGATTTCACACATTAGGGTCAAGTTGGTGTGACAGTGCTTTAAAGCAAAATGGATACACTAAAAGTAGAAGGTTTCGGCATACACCCTTTAATGAATATCTGCTGGAAATACACAAAGTGGCAGAAGATATTCTTAAACAGGATACAAGATGCGTGCAGTGCTCCCGAAATGCATCGCTTAGTCTAACAGCACCATGGAAATGTATTATTTGCATCTTATAAGCATTAAGACACACTCAGTGCTCAGCCTATTTTCTGTCGGTATACTCCACTACCAGTAAGGTTTTTCAGTACAAAAAATACCTTCATGAACTGTTAGTATGTGTATGTATATACATGTGTAAATGTGTTCAGAACTCTCAAAAAATACTATGAGTGATTATCAACATATTACAGTATATCTGAGTCATAAATGTACAATAAAAAGCTTTACTTTTCAATATTACCTCAATATTGTATTCCAGAGATGTTAACATTAATCATTTGTAAGATAATTTTAGACGTCTCCAAATATTAAGAAGTAATAAACACACTCCAGAATTCCATGTAGCTGATGCTACGAAGCAAGCAACTCCCTGATATGAATTCTGCTCAGTCTCAGAATAATAGAATTTAGGTTGAAAATAATCTTTAAAATAGCATTTTAGACAAAAACATTTCCCTGAATAAATTAATAAACATTCTCATCCTCAGGTTTCCCTCATCTTTACATACTCCTGCTATTTTTAAGCACTGAAGAGTGTTTTGCATAGTGTATGACAGTATGAAACAGTAACATAGCACTTGACTAGGGAGTACTGAGCGGCCTCAACCAGTTTTAAGATTCAGTTCAGTACTATAATTAAAAGAGTTAAAAGAGGGAGTCAGGCGGTAGCGCAGTGCGTTAAGTGTAGGTGGCGCAAAGCGCAAGGACCGGTGTGCGGATCCTGGTTCGAGCCCCCGGCTCCCCACCTGCAGGGGATTCGCTTCCCAGGCGGTGAAGCAGGTCTGCAGGTGTCTCTCTTTCTCTCACCCCTCTCTGTCTTCCCCTCCTCTCTCCATTTCTCTCTGTCCTATCCAACAACGAAGACACATCAATAACAACAATAATAACAACAACAACAATAAAAAAAAAACAAGGGCAACAAAAGGGAAAATAAAAAAGTTAAAAGAGTAAATTACTAAAGTTAATCCCAAGTAACTGAACTTGATATAAAATTTCACTAGTTAATTAGTATTTTAAAAGTTTAAAATTAATTTGAAAAAGTGTGGCTGGGGGCTGGGTTCTGGTGCACCAGGCTAAGTGAACACACTGCAATGTGCAAGGATCTGGGTTATTTGTTTGTTTTTTTGCTTTTTTAAAAACATTATATTTTATTTATTTATTACTGGATAGAGACAGAGAGAGATTGATAGGGGAGGGAGAGAGACAGAGAGAGACACCTGCAGCCCTGCTTCACCACTTGTGAAGCTTTCCCACTGCAAGTGGCACCTGGGAGTTCAAACCTGGTTCCTTGCCCACTAACATATGTGCTCAACCAGGTGCACCACCACCTGGCCCCCTAGGATAGTTGAAACTAGTCCAAAGAGACTCTCATGCCTGAGGCTCCAAAGTCCCAGGTTCAAGCCCCTGCACCACCATAAGCCAGAGCTGAGCAGTGCTCTGGTAGAAAAAAAAAAAGAGAGAAAGAGGAAAAAAAAATTTTTTTTTATCTTTATTTATTGAACAGAGTCAGAAGTCGAGAGTGTAGGGGGGAGACAGAGAAGGAGAGACAGAGAGACACCTGTAGCCCTGCTTCACCACTCGCAAAGCTTCCCGCTGCAGGTGGGGACTGGGAGTTCAAACCCGGTTCCTTGCGCACTAACATGTGAGCTTAACCAAGTACGCCACCACCCGGCCCCCTAAGGTAGCTGAAACTTGGGTTTCCAAGGCAAGATTCTAAAATATGTCTTTTGTGCAAAACCATTGGCGTGATCAGGAACAAATGAGAATAGACTCACAGCCATGTAGCTTCTCGCCACTCATTCGTAACAGTCTTAATGATCAACAAATTCAATTAAAATAAAGATTCTCATGTGGAAGAGTTTGGAATTACTTCACAATTCTTCTGAATGTGCTAAAGAATTTGATTTTCTGAAAACTGGTACCTAAAGAGATGCCCAACAAACGAAGTTTTTCCTTCATCTTAGCCAAAGCTATCTGCTCAAAGTTTCTCAAAGAATAAAAGTTAACCTCATGTGAGTGACTGGCAAGTGTCTATACTGCAACACAGCAGTTCAGACATCTTTACATCCTAAAAGTACATATCACCCACAGTTCACATAACTGGCTTGAAACATATTTAGGGTAGATTCTTTTTCATGTATCAAATTCTTTTACAATTCAGAAGCATGTGAAAATTCATCCCGTCAGTTGATATGCGAAAATAAAGTTAACAACGGCACTGACAGATTCATGCTAGAAGTTATCCCAGTAGTTCACTTCTGAAAATCCATATGGTAAGTGCGCCTCTAAAACTGCCACTGAGCTTGATTTCAGTAGGAAAACTGTGTTTGGAAAAATGATAGCCCTTAGTAATCTAGGTGAAAATGACAAGAGGGTTAACTAGTTAACTAATGGGGTCATTTTAAGGCCATGTTAACGAGAAGAAATTTACAATAAATTCTGTGTTGTTTGAAAATAATCAGTAGTATTTTTCCGACATTTAAAAAACGTTCACTTAAGTTCATAGGCAACTAGAAACTAAGTTATTAAGACCTTTCTGAGGCTAACAGAAATAGGTATGGGATAAATCTGACCTGCAGCTGACAGTCAGGGTTGCAACTTTGCAAAATTTCTCTGCACCTACGCAATTTTCCACATCTACACATTTTATGTAATCATGATTGTTGAATTGAATCTGTACCTATGTGAAAATGGCAAAGCGTTCTGAGTTGGTTCAGCCCTCAGCTCTGAGTTCTGTGTCACATCAGGTGTTCTTTCATCGTCTGTCCCATTGATACTTTCTGGTGTCAAAGGAGACTGAAGATCCCCACCTGCTGATTCCTTAAAATAAAAAAGAAAAAGAAAAAAAAAGAAAGAGAAGTGGAGAATTAAAAAAGTGGTATACTTCTATTAAAATACATAAGATCAAATTATCGTTAAAACTGACTCTGGGGAGTTGGGCAGTAGCACAGCGGACTAAGTGCACGTGGCACAAAGCACAAGGACCGGCATAAGGATCCCGGTTCAAGCCCCCGGCTCACCACCTGCAGGGGAGTTGCGTCACAGGTGGTGAAGCAGGTCGGCAGGTGTCTGTCTGTCTCCCCCCGCCCCTGTCTTCCCCTCCTCTCTCCATTTCTCTCTGTCCTATCTAACAACAACGGCATCATCAACAACAATCATAACCACAACAATAAAAACAAGGGCAACAAAAAGGAATAAATAAATAAATATTTTTAAAAATCTTTAAAAAACCTGACTCTGATGTATACTTACTAATGAACTACATTTCAATTGCAAGCAAAGAAATTTACTGGGGAGGGGGGGGGAACAGAGAGAGAGAGACCTGAAGCAGTGTCTCAGCATTTATAAAACTTCACTCTTGTAAGTGGGGACCAAGGGCTTGAACCCAAGCCCGCTGAGCAGGGTTCTATGTGCTTTCAGCCAGGTGTGCTGCCATCCAAAGCCCCCTGATGTTTACTCTTGTAATTGCTGTCATCAGATGGTAACTTGGCATGGAAATCAGACTGGGGGTGACTGATAAACCTGCTAACCAGGGAAGATTCTAGAACCACACCGCTGAAATGCAATCTGCTAAGCCACTCAGCAGTGGGAATTCACAACCAAAATATTAGACAGTGTCACAGCAAGAGATAAAAACAGCAGTGTCCAGCAGGGGAATGGTATGGTTTAGTCATAGCTTATCAGCCTGGAAAGAATACAAGGGTTCTTCAAATAAGACCAAGAAGAAAAGGAGTGACACAGGGAAATGGCTATGATTAGAAAACACACAACACAAACAATGGGCGAATTTACGATCTTAATAAACAATTTCTGTGTAAGTGGTGTACACACTAAGGAATCTGAATTTTAATTCCTAGACTGACTTTTCTCTGAGAAGCTTAAAGACACTGGCTTATGGGGAGAGAGGAGAGGCTTTTCTCATGGAGTACTCACTGACGGAAGGATTAATCTCTACATCCACCTGAGTTATCATCACACACTGTCATTTGTCCTATTTCTCTAAATCTAACCCGGACATAAAGGGTACCATTTAAAATGAGGCAGGCTCACAAAAAAGTGAGCACCAGTCGGACGCCTACCTGGGACGGTGTGCTGGTAAGCTCCATCTTTTCTTGCGATTTCTCCTTTGCTAGCCGAGCAGCTTCCTTAAACTCCTGAAACTTTTCTGCAAACTGAACGTACAGAGAATGTATACACTGATGAGCGAGAAACAGGTGGCAATGCCCACTTTTTGTCTTGGCTTCTTTTCACTGTTTAAATAACTCTTTATATGAAAAATGACAAATACGCATAGAAACCTAATAACAAGCATTTGGCTGTACACTATAAAGTACACTGACAAATCTCAAGCAAGTTAAAATCTGGTCCGAGTATGGAGGGGCTGGGGATTCAGAACTCTGGAGGTGGGAACGGTGTGGGATTGTGCCCCTGCTGACATGTAGTTTTGTAAACCAACAGTAAGTCACTGATAAAATTGGTTTAAGCTAGATTCTGGTGTCAATTTACCTTTTGCCCTCCCCCCCCCCCCAGACTTAAGTGTAAGGACCGGCATAAGGATCCTGGTTCAAGCCCCTGGCTCCCCACCTGCAGGGGGGTCGCCTCACAAGCGGTGAAGCAGGTCTGCAGGTGTCTTTCTCTCCCCCTCTTCTCTACATTTCTCTCTGTCCTATCCAACAACAACGACATCAATAACAAGAATAATAACCACAACAATAAAACAACAAGGGCAACAAAAGGGAATAAATAAATATTAAAATGAATGGGCAAATAAGTGGTGAAATCAGTCAAAATGGGCACACCACACTTATTTATCATGGAGAAAAGTAAATCTCTTAAACACTACAGTATTTGAAATAAGCTCTAACAGATTACCAACTCTTATTATTTAAATGGTTTCTTTCCAACAATGCTAATAGCAACATTCACTATCACCTCTGACAGTACAAGAAACTCATTTCCAAGGACTCCTTGACAACTGATGTATGTCGGCAGAAAAAAATAACTCCACGAAGGTCTTTAAGGTCGGCGATAACAGCCAGATTTTGTATATGAAATGCCAAGTCTTTGGAACACCTAGGAAAGTACAAACAGCATGGCCACTAACTCCTGTTTGCTTTTCTGACTGGAAAGCTAGTCTTTTACTCCTGTCAGAATCAAATAGGGTGACTCTGAAAAACTTAAGAATTCGATGGAAGCTAAAATGCCCAGTGGAGTAGACAATAAAATGTGAAGTTATGGGTCCGTAGATGGCTCAGCAAATAAAGTGTATGCCTTACCAAGCATGAAGCCCTGGGTTCAAGCTTGAGAGTTATATGTAAGCACCAAGGTCAGTAACAAGGGAACTCCACAGAGAGTGTCTCTGATGTCTCTCCCTCTCTATCTTTTCTCTCTCAAAGAATACAGAATAAAAACTGGGCTGGGGAGAGTGCTCAGCAATGCTGCAAATGTGTAAGGCTGTGGGTTCACCCCCCCCCCACACACACACACACTGCATTAAAAAAATGTCTAAAGGAACCCGGTTTCAGCGCCCACCTCCCACCTGCAGGGGGTAGGGGGTCACTTCACAGGCGGTGAAGCAGGTCTACAGGTGTCTTTCTCTCCCCTTCTCTGTCATCCCCTCCTCTCCCGATTTCTCTTTGTCTTACCCAGCAACAACAGCAATAATAATAATAACTACAACAACAACGATAAACAACAAAGGCAACAAAAAGGGAAAAAATAGCCTTCAGGAACAGTGGATGTGTAGTGCAGGCACCGAGCCCCAGCAATAACCGTGGAGGCAAAAATAAATTAATTAATTAATAAAAAATAAATCTAGTCTTTACCTCGAAGTTCCATAAGCCAATCCTGACTACATCTCTCGTGAGAAGGAAAGGCTTGAATACATATCCAAAATTGCTTAGAATCAATAATCATTTCATCCAAGTTTAAAGAAATAATCCACAGGGGCCAGGCAGTGGCACACCTGGTTAACTGCACACATTACAATGTGCAAGGACCTAGGTTCAAGCCCCCGGTCTCCACCTGCAGGAGGGAAGCTTTAAAATGGTGAAGCAGGGCTGCAGGTGTTTCTCTGCTTCTCTCCCTCTCTACTCTCAATTTCTCTCTCTGTCTCTCTTCCTTTCTATCCCCTCCCTTCTCAATTTTTGTCTTTAGTTAATAATAAATAAAAATATAATTTAAAAAAGAAAAGAAATAATCCACAACTTGGTTCTTATGTTTTCAAGAACTTCAGACAGTGGAATACAATTATAGTTTGACTCTTTGCGATTGACTTGAATAGATTTCAAAAGCAAAGTTCCCATAAAAACATCCCACTGGGTAGTGACAAAGTACTAGAATAAATGAATCACTCCCTAACATGCTTCCTTAAGGAGAGACAACGCTCAGTGGATAGCTGTGCCCTCTTATGTTAAAATCCTTTGAATCTAAAACTAACAACTTTACTATCCTAGCCTATAACTTGGAAAAAGTGATCTCTGGGAGCAGGGGGTTTGTAGTGCTGGCACTGAGCCCCTGCGATAACCCTGGAGGCAAAAGAAAAAAAAAGTTTATGTGCTTGGGAGAATAGGGGATAAGGACAGATGCAAGTATCTGCCTCGTACAATGCTGTCAGAAGATCTGGTTGCTTGATGATCCCCCCACAGAGACAGAGACAGAGACAGAGACAGAGACAGAGAGAGGCAAAAAGAAAGTGAGAGAAACCACAGCACCAAAGCTTCCTTCGATGTGGTGGCACTGGGTTCAAATCTGGGTTGTGCACAAGGCAAAGCAGCGCACTACCCAAGTGAACGATCATCTCACCTGCCTCTGAGGCAGTAAACTGAGATATTTAGGGTTTCCTGGAGACGGCAGGATGAAGAAAGAAAGATGAAGGTTTTCCCTTAAACCCTAAGATTGAACTTACTTTAGAGAGATGATGCTCAGAGGAGAATCCTAGTCCATAAACAGTGTTTGCCCGGCTGTCGGCCCACTGGCCAAACTTTTGAGATGTTTTTGTAAATGTCATGTTTGGGGTGATGGTGCTATTAATTATTGCCTGAAAAATGAAACAAATGTTACAGGCCAGCCAAGAGAGACACTGAAACACAAAACTTTTTAGTTACATTAAAACACAGGCTTTCTATCAGGCATTATTGGTAGTAGGATAGTTTAGGTCATGGCATCACCAATAACAGGAATAAGGGATTAATAACACTACAACTATGACACACCATAAAAATTGTCAATACTTTATAGTCAAAATAAGTTTTCCCATGATTAAAAAAAGTTAGAAGTTTTTATTAGTGTCACTAGTTTCTTCTCTTTGAACACTTTGAAGCAGTTACCTATTAAGCTGGGCTGTTGGTAATTAGGAGAAATTAAGTTGTAACAGCTGTTATTTAAAAGGAAGAGGCCAATGTCAGAAGACTTTCTGAAAAATTATTGTATTGATAATTTTTCTATTATTATACTACTTTCTAATGCATAATCAAAATTTTATTAAACCAACTTATCAGAAACCCATTATGGTGCACAGACAATTTAAAATCATTTAGTACTTTTGATTTTACTTAAGGAAAAAAAATTCATAAATATACTCTACTTTTCTCAGAAAGCATTATCATTTCATGAAATGAGAAGTTTAATCATTTTAGCTTAACATTTAGTTTCTGACATATTATTAAATATTAACTTCAGTGATTAATAATAAATATTTCAACGATTATATTATGTTCATTCTGTCTGCCAGTACAGTAAAACTGCAGAGTGTTTATTTAAGTGAAGCAGTTTAATTCCCTTCAAAATTGAGATTCACAAGTGATTCCAACATCTAAGTCAAGTTATCGGATCCATGTGCTGTTAGCTACTTGGTGAACTACTGAATGTGGAATGGGGATCAAGAAGTGTCAGGAAAAGTTATTTGTTCACCGTGAGGATTTGCTTATGTAGCAGTACTTTTTTTAATCACCAGGGCTCCCTGCATGCGCGATTTCTCCACTCCCAGTGTGGTTTGCTTATTGCTTTTTAGAGAGACGGGGAGAGGTAGAGGAGGAGAGGAGACACAATGCTGCTTTACTGCTTGTAAAGCTTCCTCTGTGAAGGCGTCTGTTCCCCGGTGGTCCTGGTGCATACTGATGTGTGTGCCCCTCCACGGGGTGAGCTATCTTCCGGTTCCTTTCGGTATTTTCGAACTTAGTACCTAGTAAATACCGAGCATAATTCTAGTAGCTTGGGATGAAACAATGAGAGGCAATATAATTGTAGGCTGCATTCTATAGCAAGCACAAATCTGTTAAAATAGCGCAGCGGGTTAAGCGCTCGTGCACGGACTGGGACCGGCATAAGGATCCCGGTTCGAGCCCCCGGCTCCCCACCTACAGAGGGGTCGCTTCACAGGCGGTGAAGCAGGTCTGCAGGTGTCTGTCTTTCTCTCCCCCTCTCGTCTTCTCCTCCTCTCTCCATTTCTCTGTCCTATCCAACAACGGCGGCAATAACAACAACAAAAGCACAGCAAGGGCAACAAAAATGGCAAAAATGGCCTCCAGGAGCGGTGGATTGGTAGTGCAGGTACTGAGCCCCAGCAGTAACCCTGGAGGCAAAAAAAAAAAAAAAAAAAGTCAGCAGGAAGGGGTGGGGGTGGAGAGCATAATGGTTATGCAAAAGACTTTCATGCCTGAGGCTTTAAAGTCCCTGACCAATCTTCTACACCCATCATAAGCCACAACTGCGCAGTGCTCTGGTTAAAAAAGGGGGGGGGGGGGTAAGGAGACACTGAGTGGTGATGCACCTGGTCGACAAAGCCCATGTTACGATGCACAAGGACCCAGGTTCACGCCCTCAGTCCCCACCCGCAGGGGAGAAGCTTAGCAAGAAGCGAAACAGTGCTCCACGTGTCTGTCTCTCTCCCTCTCTCGATTTCTACCTCTAGCTAATAAATAAAAAATATATTTTTTAAAAAGTAAATAGATAGCTGTCCATAAAATGTGATTTCAGAGAGTGCTAAGTGCTGTAAAGCCATGAGACCAGGATGTGGGAGAGGGGAAGTCTGGAAGGTACTATGTTTGGGTCTGCTGTCCTCCAGTGCTTTCTGAGGAAGGGATGTGACTTCTGTTTAGTCCCCGCCTAGATCTTTATCTCCCTACTGCTTGTATGGGAACCCTCTAATACATGACCAGCCTGACATCTTAAATATTATAGAATAATGCTTAGAATGCTGTACAAGTTCATTTAAACAGAGAAGTTTAGCTCAGTAAAATGAATGTCTCTCAACCCCGGATATCTTGTCCTTTTTCAAGGAAGCGGCAGAAATGCTGTGCCATCAGAGATGTTGTACTGAGTACCCAGATCCTGGCCTCTGGCCAGATGTTATCTCTCCGGGTGATTAGAAAATTTTACAAGCACAGTGTGTTTTCTGTTCAAGGCACTTGAAGGTTTTTCGGCCCATCATGAAGTGCGAAGTGGTGTGGAGGTGGGAGGAGAGGGACAAACAGCTGGACAGGAAGCAACAGCTGCAGCAGCAGGTAACAGCACCAACTGAGAAAAGGTGGAGGGGCCGTCAGGAGGGGGAGAGCTCTGCAGACGCCTCTCAGGGAGCCGAGAGATAATGGCAGGTAGACAGGTAGCAACAGCTGTAGACCATTAGCCCCCCACCCCAGTAAAATGATTTTTAAAAAGGAAGAAATTTCACACTTTCCATTTTCTGTTTTTAAATTTCTTTCTTGGGGGATTCATGGTTTACAGTTGATGGCAAAATACAATAGTTTAGGGAGTTGGGTGGTAGCGCAGCCGATTAAGTGCAGGTGGTGCAAAGTGCAAGGACGGGCTTAAGGATCCTGGTTAGAGCCAATGGCGCCCCACCTGCAGGGGAGTCACTTCACAGGCGGTGAAACGGGTCTGTAGGTGTGTCCCCCCCCCCCCCCCCCCCGTCTTCCCTTCCTCTCTCCACTTCTCTCTGTCCTATCCAAAAAATGAGGACATCAATAACAACAATACTAATAACTACAAAAATAAAACAAGGGCAACAAAAGGGAATAAATAAAATTTTAAAAATTACAGTAGTTTGTACATGCATCAGTTTTCTGCCTGACAGTTCAACCCCTACTAGGTCTTTCTCTGCCTGACAGTGTAGCCCTACTAGGTCTTTCTCTGCCTGACGGTGTAGCCCTACTAAGTCTTTCTCTGCCTGACAGTGCAGCCCTACTAGGTCTTTCTCTGCCTGACGGTGCAGCCCTACTAGGTCTTTCTCTGCCATCATGTTCCAGGCACTGAGCTTTACTTTGGTGCAGTACACCAGGGCTCCAATATTTTTATTATTATCATTGACTTATCTATTGGATAGAGATAGCCAGAAATCAAGAGAGAAGGGGTGATAGGAAGAAAAAGAGAGAGGTTCCTGTAACACTAATTCACCACTCACAATGCTTTCCAACACATTTTCCATTTTCATAGAAAGGAAGGAAGGAAGGAAGGAAGGAAGGAAGGAAGGAAGGAAGGAAGGATGGAAGGAAGGAAGGGAGAAGAAAGAAAGAAAGGAGAAAGACAGGAAGGGAGGGAGGGAGGGAGGCAGGCAGGAGAGTAACTAGAAAACAGACAATGTGAAAGAAACTACAGCTCTATTACACTGGGTAGATTTTGTTAAAAGAAACAAAACAAAACTTTGTCTTAAGAGTTATTTAAGAGAGCAGTAACCACAAGTAGCAGAGTGTATTTAAGAATGGAAATGCCACAAGCAGTAGATGATATCGCTTTAGATGGGAAAACACATAGGATTATCTGATCACATGAGAAACAAAACTCCTTCAGCTGACCTTCACTTCTGTATTCTGTTTAACCCTCTTGTCTAATAATAGTACATTTTACTACATTTTCACTGTCTGGCGAAATTAACAGGTATTATATATTATAATCTCTAGTGTTGATTAATTTCTTTGCCCTGATTGGAACCTCCAATTCTCCGTAATCTATGTTTGTTTCCACATATATTTCTTAGCAACACTGTCAGTCAGTATGATTCAGAGCTGCCTATTATATCAGACTTCTTACAGAAGCGCATCCGAAAAGAATGCGAGCTCTTCAACTGCATACTCTGAGAAAGGAGTAACTACATCCATTCTGTCTTACTGACAGATTTCTTGCACAGTGCCTATCATACAGCAGACATGTAGGAAATACAGCAGCTGGGAGTTGGGAGGTAGCGCAGCGGGTTAAGTGCACATGGCGCAAAGCGCAAGGACCTGCGTAAGGATCCAGGTTCGAGCCCCCGGCTCCCCACCTGCAGGGGAGTCGCTTCACAGGCGGTGAAGCAGGTCTGCAGGTGTCTGTCTTTCTCTCCCCCTCTCTGCCTTCCCCTCCTCTCTCCATTTCTCTCTGTCCTAACAACGATGACACCAATAACAACTAGAACAACAATAAAAAGACAACAAGGGCAACAAAAGGGAAAATAAATAAATAAATAATTAATTAATTAAAAAAAAAAAGAAATACAGTAGCTCTGCTTTTTCAAAGTCAAATTTTCGTGGCTGGAGTAACCCGGGAAGCAGAGTGCATATGTAAGGCCCAGGGTTTGATCACCCATACTTCACATGCTGGAGTGGTGCCCTGGTGCCTCTCTCTCACAAAATAACTGCCTTTCCAAAAATAACAGAAAACAAATCATACCAATCATTTAAAAGTTTTAAAAACTCAAAATTACATACATCTATATATATATATATATATATATATATAGAGAGAGAGAGAGAGAGAGAGAGAGAGACTCAGTATTTCAAAGAATAAAAATCCTTAGTGTGAGATAAAATGCACCGTTATAAAGCAAACCAACACAGTTAGTTAAAGGAAACGCAACTTACCTTTGATCCGTCTAAGCTGATTATCCTGTACACGTTCCTTGTGCTGTCATAGAAATAAGACACAGTCACCGCATGCTTGCTGGTGGGTACCCAGTTCTTCTTGGTATTTGGGTCAATCTGGAAGACGTGAGCTCGAGTGCTGAAAATGGGTTGCTCCCTGCAGGACAGAAAACAGAATGCGCCCTTTGTTGTGGTCTATTCAGCACTTCTTTTCCCCTTTTTTTTTTTGCATGTCTGTGCTTTTTGTTAGCTCAAGTGCTGCCTATTCCTGAGCACAGGAAGGCTGTGATATGCTTTGTGGAGAAAACATGTGTTATGTGAATTATGAATTACAGTGCTACTGGTCTTGATTCAATGTTAATGAATCTAGTATGTTAAATAAGACATCTTTGGATAGAAAGACACCCCAAACGAGGCTATATACTGAAAGGCGGACAAAAAAAAAATGTAATTGAAGGTTCACGAGGTGTGTTTACTCTAGAAACAATGGTCCAACATTCAGTAATTTAATCCTTACAATGCCTTTGTCAACTATGCCTTATTAAAATACAGTAAGTATGTATTAAATATTCAGGAAGTTATAAACTTTTATCTATTCAGAACTACATTATTCTGGCAGTAGGTAAATAACTTAGGGAGAAAGTTTACATTAAATGTGAGCTCTACTATCGTGAAAAGTAAATGGAGAACAAAGTAGCTAATCACTATAATATTTTTTATTCAGATCATGTAGCATCTTAAAAGCAGACTGTAGAGATTTTTTTTTAAGTATCATTTCAAGAGCCCAAACTTAATCTATAATCATGATAGATTTTTCCAGTCTGAAAAAAAAGACATGAGATGATACACATAAAACGAAAGTAAAATCATCTAAGTTCCAAGTAAAAAAATTCCTTCGGAAACAGCATATACCAAGCTCCCGCCGCCCCCCACCTCCGCCAAATAATGAAATGTTTTCCTTTACACAACCTTTCTTTCTGAAAACAGCTCAAGTCCGTAAAAAAGTATATTAGGTAGTATTATTTTATGTATAAAATGAAGTTAGTTTTTAACTAAAGAATACAGGAAAAAAAAAAGATAAATCTAAGGAAAGAAAAAGGTGCACTAAAAAGAGAAAAACCAGAAAACAGACAAGTAAGTCTTTGTTTTTGGCAAAGTGTCTTAAAATAGTGAGTTGGGGGTACCGAGGTGCCACTCGTCGTGATCTGGCTCAGCCCTTAAGAGGACAGCTGTCAAAGGAAGATGCGTAGTCTGCCTCTTTTAAGTTTCATGTCTGGGAACCTATAAAGCAACTTTTCTTACAAAAGAGATTACTTTTTGGAAAAGGATAGAATTTAAGTTACCCCCACACTCCCTAAAATACAAAGCAGAAAGTCATCATTTCAGGAATAATTATCCTTATTATAGATTTAGTCACAAAGAGAAAATCTGGCAAGGCACTGGGGTAGGATACAGAATTCTTCTCGTCTCACTCCTATTTCCTTCCCCTTCTCCCTATCCTCAATCTTTTATTTTCAATTAGTCTGGTATTGAACTTGAGTTATCTTTCAAAAATCCTGAAATAATAGTTTTCTGTTTCTATCTTTTAATTAAAGTTCTATATTCTAAGTGCAGCTGGTCATTCAGAATCTGACTAGTCTCAATTTACAGAAAAATCCAATCACAGGATATTAAAGAATGCCAGGATAAGAAATGAGGTCTTTTTCTTTACTGAGTTGGTATTTTCTCATTTGACGCTGTTTCCAAATCATGCTGGCTTGTAATTATAAAAATATGTTCTCGGGAGTCGGGCAGTGGCGCAGCGGGTTAAGCACACGCGGCGCAAATCACCAGGACCTGCGTAAGGATCCCAGTTCGAGCCCGGCTCCCCACCTGCAGGGGAGTCGCTTTACAAGCGGTGAAGCAGGTCTGCAGGTGTCTGTCTTTCTCTCCTCTTCTCTGTCTTCCCCTCCTCTCTCCATTTCTCTCTGTCCTATCCAACAACAATGACATTAATAACCACAACAATGTTAAACAACAAGGGCAACAAAAAGGAAAATAAATAAATAAATAAATTTAAAAAAATGTGTTCTCACAGATTTATTTTCTATAAAGCTAGCAATTAGTTAGACAATGATATTGCTTTTTCAAGCCCTACGTGATCAATAAATCCTCATTTAATGGGAACACATTTTAAATCAACTAAATAATATTATTGCACATAATAATTTACTTAAACATTTTTTATTGGGGGATTAATGCTTTACAGTCAACAGTAAATATTATAGTTTGTACATGCATAACATTTCTCAGTTTTCCACATAACAATACAACCCCCACTAGGTCCTCTGTCATCCTTCTTGGGCCTGTACTCCCCCCCCCCCCCCACCGACACACACACATACCCAAGTCTTTTACTTCGGTGCAAAACACCAACTCCAGTTCAGGTTCTACTTATGTTTTCTCCTCTGATCTTGTTTTTCAACTTCTGCCTGAGAGTGAGATCATCCCATATTCATCTTTCTGTGTCTGACTTACTTCACTTTACATTATTTCTTCAAGCTCCATCCAAGATGGGCTGAAAACGGTGAAGTCACCATTTTTAATAACTGAGTAGTATTCCATTGTGTATATATACAACTTGCTCAGCCACTCATCTGCTATTGGACACCTGGGTTGCTTCCAGGTTTTGGCTATTACAAATTGTGCTGCTATGAACATATGTGTACACAGATCTTTTTGGATGGGTGTGTTGGGTTCCTTAGGATCTATCTCCAGGAAAGGAATTGCAGGGTCCTAGGGCAGGTCCATTTCTAGCCTTCTGAGAGTTCTCCAGACTGTTCTCCACAGAGGTTGGACCAATTGACATTTCCACCAGCAGTGCAGGAGGGTTCCTTTGACCCCACAACCTCTCCAGCATTTGCTGCTGTTACCTTTTCTGATGTATGATATTCTCACAGGAGTGAAGTGGTATCTCACTATTGTCTTTATTTGCATTTCTCTGATAAAATCAAAGACTTGGAGCATTTTTTCATGTGTTTCTCGGCCTTTTGGATCTCTTCTGTGGTGAATATTCTGTCCATGTCCTCCCCCCATTTTTGGATGGGGTTATTTGTTTTCTTGTTGTTGAGTTTGGCAAGATCTTTGTATATTCTGGTTATAAGCCTCTTGTCTGCTGTATGTCATGTAAAGATCTTCTCCCATTCTGTGAGGGGTCTCTTGGTTTCGGTAGTGGTTTCTTTTGCTGTGAAGAAAAATTTAATTTGGTGTAGTCCCATAGGTTTATACTTGCCTTAGTCTTCTGTGTAATTAGGTTAGTTTCATTGAAGATGTCTTTAAAATTTATGCGGAAGAGTTCTGCCAATATTTTCCTCTAAGTATCTGATAGTTTGTGGTCTAACATCTAAGCCCTTGATCCACTTGGAATTTACTTTTGTATTTGGTGAAATACAGTGGTTCAGTTTCATTCTTCTGCATGTTTCAACCCATTGTTTCCAACATCATTTGTTGAAGAGACTCTGCTTTCCCCATGGAATAGTCTGGGCCCCTTTGTCAAAGTTTAGATGTCCATAGTTGTGGGGGCTCACTTCTGGGCTCTCAATTCTATTCCACTGGTCAGTGTGTCTATTCATGTTCCAGTACCAAGCAGTTCTGATGACAACAGCCCTATAATACAATTTGAGATCTGGGAGTGTGATGCTTCTATTTCTGTTCTTTCTTCTCAAGATTGTTTTAACAATTCTAGGTCTTTTCTGGTTCCAGATAAACATTTGTAGCATTTTTTCTTTTCTTCTAAAAAATGTGGTTGGGATCTTTATGGGGATAGCATTTAATTTGTATATGGCTCTGGGTAGCATATTCATTTTAACAATGTTAATTTTTCCAACCTATGAACATAGAATATCTTTCCCCTTCCTTGTCTCTTTTTCTATTTCCTTGAGTAGTGACTCATAATTTTCAGTATACAAGTCTTTCACTTCTTTGGTTAGGTTTATTCCTAGACATTTTATTGGTTTTGTTGCTATAGTAAAAGGAATTGGTTTCTGGATTTGATTTTCTTTTCTTTTTTTTTTTTAAGTTTTTTTTCCTTTCTTTTATTTGTTTATTTATTTATTTAAATATTTATTTTATTTATTTATTTCCTTTTGTTGCCCTTGTTGTTTTATTGTTGTAGTTATTATTGTTGATGTCGTTGTTGGATAGGACAGAGAGAAATGGAGAGAGGAGGGGAAGACAGAGAGGGGGAGAGAAAGACAGACACCTGCAGACCTGCTTCACCGCCTGTGAAGCGACTCCCCTGCAGGTGGGGAGCCGGGGGCTCGAACCGGGATCCTTATGCCGGTCCTTGTGCTTTGCGCCACCTGCGCTTAACCCGCTGCGCTACAGCCCGACTCCCCTGGATTTCATTGTCTAACTTAGTGCTGCACATAATAATTTACTTAATGTGCACCATTACTCTAATTTAATTTCCTTCTAAACTAAAATCTTAAAACTAGCTATTTTACAAACAGAAGTCAGGTGGACTAACCAAGCACACTATTTCCTCCTACCCTCTGCTGAATAGCTGGTATCTTTAAGCTCAAGATTACTATGGTCAGAAGCCTACTATCCGTAAGTGTCTGGGTGAAGAAAATATTTCATTGATGATACAGGGAACAGAATTCTTCAAAGTATTGAAAATTGCTACATCTATCAGGATATAGTAACAAATGACCCAAACTTTAGTTGACTACTGCCTGCATATCAAAAACGGGTCCTTGCCTCTGCAAGGTTCATTTTTGTGCAGGAAGAAAGATGTATTAAAAAAAATAAATTGCTCTTCATCAGGCTAGATGGAAAAATAAGACACAATTCAACATGGCAGAGTCTCTGCAAAGAAATGACTAAGGGCTCCATGGAGAAACTGATGCCCCAGTTGTTCCTTGCAATGTCTGGCACATGTGGAAGAGAATACAGAGCCCCATTATGTGTAGAAAGGACGCGCTGCGTGTGGGCTTCTTGGAAGAGAAAAGTGAGACGGACTGGTTCCTGTGAGTGTCTGCTGACAGTTACAGCGACTGAACAGGGAACAGCTTCGCCTTACAGAAAGATGAATTTGGCAGACTTATAGAGGGGCGATCTGAAAAGAATTAGCACTGCACATAGATGGGGAGGGTAGTCAGAACCTTACTAAAGAGTGCCAGCTACTGAAAACTGAAGAAATGGCGAGGATAGGAGGTGAGGCAGTGTGAGGAAGATAGGAGGTGGGATTAAGGTGATTTTTGTAAGTCACAGATGGGATGTAGGGCAGCTGTTCTAGTGGAGATGATCTGTTCTTTAGGGGACATGTCACAGAGTCTGAAGGCATGTTTGACTGTCACGACTGGCGGGGACTGTAACTGCCATCTGGGGGCTGGAAGCCAGGGGTATTGCCAACCGTCATCCCGTGGCACACGCTCTTGGTGTGTGTGAGGCCCTGGACTCAACTCTTGGCAGCGCGAAAGAAAGAGCACCATGAACAGCACTGAGGCGGCTCCGCAAGTGGAGGCCCTAGGGTGCCTCTTCTCTCTTTTCTCTGCCTGTTTCTCCCTCTCTCCTCTCTGAAAACTAACAACCAGACAATTGGACGAGGAGGCTGCTTGGCAGTACTGTGCATGCAGGAGCAGCTCGAGGTCAAGTCCCCAGCAATGAATACAAAACCTACTAATACTCCAATAACTCTTCGAAGAAATTAAATATCAATCTAAAAATCATTTTTAAATGCAAATAGATTTTGGCACAAAACTAGCTTAGAGAAACAAACAAAAATAGATACCCTTTTATATTAAAGGGTCATGAGCCTCTGGCTCTATCTTCCATCAACTAGTAAATAAATTTAAAAAAAAAAGTGCGCTCTCTCAGTAAATAAATTTTTTGTATATTGCATCAAA
Organism: Erinaceus europaeus; assembly: GCF_950295315.1. NCBI lineage: Eukaryota > Metazoa > Chordata > Mammalia > Eulipotyphla > Erinaceidae > Erinaceus > Erinaceus europaeus. The sequence continues at coordinate 5,223,435 of NC_080172.1, forward strand.
GCAAAGGCCTATGGGGAAGGAGAGGGAGGAGGGTAGGAGAGAACTCTGTGGTCCTAGGGCATAATGAAATTGCATACTTATGCCAATGATTGCACTATAAACCACTGCCCCTGATAAAGATGAAAAAATAGACGCATCTTTGCTAAAAGAAAAGAGACAGACAGACACAGGCAGACAGCCTAAGCTATGGGACAGCATATAATCTGGAAGTGTGAGGTCCTGAACTCAACCTCCAGCACCACATATACCAGAGTGACTCTTTAGTTTTCTCTCTGATTGGAAAAAAAAAAAAAAAAAAAGGCTTCTGGACAAGATGGTTGTGAGCTAACAGCCTATTTGCCCCTGCTGCCACCAACACAACAAAACCCACAATACATGTGGGGAATAAGCCTAGAAGTGAGGCTGACAATCAATAGAAAGAAAGACACCCTTTCCGGTACAAAGAACAAATTTCAGTTTAAAGAATATGAAAGCAAAGCATAATGTAGCAGACAGTTTATTGCACAAATGATCTGTCAGATTAATTTTAAAATTACGTTACTTAAAAAAAAAAGTAATGAGTTTGGAGCTCAGATGAACAAACAAAAGAAAAAGAAAAAAAAAAAAAAAAGAAAATCCTTGAATTCAGGTAGCGAGGACAGAAGGACTCACAACTAAGGTCAAAGTTTGCTCCCAGCTCAGTCCCACATCCTTGGGCCAGGATCTTGTCACAGAAGCCACCTGTCCTCCAGGGCCGTCCACACTGCCGGCTCCTGCTGCTGTTCCTGCGGCTGCAGCTGGCACAGCTTGTTCCACAGTCGTCTGCTGTGACCACAGGCCACCTCTGTGGTCACCCGCCTCAGCCCACAGACTTCCAGCTAGATCGCCTGCCCCTGGGCTCAGCCCTGACCCAGTTCCGTTCAGGTCTGGTACAACTCCCTTGATTCCAGGGAGGGCCCTGCCACCCACTGCTTTAGTCGCCCTTGTGGAGAATCTGATAATGATGGCAAGGTATCATCTGTTTTCCATCTACACCATGCCTCGGCCTCGCGTGAGCTTAATGTGCAGCTTGGCGATACGAGAATCCGGCATGAAGCCCAGCCAGTCTATCTCGGCGTTACTCTCGATCGCACTCTGTCATTTCACGAACATCTCATAAAAACTGCAGCAAAGGTGGGCGCGAGGAATCACATCATTGCAAGACTGGCCAGCTCCTCATGGGGAGCAAGCGCTGCCAACACTACGATCATCATCTCTGGCATTCTGCTATTCCACTGCAGAATACTGTGCCCCAGGATGGTTCCGTAGCCCCCATGTCCACTTGGTCGATTCCAAATTACATTCCTCCATGAGGATCATTTCTGGAACCATCCGTTCCACCCCGGTTCCATGGCTGCCAGTTCTCAGCAACACCGCCCCGCCAGATATCCGTCAGGATGCAGCATCATCTAAGTTCATTTCCCACGTCTACGCTCGACAGGACCTGCCAATATACGCGGAGATCTTCGCCCACCCTGTCCAACGCTTGACGTCTCGTCACCCAATCTGGTCCCCTACGCCTACACTGAACTTCTCTGTTCTAGTCTCTTGGAAACAGAGCTGGCAGTCAGCTGAGGTCAAGAACAAACACCTCATCACAGACCCCTGCGAGCGTCAACTCGGCTTTGACCTGGCACGTTATGATTGGGCCCTCCTCAATCGCTATCGAACAGGCCATGGCCGGTGCGCCGCTATGTTCCATCGCTGGGGAGCCAGAGACGACCCGAACTGCCCCTGCGGCTCCAGACAGACTATGACCCACATAGTCAACGACTGCCACCTCTCCAGATTCAAAGGAGGTCTCGAAACTTTACATCAGGCTCAACCTGACGCTGTTGACTGGCTGCGGAAGAAGGGCAAACGCTAGAAGAAGAAGAAATGGCAAGATGATGTCATTTGCCTGCAATGTTTAACTCAGGAAGAAGCCATGGTTCTGGAGTTGTTCACCAGCCAAGAAGAGTTATGGAGGGCCACAACAAACTCAGAGAACTAAGGAGGAAATTTATAAATTCACCAAAGCAATCCGCGGAAGGGAGAGTGAAGTGACAGGCTGAAAAACACCAAAAACCAAAGTGGAGAGCAAGGAGCTAAGGTGACAGAAAGTCACCCAAAATGGACAGCAAAAAGAAAGACGCGTGTCGGTGGTATAGTGGTAAGGCATAGCTGCCTTCCAAAAAGAAAGACACTAGCACACATGAAGACAAAACCGGAGAATTATGAGACTGTCTCAAGAGGAACAACATTTGAGTTGTGGGGTCAAAAAATAAAAGAAAGAAAGGGGCAAACTTCATATTTGCAGTTTTAGCTGACAATTTTCTCAAATTAAAGGAACTAGACCTGCAGACCCAGAAGGCTTCCAGGGCTCTAAGAACAATGAATCCAAATCTAGGTTTGCCAAGGGGCACAACAGTTCAGCTGGCAGGAGTTGAAGACAAAGCTCTCATTTTGCAGGCTGGTAGCGAGAAGGAGAGACTCGCCTATAAAGGAAATCCCCTATGACTGCCAGCTAACTTCTCCACAGAAGCTCTCGAGCCTAGAAACAACTGGCAAGACAGAGTCAAAGTTCTAAATGGAAAAGGCCTTCTTCACCCAAGAATACTTGATCATTCCGGCTAATCAGTCAGGCTTGAAAGAGGCGTGAAAAGCTTTTCAGGCAAGCAACATCTGAAGGAATCCATTAACATTAAACCAGACATGTAAGAGACACTAAAAGAACTCACGCGAAATTAAAAGATAAAAATGACCTCACCCCTAAAGGGAAAACAAAGCCAGGAAACTAAAGTTCAGTGAAGACTATGGACTCAGACAACAGAACTGGCACTGGCATGGGATTGTGAAGGAGGGAGAGGGGGGCTCTGTAGAGCAGGGCAGGGGTACAATGGACTTTGGTAGAGGGATATTTCTGCTTTCTTAGGGGGGTAACACATTTTGAAGAGGTGAAAAACTGTGCTTCTAAAACATGGGTTTGTAAACAAAGGTTATCTCAAAATAAAGACTACTGTTAAACATATATGTATACATATATAGCTTGTTTTTTTTTTAACAGAGCACTGCTTAGCTCTGGTGGTGCGAGGGATTGAACCTGGGACTTCGGAGCTTCACTAAAATAATCATGGCAATTCATTCTCCTGCCTAGAAGTCAGTTTAGGAATGAATCGCTGGAGTAATCCTAACCAATAAGCTAGCCAGTCAAAATTTGCTGAAAATTCTGGGTGTGTGCACACACACTCACACACACACACACAGACACACACACACAGACACACACACACACACACACACAGACAGACAGACACACACACACACACACACACCCCTCAAGGAAATATTCTCTTAATGTGTTTGCATTGATCCCTGGACCTGAAGAAGTCATCTTAGTACTATGAGCTAGCCAGAGAACTGAGTATACATTGTTCGCAAAGAACACCAGACGGAAAGTTACAGAATGAGGTTCCCTCAATATGCCAGTGAATCAGTGAGTCAGTTTCTGGGTTTCTTATGTGATAAAATAAGTTTCCTGGATGTCACAGGCAGTTATTATTATTTTTTTTAATCATACACTTGTGACGTGTGAAGGTGGCCACAGTTCATAGTGTTGGACTCTCAAGTTTGAGTTCCTGATTTTGGCCTCTCTCGCAACAAAACTTTAGTAAGTAATGACATAATGTTTGCAAATATGTAGACGTCAATAATAATTCTTAAGAAACATTTAAAAAATCAGTTATTCAAGGGATAAAAGTTGACATTCTGGGTTTTTTTTTTTTTAGATTTCTTAGCAGTATTTTGTTTTTCTTCAATTTTTATTTTAGTAATTCTTTTTTTTTTTAAATATTCACTATTTTTTAATTTGACTGGACAGAGAAATTGAAAGGGAAGGGGAGATCTAGAGGGAGAAAGAGAGAAACCTGCAACACTGCTTCACCATTCGTGAAACTTACCCTTTGCAGGTAGGAATCTAGGGCTTGAGCCTGGATCCCTATGCGTGGGAATTTTGTGTTCAACCAGGTACACCACCACCCGGCCCCTTCAACTTTTCAAAAACATTCTCTCTTTATTACATGGATATCTGCTAGCACTCTTTCATTAATCTTGTTTTTTAAGTGTTTTTTTTTAATTTTGATATATTTACTTATTTGTATTATTGAATAGAGGAATTGAGAGAAATTGAGAGGGGAGGGGTAGAGAGGGATAGAGACAGAGAGACACCTACAGCCCTGCTTCACTGCTCATGAATTCTCCCCTGCAGGTGGGGACCAGGGGCTTTGAATTTGGGTCCTTGTGCACTGTAATGTGTGCAGTTAACCAGGTGCGCCCCCGCCTGGCCCCTTAAGTCTGGTTTTTAGTACGCGTGACAGACGAAGAGTCGACTTTCACAGCTCGAGAGGGGAAACTACTATAGCATGGAAGCTTCCCCCAGTGTCTGTGACCAGGTTTAAAAGCTTGGTATTTCACTGACTTAAAAGAACTTGGTAGGAAAGTTCCCGTAAGGATTGGGCAGTAGCTCAACTGGTGGAGGGCATGCAAGACAATCTGAGTTGAAGCCCCAGAGGCACTCTGATGAACGTCTCTAAGGGATACTGTTGTGTCTCTCCTGCCACTCTCTTCTCCTCTCTCTCTGAAATGTAAACAGTCCACTAGGTTTGGCAGATGAAAAGCCCCTCACCCACCCACCCCCCAAAAAGAGAGAGAAATGAGAAAGTGTTCCTATCACCCAACCCGAGGAACAGAGGCAGTAAGAAAGGAGCATGTAATCCCAATACACCCGGCTAGAGCTGAAAGTGCAGATGTTTTCACCGCTGGTGGAGCGAGCCCCTGATGAGCAGGTGCGTAGAATGACAGCGCTTTGAGTTGACGTCGGCAGTGGGGACAGATGCTGGGTGAAACCTGCCAAGGCAGACCAGCGCGGGTGAGGAGACGAGCAGTGAGTGGACACTCGTGACCAGTAACTTCCCAGTGATGCCTGTAGCATGTAGTTCCCGTGACATGTGAGGCAGCACAGCAGTCTTCAGACAAGCTGCAGTGCAAGCTCTGGAATTTCCTCAAAAGAATTATACTGAGCAAGTTAATCATTGAAACTGCAGTTCTACTCAGTCACCAGGGAAGTGGTTCGGCTCCTCTTCTCGCCTCCCATGCGCATATAAAAGCCATCACTAGCTAAAATTGCATGTGACTGAGTATGTCTTCTCGTCGTCAGGCCTTGTGCTCAAGAGCAGGCTGCTCTACACTGAGAATGTCCTCAGCCTCGAGGGGGAGGCAGAAGGCAACCTGGTGGTGGTGAGGTGTGCTGCTGCCTATGCTGGGGGAAATGTGTGACTGCATCCTCACACTTCCTTTCAAAACCAAGCTTATTTTGAGGAAAACAGAGACTATTCTAATGGCTACCTGACACACAGTTGTACTGCAAGACCGCCATCTAGTGAGGATCCAATAACACAGCAAAATTTTTTAAACTTCGGAAGTTATTACGGAACTAATGAGACACTGTAAAGTGGCATTGATATAATGGGCAGGTTTAACAACATAAATATAACGAATATTACTTAAGACTTCTGTGATCTGAACTCCTTGTAACTGAACATTCAATGACTATTTTAGAAAAAAAAATCATGGCTTGCATGACAACTGAAGTATCGCGACACTGAGTACTTAACATGGCAGAAACGAAGAAAATGTTCACATTTAAAATTCCTATTCTTCATTTAAGGTTGATAAATGTAAAAATACAGTGAGACTGGGTGGGAACGGTGTGGAATTTCACCTCTGCTGACATGCCGTTTTGTAAATCACTGATAAACTGAATAAACAGACGGTGAGATAGTACCAACACTCTGTATTTCTCAGCCATCATCCTTCACTTTGAGAGTAATTTTGACCCATGCACTTGCAGAAACAAAACAAAACAGAAGAAGCCAAATTGTCTCTGAGACTTTCTGAGAACCACTATGGAACACTAAGAAAACAAAACAAGAGTCAATCATGTCCATCCTAGTCCTATCATTACAGCATGCTTCTAGTTAAAAAAGAAAGAAAAAAAAAGTAAAGGACAAAACAAAGAATTGCTCATTTACCTTGGTAAATAAAAATCTTATTTACTTTTTGGTAACAACTCTCCTTTTAAAAGTATCTATCTGAGAGAGAGGCAGAGAGACAGAGAGAAAGAAAAAAAACAAACTAGAAGCTCACTGCCATCTGCGGTGCTGGGGGTTGAATTCAGGGCCTTTTGTATGAGAAGCCTGGACTCTCCCTGGACATCTCCTCTGAGCTTCAGTCTGTAGTTGCGTTTATACGCCACGGATATGCCAAAGCTCATAGTAGGAAGGAGTAAGAAAGCTCGATCAATGTGGACCAAAGGGTAACTGAGTACAGTGTGTGCCCCGCCAGGCATGTGGCCCAGAGGCAAGTGTGGCATGGAAACATGGAAAGTCATGACACTGGGGGAAGTCCCAGGGCTGCCGTGCCACTCTTTTTGTTGGAATGGAATCATCCTGGAGTGGTGGAATCACACATGTATGAAGGACACACACACACACAGTGACATCTTTCAATGCTCAAACATCCTGACTAGTAAGGACTACCAAATGACACTGTAATATATTGTCTCTGTCCTGGCTCCCCATTTAAACCCTAGTGAAGGGGCCAGGTGTTGGGGTACCTGGTGCAGTGCACACATTACAGGTTCAAGCCCCTGGTCCCCACCTGTAGGGGACGCAGAGAAGCAGGGCTGCAGGTGTCCTTCTTTCTTTCTAACTCTATCTCCCTTCTCCTCTCAATTTTTCTGTCTCTATCCAAAATACATTCAGAATATGTATTGAGGGAGTTGGGTAGTAGTGTAGCGTGTTAAGCACAGGTGGCACAAAGTGCAAGGACCAATGTAAGGATCCCGGTTCAAGCCCCCGGCTCCACACCTGCAGGGGGGTCGCTTTACAAGTGGTAAAGCAGGTCTGCAGGTGTCTATGTCTTTCCCTCCTCTCTCCATTTCTCTCTGTCCTATCAACGATGACATCAATAACAACAATAATAACTACAACAATAAAAAACAAGGGCAACAAAAGGGAAAATAAATAAATATATATATAAACAAAAAACTATTGATTTCAAGTAAGATCCTTGGTATTAACTCTATTACATGTAAACATGGCATATGCTTTTGTTGATTTCAAGTCAGTTACTGAAATTCTTGTAAACATATATGGAACAACTTGGGTAGATGAAACTATTGGGTTGTCACAAAAGTAATGATGTATTTTTCTAGATTATTCTTAATTTAAAATTTTTTTTTGAATATTTGCTTATTTATTCTCTTTTGTTGCCCTTGTAGTTTTACTGTTGTAGTTATTGTTGTTGATGATGCCGTCGTTGTTGGATAGGACAGAGAGAAATGGAGAGAGGAGGGGAAAACAGAGGGGGGAGAGAAAGACAGACCCCTGCAGACCTGCTTCACCACCTGTGATGTGACTCCTCTGCAGGTGGGGAGCCGGGGGCTCGAACCAGGATCCTTAAACTGGTCCTTGCGCTTTGTGCCACCTGCACTTAACCTGCTGCGCAACTCCCTTTACTAGATTATTCTATGCAAAAGTGCATCATGACTTTTCCAACAGCCCAATATCTTTTAATTTTAAGTCATGAAGTTACATTCATATAAATACTTCCAATAATTTTTTTGTATCCAAATTTAGATGTGCTCTAAATGGAAACTACATAATGGATTTTAAATATTATAAAAATGTAAAGAATCATATTTCAATTAATTTTATACCGAGCAAGTGCTCTCTGGGTTGGAGAGAACTCGACTGGAGCCAACCTAGGCTGCTGTGTGGGAGAGGGATCATTTAAAAGATAGTATTTTGTACATAATGTATCAAATATATTTAAATTTTACTTCACCTTTTTAAAACTTCAAAACTAAAATGGCATGTTCTTACTCTGCATGTCACGTGGAAAATACTGGACTATTTTATGGAGCCATTTCCTTACAGACATATAGATTGTCCCTATTTTTTACAATATTACCAAAAAAATAAATAAAAAGGGCTCCTGAAATATGTACACATACAGAGACATATTAGAGCGAAACTGATGGTGACAGGTGAGCACGGGAGCCCATTTCCAAACTGCTCATCACAGTACCTGCACCAGCTCAATTCTCCTGACGGGCTTCTATTTTCTCTGAACATGTGTAGTGTCCAAGTAACATCTAGAATTCGTGCCAACTCGATGGGCATAAATGGTCTTTCATTCTTGCTTACATCTGTGGTTGCCTCATTTAAGTATTTCTGAGCTGACTCAGCACAGTAGAGTTGCAGACTTTTTCTGAATTTGTTCAGATCTTTATTTTAGCTCAAGGATGAAAATGTTGGGCAGTAGCCAGCTCCCCCCTGCTTAACCCTGCGGTCTATTTACATAACCTATTACCTAAGAACCGCCCTGCCTGCAGGGCACTGTTTAATCCCACCAGTGCGAACTCTCTTTTTGCTCCGCCCCTTCTCCTAGTCACACCCTGATGTCCACCAGTCTTTTTTCACTCCACCCTCTCTACGTCACATCCTGTTTCCACCCTACTTGGCGAGTATAAATACAGCTGCTCTTCTGATTAAACACACTGGGAATTGCCTTCTGGCTCCGGGAGTCCCAGAGTCTCTCTCCTGCAATGCTAGCCTGGCACAAATTCCTGATCCCTCTCCCATGCAGCAGCCTAGGTTGGCTCCAGTCGAGTTCTCTCCAACCCAGAGAGCACTTGCTCAGGAAGAAGCACCCTCAGGCTCTCCCAGCATGAAAAGACAAAAAAATCTAGAATTCAGCAAGCAATACACATAGGGGCATTTAATATTTACAATTCCAACCACATATAGAAAGAGCTATGATAAATACTGCTGAAGTACAAAATAAGAGTTGCTTATTTTCCTAAGCTTGACATGAAACACTTAAAAAAAAAAAAAAAAAACAACCACATAGTGCAGCCCTGCTTCTCTGCATCCCCCTATAAGTGGGGGGACCAGGGGCTTGAACCTGTAATGTGTGCACTGCACCAGGTGTCCCACCACCTGGCCCCGTCAGCAGGGTTTAAGTGGGGAGTCAGGACGGAGACAGTATATTGCAGTGTCATTTGCAGAGCAATTTTGGCAGCAGACTTTGATGCCTGAGATTCAGAGGTCCAAGGATCAATGGCTGATATCACCATAAGTCAGAGGTGAGCAATGTTCTCACGTGTGTGTGTGTGTGTGTGTGTGTGTGTGTGTGTGAAGGTCAATGCAGTATACAGATAAAGCAAATATATTCTTCTCTTTTTCAAAAATAAATGCTGGTCTAAATTTTTGTTTTGACATGGTAATTTTCTGGCTTCATCAAAATTTTCCACTGTGGAGGAGTAAGTGGATGGATGAGTAGTGAGTTCTTATTAATCAAATTTTTAACACAGAATCATTTACCATTTTCCTGGCTGGCACCAATAAATACTTTAAACTAGTAAGGCACTTTTTTTTTTTTAACCAGAGCACTGGCTTACGGTAGAGTGGGTACTGAACCTGGGATGTCAGAACCTTTTGTATAACCATTACCCTATCTCCCTTGCCCACAAGACACATCTAATGTTAAACTAAAGGTCAAGTTCTATTGCTGAACAGGTTAAACTGCTGGGTATTTTTCAAACAGTAAATACTTCTACTCTGTCGTCATTCTATTTCTCAATACAACTTTCATTCCAGTATCCCTTAGACATCAAAATGCCCCTGTTTCATGGGGATCAAGTTCTGTAGTCACCACTAATAATTACATTTGGTTAAGTCTCTTTTTGAGAGAGCCTCAAGTGGTTCAGCTAGAGGATTGCCAATGAACTGCATGTGGGTATTTCAGATACGCTTTCTCATGTCCTCTGCTTCTCTACATGACCACGACCTCCTATCACTCCTATGTCCTTCTGCTGAAAAGTGGCAGAAGGGCTGAGGAGACAGCATAGTGGTTATGCAAACGACTTTCATATCTTGAGGCTCTGAGCTCCCAGGCTCAATCCCTAGCACCACTACTGTACATCAGGGCTGGGCAGTGCTCTGGATTAAAAATAAACAGGCGGCATGGCCGACCAAGGAGTAACAGGCCATTCCAGGGGGAAAACAGATAAAAACAGCTTTAAAAAAACAACCCCAGAACCATTTAACATAATCTACCAAGTCTGAGGAGACTCCGAGTACCAGCTGCATGCAAAGGTGCACAGAGAAGAGGGGCTCACAGTAGGCAGAGAGGTGTTTGGTATCTCTCCTTGCTCTGTCTCTAAAAACATAGGGTCAAAATTGGGCTGTGGAGGTGGTTCAGTGGCTCTGCTTCTCAGTAACGTCTTGGGATCATTCTCTAGCACGGCATTTTTTTAATACATGTGGACAATAGGCGCAATTCAGCCCTTGTCCCCCTGCCTCACCTTTTCTCAGTCAAGTGCATCAACCAGCAACTCCAAGGAACATGGGCAGGAAGTGCTCAGCGGTAGAGCATTGGCTTTGCATGACTGGAGGCCCAGGTTCAATCTGCCCGCCACCCCTGGGGCTCTGCCATGTTGCCCACAGTGGCCCCCCACCCCCGTCTTTACGGGACCTGAACCCACCAGGTGGGCTCTGTCCCAGCTTCCCTGCAAATAGTTCTAACGCCATGTATTGCTTGCTTTACAGAACAGAACTAGAGGGATGGCATCTTAGTGATTACAGAAATTAACAGATAAATGTCAGTGAGCTATAGGTCTATACACTTTATTGACTACAGGTATTTACCTTGACAGCAATATATATACATGGGCTAAGAAAGTAGCTCAGTAACAGAGCACAGGGCTTGCAGCCATGAGTCAGATCCTTGGTACTATAGATGCCAGAGATCTGTCATCTCTCTCATTAAAAAAAAAAAAGAGAGAGAGGAGTCGAGCGGTAGCGCAGTGGTTAAGCACAGCGGTAGCGCAGTGGTTAAGCACAGGTGGTGCTAAAGCTCAAGGACCAGCCTACGGATCCCGGTTCCAGCCCCCGGCTCCCCACCTGCAGGGGAGTCACTTCAGAGGCAGTGAAGCAGGTCTGCAGGTGTCTGTCTTTCTCTCCCCCTCTTTGTCTTCCCCCCTTTTTCCATTTCTCTCTGTCCTAGCCAACAATGACAACATCAATAACAATAACAATAATAACTACAACAATAAAACAACAAGGGCAACAAAAGGGAATAAATAAAAGAAAAAAAATTTTAAAAAAAGAAAAACTTTAAAAAAATATTATGATCCTAGAAATATTTGGATTTACCTGGCAAATGTATTTATTGATATTCTTGCCTAGAGGACAGTTCGACAAATGACTCATACATCTCTGAAATACAAGTTATTCATCTACTTGGTCTGTTCAGAATTCTACTAATAGAATGAGTAACCTATTAACTACTTGTGTGATTTTTAAGGTCATCTTAATGGACTAACACATTAAATACCAACTTAAAAAAGAAAGAAAGAAAGAAAGAAAGGAAGGAAGGAAGGAAGGAAGGAAGGAAGAAAGAAAGTCATCTAGGGTTAGAGCAAGTTTCCAAAAGAGGTTCTTGAGCTAACATGGTATAAAAGATGACGAGCCTGAGCGATGGAGAACCTGGCTGAGCGCACATGTTACAACACGCAAGGACCTGGGTTCAAGCCCCTGGTTCCCACCTGCAGGAGTAAAGCTTCAGGAGTCATGGAGTCATGGAGCAGGGCTGCAGGGGTCTCTCTCCCCATCTCCCCCAACTCTCTCAATTTCTGTCTCTGTCCCAAGTAAATAGATGAAAAAACATGAAAAAAAAAAAACAAACCCAAAAACCATTTAAAAACGGTGATTTAGGGGCAGAACGTGCATAGCATAATGGTGATGCAAAGAGACTCTCGTGTCTTAGGCCTCAAAGTCTCAGGATCAATGCCCCAAACCATAATAGGCCAGAGCTGAGTAGTGCTCTGGTAAAATAAGTAAACAAATAAATGCATAAATAAATAGAAAAATAAATGATGATTTAGTAACTAAGGAAGTCCAGATAAATGCTAGCTAAACCACCTGATAAACAGAAAACATCAATTCTTAAGTTTTTATGTTTTGGCAGAGTTCTACAGCTTAGGTTATCTTATTCAACTATTTGGTAACCATTTAAGAACCAGCTCTCTTGGATAATGTTGTAATAGCTACTCTTAAACCTTTTCTAGTGAAAAGTAGCTTATCCTTATGTGAAGAAAGAGGTCCAGGCTCTATATCAAAAGTTCTTTCAAAAGCTTTGAGAAAAATAAGTTAACCTTATTTCTCAAGAAAAGAGAATGCAGAAATATTTAAGGAGTCTATAACTATTGTACATTCTCTAAGACTGAACTAGTAATACAGTCAGAAGGCAAATGTCTGATTACCTTCCTAGTAGGAAGCCTTTCCTGCAATAAAGATTCAAAGGTCTTCCTTTGGATCTCTTAAGATCCACTGGCTTCCCATAGGACAGAGCTAGGAAAACAAAGTAATACTCGTTTTCTTATACAATGTAACACTTACTCACTGGCCAAGAAAATCAGCAATGCTTTAGTCTTCACTCTGATAACGACATCATCTCAGGTGCCCGCTACATTTATTTGCTTCTTCTCAACACTTTAACTTTCCTGTTTTATGGTTTCTAGTTTTATGAATTACTAGAAGTTGAAAGACCAAATCTAGTAAGAACCTAAAAACAACAACAACAACAACAACAAACCCAAATAGCTTAAGTGTTCATTATTACTTTCTAAACCAGTAATAGTAGAGGCCAGGCAGTGGTGCACTCAGTAAGGCAGAAGGATCCAGGTTCAAGCCCCCAGTCTGTCCCCACTTGCAGGGGAAAAGCTTCTAAAATGCTACCAGTGTCTCTCTTCCTCTGTTTTCCCTTCCCTCTCAATTTCCCTCTATCAAAAATTAATATAATAAAAATCTTTAGAAATTTAAAAAGTAATAGTGTCAGCCAGGGGTGTGTGTACCCAGTAGAGTATGTTTTGAGGACCCTGGTTAAACTCCAAGCCCTCATCCACAGGGGGAAAAGTTCATGAACACTGATCAGTATGCTACCAGTGTTTGTCCCCTCTTCTCATCTCTTCCTCACTGTCACCCTCTCTCTCTCTACCTCTATCTCTATCAAAGGGAAAAAAAAAAAAAAAAGAACAACAACAACAAAAAGGAGGGAGGAATCAGGAAAGTTGTGTCCAAGTGCAGGCGCCCCACTGATAAACCTGGTGGCAAAAAATAACAGCAACAGAAAAAAAAAAAAAAAGTTTTTAACCTTTTGCGTTGAAATAAGGTGGTATCTCCAACAGTGTGTGTTTTATAAATGAATAAACACAAATCAACAACACTTGTAACTTGCACACAGGAGGAAAGCCATTAGATTGTTGTTGGCATCAGGTTTCGGTGATCCAAGCTGACACATTCAAACATTCCACTCTTTAGGTGGAAAATAAAAGTTTAAACTAAAAAACGGGGCGCGTGGTGAATTCTTCAGTTATAATTAACATTTTCTGAGGGCTTACCATATGGTGAGATAGTGTTCTAAGCACTGTGTCTGTTACTTAATCCTCTCAACCTCTGGGAGCTAAGTACTACCATCTCTCTTTTGAAGATGAACGGGCAACCTGAGGCATAATCAGGGCATGTAATTTGCTCAAGCGGGCACATGGGAAAGCCAGTATAACAAACACAGCCTGGCTCTAGCGCCCACACCTTTAAATACTGACTCCTAAGGTTGGAAAGGAATTGCTTGGTTATATAAACCTGAGTTATGCTATGACTAGCTCCGGCCTGGCTCTAGCCTAGAATTCTATCGGCAGGAATGGGGTAGCACACCAGCACAATTTCGATTACTATTCATGCTAAATATTTAAGCATTTCATAAAATTTGCATGTGCACCAAGAAAACTCACCTTCTACGTGTATCTACATATATTAGAGTTTCTGAGATTTCCTTCTGAAGGGAACATAGCCCTCTGATTTGTATTAAGATAGAACGATGCCTCTTTATGACAGAATACAGTCAGAATAATAGTATTTGTCTGAGATGAAAGCACTGGTCTCTAAGACTAGGAATTTATTAACTCCAAAGTATCTGATCTGTTTCAAACAACAGCTCTATCTAGTCACACATGACATTTCCAAAGAGGCATACACAATAGGGTCAAACTGCATATTCTGATGAAGCAGAATGCAGAAGGACTTCGTATTCTCTTCATTTTCCTATCTTTATATATAGTGTTCTCTTTTTTTTTAATTTATTCCCTTTTGTTGCCCTTGTTGTTTTATTGTTGTAGTTATTATTGTTGTTGTCGTTGTTGGATAGGACAGAGAGAAATGGAGAGAGGAGGGGAAGACAGAGAGGAGGAGAGAAAGACAGACACCTGCAGACCTGCTTCACCGCCTGTGAAGCGACTCCCCTGCAGATGGGGATCCTTATGCCGGTCCTTGTGCTTTGCGCCACCTGCGCTTAACCCACTGCGCTACAGCTTGACTCCCCATTTTTCCTATCTTTATCTGGTTTCTTAATGGAAAAAATTATTTAAGATGAATTCTTCCATTGTTTTATGGAGCATTTCATCTTAAACAAAGGAGTTTTTCTGGGAAATGTTTCGTTTCACTTTTTAAAATGTGGGGTCCTGGTGCGTGACAGTGGGAATTTCCTACTTGTTCCTACTGGTGGGCAGTTGTGTTTACTGTCTGTGAGATCGAAGCCATTACAGGACACCTCCACACACACATGCATGTGCTTACACGCCTCCACACAGAAAGATGAGGTGTAAAAAAAACCTTTTATTAAGCAGGTTCTGTGAACTACCCTAGAAAGTACTTAATATTTTTTAAATGACAGGCTTAGGTTTCTTTCTCTTATGGCTAATCACAAAGAAATACTTGTGAACATAGTTAGGAAAACCATGCTTTATCACACACAAAAAAAATGCAATTAGCTTGAGTAAAGGGGAGTTCAGCAGAAGACTTGAGTACATGGACAGACTTTTAATATAGGACTGAATAGAAACTGTAACATTTGGAACATATGATCAGTTCACAACCGCTTTACATGACCGAGGAAGGCTGAACAACCGGTCTTAACTAATTCCTAGAATCTGTGAATGTTACCTTCCTTGGCAAAAGGAATGCTGCAGAGATGTGTTAAGGATTCTCGGATGGAAAGATTCTTCTTGACTGGCTAGATGAGTCTTAAGTATAATTACGGGGGGAGAGGGGACAGAAGGAGAATTAGCGACAGAAGAAGGCGATGTGACCAAGGGTGAAAAGGGGAGATTTGAAGAGGCTGCTGCCTTTGAATATGGAGGAAGAAGCCATGTTGTTAAAATTCGTGCCGGCTCTAGCTGGCCCGGCTAGCTTCACGGCAGGTAACAGAGATGCGGAGACAACGGCTGGGCAGGGAAGCTGTATTTCTTTATTCAGGAACAACGATTCATAAACTAAGACAAACTAATCACCAAACAGAACTCTGCTGTCTCTTTGCGGCTGCACAAGCACTCCCTCTTACTCTGTCCCTCTCCAACTCTGGAACTCAGGAACTCTCTAACTTTGGAACCCTCTCTCGGGGTTCCTCGGGGCGGGGCTAAGCGGGCCGCCAAACTAACAGGACTGATCCAATTCTCTTGGCGGGGGAGACCTACCCAATGTAAAGCATACAACAAAGCCACAAGCCATGAAGACAAGGGATGCGGGTCCAGAAGTCGTGAGCACAAGGAAACCGCTGTCCTCTAGAACCTCCTTCTGAGGGATTATGGTCCTGCTGACTTCTTACTCTCACCACAATGAAACTCACTTTGGACTTCTGACCTCTAGGCCTATCCAAGAATACCGTATGCTCTTAATTAATTGACTTCGTGGTAATGTGTTACAGCAGGCACAGAAAACTAATGAAATAGTGGCTGAGCCGTGGCGCACCTGGTTAAGCTCACGCAGTGCTAAGCACAAGGACTTGCAAGAGGATCCGGGTTCGAGCCCCGCTCCCCACCTGCAGAGAGGAAGCTTCACAAGTGGTGAAGCAGGTCTGCAGGTGTCTTTTCTCTCTCCTCCTCCATCTCCCTCTTCTCTCTGTCCTACTGAGAGAAACGGAAACAAATGTCTGCTAGGAGCTGTAGTGCTGGCACTACAGCTGGAGGCAAAAAGGGAAAAAAAAAAAAAAAAGGAAAAAGAAAATTAACAATGGGTAAAAGCCTTTGCTCAGTTAAGATCTTAACACTGTGGGCAGTGAGCCGGCGCATCTGGGAAGGCAGCTAGCTGCTCAGCCATGGGAGCGACCCAGGTGTCAGCCCACAGTGAACCATGACACTGGGAAACCTTTGCTCTCTCTCTCTCTCTCTCTCTCTCTCTCTCTCTCTCTCTCTCTCTGTCTCTATTGCTCCTTCTCTATCTAAAAGGAAAAAGAAAAAAGAAAAAGGCCAGCCTGGAACTGGTAAAAAATAAATAAATCTTAACACTTCACCTTATACATAGTTTATTTATACTCTAAAAAATGAGTTTGTAGGGAGTCGGGCAGTAGTGCAGCAGGTTAAGTGCACGTGGTGCAAAGCGCAAGGACTGGCATAAGGATCCCAGTTCGAGCCCCCGGCTCCCCACCTGCAGGGGAGTCGCTTCACAGGCGGTGAAGCAGGTCTGCACGTGTGTCTTTCTCTCCCCCTCTGTCTTCCCCTCCTCTCTCCATTTCTCTCTGTCCTATCTAACAACGATGACATCAATAACAACAATAACAAAACAAGAATAAAAAACAATAAGGGCAACAAAAGGGAAAATAATACAACAAGAAAAAAAAAAAAGAAAAAATGAGTTTCTAACCATACGTCTCCTAACATTCTTCCTTAGTAGAGGGAAATGACAGGAAACAACAAGATCTTAATTATACTACGTTTAAACTAACGCAGTATTTTCCAACTGGGTATCTTCAACTGTAGCATGATTTGATGAAAATTAAAGCTAAAAATTAAAAAAAAAAAAAGACTGTCATGGGATAGGTTCTAGTAGATCACTCAAAAATAAGAATAGTGAGAAGTAACTCTATTTTTCTCCCTCTTTGACAAACATTAAACCAACATGTGACCCAGAAGTAGCATTGTTACCAGAATAGTTGCAGGATATGGAATGGTGTGAAGTAAGGAAGAAACTTAACATTTTGTTGAATGTCAAATTACAAGTAAATTAGATGTATAAATTATACATATCCTCATTTACTTCTAAAAACAACTCTGGAGAAGAATTAAATTAAAAAAAATAAAAGGTCTGGTGGTAGAAGAGTTTAAATGAGGTCACAGTTAGATTTGGTGATTGGAACCCCAGATTCACTCCAAAGCTCACGGTACCCACTAATCTCCCCAAAGATAATAGTATGTATCAATACTAATAAAAATCAGTCTTGAATTTCTTTTTTCTTTAATTCTGAATAGCTCTGTGACTTGACGAAAATCTCATAATTATACATCTTTGTTACTGTCAGGATAGCAAATTATCTCCTATTGGCTAACTCCCTTAGCCATGGTTATTACGACTATACAATTTAACATTTACCGGGTAAATGTTAAAAAATGTCCTATTTCACTAAGTCCTTCTATAAGAATATTTAAAAGAACACAAAAATGTTCAGCACTCAAAAACTAAGAGTCTACATTTCTTACATTCAATGGAAAAGTAAAATCCAACTCACGCTGAACAGAAATACTAATTCATAGAAGCAGACCCAGAAACACACAATGAAGTGAAAAGCAGTCGCGTTAGGACAGTCCTCATGTCCAAAACAGCAGCCCGCAGGCTCAGGAAAGCGAACATAGGGAAAGCCAGAGGCCTGACACGTGGTGTTTCTATCTTTCTGCTCCATTCTTTCCAGGATGCTTGGGGATATGTTTTCCTAGTGAAGATGTGGTATGTCCTGTTTGGATTTACAAATTACAAAATTCACATTTTAGCATTTCTTCAGATTCAGTGTGCGGTGCTGGGTATATAGTAGGTGTCAGACTTCATGGACTCATAGGGATGATTACCAGTTGGCATTGCTGATCAGATGCTAAGGAATTATTAGAGACTTTTTCTTTTTTCTTCCACGTGATTGGGGGGGGGGTGGGTGTTAATGGTTGACAGTTGAGTTGCTGACACACAGGGATAATCTCTCATCTCCCTAAGACAGGTATCTGCAGACTCTCTCCCAGCCTTGCCTTCCCACTACCATTATGATCCAGGGCTCCAGTGCCCGGAATCTGCAGACTCTCTCCCAGCCTTGCCTTCCCACTACCATTATGATCCAGGACTCCAGTGCTCTCTTTCCCCAGACCCCTTTGCTTTGGTGCATCATGCCACACCCAGTCCATGTTTCCCCTTCTGTTTTCCATGACTGTCCCTGCTTCCTAATTTCCACCTACAGATGGGACCATCCAGTATCTGTTCTTCTCTTTCTAGCTTATCTCACTCAACATGATACAAGAGTCTCTTAGCAACATAAACTCAGTATTTCTAGGTAAAATTATATATATCTATAGAGAGAGAGAGAGAGAGAAAACCCTGAGTCACAGGCGTAGATCAGAGTAACAGAGCATTTACTGTTGCTAGAAGGTGTACGGTCAAGATAAATTGAAAATACATTTAAAATGTAATAACACTTATAGTTCAATGAGTTAGTATATCAAGCACTCGACCACCTAAATCAGAAAAGCGGACAGGGAATCTGAATCATTTCCACGTTACAAAAGAGGAAAGTGACATGGAGTGACTCATTCAAGATCACACAGCCAAGTTAAGGGGAAAGCCAGAGTTCAAGCTTAAAAAATATATCTTTTAAGCTCACAGACACTAAATAAGTTAATTCAATGAATGGAGATGGGGGAATGGAGTCTCCCAACTAAGAAACTCCCAGTCTCCCTGTCCTTGAGCCTATAGCTTAATCCAGTCATAATGTTCCCTCTGTCCTTCTCATCAGCCTGTGGGGATGAAAAGCCCGTTTTGGTGAATGATTTAGCCTGTTGTACAGATCCCATTCTTTCCCATCTCCTTCCTCTGTAATGATCCCCTTCTTCATTCTTAGCTATGGACATTTCCCCAAGATGCTTGGGGGCCAGGCGACGGCACCTTTGGTATAAAGCATGTTATAATTCACAAGGACCTGAGCTCAAGCCCTATTCCCCCTGCAGAGGGGAGGCTTCATGAGCAGTGAAGCAGTGGTGTAGGTGTCTCTCTGTCTCCCCTTGCTTCTCAATTTCTGTCTCTACCCATACCCAAACACACACATATATAAAGAATTTTTTAAAAGATTTTATTTATTTATGAGAAAGATAGGAGGAGAGAGAAAGAATCAGACATCACTCTGGCACATGTACGGCTGGGGATCGAACTCAGGACCTCATGCCTGAGAGTCCAAAGCTTTATCACTGCACCACCTCCTGGACCACAAGAATTTTTTTTTAAAGGATGCTTACTCTCATATTGGAAAAAAACAACAAAAACAACAAAAAAAAACTAGGAGCTGGTAGGTAGATCACCCAGTTGGCCATATACTGTGTCATACAAGCAGTGAGAGTTCGAGTCCCCCACCACATGGAAGGGCGTGAGTGGCAGAAGACCCAGTGCTATGGTGCCTCTCTCTCTGACTGGTATGTTTTTTAATCCTTTTCTTTAAAAAAAAAAACCAAAAAACATTTTATTGGGGACTTTAAAAAGGAATGAAAGGATGAGCCTGAGAGCTATAAAATCACATATGCCCAAAGCCACAGCACGGTACAAAAAACCAAAACGAACAAACAAAAAAACTCCCCGAATCTTAGACCTTGCTGAAGCCGCACTACTTGAAAGACACCTGATCTTAAAGGAGAGGTCTCCGCCTCCTCACCCTTCACTAATTCTCTATGCAAAGTCAGGAAGGGCTCACTACTTACCTGACCTGTTTTTTTTCCTTCTTCTTCTTCATGTGATGTATCTGATACATTTGACCTTGCCTATTCCTTTCTTAAAACCCTCTTATTCTGCTAGCTCTCTTGCCTCCTCCCTAAGCGATTATTCCCCCAGAGAAGCCTGATCTACTCTTTTCTATAAATACCCAAATGAGCTCATTCACATTCATAAATTCAACCAATACTTATATATTCTAATGACTCCCAAAACTCTATCCTTAGCTCAGCTCTTTTGAATAATAGACCTAGATGTTCAGCTACAAGACTCTCCCATCTGGATGGCCATAAGCACAGCAACTTTTACACAACCTGTCATTGCAGTTCACTGCAAATTCGTTTCATTTACCTTGGCTCCCTGTCTCACCTAATGGCTGACCAAGTCAATCTCCCTACCCCTCCATATCTAGACAGGTCAGGTCTCTGTCGGTGCCCACAGTCACTACCTTTGTTTTTAGCCCCCTGTCTATCTTCATCAAGCCGCTGTTTTTTTGTTTTTGTTTTTTTTTACGAAATTGCAACAATTACCCTTTTACACAATTATATTTCAGAATCTCTAAGACTCCCCACTCATTTCTTCTCTCCTTCCCTCTTTCTCGTTCACATCCACCTCCCCCAAGTCCAACACTCCCTTCATACTGCAGCCTGAGTAGTTAATTCTAAGCCCAGGCACGGTAATAACTCTACCAGACTAAAACTGCTCATTTGCCCGCCATTAATCACAGCAATGTATTCGGGAGTGGGATACAAGAAAGATGCCAACTTTCGCCGCCTTCATTTCTATTTGTGTGTTTATTAGATACACACATTAGGACTCAGACTCTACACATACACTTATGAAGGAATACACTCAACAGCTTTCATGTCTACAGATAGCACATCCAAAACGTATAGAGACCTACAATTTCAAAGAAAAGTGCGATCCTTTACCATGAAACACAATTTTGAGTCAGATCGACCTTTCTACTATATCTGAGCCGGACCAAACCAACTTAACTTTCTGACTCTTGAAGCTTTACTTGTGCTGCCCCCTCCCCCGCCTAAAATGCTCAGAGGAAAAAAAAAACACCTTTATATGTTTACCCTCCCCCCACTGCTTTATAACCTCCATCTACTTTGTTCTTTTTATTTTTTTTATATTTATTTATTTTCCCTTTTGTTGCCCTTGTTTTTTTTATTGTTATAGTTATTGTTGTTGTTATTTATGTCATTGTCAGGACAGAGAGAAATGGAGAGAGGAGGGGAAGACAGAGAGGGGGAGAGAAAGACAGACACCTGCAGACCTGCTTCACCGCCTGTGAAGCGACTCCCCTGCAGGTGGGGAGCCGGGGGCCAAGTGTGCTTAACCTACTGCGCTACTGTCCAACTCCCCCTACTCTTTGTTCTTAAAACAAACATAACTGGCCATGTGAAGCACCCGCAAGCTTTTCAAGGCAGAGGTGGGCTCTTTCATCTCTGAGTTCTCAAACCCAACGTCCATTTCTATTATGGTACTTAGGTCAGTCTCCTGTCTACTTGCCTTTGCACTGTCAGAGCCTAGCAAGACTCCTGGCCTAAACTGGGTGCTTACTGCACGTCAACCTACTCAAGAGTCACAGTGTTAAGGGCTAAACCACAGCAACACCTCAGCGAACCCAACACAGCTGAGTGAGCGCTGTGTGCCGTTGAGATCTGGGCTGATCGATATTTTGCTTTATGGCTTTAGCACGCACGTACATCGTGTATTGAGGTGAAGAACTGGTTTATAGTGAGAGAGTTCCAGAAAGTCAACACTTTGTCATTCACCAACTTCTAATCAATTAACTGTCAGCGGTGTCAACACATTCTGAACGATGTCTTATGTAAACTCAACGACGAGGCACTGTGATTGTAGTCAAACGTAGCAAATAAATTGCACACATTCATCTTCCACTTCTGAAAGGCCACTGAAAGTGGGAGGAAAAAGAAAGCACAGGCCGGAAAACACCCAGGACTGGAAGTTTGAGCAACTGAAAGACGTACCAGGGAAGAGAAGAGGGCCTGACCTGGCGAGGTCTCGAGGGAGTTAGCCGGCAGTGACGGTGAGCTCTCCAAGTTCACACAAGCCCGAAGACCCTTCCCACTCCCCCCATGGAGACAAGGGGGGGAGACAAGGCCACGGTCTGAGATGGGGAGATACTGTGGGCTCCTGACGTTTCTGTTTCTGGGAACTAGTTTCACACACTAGAATGTGCACATTGCTTGGCGAGGATCTGAGTTTGAGCCCTGGCCCCACATGTGGAGCCACGGATCCAGCCATGGAAGCTCCACAGGCGGTGGGGGCAGTGCTGTGATGGTTTCCCTTTCTTTTTAAAAAATATTTATTTATTTATTCCCTTTTATTGCCCTTGTTGTTTTCTTGTTGTAGTTGACGTCGTCGTTGTTGGCTAGGACAGAGAGAAATGGAGAGAGGAAGGGAAGACAGAGAGGGGGAGAGAAAGACAGACACCTGCAGACCTGCTTCACCGCCTGTGAAGCGACTCTCCTGCAGGTGGGGAGCCGGGGGGCTCGAACCGGGATCCCGACACCGGTCCTTGCACTTTGTGCCACTTGCGCTTCACCCGCTGCGCTATTATTGCCTGACTGCCATGTTTTCCCTTTTTTTGCTTTTCCCCCTATCCGAAATTGAGAGAGAGAGAGAGAGAGGAAGGCTGGTGGGGGGGCAGTGAGGCCACGTGTGTGAAGCCCAGCACTACAGAAGGCCGAAAGCGTAGGCAGCGCACCCCCTTCTGCCGCCATCGCACGACTCGGGCTTCAGTCTCCCACAAGGCCTCAGAGGAAGATCTGGTGCTGTGGTGTCTTTCCCTCTCTCTGTCTATCTGGAAAACCATCCTGGAGCAGGACAGCCCCAGCTACGGCGACAACAAAGAGTGAGCGAGGCCGCCAACTGCACCACGGCTCCTCGGGCTCCAGAAAGCCCTATGCTTCCTGCTCGCCTCCTTCTCGTTTCCTCGTTACAGCAGGACACACAGGTCTCAGGCAGATGACAAGATTGGACTACTCGCCATGGAGAGATCGGTGGCAGCGCGCACGCATGAGGGACCATCGCTGTCTAACAGACGCCAGCAGCACCTCGGGGGCCACCGAGGAAACAGGTGAAAGGTGGGAAAGCCTAATAGGAAGACCGCCAGTCCAAAGGCCTCACGACCCTTGAAGAACACTTTTTAGGAGTCTAATACCTTACTTCATTTTCTTCTTTTTTAAGAGGCAGAGAGAGAAAAAGAGATCACAGCACTAAGTTTCCTCCGATGTGTGGGGTCAAGCTCAAACCTGAGTTGCGTGCATGGCACAACTGCCCAAGGCAGGAGCTCACTGGCCCTGCCCCATATCAAACATGGCCACACGTCTGGAGCTGTGCCACGAGTATCTCCAGTGCTAAAGGAGACACTGAAGGAGATAAAAAGGAGCAGAGGCTGCAGAGTCGGCTCCACAGAGGCATCTGCAGTGCTAGGGACTGAGCCTGCAGGCTACAGGGCGTGGGACCACTCCCTAGAATTATCTGACACATTCCAGCCTTTAGGTCCATGACTGGTCAACAATGTGTTTGGCTTTGCATGTTAACTCTCTTTGCAGCCACCAGATTCCAGATGCCATCAGGATGCGACCAGATTTCCCTGGACATACGACCCCACCATGTGACCTGGAGCTCTGCCCCCCCAGTACCCCGCCCCACTTCTTCTTCTACCGTTTGCCCTTCTTCCGTAGCCAGTTAACAGTGTCAGGTTGAGCCCCACTAGGGAAAGAGAGAGGCAGAGTGGGAGTATGGATCCACCTGTCAACGCCCATGTTCAGCGGGGAAGCAGTTACAGAAGCCAGACCTTCCACCTTCTGCATCCCACAGTGACCCTGGGTCCATGCTCCCAGAGGGCTAGAGAATAGGAAAGCTGTCAGGGGAGGGGATGGGATACAGAGTTCTGGTGGTGGGAACTGTGTGGAGTTGTACCCCTCTTATCCTATGGTTTTGTCAGTGTTTCCTTTTTATAAAGAAAGAAAGAAAGAAAGAAAGAAAGAAAGAAAGAAAGAAAAGAAAAGAGAAGAATTATCTGACACAATGCTGCTCTGGTTTTCTCTCCCCCTCTCTCTCCTCTACCACATAGGAAATAACACTTTAAAAATTAAGTAATTAGAAAAAATAAAAATGAACACACAAAAGGACAATTTGGTAACAAAACACTATAAATGTCCTCAAAGGAGTTACTGAAAAAGAGAACTCGGAAGTAAACGAATCATGTGGACATTAAAAATCCAGCAGTCAAGCTAAAGGACAGAGCCAATGAAGCTTCCTTAGAAGGCTGGGCAAGAAGGGATGATGGTAAACGAAGCAAGCAAACAAGGATGTCTACTAGCCAGTTGTCAAGTAGGCAGCTCAGAAGAGACTAAAAACCAAACCAAACCCAGAAGCAGCTGTTAAGACAGCTCACCAGGAGGGCACACATGTCAGCACCTGTGAAGGACGCAGGGCCCGGCGCTCTACAGAGGATGATGGGCCAGCACTGTGCTGTGCCGCCTCTCTTCTCTTTGTCTCTGCCTCCCTCTCAGTGTCTGGAGAACACTGGAATTGCACCCCAGAGCGAGGAAGCCCTGGTAAAGAGAGCAATGATGGTTAAAGGAAGGAAGAGGAGGAAAAGGAGGAGGAGAAGAAAAATCTTCAAAATCAGGGAACTGAGTTGGCAGGCTGGAAGGGAGTGGAAGTGAACAAAAGAACAAATGGTTACAAAGCAAACAAAACCAACCAACCAACAACCAACAACAACAACAAACCAGAAAGAACTACAATAATCACCAAGCAATTTTTGAGTAGCACAATATTTTTTTCTAAAGTAGGAGAAAAGTCACAAATGAAGGAACCCCAATCAGAATAAACAGCTGACTTCAACAACTCTGGAAAACAAATAAATGTGTAAATAAATGATTGGTAGACCAGTGCCTTGACAATGAGAAGAAATTATCAGCTGTCTGGAAAGCTGAATTCGATTAATGACTGGGGAATAGGGTGGAGGAGGACTGCTTTAACATGTATTGTCGGGGCCTGGTGGTGGCATACCCACCCGGGTAAGTGCAAATATTACAAGCTCAAGAACCTGGGTTGGAACCCCTTCCTCCCCCACTCTTCCCCACCCGCAGGGAGGGACAACACTTCATGAGTGGTGAAGCAGGTCTGCAGGTGTCTTTTTCTCTCCCTATCTTCCCCTTCCTCTCTCAATTTTTCTGTCCTATTCAATAAAATTAAAAAAGAAAGAAAAGGAAAGAAAAGAAAAAATAGCCACCAGCGCTGAGCCACGGCAATGACCTTAGTGGCAATAAAATAAATAAACATATACAGTGTCTCCAAATAAGCCTAGCTACTCATTTTCAGGTAATTACAGGAAAGAGAGCTTCAGTAAAACATAGGAGTAAGTCAAGAAAGTGAAGTGTCCAGATAAGAAAAACAAAGCGTCACAAAATAAAATACATATATAGAAAATACATAGGTCCAGTAGGAGAACTACTTTTTTTTTTTTTAAGCCCCGTAGGAGAACTACTTAGGTTTAAAAGTAAGCAGGAGTACAGAGGCCTATAGATTTTAAGTATTTTTAAAAATATTTCTTTATTTCATTTTTGTTACCCTTGCTGTTTTATTGTTGCTGCAGTTATTGTTGTTGTTATTGATGTCCTTGTTGTCGGATAGGACAGAGAGAAATGGAGAGAGGAGGGGAAGACAGAGAGGGGGAGAGAAAGGCAGACACTTGCAGACCTGCTTCACCGCCTGTGAGGCGACTCCCCTGCAGGTGGGGAGCCGGGGATCGAACCGGGATCCTTATGCCGGTCCTTGCGCTTTGCGCCACGTGCACTTAACCCACTGCGCTACCACCCGACCCCTTTAAGTATTTGTTTAATGGAGTGGACATAATTGAGCACTTGATAATTTTCCACAAGTTTCCTTTTTAAAAAATCGTTACTCATTCTTTTTATTTATTTTAAATAGCACTGCTCAGCTTTGGCTTATGGTGGTGCTGGGGATAGAACCTGGGACCTCTGGGTACCTCAAGCGTGGAAGTCTTTCTGCATACCCAGTATGCTGTCTCCCCAGCCCCTGTTTCATTTTTTATTTTGCTACGGCAACACTGGCTTGCAACATAAGAGCTGAAGTCCGGCACTGTAATTCTCCAGGTGCAGACACAGCGCCATGGCCACCACCAAGTCATCCACAGGCATCTGATGTGGCTTAGCAGACCAGCATCTAAGATGCCCCCTTGTGGACACTGCGGGAAACTCTGCCCGTGAGAGTGGACAGGGGGTTGATTGAGTACTATGCACTCATCACAGGGGGGAGTCAGTCCCTTATCAACTAACTTTAGTCAGTCAAAAGGGAGGTCATGCTGGGCCGTCCTGACCTAACCAGGTGAATCCTTTCCAAGTGGCAACACCAGACAGGGGCCCCTCCCGGCTTGGAAGACAGACTCTGCAGCAGCTGTCTGGGACTCCAGTTCCTACTGCACCTTCACGGCTGCTCAAACCCAACTCCCAGGTAGGTAAGGTGTTCCGACTGCTGACTCACAGCAACTGTGAGCTAGACCGGGTTAACTGTCTGTTCCCCTGCTAACATTCTGGTACTTAGCCACAGAACAGGAGGAAACTTGGACTGCGGCAATTTAGACTAACGTAGTTATTTCAGCAGCAACAATATGAAATCCTGTTCCTTCAAAAACATAAAAACTCGGGAGCAAAAAGTGTCAAGAGATTTTTAAACATCAATACACTTAAGATGTCAGAAAGTAGAAGTAACTGAATGAGAGAGAAATGGGTGTGCCCGGCCAGGGCTGCTAAAGGTAATTAGGTCTAAAGAGACAGCTCCGTTTCAAGTTCTGGATCCTTTTGCTTGTTTACAAAAGATGACGCTACATCAAGGTTTTCACTCAGTTCAGAATTATAACTTTTGCAAATGAAGAGCAAAGAGAAAGAAAGCTTCAAGGATCACTGGAGCGTTTTAATGGAGGAAAGGGTCTTGCATATATGTACGGTTCATTTATAAAATCCAAAGGGCCTAGAACATCACATCACCCGAGAATTTGTTTAAAATAGCAAATTCATGGGCTCCACTCACAAACCCACGGAATCAAAAACTCTGGGTACAGAGTCCAACAATCTGTTCTTTAACAAACTGTCCAAATGATTCTGATTAAAGTTAAAAACTGAGAACCACTCCTCTATTTATTTCTGCCACTGCCCTGCTGTGTTCTAAGTCTCCCTTCTTCAGTCAAGAGCTAATTTCCAGCCTCTGTACCTGGTATGGCTACGAAAGTCCTCACCTTTACTTCCTTTTCAGAGTCTCTACCTAACCCTACTGCTACTTTGTTGTTTATTTAAGAAACAGTGGTAGCACAGTGGTTTACACAACAAGATTTCATGTCTGAGGCTCTGAAGGCCCAGGTTCAGTCCCCAGTACTGTAAGCCAGAGCCAAACAGTGCAGATAACAAAAAAAAAAAAAAAAAAAAGGAATAAAAATAAAACAAAAAGGGTGAGCAGTGGGGAGTGCGTGACAGAGGGACACACAGAGATGGGCGTAGGGTTCCACCATGTAGGATGTCAGAGGATGTTAAACCCAGACATGCAAGAAGCCACCTCCCTGCTTTCACACATTTCTTTAGCCTGAGGAAGACAGACAGCCGGAAAGAGCCAAAGCCTGGCTCTGGCATCATATGCTGTGTATCCAACCCAGGACCTTCTGCAAATAAGTCCTGCATTTCACCGGTGTGCCACCTCCCTCCCCTGCTCCACTGACTTGTTTAGTGATGTGAGGGCTTGATAAGAGGCACTCTATCACTGAAAACAAGCAATGCCCCCGGCCCTAACGTTTCCCCAAGACTGAGAGAATCAAGTCGTTGGTGGCTGTGTCGTGGTGACTCAGAGCTACAGTGAGATTCAGTAAGCTACAAGTGGCCTCAGTTCCAGCAGTAAGCCTTGTTTCCTTTCCTCCTTCTTTTAAAAATATTTTATTTAGTATTGGACAGAGACAGAGAGAAATTGGGGGGGGGGGCAGAGTGAGAAAAACAGGAAGACCACTTGTGAAGCTCTCCTGCTGTAGGTGGGGGCCGGGGGCTTGAACCTGGGCTCAATAGTAAGTGTTTCAAGATAACATCTCAAGGTCTGTTTTTCTGCTCTGGTTCTCTAAGGAGGAGACTCTGTCTGCTTAAATTTTGCAGGGCTGTTTGACTGACAGAATTCTACGATTTCATACCGACTTTTGGAAATCGGTACTGGCATCTAATGGAAGAGAAAACAGAGGAGCCACGGAGCTGGCCCAGGGGTATAACATATGCGCAAGGCCCCGGGCTTGGTCCCCAGCACAGAATTCAAAGGAAACGGAGTCATCAGACTCCGAGTGAAACGCAGAGTTGTTCAGCGTAATCAGCGGGGACCAGCAGGAGACCACCAAAGGCCGCCCTGGACTGCAATTTACCACCCCTCAGAGCTGCCCTGACGTCATCTCCTCTGCAGAAAGCGGACCTGAGGGGTGGGCTATCTGGCTATCTGGTTATCTTGTGCAGATGAGTGACTTCAACTCAGACACACAGCTCGAGTGCTTCTTGGGCCTGGGTCTCATGGCTGACAGCCTTCCAGTTCCAAATTAGTTCCTTCTGCCAGCCCCCAACTCAAGCAGCCTTTGGCTTTTGGTCTATCATACCAAACACATGTAGCAACATCAACTCATTTCCGAAAGCCTTTGTGTGCTCGAGATATCGCGCACCGAGCAGAGATATAATCACACTGAAATTAGAAAGCAACTGCTTTCAGTGCCATCCAGAAGGGGAAGAAGACACATCTCGCGGCGAGATACTAAGCCGATGCTACACTGGATTTTCTTTACTCTGTCGCACTGGAAAGTCCCTTCACGTGCTGTGCATCCTCGCAGTTGTGCTCCGTGGCCAGCGCTCTCACTAGCCACCTTTAGTCTCCTTGTTCCTTTGAACTCTCTTTCTTCCGTACCCATAAAAGTGGGAATTAGGGGGCTGGGTGGTAGTGCAGCGGGTCAAGCGCACATGGCGAGAAGTGCAAGGTCCGGCATCAGGGTCCCGGTTCGAGCCCCCGGCTCCCCACTTGCAGGGGAGTCGCCTCACAGATGGTGAAGCGGGTCTGCAGGTGTCTGTCTTTCTCTCCACCTCTGTCTTCCCCTCCTCTCTCCATTTCTCTCTGTCCTGTCCAACAACAACGACATCAAAAACAACAACAATAACCACCACAACAATAAAACAGCAAGGGCAACAAAAGGGAGAAAAATGGCCTCTAGGATCAGTGGATTCGCAGAGCCCTAGCAATAACCCTGGAGGCAAAAACTAAAAAAAAAAAAAGAAAGAAAGAAAGTGGGAATCAGCGGGAATCTGATCGTTACAAGAAGAGCACCTTACAAGAAGCAATTTGCTACCACTGGAGCCTTCCTTTCCCCTTTCGTTTCTGGACAGAGGCAGAGAGACTAAGAGGGAAGGAGACGGATCACCCGGCAGTGCTGCTCTCCTGCTCACAAAGCCTCCCCTGCCGGTGGGGATCAAGGGCTTGAACCCAGGTCTTTCTGCAAGGACTGTGTGCACTGTCCTGGACCACCAGCTGGAAGCCACTGGAGGGCTTCCTTAACCGATTTGTAAAAATGAAAGGAAATTTGCAGTAAGCAAGCTAACACTAATACAAACTACGCATGTCTGCAGGAGCAGAGATGATTCTGGTAACTTTGTTCTGCAGAGAGCAACACTTTTCATATGCCCACCCCTAAAACCCATAAAAGTTCTATGGCTCAGTTTATTCATTACTGAAATGAAATGTTTCAGAAAAGGGGGCCTGGGGGTGGGTGGCACACCTGGCTGAGTGCACAAGGATCCAGGTTCAACTCCATGTTCCCCACCCACAGGGGGGAAGCCTGGGGAGCGGTGAAGCAGACCTATGGGTGTCTCTTTCCAGATCTCTCCCATCCACCCACCGCTCTCAATTTCTTTTTGCCTAGTCCTACTAAGGGGGGAAAAAGGCTACTAGGAGTGGTGTTGGACTGTGTTCCAGGGATGAACCTGGTGATAATTAAAATACTAGATAATAATTTTGAAGTATAAAGTTTCACCAAAAACCCACAAAAACAAAATTTCACAACCCAACTCCCCACCCCATTGCCACTCACACAGTCTAACTTTAAGGAATGCCTTTCAAATCTTTTTACGTAGATATAAAATGTATTTTACATAACTGAGGTCATGGAAATGATACAATTTTGCATCCTGGTTTCCAACTGACCACTGCACAGTCTTTGAAATAATTCTTAAGACTAGTTTCCCCATATTATATAACTATCACAGATTATATGAGTTACTCAGAATGTAATGCCACCAAGAAGCAAAGTCATCAAGGTCGTATTACTTCTCCCATACTAGAAGCAATATACCAACAGAAACCAATTCAACATTAATAAAATAATAAAAACAATAAAATAGAACACCAAGATTCTATATATGTACTATCTATCAGTTGAGTGAGAAAAAGCCTGCAAAACCTAGAACTATTGTTTAACAGAAACTCAGAAACAAGTTTAAGGGCGACTTGGGAATCTCTTAACTCAGCTGACTATAGACAGAAAATCCCTTGCAGTACTGAGTAAACAAGAGTAAACATCTCAGAAGCCAAGTCAAGGACATGAATTTTAATGGTAAATGCAACGTGACAGAGATTCATAGCAGAGTAGGAAAGAAAACAGCAGTTTTTACAGAAGCAGCAGAAGGGAACAACAGAGAAGTAAAGGGCAGGATAAGAACACTCTAATTGTGCTAGAGAAGCTCAGTACTGTACAGACTTACCGTCCACAAAGGCAAACTAACAAAAACTTTCCAACATGCATATTTGGAGTTCTTTGATAGCCAAACACAGAGAGTTCTCAAGATGCCATTATCAAGAGCCTGGTGGGGGAAACAAGGTAACTGGGGCAGAAAATGCCAAGTTACAGAAAAATCCTCTTCAATTCATTATAGATACTTAGGTGAGACAAAGGGAGACAGTTAATTACTTAAATGCTGGCTTTGGCACGCCTAAACATAAAGGTAAACGGAGTCAACGATCTACCTAGAAAAATCGTCAGAGAAATAATAATACGTGCATTGCATCCAGTGTAGAGCCAGTGCTGAGGAGTCAGGATTGTCTCTGTTTGAGCCTGGCCCCCACGTCGTTCTCTGACTCTTGTCTCTATTAATAAAAGTCGAAATGAAAACCTGGGTCTGATTTTCCATATCCTTTCAACTTGTATTGCGTATGGGTGCTAGGCTGTGAGCAAGGTGGTTAGCAATGCCAGGCATGCCCCCCAGAGACGTGTGGGCTGTGACTCTTGGCTTACTTCTCTTGAGGCTGTCTTGGTCAAGACCGATGAGAAGCAAACCGTTATGGTCTTGGGAAGGCTGAAGGCACGGCATTATGGCATTATGGCATTATGGACTCAGAGCTATATAAGTGAACATCTCACTGCAAATGTGCCAGTAGGCGTGACATAACATGACTTCAAATCATCGTAATAAAAAGCGACTCTGGTATCTGCTGGTCTGTGAGCACACCTTTTTCCACTTGAGTTTTACTTCTGTCTCTTCTTGTTTGGTAATTTTAGAAAAATCCCTCAATTCTTATGCCCAGAGAGGAAATGTCCATGAATCTGAGTTTTAATGCTCAAAAAGCACTCACTTTTAAAAAACATGAGGGAAAGTCCACTTATTCACAAATATAATGAATCTTATAACCAAACTACAGGGTCGCGTTACTGTGTGAGGCACAAGATATAAGGCACTGTAAATATATAACACAAAAAGAAACTTTACTCTCTCACTCAAACAGATCCTCACTGAAAAATAAAACTATTGAAAATATTTTCTATTTAGTCACTAGGAAATTTTTATGTAAGAAACCATTAAATATTTGGAATTCATTTTTCTTACTCTCCTGCCCAGTAAGTTGGATTAACGCCAAATAACAAAATCTCCGGTAGCTAAAAATAAATATTCCAAGTACCAGAGGTCTGAAAAAAAAACAAGGAACTACATGGCAATAGGAAGACCAGATCTGAGATTTAACTGCCTTCAGCTAAGGCATTCAACCACTCCAAGCAAAGTGAACTTACAGACTGCATATGACAGCAGTGTCTTCTTTTCATCTCTTAACTGTCATGAATAACATTTCAAGTAACCAGTCTAAAAACAACTGCCATGATTCTCTAAACCCTTGAATGAAATGTCCCACGGGTCAGACTGACACAGTGACTTCATTTAAAAACTGTGAATAGTGGTCCAGGAGGTACCTGGCGCAGTGGCTAAGGCACTGGACTCTCAAGCATGAGGTCCTGAGTTCAATCGCCGGCAGCACATGTACCAGAGTGATGTCTGGTTCTTTCTCTCTCTCTCTCTCTTTCTCATTAATAAATAAATAAAATCTTAAAAAAAAAAAACAACCCAACCCGTTAATAGAAGATTGTATATAAACAGTCTACTAATACAGCCTTTCAAATTTACATATTTAATGTCTGTGCATGCTTGCTTGCTCTAGGTAAGTCAGCAAGTCTGTGAGTATTTCAACTCTTTCAAACTTGAAATTTTAATTATTTTAACTTAATAGTAATTTTAGTCTAGAGTCAGGACATCAAACAAAGAAAATAAAATTATAAGTGAAAGAAATAAAAATAGGACCAGTAAGGAGTTTTCCAAAGGACTAATGTCTACATAATGTTATCAAAATGGCACATCTCGTTTTTAAGAACTGCATAATCACATCTTAATGTGCTACTCATGACTATTTCATTCTTAGAGATGCCTCAGGCCAGAGCAAAAAGGAGCCATTCTGTCCCTCAAGTCATTGCACCTCAGACATTTCCTCCTCTTAAAAGGTAATTTACACGGAAACTTAAAGTAGCCAGATTGACTAGTTTGTAGTTTCACTAATAATTTTTGCACCAAGTACTCAAGTTCTATCATCTTAAATCTCCTCTTGTTGAATTTGTGCACTGTTAAATATGCACCTCTTTTTTCCATTTTAGAATTCCCACTCTTCCCCCCCCCCCTTTTGGGGAGGGTGGAGTGGGAGCCAGCAAAGGCTCTAGACCCCTGGGTCACACACACACACACACACACACTCACACACTCACACACACACTCACACACACACACACACACACTCACACACACACTCACACCCACCCACACACACTCACACACACACACTCACACACACACTCACACACACACTCACACACACACTCACACACACACTCACACACACTCACACACACACACTCACACTCACACACACACTCACACACACACACTCACACACACACTCACACACACACACACTCACACACACACACTCACACACACACACTCACACCCACACACACTCACACTCACACACACACACTCACACACACACTCACACACACACTCACACACACACACACACACTCACACACACACACTCACACACACACACACTCACACACACACACTCACACACACACTCACACACACACACTCACACACACTCACACACACACACACTCACACCCACACACACTCACACACACACACACTCACACACACACACTCACACACACACTCACACCCACACACACTCACACACACACTCACACACTCACACCCACACACACTCACACCCACACACACTCACACACACACTCACACCCACACACTCACACACACACTCACTCACACACACACACACTCACACACACACACACACACACACTCACACACACACTCACACTCAGACACACTCACACACTCACACACTCACACACACACACACACTCAGACACACACACTCACACACACACACACTCACACACTCACACACACACACACACTCAGACACACTCACACACTCACACACTCACACACACACACACACTCAGACACACACACTCACACACACACACACTCACACACTCACTCACACACTCACACACACACACTCACACACACACACACACACTCAGACACAAACACTCACACACACACTCACACACACACACTCACACACACACACTCACACACACACACACACACTCAGACACAAACACTCACACACACACTCACACACACACACTCACACACACACACACACACACTCACACACACACTCACACACTCACACTCACACACAGCCTGTGCTTTACCACTGAGGCACATTCCTAGTTCCAGGATCTTGTTTTCTTTTTCTTGTTTTTTTAAAGAAAACCTCTGTCGCCGAGAACATGGCAGTGGGCACACCACTGGATTTCCCAAGTTAAACCTGTGACACCAGAGTGATGCCCTCATTTATATTTTCTCTCTCTCTCTCTCTCTCTCTCTCTCTCTCTCCCTACTCCTTCCTCTCAATTTCTGGCTCTCTCTCTGTTTTAATATGTATTTACTTTCCCTTTTGTTGTCCTTGTTTTTTTATTGTTGTAGTGATTATTATTGTTGATGTCGTCGTCGTTGTTAGATAGGATGGAGAGAAAGAGAGAGAGGAGGGGGAGACAGGGAAGGGAAGAGAAAGAAAGACAGACACCTGCAGACCTGCTTCACCGCCTGTGAAGCGATGCCCCTGCAGGTGGGGAGCCGGGGGTACAAACCGGGATCCTTACGCCGGTCCTTGTGCTTTGTGCCACCTGCAATTAACCCGCTGTGCTACAGCCCGACTCCCTCTGGCTATCTCCATCCAATAAATAAAAAAAATAAAAAATAAATTAAAAAAAACTTCCATTCTTACCATTAAAAAAAAAGTGTGGGAGTCAGGTGGTAGCGCAGCGGGTTAAGTGCAGGTGGCACAAAGACAGGCCTAAGGATTCTGGTTTGAGCCCCTGCTCCCCACCTGCAGGGGAATCGCTTCACAGGTGGTGAAGCAGGTCTGCAGGTGTCTGTCTTTCTCTCCCCCTCTGTCTTCCCCTCCTCTCTCTATTTTTCTGTCCTATCCAACAACAACAACAATAACAACAACAATAATAACTACAACAACAATAAAAAAACTAGGGCAAGAAAAGGGAAAATAAATAAATATAAAAAAATCTACTTAAAAAAAGTATAAGAGTGATTGTGGCTGTGTGTGTTTTTTGGAGGAAAAAAAAACCCTAAAAACAAAATATTAGTTCTTAGTGGTAAGGCTCAATAAGATACTCAAAACTAATTTGTTATCATGAAAGTTCTCATTATAAGCAAAAATGACTTGCTAACTATATAGGTGATGTGGTAATTACTTTGTAGTATAAACATTTGTCAAATCATGTACACGTACGCCTGAACATAATGAAAGTTATGCATCTGTTTTATCAATAAAAGTGGAGGAAAACCTATTCTCAAAATATACAGGGTATCTTATGATTGATACCCTTCATATGTGGTGGTGGGGAGAGAGAGAGAATTGTACTTCTGAGCTCGTGGCAGGAACTGAGAACTTCTCAGCTTAACAGCCAATCTGGGCGGCAACTCCACTCACTGTCTGCCATGTGCTTTTAGTAACACCTGGGGGCAGGCTCAAAGGCCTTCTCAGCCTTACTTTCCATGCAGTTTGTATGCAATTCTGACCCACCTTCCTTTTTCTTGGCCCAGCTGCTAGGACATCCCATGCCTTTCCCTGCATTTGCACCTCTGTTCCTGAAATGCTGAGGAAGTCCCACCCAGCCAACCACAAGCACGTATCCCCACCCCTCCCCTTCTTCCACCCTGGAATTTTCCAGGCCAGGCCCAGCTCTCCATTTCCCCTACCTTGTCCATTGTTCTGATTAGGCTACAATTTACAAAACCAAATATTAAATGATTTCAAAAAGGGATTTCCTTAATCTACTTCTCAGACCATTTCTGGAGCTACTCCACTTAAACCCTGTTAGTGGTTCCCCACAGCCAAAATCTGTTTTTTTCTTCCTTCCAGTTAGCATAGTGTTGCAGCTGGACTGTTAAATCAATTTAACCAGTGGCCAACTGTCATCTATTCAAACTTTGACAGGGAAGGGGGATCGAGAGGGAGAGAGATACTTGCATCCGTTTCACTGCTCGTGAAGCTTCCCCCGTGCATGTGGGGACTGGGAACTCGAACCCAGGTCTTTGTGCACCGTAACACATGCTACACACCCCACGGGTCCATGTAAATGAAGTTCTTCATGCCAATTTTTTTTTCTCTTTTTGCAGTTTTTCATCTTAGGGCTGTCCATCACACTATCTCCTACCTTTGAATGTCCTCTCACTGGTCTGCAAAACCTACCTGCATTCATCTTCCAGCATTGCCCAGTGCCTGGCACCCACACCCCGAAGGCTCTCCGAGCCACACTACAGCAGCCCCTACGCCATAAACATGGGCTTTGCGCCCGCATGATGCCCTTTCGCCTTTATACCTTGCCGGCTTGGCTGTCTTTCCAACTCTAGCTGTAGCTTCCCAGAGAGAAGTAGCACACCTTACTAGTCTTGGCACTAGCAGAGCTGCAGGTTGCTGGGTATTGAAAACTGGCAAAAGGAATAAAGACTGAAGGACTTGCACCTAGCTTGATGCTGTTTGAAACACTACAGGGCTGCCTTTGCGAACAAAGCTATTCATTCACACTCCAGTGCAGGATCAAGCTTTCTGCATTTCTGCTCAGGCCCAGAGTTGCAACCAGTAGCCTCAAGCAGAGAGAGAGAGAGAGAGAGAGAGAGAGGCGGCACTTTCCTTTCCCAGCACCGGGACTCGCCTAGGGTGGCAATCCAGTAGCAGCTGCATCCATGTGAGAAAGGGCGGAGAAGAGACTTCCTGGGGGCTCCACAGGCAGGTGATATACAGCACGAACAGCATCATCAGACCAGGTGACCAGGGTGAAACACGCGTGTCAAGTAACTCTAGTGTAGTCATGGCATCTGGCTGCCGGTAGGAGCTAAGGCAAGGACACCAAGTGGCCCGAAAAGACTACTGGAAGCTCCTTGATTTCTGCTGCCTACTCTAACGGTTCTGAAATAGCTACTGACTCACTGTTCTCACTGTGAGGTTGTGGGGTGCGCAGAGAGGATGCCTAACTGACTGCTCCTCACTGGAGACTTGAAGCTTCTCATGGACCTTGTCAGATCCGCGTGAACGCACACCTTTAGGACACCTGATGCACCGAGTTCACACACCGATTGCTTTCCCTTCCTTCACTGTGACGCGAAGCAGTTCAGGCAGCATCCGAGACACTGTGACAGACTCCGCCAACTGTCAGGCTCAGCTGTTCTTTCTTTCCCGTTTCCACCACAGTTCCCAAACCGCTACTAAAGGGGTTGTCGACCTGGCTTCTGCTATTCACTCATTTTCTATGGAAATATTTCCTTCTGTTTAGACATTGCCACTAGACTCAAAATTCTATCTATAATGAAGGCAAAAATAAGCTATTAACTAGCATTAGTGGAAAAAAAAATACAGTAATGTGGAACTTTACAGCCACGGTAGTAAACTGAATGCACAGGAGTAATTTAGGGTTGCCTACGTAAACTTTAGGGCTAGAAATAGGGCTAGGGGGCTAAGCTGCTTCCACACACATACAGTATTACATGCATTAAGAATCAACACAGAACAATATTCCTGAGAAATGTTATGCATGTACAAACTGTTGTATAAAAAAAATTACCAACACAAAGCAGGTAACCTTCATAAATGCTTTCTCTGTGTGTGCTTCCTTCATTTCTACATTCAGCTATCCATTCACTTTTTTTTCCTTCCTTCCTTCCTCCCTTCCTTCCTTCCTTCCTTCCTTTCTCAGAGCCCTGCTCAGCGCTGGCTTATGCTGGTGCTGGGGACTGAACCTGGGACCTTGGAGCCACAGGCCTGAGAGCTTTACATAATCACTATGCTATCGCCCCAGACTGGTTCACTCTTGGCAACCCAGAGGGATGGAGTGATAACAGTGAAAAGTCACAGAACAAGAGCAGCAGGCTTTTCTGTCTGTTTGCTTTTCATGTCACAGGCTAGTGACACAGCTCCCTTGTAGTGCACTGCTTCGCCTGCCGTGCGTGAGACCCAGGTTCAAGTCTGGCCTTCACAGCATTGAAGCGTTGGTGTTTTCTCCTCACTTTCTCTCAAAAGAAAAAAAAAAAAAGGAAAAGAAAATTATAAATAAATAAAATTCCATTAAGTGCTCACTCTCATTCCTCTTTAACCCACCACTAAGACTTGATTAGGAGACAAAAAAAAAAAAACTGGCTTATAAACACAAGTAATCACATGGAATGTTCACACATAAATGCCATGTGACTTATTTTCATATTTCCAATACCAGTCCCCTTGGTATTAAGTTCATTTCCAACCATCCTTTGGTAAAAATGATGGGCATTCTTACAGCTTAAAAGGAACTGGAAAACTAATTTTCTTCATAGCCTCCAGAGAATGCAGCCTGCAACATAAAAATTGCCGTTTGATTCCCCCCCCCCCCCCCCCCGCCCCCTGCTCTGATACGTCTTAAGCAGAAATGCTGCAGACTCTCCAGGGAAGCCATATTTCTAAGGTCCTGAATAGGATTTTTCAGTATTTTCTCTCATTAAAATAAGTGTTATTCATGCAAGACATTTCTCAAATGCCACTTTCCAGTTGGAATGCTTATCAAAGACCCCTTAGGAAAAACAAACAAAAAACAAGCTCTCCATCTGTTCAGATTCCTCAAGAAACCTACTAGTAGTGATCAAATTAGAAAGGAGAAAAATAGATTCTCTTTCGCAGCTAAGAAAAAAAAAAAAACTGAGCTTCAAGTAAGGAAGATACAGATAAGGAAGCGGAGTCCACAGAGTCTGGGTGTCTTGCTCAGATCACCCGGCTACTAATAGCAGCACTAGAAATAGAGCGAGGTATTTCAGTCGCCCTTCTCGGCACCCCGCATGGTGCATATGTGGCACACAGATCCAGAGCACTGGCCATTTAAGCTTGGACAACCACCATCCCTCCTGTCGCTGGTTCCTGATGAAGGGCGCCTAGATGCCCCGGGCTTGCAAAGCTCCGATTCACAGACCTCAAATTCTAGCTCCAGCCAAGAAAGGCGGTCCGTTTAAGAACTTTACTCCCCAAGTTTCACAATCACCCTTTACGCCGTCCGCACTCCAGAGACTGGAGCCTTTCAGTCCCTGCCTCATAAGCAACCACAGGTTGGGCCGGGCACACACAGGCAGCAGAGTCTGAGGGCTCCTTCCTGAGGGCCAGTGTCAGCAAGCTGCCAGGGAAATGAGCGGATGCCTACTTCCTAGCCTCTCCTCCAGCTGCTGCTGCCTGCAGCGCTCACCAAAGCTTGGCAGCCGCACTTGGGGCTCAGAGAAGGTGTCGAGATGGTATTGTTATAAACAAACAAACAACAACAACAAACACCCCTCGATCCTGGGTCCATGCTCCCAGAGGGATAAAGAATAGGAGAGCTTTCAAGGGAGGGGATGGGGTACGGAGTTCTGGGGGTGGGAATTGTACCCCTCTTGTCCTATGGCCTTGTCAAATTTCCATTTAGAAATTTAAAAAAAGAAAGTAGGGATAGACACAGGCTGGGAGTATGGGGTCGACCTGTCAACGCCCATGTTCAGCGGGGAAGCAGTTACAGAAGCCAGACCTTCCACCCTCTGCACCCCACAATGACCCTGGGTCCATGCTCCCAGAAGAATAGAGAATGGGAAAGCTATCAGGGGAGGGGGTGGGATATGGAGCTCTGGGGGTGGGCAACGTGTGTAATTGTACCCCTCTTATCCTGAAGTCTT
Organism: Erinaceus europaeus; assembly: GCF_950295315.1. Lineage (NCBI taxonomy): Eukaryota > Metazoa > Chordata > Mammalia > Eulipotyphla > Erinaceidae > Erinaceus > Erinaceus europaeus. The sequence goes on from NC_080172.1 coordinate 5,263,063, forward strand.
GTCAATATTTCTATTTTTTTAAAGAAAGAAAAATAACAAGCCAAGGAAGGACCTCAGCTTTAAAAGGGGGAAAAAAAAAAAAAGAAAAAAGACAGACGGGAAAAAAAAAGTTTCTGCAGCAGAAAGCTCTTCGCAGTCTGCTGCGCCCGAGGGCGCCCCCGACCCCCGACCCCCCCCCCCCGCCCGGGCCACGCGGGGGGCAGCACCCAGGGTCCCGCCGCCACTCTCGGAGCGCCACCGACCCGCCGCAGAAGCCGGGGCGCCGCGGTTCCCACGGCGAAGCCACGCGGGCAGCGCCCCCGGGAGCGCGCGCGGGGAGCGGCTGGCCGGCCGGCCGGGTGGCCGAGCGGGTGGCCTTCCCGAGGTGGCACTCGGGGAAAGGATATTCACAGGGCGGGCGACACACGCCGAGTTTCCCTGGCCGTGAACCCCCCCAGGCCCCGGTGGGGTTGAAAAGGGGCTGCGGACATGCCTCTGTTCTCCAAACTAGCCTTTGGCGAGGCCACCACGACCGCACTGGCGCTGGCGCTGGCGCGCGGGGGTCGAGACCCGCACGGAACGTCTTACCCCATTTTGCCCAAGGAAAACTCGCTCCCAAGTTTCTCGCCCGAGGCTCCGGGGTCAGGCTTGCCGAGGAGGGGCCTTCGCTCCGCCCGCTGTTTTCGCAGTCGGTGGCTTTTCCAAAATGCCTCCCCCACCACCTGGAAGCCGGGCCGCCGGCACCGCCAGCACCCTCGCCCGGGCTCCTCTGGATCCGCAGGAGTTTCAGGGGAGCTGAGACATCAGCGAGACTCCCGCGGCCGCAGGGAGGCTTTGTCGGTGTCCCCGGAACACACAGCCGGACGGAGCTCCGACAGCGGCGGCATGAGCGAGAATGCCGCTCGGGAGGAGGCGGAGGTCAACTCTAGTCCACCAAAAAAAAAAAAAAAAAAGTCTAATGCACTGCAGGGAAACAAACAAACAAAACCCGCAGAAACCACGCAGACTTGAGCTTCACGGAGTCCTGTAGAAAAGGAGCGCGGAGGTCCCTTGCTTCATGTCCTGCTCGACACTCCGGGAGAGCCAGGTGACTCGGGTTTTTTTTTTTTTTTTTTTTCTTTCCCCAGAAGCTGCTAAGGCTGCAGGTTCAAATTTCTCCGGCACTCCAGGTCCCCGGGAAGGAGGGGTGAGGGAGGGGGTGGAGCGTGCAAGCCCAGGCGCCGTGCACTTCGGGGACGGACGGACGGACAGACCGACGGATGATCCCCTGCGAGGACAGACTCGAGCCTAGAAGCCGGGAGAGCGAGCGGATCTGCAAGGGCGAGCCCGACAGCTCGGGGTGCGCATGGCACCGCCCGCGGGGAGGCTGTGTCTGTCTGGCTGGCTGTCGGTCTGTCGGTCTGCTCGAACGCGTCGCCTGCCTTCCTTCTCTCTAGGAGCGCGGCAGAGGCGGGGAGGGAGCGGAGAAGGCTGGGCGGCACGGTCGGTTCCTTCTCCCGCCCAGCGCAGACGGAGGAGCCATTTCCAGGCTGGCAGCAGGGGGGAGGGGAGAGGAGGGGGCCCCGATCCCAGCGCCCGCGGCCCCTGCCCGCTCCCCCGCCGCCGCCGCCCGGCACAACGGAGCCCGCGGCCCGGCCCGGCCCGGCCTCCGCGGCTCGGCTCCCGTCGGCGGGGAATGAATGGAGCCCGCGGCGCCCAGCAGGGCGGGGGGCGGAGCGGACGGGGAGGAGGGCGGCCGCCGAGTCCCAGCCGCGTCTACACGGCACCGCACCGCCTCGCGGGCCCCGAGCTCCGCCGCCGCCCGGCACCACCCGCCCGCGGGAGCCGAGCCGAGCCGAGCCGAGCCGAGCCGAGCCGAGCCGAGCCGAGCCGCGAGGCAGAGCGGGGCTGGGGGCGGGCAGACCGCGGCGAGCGGTGCGCTGGGCGGGAGAGCGGCCGGGCCCTCCTCCTGCTCGCGGGAGGGGCGACCGCCGGCCGCCGCGGAGCCGCCACCGGGCGCCCGGGGCCCTGCGGGCTGCTGCGGGCTGCTGCGGGCTGCTGCGGGCGCGGAGCTCCGGGGGCTCAGGCGGCCCTCGTGGGGAGCAAGGCCGGCCGGCAGGTCCGTCGGTCCGTCCTTCCTCCCCTCCTTCCCCTTCCCCTTCCCCTAGCGGCCGGCGGCGGGCGGGCCGTGCGCTCGGCTCCTCCACTGGCTCCCGGCCGCCACCGCCTCGCCCGCACCCCGCGCCAGCCGCCCGCGCCGCGTCTCCATCCTCCCCGCAGGAGGCCCTTTAAATAGCCACGTCAGCGCGCTCGGCGCCGCACACACACGTCACCCGCCGTGACGTCACCGGGGTGCGGGGGATGATGTCACGCGGGCGGAAGTGCTGCTAAATCCGGGCAGGAGCGAGGCGGAGGGCGGAGGGCGAGCGGGCGGGGGGAGCTGCCGGAGCTCGGCCGCGGTGCCCACCTGCTCTGCGGCTTCGCGCCAGCGGCCCGGGCGCCCGGAGACGGCAGCCCCCGGCGCGGCGGGGCGGGGCGAAGTGGCCTCGCCGCGGGTGTGCGCGACACGCGGGAATCACGCGCGTCAACGGCGCCGCCGCAGGGTCGAGGCCGGCGGAGCCCGGCTTCCACTCCCGCCTCTGGAGAGCAGAGGCCCCAGCACCCAGCACCCAGCACCCAGCACGGAAATGTGGGAGGAAGAGCCTGATCCCTAGCAAGAGATGCTTTCCAGTTACACTTGGACCAAAAAAAAAAAATCATTTTCCCAATTACACTTGGCCCAAAAAAAAAAAAAAAAAATCATTTTCCCAATTACATTTGGCCCAAAAAAAAAAAAAAAATCATTTTCCCAATTACACTTGGCCCAAAAAAAAAAAAAAAAATCATTTTCCCAATTACACTTGGCCCAAGGGAAAAAAAAATCATTTTCCCAGTTACACTTGCCCCCCCAAAAAAAATCATTTTCCCAATTACACTTGGCCTCCCCCCAAAAAAAATCATTTTCCCAAGTGATTACATACCATTCTAGATATAATCGATTTTTAGGACAATGCTCCACTCCCCCATCTCTTACCCCTAACCCTTAGTGGTTACCTAAAGAGAAAAAATAGTAATGAATGAACCAAGGGGGGGGGGGGAAGGTCATATTATAAAAAGGTAGTAATTAAAGGGGGCAGGGCTTCAGATGATTAATTGTTTTCATTTCCAAAACGGCTTTTTTTTTTTTTTTTGGCATAGGACAATGAATGAGTCAGTCTTAGTTCGTTCAAAATTATCGTCACTGGTTAACCAATGTTGATACACCCTCTCAGTGTGGTTTATGAAGACTATGAACTGTCTAATTTACAACTTGTTATTTTATTTTATTTTATTTTACTAATTATTGGATGGAGACAAAGTGGAATTGAAAGGGGGGAAAGGGAGACATGAAAGAGGCAGTGAGATACCCGCAACTCTACTTGATCACTCGTGAAGCTTTCCCCCCCTGCAGGTGGGGACCAGGGGTCTGAACCTGGGTCCTCGCACTGTAATGTGTGTGCTTAACCAGGTGCACCACCACCTGACCAGTTGAACCCTGTCTATAGCAATAAAAAAATAGGAAAAACTATCAAATCTTTTTTAATATTAGTACAAGCACAGTTACATTATTTTTGCCTTCCTTAGTTCTGTCCATATAATATAGTTACAGTCTCTCTCAAGTTGTTTTCATATCCTCTATAAGGGCCAGCTGTCATATATACTTATTAGTTATGTATATATAATCATATTACGAGTGCTTTTTCAAATTGAAAATTACAACTTGTTAATGTCCTCATTATTTTATAGCATATTACTAGGTAGAACTTTGACTTAATTTGATTTAACTTGATAGTCATGGCTCAGAAATAGAATTACCACATTGTGCCAAAGGCTCTTACTATTTTAAACTTAGTCGATAAATGCAATGATCACATTTTCCAAAACAGAATCTGGACACGTCATTTAACACTTGACAACATATCTCAAGTGACCTGGAAGCCAGACACATAAAGTGTTTCTTAGGGGAGTTGGGTCCAAGTCTGATTTAAATAAAAGAAGCTGAAACTCAACAGAATTTTGACATGTTTGATTCTATATATATTTTCTGTGTTCTGTATGTACTTTTTCTTGATTAAATCAGTAACCTAGGTTAAAAGATAACAACAAAAACAGTTAAGATCAGGAATCGGGCGGTAACAGCGTGTTAAGCGCAGGTGGCACAAAGTGCAAGGACCGGTTTAAGGATCCGGGTTCGAGCCCCTGGCTCCCCACCTGCAGGGGAGTGGCTTTACAAGGGGTGAAGCAGGTCTGCAGGTGTCTCTCTTTCTCTCCCCTCTCTCTCTGTCTTCCCCTCCCCTCTCCATTTCTCTCTGTCCTACCCAACAACAATGACATCAATAGCAACAATAATAACTACAACAATAAAACAAGGCAGCAAAAGGGAATAAAACCAATCTGCCACTAAGTCAGCCTTCCTGGTTACTATCTTCATGTTCAAAAATTGTATTCTTACTGATAATTTGAAATATTGAAAGTAGTTTTTTTTTTCAGGTTGTAGTAAAAGTTAAAAAACCCCTCTTGCCATGTCTATTATATCATTGCCATTATCATATTAATAGAAATTTCTACTAATTTAAATTTAATTTATATTTCACATAAGAAATTAATGAAGCTTTTTTATACAAGATATTAAAATAACAAAATGGTCATTCTTCAATAATGTCATTACTTGAATTTTTCCAATTAAGATACAAATTAAGTACTATACTAAAAACTTCTCTACAAATTATTTCCTGTCTGAGCTGGGGAGATTTTACATAATTTGCATAACAATTATGCAAAAAGACTTTCTTGCCTAAGGATCCGAAGCCCCAGGTTCAGTCCTGGATATCAGTCTCTATAAACCAGAGCTGAATAGTGTATGGTAATAAATTAAAATAAGTAAGTAAATTCCTATCTGATCTAAATCACTTATTCTCTAGTTCTTTCTGAGTCGATTAAAGTTCCTACGTTACCATTTTTAGACACTTTGTTCTAGCCTGTCATTGTGAGTTCTCCTAGTTATAGTGAGTGGTACAGTGGATTGAACTCTGGACCTCAAAGCTGCAGGCATCAAAGTCTTTTTTGCATAACTCCTATGCAGCCTCCCCTCCCCCCTTAGAGTTTTTACTTCTCAAGGCTATGTGGTCTCTTGCCTCTTTTCTCTCTTTCTCTCTTTCTTTCTTTCTCCCTTTTCTTTTTTGATATTTTTATTGTTTAGTTTCATTTTATTGGCTAGTGACAGAGACCACTCATGAAGCTTTCCCTCTGCAGGCAGAAGCCAGGGACTTGAACTTTTGTCCTTGCTCATGGTGCACTCAATAAGATGCCCCACCACCCAGCCCCAGTTGCCTCTTCTCAACTGTTCTTTTTGCAACTGAAAATTTCTAGCGACTTGTTCCTTATACATCAAATGGTGTGCTGTGACAGAATCACTGTCTACATCAGTATGCAGCTATAGCCTCTGCTCTTAATCTCGGCAATTCTGCTAAGAAGTGGTCAGCTTTTCTTTCTGTTGGTTGTGGAATTAGTATAATAAATAAATACAAATGCTCATTGGTACCCTTGAGAGCTTGTTGGGAGGTTCTAGCAGGGGAGCACAGCTACTCATATGCCCTTGACCGAAGAACGGTCTGTCTCTATTCGGGGAAGGCCGTCCTCTTGGACTGAGTGCGCAGCTTTGGGAGGGACGCACATGGAGCAGTGAGGGAGGAAGGGGACACCTGCCTCGCCAGCCAGATCAGCCGAATCAACCCTGGCGATCAGTGGGGTGACAGATGTCGCAGCTAGATCACCCTCACATCCAGGACCTATGGAATATACCTAAAATAGACCTACTAGCTTTTTCCAAAACAGAGACCCCCAAATCTTCATTGCCTTTAGGTTCATGATTAGTCAACAATTTGTTCTGCTTTATATCTTAACTCTTTTTCAGCCACCAGGTTCCAGATGCCACCATGATGCCAACCGGACTTCCCTGGGCAAACGACCTCACCAGTGTGTCCTGGAGCCCCATCTTCCCAGAGCCCTGCCCCACTAGGGAAAGAGACAGGCTGGGAGTATGGGGTTGACCTGCCAGTGCCCATGATCATAGGGGAAGCGATTACAGAAGCCAGACCTTCCACCTTCTGCACCCCATAATGACCCTGGGTCCGTACTCCCAGAGCGATAAAGAATAGGAAAGCTATCAGGGGAGGGGATGGGATATGGAGTTCTGGGGGTGGGAATTGTGTGGAGTTGTTTCCTCCTTATCCTATGGTCTTGTCAATATTTCCATTTTATAAATAAAAATTAAAAAATAATAGAGAATAAAAGAATAAAGAGAACTGCTCATGTACCCAAGGAATAAGTATTTTTTTAAACATAGACTGTCAGTTCAGAAAAATAAATAAATGAACTGTCTTTTCTCCTTCGCTTAAAGAACTTTAGTACAATTTTGAAAGGAGTCGGAGAACAAGCCTATAGATTTCCATTGGGAAGTAAATTATCTTTTCTCCTAAAACTGCTGACATAACCCAAATTGGAGTCATGGATTTCCAACCCTGATTACTTTGTATACTTTTTTTTTTTTTTTTTTTGCCTCCAGGGTTATTACTGGGGCTCAGTGCCTACACCATGAATTCACTGCTCCTGGAGGCTATTTTTTCCCCTTTTTGTTGCCCCTGCTTTTTTTTTGTTTTGAGGTTATATTACTGTTATTATTGCTGTAATTGTTGTTGGATAGGACAGAGAGAAATGGGGAGAGGAGGGGGAGACAGAAGGGGAGAGAAAGATAGACACTTTCACCACTTGTGAAGTGATTCCTCCAGGTGGGGAGGCCAGGGCTTGAACCGAGGTCTTCAAACTGTTCTTTGCGCTTCGTGCCATATGTGAGCTTAACCCGCTGCGCTACCGCCCGACCCCCTACTTCATATACTTTTTAAAAGCAGTGAACTTCCTAGAAAGAAATATATTTTCTTTTACCAGAAGAGAAAAAAGTACTTTAGGAGACTTTTAAATTTTAACAGTTCCTGTTTCCCACTACCCTCTGAAAATTTGTAGAGAGGTTTATGAATACCCTCTGATTTTAGAATCTGTGGGCGATGGCATCTGGTCTAGTTCGAGTTTATTTCCATGCCCTTAATAGGAGATGGCAATGTTCAATGAGAGTGTTCATAGATTGGGTAAGAGATACGTCTTTTTCAATGAAACTATCCCATGAGGTAGAAAAAACTTTGAAGAGGAGTCAAATTAGACTTTATTTTTAATTGTTTAATAGTAGATAATAACATCACCCTTTCAAGATCCTTGTATTAATTACCAAAAGCAATCACTATTGTTTCAAATAAAATAATAGGTTTAAAAAGTAGGTTAAAAGATATCCCTCCACACAATAGAACTTTCAGAATTCCTAGCTTATGCCACATAATTATGAAGAAACAGCAATGGAACAGTACTATGGTGTCTATCCATCTCGCTGCTTCCCTGTCTCTCACTATTGAAGGGGGGGGGGAGAGAAGGCAAAGACAGAGGGGAGAACCATGCAGGGGTGAAACCCCTCCATCAAAAAAGCCCTGTCAGAGACTGGGAGTATGGGTCGATCTGCCAAAGCCCATGTCCAGCGAAGAAACAATTACAGGAGCCACCCCCCCACACCTATGTATGGACATCTAATCTTTGATAAGGGTGCCCAAAGAATACTTTGGAGGAAGGAGGCTCTCTTCAATAAATGGTGCTGGGAAAACTGGGTTGAAACATGCAGAAGAATGAAACTGAACCACCTTATCTCACCACAAACAAAAATCAACTCCAAATGGATCAAGGACATGGATGTTAGACCAGAAACTATCAAATACTTAGAGGAAAATATTGGTGGAACACTTTCCCACCTAAACCTCATGGACGTCTTTGACGATACAAACCCAATTGCAAGGAAGACTAAAGCAGAAACAAATCAATGGGACTACATCACATTGAAAAGCTTCTGCACAAAGAAACTATCACACAAACAAGGAAACCCCTCCCAGAATGGGAGAAGATCTTCACATGCCAGACATCAGACAAGAGACTAGTCACAAAATATACAAACTTAGCTCAGCAAACTTAGCAACAAAACAGCAAATGACCCCATCCAAAAATGGGCAGAGGATATGAACACAACATTCACTCCAGAGGAGACCAAAAAGGCTGACAAACACATGAAAAACTGCTCTAGGTCACTGATTGTCAGAGAAATGCAAATAAAGACAACATTGAGAGACCACCTCACCCCTGTAAGAATGGCATACATCAAAAAGGACAGCAGCAACAAATGCTGGAGAGGCTGTGGGGACAGAGGAACCCTTCTGCAATGCTGGTGGGAATGTAAATTGGCCCAGTCTCTGTGGAGAGCAGTCTGGAGAACTCTCACAAGGCTAGACATGGGCCTTCCATATGACCCAGTAATTCCTCTCCTGGGGATTTACTCCGAGGAGTCCATTAACACCCAACCAAAAAGATATCTGCACACCTATGTTCATAGCAGCACAATTCTTAATAGCTAAAACCTGGAAGCAACCCAGGTGCACAACAACAGATGAGTGGCTGAGAAACCTGTGGTATATATACACAATGGAATACTATGCAGCTATTAAGAACAATGAACCCACCTTCTCTGACCCATCTTGGATGGAGCTAGAAGGAATTATGTTAAGTGAGCTAAGTCAGAAAGATAAAGATGAGTATGGGATGATCCCACTCATCAACAGAAGCTGAGAAAGAAGAACAGAAAGGGAAACTAAAAGCAGGATTTGACTAAATCTGGAGTAGGGCACCCTGTGGTGAGGGAGAGGGTGGATATTCAGCTTCCCGGAGTGGCAGGGGGGTGGGGTGGGGTTTGGGATGGGACACAGTCTTTTGGTGGTGGGAATGGTGTCTATGTACACTCCTATTCATTTGTAGTCATATAAATCACTATTTAATTAATATGAGAGAGGAAAAATTGATTATATGTCTCAAACTTTTTAAAGCACAAACTGAGTCTTTTTAATACATAAGCTGAGTCTTTGATATGTTGACTCTCTCAAAAGCCTAGACCAGGGAGGACAGAAGCAACCGGTGGCACAGCTATACACAAATAATGTCAAAGGACATAAATTATGGTGATGTTGGATATTATACAACAAATCCTAACAAAGGGATTTTTCAAGGTTAACCCAGTTATCAAATAAATGTGATGATAACAATAACTATCTATTTTCTTCTTGAACCCTAAGACAGCAGGAACCTCCCACTTCCTCTATAAAGCCTATATTTCCCCCAGTCCTGGAACCTCTAGGGTGGGGCGCACTTTCCTACATGCTTCTTTCAATTCATACCAAATAATATTGTATCCGCCAATCCCAACCTAATCAACGCAGTGAGTGACACCTCAGCATGCTTCACTTCACTTCAGACTGTGTCCAGAGGCTTCAGGTGTGGAATGACAACCCTTCAGCTTCATCACTCGGGTGAGACTTTTCCTTTCATAGTATTCTCTACTTCCATTCCAGGTGGTTCATTTCCTAACAGAGTCTTCACTTGGGCCTGTATACTGTGCTCAGTGCTAAGAGTTCTTCAGATTGGAGCTATGGCTCCACCTGCCAACACCCACGTCAAGCAGAGAAGCAATTACAGAAGCCAGAAATCCCACTTTCTGTACCCCATAAAGCATCTTGGTCCGTACTCCCAGAGGGGGAGAAGTGATGGGGGAAGATGACCAGAGGGCCTGGACTCCGACTTCATCAAGACTCGGAGAGAGAAGAGTCAAAAGGGAACGACATTTAGAAATAGTAGAGGTATGTGTGACTTAGAAAGGAAGAGGAAATGGGCAAATATATACAAATTTAGACAGGTAGTTATAGAGATAATAGTTAACCCGTATCTCCAACGCCCATCTCCAGCAAAGAAGAAATTATAGAAGCCAGAACTCCCATCTTCTGTCTTCTGTGCACCAAAGAGAATTTTGGTCCAGACTCTCAGAGTGGGAGAAGTGACAAAGGGAAGATGACCAGAGAGCTCTGAACTCCAACTCCATCAGGACCTAGAGAGAAAAGAGGGAAAAGGAAGGATATTCAGAAGTAGTAATAGGTGTCAATGTGACTTGGAAAGGAAGAAAAGATGGCGCCATGGGAAAAAATTCAAATGTGTATAAACATAGATAGTTATAGAAATAATAGTCAGTCCATACCTGTGACCTTGGGAGAACTACTGTAGCTTCCAATGGAGGGAAGGGGGACACAGAACTCTGGTGGTAGGAACAGTGTGGAATTTATACCCTTGTTATCTCATAATTTTGTAAATCAATATTAAGTCACTAATAAAATAAAATAAAACCCTATCAGAAAGGGGGACTTTTCTTATTATTATCAGCAATGTTCTGAGTAAAATGTTTGTAGTTTGGGGTGAGAGTCTGTTAGTCATCTCCAAGGCAGTGGCTGCTTCACTATTTTTTTTTTCCCTGCACTATCAGAGGGTTTGGTAGTGGTGAAGGCAGGAAAGTTAGAGTACTCAGGAAAGCTGTGATATAGAGCACAAAGGAAATGATCTCATGAAACTATCTCCTGCTCTGATTTTTCACTGTAAACGCATTATTTCTTTTTCAAAATATGGTCACAGAGATAGAATTATTAGACATGTAAAAGAACGCAAACTTCAGTTAGTGCTGTGAGATAATCATTGCGCCATAGGATGTGTACATTTTTAATATCCAGAAGAGCTAGAGGTAATGATACCTCGGAAAAAGCTATCCCACTTAATAATGTCGGTTGGTTTTGTTTTGTTTAGTTTACTGGATGTCTGGTTGGTTGCTCGTTCTAAACAGCAGGCAGAAAAAAAATATGCAGATCTGCAGAGAGTTAGGGCTCAGAACGTGGAGTAAAGATGGTGTTATACCTGTGTAGTTACTTAGAGGGATATGCTGCGGAAGCTGATCACCATGGTAACCAATAATCTTTTTCCTGAATGGGGAAACAGAACAACCGTGTGGAAAATGTTTGAAATGAGCTACCTTATTTTGTATTTCTTTTGGTGGCAGCAAGGAGCAAAACAAGACCCAAGATATTCAGGACAGCCATGCTTATAAAGGAGATGTCCTTCTTTGCAAAGAGACAAGGCTGAGGCAAAATTGGAGGGCTATGTCAAAGAGAGTTAAGAGTTTTAGCATGGCAGTTGCATCCTCTCTGAAGCAGAATAGACCCAGGAAAGGTTCTGACATGATTAAAGAAGGGATTAGCAGTACCTGAAAACCTGCACTAGGGTGTCTCCCATGCATAAGGGATCAGCCACGGAGCCGCAACATCTGGGAGTTAAGGCGCTTCATGAGTTGTTCCTCTGTCTTGTCTATTCTTTAATTCAGTTCTAAATACCACATTTCTCTAATATTTAAAATCGAAATGATGGAAGCCAGGAGATAGCTCACCTGTGTGGGTACAGACTTTAGTATGTGTGAAGCCCTGGATTCAGACCCCAGCACCACCATAGGAGCACACTAGCAGCTCCAGAAATGGTGGGCCAGAGCTGTGCAGTGTCTCCTCTGTCGGTCTCTCTTTCTCTCAGTCCCTCTCTATCTGAAATAAAAAGAATGAAAAACTCAGCCTGAGAGTGCATAAGTATTCATAAAATGCAATGGAAATGTTAAACATATTTTTAGTCCATAACTGTCAATTATGTCATATATGCTATACATGTATGTTCATTCAGACATGTAGATCTAGTTAGACAGATGTAGATATTCTGTGGCTATTGTGACTTGGTGAGATCTGAACTCAATGCCTTCACTTAAGAAGCACTGCATAGGCTGGGAGTATGGATCGACCAGTCAACGCCCATGTTCAGCGGGGAAGCAATGACAGAAGCCAGACCTTCCACCTTCTGCAACCCACAATGACCCTGGGTCCATACTCCCAGAGGGATAGAGAATGGGAAAGCTATCAGGGGAGGGGATGGGATACGGAGATCTGGCGGTGGGAATTGTGTGAAGTTGTACCCCTCTTATCCTATGGTTTTGTTAATGTCTCCTTTTTTAAACAAATAAAATTTTTTAAAAAAGCGCTGCATAATCAACGTTGGTCACTGCTTTCTTTGGCTTCCAAATTCCCACATCCCACCTCCTCCACTGCTAGAGTGTGAGTGGGTGTGCTGTTAACTTCAAGGAAGAGAAATGGCAGCTAATGGTGACGAGAGCTATAAAATCATCTTAATTTGCTTCTATCCTTATCAAGAAGGCTGACGTCCTACAGAACATCTACTTGGAGCTGTCCTTCTGATCACTAAACTTGAAAGCTCATCAGCTCCAACCTTTCTTCTTTCAGTCTCCTATCCTTCCTGTTGTCTTTTGAAACTAACTTTCTGTCTCACAGTTGTTAGGATGTTATCACATTTCCAATTATCACATTCTCACAAAAAGCAAGAAAGTGGGGGTGGTGGGGGACGGGGATCAGAGTAATGTTCTCTTTCCTAGCAGAGAAAAGAACTCTCAAGGGTGCCCTAGAGCATTTTCTTGCATGTCTCACTGGCCTAAACTGGATTACCTGCCATCCTAGTCACTGATAGTTTGGAACAGGATTTTCATGGTTCACTTAGATGAACAGTGGTTCTTCACTTGGGCCTGCATACTGTGCTCAATGCTAAGAGCTCTTCAGATTGGAGCTATGGCTCCACCTGCCAACACCCATGTCAAGCAGAGAAGCAATTACAGAAGCCAGAAATCCCACTTTCTGTACCCCATAAAGCATCTTGGTCTGTACTCCCAGAGGGGGAGAAGTGATGGGGAAAGATGACCAGAGGGCTCTGGACTCTGACTTCATCAAGACTCAGAGAGAGAAGAGTCAAAAGGGAAGGACATTTAGAAATAGTAGTAGAGCTATGTGTGACTTGGGAAGGAAGAGGAAATGGGCAAATATATACAAATTTAGACAGGTAGTTATAGAGATAACAGTTAACCCGTATCTCCAACGTTGGAGAATTGCTGAAGTTTCCCATGGACGGACTCTGGCAGCGGGAATGGTGTGGAGTTGTGACCGTTTTCTTTTAATTTTGTAAATAAATATTAATCACTAATAAAATGTTAAAAATAGAGCTTTCAGGAAGAAAAAGAGAGAATGAACATTAGCGGGGGAGAGGGATGACATATATTTATTATAAAGCTCAAAAACACTCACTATCCCTGCTACTCTTCCAATAGGACAAGATTATTCCAAATGTGGACTCTGTTCCTTTTTTTAAAATAGTCAACACAACACTATCTCACATGAGGTTATAGGATCTGGGAGCCAGCTCACCCAGTTAGTGCACCAATTAAACCCTTAGCTACCCCAAGAGAGGTCCATCCAAGACGGGGGCTTCACGAGCAGTGGAGAGTTCTGGTGATGTCTCTCCTGTCTCTGCCTGTCTTTGTCTCCATCTCTGCCTTTACTCTTTATGTGGAAAGAAAAGGGGAAAGAGAGAGAGAGAGAGAGTATTCTGGGAACAGTAGAATCCTTCAGATGGGGATTACAACAAAAACTGGAGGCAAAAATAAAATGAAATTGGAGGCCAGGTGGTGGGGGGCACAGATGGTGGAACACACACGTTACTATATACAAAGACCTGGATTTGAGTCCTCGGTCGCCCACCTGCACGGGGAAAGCTTTGTGAGTGGTGAGACACTCTTGCAGGTGTTTCTCTGTTTCTCTGTCTCTCTATCACCCTCTCTCCTCTCAATTTCTGGCTGTCTCTTCTCTATCAAATAAATAAATAAAGATAATTTAAAAAATAAAATATCACCTCATTTTGGATGGAGCTTGAAGGAGGCATGTTAAGTGAGAGAAGTCAGAAAGAAAAGGATGAATACGGGATGATCTCACAGACAGAGGTTGAAAAACAGGAACAAAAGGGAAAACACTAAGCAGAACTTGGACTGGAGCTGCTGTATGGCACCAAAGGAAAAGACTCTGGAGTGAGGGGGGAAGTTCATGTCCTGGAACATGATGGCAGAGGAGGATCTAGTGGGGGTTGAATTGTTATGTGAAAAAGTGAGAAATGTTACACATGTACAAACTATTGTATTTTACTGTCAACTGTAAACCATGAATCCCCCAATAAAGAAATTATAAAACAAAATAAAATGGTGTTATCTACCAGTTTGTTTATAGACCACAAGCACCACGAAGATGAATCTCATCTCTCGGGTTCACTTTCCCATCTACAATAGCTAGACAATGACTAGCACAAAGTGTGTGCGCAGTTATTTATTGGATGGGTGAATTCTGGACGCTAAGTTCTCATCAGATGGTGATTACTCAATTAGTCAGGATTCATAATGACTTAGCAGGAGTGAGCTACAGAGGAGGGGAAGACAGAGAGGGGGAGAGAAAGACAGACACCTGCAGACCTGCTTCACCGCTTGTGAAGTCATCTGTCCATGGAAGTCTGGTTGGCATTGTGGTAGCATGTAGAACCTGGTGGCTGAAAAAAGAATAAACATATAAAGGCATATATACAAACTGTTGACTAATCATGAATCCTAAAGGCTGGAATATTTGAAGATTTGGGGTTTCCGTTCTGGAAATACTAGCAGGTCTATTTCAGGTATATTCCAAAGGGCTCATGACTTTATTAGTTTTTGCCTGAGCCTGACATCTGATATGCAATTGGATCCACCCATGTTATTGTCTGGGAAGATGATGTCATGGCTGGAAAAGGGTCTACAAATCTGGATCAGGGAAGAGAGTAGCTCCCTAATATGGGAAAGCTGTATAAATATTGTTGACTGTAACTACACTTTAAAAAAATTATATTTCTTTATTTTCCCTTTTGTTGTCCTTGTTGTTTTCATTGTTGTACTTATTGATGTCGTTGTTAGATAGGACAGAGAGAAATGGAGAGAGAAGGGGAAGACAGGGAGAGAGAAAGACAGACACCTGCAAACCTGCTTCACCGCCTGTGAAGCGACTCCCCTGCAGGTGGGGAGCCGGGGGCTGGAACCAGGATCCTATATGGGTCCTTGCGCTTCGCGCCACGTGCGCTTAACCTGCTGCACTAGCCCCCGACTCCCCCCCTACGCTTTTTTATTTTATTTATTTATTTATTTTATTTAAGAAAGGATTAATTAACAAAACCATAAGGTAGGAGGGGTACAACTCCACACAATTCCCACCACCCAATCTCCATATCCCACCCCCTCCCCTGATAGCTTTTCCATTCTCCATCCCTCTGGGAGCATGGACCCAGGGTCATTGTGGGATGCAGAAGGTGGAAGGTCTGGCTTCTGTAATTGCTTCCCCGCTGAACATGGACGTTGACTGGTCGGTCCGTACTCCCAGTCTGCCTCTCTCTTTCCCTAGTAGGGTGTGTCTCTGGGGAAGCTGAGCTCCAGGACACATTGGTGGGGTCTTCAATCCAGGGCAGCCTGGCCGGCATCCTGGTGGCATCTGGAACCTGGTGATTGAAAAGAGAGTTAACATTCGAAGCCAAACAAATTGTTGAGCGCTTTTTTATTTTTTAAAGCAAGTATGATATCTGAGGTAACAGGGCAGACTAGCCCCTCTATGCATTAAAGGACAAGAAGTGGAGGCAGCAGCAGTGGGAACCTGAAGACTGGAAAGAGATCTTGTGGAATTCCTGACTGTGGTTTGCTTGTGGGTCATAACAACACCGCAGAGGTCCCACAAGGAGAGAGTCTAGAAAATGTAAACCTCAGCTTCCCGGCCATCACCTTTCCACTTCGCATTTCCTGCTGATGCTCCTTCTCTTAAACCTGATGCTAGCGGTCATGAGGTCCCAGGGACAGCTCATGCAAAGAGAAGAGTCAAGACTGGCACAGGGTGGCCTTGGAGGGGCATATGAGAGCTACTGGGTTCTAGTCTTTTCCTGTTTGTCTTATTAGATTAGCGAGTATTTTATCATTTGACATATGGGAAAGCAAGCACGCGCTATTAATAGGGGTGCACACTGGCTTATCCTTGGAGACATACGTAAATATTGACATAGCAGTTCTGCTTCAAGGAATTTCTCTTATCCTACAGCAATGTTTGCTCAAGTGTTTTAAAAAAAAAACTGCAAAGGTTACTTTATTGCTATAAAACAAAAAGAGAGAGTCAACAACCTTTATGGCCATCAATAGGGACTGTAAATAAATGATGTTATAATCATACAATCAAATACTATCAGTGATTTTTTTGAAACAAGGTAGACCAAATGGAAAGATGTCTACCATAAAAGACATAGACCTAAAATAGACTTCCTAGCTCCTTCCAACATGAAGACCCCATATTTTATCTGCTATAGTTTTACTTTAAGGTTCCTGGTTATTAAACAATTTCTTCTGCTTCTGTTTCACATCTTAATGCTTTTTTAGCCACCAAGTTGCAGATGCTACCATGATGCCAACCTGACTTCCCTGGGCAGATGATCTTACCAGTGTGTCCTGGAACCTCCCCTCCCCAGACCCCTGCCCCACTAGGGAAAGAGAGAAACAGGCTGGGGGTGTGGATCGGCCTGCCAACACCCATGTCCTGTGGAGAAGCAATAACAGAAGCCAGAACTCCCGCCTTCTGCAATAAAGATCCACACTCCCAGAGGGATAAAGAACAGGGAAACTTCCAATGGAAGGAAGGGGATATGGAACTCTGATGGTGGGACTTGTATGGAATTGTACCCCTCTTGTGCCACAATCTTGTTAATCATTATTAAATCACCAATAAAAAAATTAAGGGGCTGGGAGGTGGTGCGAGGGATTACGCACACAGAGTACAAAGTGCAAGTATCCTGGTTCGAGTCCTGGGCTTCCCAGCTTGCGGGGGGGGGGGGGGGGTCACTTCACAAGTGGTGAAGCAGGTCTGCAGGTGTCTGTCTGTCTTTCTCTCCCTCTCTATTCCCCCTCTCCTCTCAATTTTTCTCTGTCCTAACCAAAATATCGAAAAAAAAAAAAAAAAAGGCCACAGGAGCAGTGGATTCGTAGTGCAGGCACCAAGCTCCAGCAATAACCCTGGAGGCAAAAGAGAAAAGGAAAGGAAAGGAAAGGGAAGGAAAGGAAAGGAAAGAAAAGAAAAGAAAAGAAAAGAAAAGAAAAGAAAAGAAAAGAAAAGAAAGGGTCAGGTGGTAGCACACCTAGTTGAGCATACATAGTGTTCAAAGACCCGGGTCCCTGGGTCCATGCTCCCAGAGGGCTAGAGAACGGGAGAGCTATCAGGGGAGGGGGTGGGTTATGAGGATTGGGTGGTGGGAATTGTGTGGAGTTGTACCCCTCCTACCTTATGTTTTTGTTCACTAATCCTTTCTTAAATAAAAAATTAAAAAAAAAATAAAAATAAAATAAAAAAAAATAAAGAAAAAAACAAAGACCCGGGTCTAAGCCCCCGGTCCTCACCTGCAAGGGGAAATTTTTTAAAAAATATATTTATTTATTTATTTATTTATTACCTTTTGTTGCTCTTGTTTTATTGTCGTAATTATTGTTGTTGTTCTTGATGTCGTCGTTGTTGGATAGGACAGAGAGAAACGGAGAGAGGAGGGGAAGACAGAGAGGGGGGAGAGAAAGACAGACACCTGCAAACCTGCTTCACCACCTGTGAAGCGACTCCCCTGCAGGTGGGGAGCTGGGGGCTCGAACCGGGATCCTTCCACCAATCCTCCACTGGTCCTTGCACTTTGTGCCATGTGCACTTAACCTGCTGCACTACCACCTGACTCCCAAGGGGAAAGTTTTGTGAGTGGTGAAGCAGGGCTGCAGGTGTCTCTATCTCTCTCCCTATCACCCCCTTCCCTCTCAATTTCTGGCTGTCTCTATCCAATAAATAAATAAAGATAAAAAATTAAAAAAGAAGAGAAGAGAAGAGAAAAGAAAAGAAAAGAAAAGAAAAGAAAAAAAGAAAGGAAAAGAAGAGAAAGCAGTTCTGGATGACTGCAGTAGATTCGATTGTTTCTAACTCTTGGTAGTAGGACATTGGGAGTTGGGAGTAACTTACGTCATTTATATTGTTTGATAGTTTTTTTAAATTATAAACACATTATTTTCATAGTATGAGATTACTTCAAAATATTATTTGGGTTTATGTATTATTTTTTTATTTTTTAAAAACTGCATTTATTTATGTTTTTAATCACTAATAAAATAAAAAATATATAAAATAAATTAAAACAATAAAAGATGTTTTTAGCAAAAATAAATAGAGAAATAATTCTTATTAATTGTATGATGAGAGGAGAGAGTGGAAAAGAACCAGAAGATGATACCAGGGACCAAACTGGAAACCCTGGTTAGGGAGACAGTGTAATGATTATGAAAAGACTTCCATGCCTGAGGCTCTGAGTTCCCAGGTTTTATCCCCAACACCACCATAAGCCAGAGCTCAGCAGTGCTGTAGTCTTGGTCTATCTCCCTCTCTCTCTCTCTCTCTCTCTCTCTCTCTCTCTCTCCCCCTCGCCCTCTCTCTCTCTGTCGCTCTCTCATTAACAGCAAATTGCCGGTCTAGCGTGGGGGCACCTCTTTCCAGGTGCGTACTCTCTGGGTTGGAGAGAACTCGACTGGAGCCAGCCTGGGCTGCTACTCACTCAGTGAGGCAAGGGAGATGACTCAGGAACGGACTCATGGAGGCGAGACAATTCAATTCTTTATTGATCAGGCTTTTGAAGGGCAGACCCAGAAGTGGCAAGTCGGAAACAGAAATGGCTAGGAAAGGGGCGGAGAAAGGCAAATGGGGTTGGAAAGGTAGGAACTTCCTTAGGAACTGTTGCGAGGGTTTTAACTGGTGGGATTAATAATAATACCCTGCAGGCAGGGAGGGTATGGAGGGTAGAAAGAAGATAGATCAAAGGAATGGAATGGGAGGGGATCTTCCAGGCAAAACAATGATTATATAGATAGGCCCTATTATCAGCAATGCAGGGTGGAGCAGGGGGAGCTGGCTTAATGTTTTAAGGACTGCCAGGCTCCTAGAGGCAGAAAAATGCAGGGTGCTTTGTGAGGCTCCTCACAATTTCCTGACAGCAGATAATAAAATATAGCATGAAGAAGCAAAGAAAAGCTTCTTTTATTTAAAACAAAGCAAACCAACCAACAACAATAACAAAACCTAAGGACCTGTATGCTTGAAAGTCTAATCTTTTCTGCACTATTCAGGCTACGATTAAAAAATGTCTTCTGCAGCCAACTGAGCCGACCGTGCTGCCCTCCCCAAGGCGCCCGGTGTGCAGTGACTGCAAACAGCAGCCTCCTGGGTAGTGTGTGCAGCCTGTTGCTTGTACAGGCTGCCCTAAGGGATCCTGGAGACAGCCCTTCCTACTCTGTGTTCATTTTATGCCCAACCTCCTGCTGTCCCTAACCTTAGGCTCCAGACAGGAATGCGAGGAGCTTTTGGGAAGCCCCAGGGCACCGTGGCCAGAGTCCACATTGGCCAGGCCATCATGTCCATCCGCACCGAGCTGCAGAACAAAGAGCACGTGATCAAGGCCCTGCGCAGGGCCAAGTTCTAATTCCCTGGACGCCAGAAGATCCACATCTCCAAGAAGCAGGGCTTCACCAAGTTTAACACAGATGAATTTGGAGACAGGGTGGCTGAAAAGCGCCTCATCCCAGACGGCTGTGGAGTCAAATACATTCCCCAGCCGTGGTCCCCTGGACAAGGCCCTGCACTCCTGAGAGCCTCAGAGGTGTCCCTTAATCAATTTCAATAAATCAAGATCCTGCTTAAAAAAAATTAAAACAAAATAAAGTGGTGAGTTCCTAGGGAAAAAAAAAAGTCTAACCCTCAAGTCTCAAATCATCTTTCACCATTAGCTTGTCCATCTTGTCTCCTTTGAAGAGTCCCCCTCTCCTCTGATGTCAGTCATTGCCACTGTACACCTTCCTTCTGTCCTCCGCGCTCCACTCTCATGCCTAGTCTTAAAAATTATTAAAAATTAAAATGTACAGGATAGGTCAGCCAAGAGCAACTGTAAAACTAGAAGCAGTTTATTAGTTACATAGTTAATGAAACAAGGATGAGGATGTTGAAATCGGAAGAAAGTGGTCCTTTTCTGCCTGGTGCTGCAGAAGTTAATTTCTCCACACCAGTCTTGCATCAAGGACAAAGGCTTTTGCTGTACACACCTGAGAACAGACTATATCCTACTTGTATTAGCTCTCCTTATCATCTGACCACCACTCTTTATATCCCTGGAGATGGAGGCTAGAGGTTCCAGACCTTAGTTTCCTGTTTTCTTCCTAACAGTGGAGTTGGAAGTATTTTGTGCATCCTGCCAGAGGGTCGTCACTTTCCCCTCCCCGCCCCCCCCCCCCCGGTCCAGTAAAGAGGGGGGTTGGGGAATGGTTTAGAATGGACGGGTGACATGCAACATGATTCGTGGTATTGCTCTGGTTGCTGAGAAACTGATTCCATGCCTTAGCTAAGCAGGATTTTGTTTATTTTTATCAATGCCCTGCTCATTTCTAGCTTCTGGTAGTGCCAGAGATTGAACCTGTACATCATGCATGAAAAGCTGTCCCACTGCCACTGGTACTCTGTCCCTAGCCCGAGCTAAACAGAATTTATAGTCTGCAGTGGTGTCCTAACGGGAGGGCGGAGTCGTGCCTTAAAGATGTGACTGGTCTTTCTTCCTGGTTTCTGGATGGTAATGTCTAAATCTTTGGGATTTCTAAGGGACAGGAGCATCTTTGTTAATCATGGTGAGTACCTATGAACCAACTGTACATATTGGTTTAAGCTAATAAGATATCTCAGAATAAGACCTGGGAAGATCAGAAAGACAAGACATACGATTAGAGGATTGTGGCTCTGAGTTAAGTAATACTGTTCCAACCTCTCTGGGTAGAAGAGAGAGGCTAGAAACTGAATGAGGTCGGCGATTCACTCAGCCATGCCTACATAATGAAGCTTGAACAGAAACTCTTAAACACTGCCCGAGGCTTCAATGGTTGCATATCCCACATTGATAGGTGGGAGGGTTATACATTCTTTTTAAAAAAAATTTATTTATAAAAAGGAAACACTGACAAAACCATAGGATAAGAGGGGTACAACTCTACACAATTCCCACCACCAGAACTCTGTATCCCATCCCCTCCCCTGATAGCTTTCCTGTTTTTTATCCCTCTGGGAGTATGGACCCAGGGTCACTATGGGGTGCAGAAAGTGGAAGGTCTGGCTTCTGTAATCGCTTCCCCGCTGAACATGGACATTGACAGGTCGATTCATATTCCAGCCTGCCTCTCTCTTTCCCTAGCCGGGTGGGGTTCTGGGGAATCGGAGCTCCAGGACACGTTGTTGGTGGTGTCTGTCCAGGGAAGCCTGTTTGGCGTCATGCTAGCATCTGGAACCTGGTGGCTGAAAAGAGAGTTAACATATAAAGCCAAACAAGTTGAACCTAAAGGCTGGAATAGTACAGATGAGGAGTTGGGGGTGGGGGGGGTCTGTTTTGTAGATATCTGGTAGGCATATTTTAGTTATATTCCAAAGGGCCTGTGGCTATACTAGTTTTTTTTTTTCCCCTGAGCCTGACATCTGATATGCAGGCGGATCCTAGTTATTGTCTGGGGAGATGATGTCATGGCTAGAAAAAGGGCCAGAAAGCTGGATCAGGGAAGAGAGTAGCTCCCAAATATGAGAAAGGTGTATAAATATTGTTGACTGTAAACCCCATTGATTTGATGTGATCTGGGGCCCATATTCAGCTTAGGAGCCTATGTGATCTCTGCATCCCTCTAGATTTGAGCTCACATCCTGTGGTCATGAGTAGGAGCGTTCCAAGCTGCCCCAATATCAGGACCCATCTTCCTTAGGTGAAGCATAGAGTATGTTGTCCAGCCTCCCTTTGTAGGATGGAACATTCTCTACCATTGTTGATTCAAGTTGAGGGCAAGGTCCTATGGTGGGGGGAGGTTATACATTCTAAGGATGTGGAACTTGCTCATTTGGAATTTTCTCATATACCCTTTTTTTTGCATATACCCTTTGCATATTTCCTGTTAACTGGTCCTGATATGTGTTCCTTATAATTTAATTGTAACCATGGGTGTAGTGCTTTCCTGAGTTCTGTGAATTGTTATAGCGAATTACTAGATGTGAGAGGATAGAGGAAACCCTTAAATTTGTGGCCAGCTGGAAAGAAGTGTCAGTGACCTGGGGACCCCCTAAGCTGAGCTGGAATAAAGGCAGTCTTGTGGGGTTGGAGCACTTCACCTGTGAAATCTAAACCAATTCTGCATAGTAACTTCATGATTTCATTGCAGAGGGGAAAGACAGAAAATGTCCTATGTTCATTAAAGCTAGGACCAACCTATCTTACTAAATATTCCCGCAAAGAGAGGGAGACAAGAAATAAACCTAAAGCTGTTGTCACATATTTTCCACTGTCTCATGTTCCATCATAGGACATTCCACCAAAACTTAAGATCTGCTTCAATCAAGTTTTGCCTTTAAAAGATTCTTATAAGTATGTTTACTGAAATCATGGCCATCATTGTCCCTAAGTCATAGAATCTCAGATTTCTAGTTTTTAAAAATCATTTATTTATTTATTATTGGGTAGAGACAGAGAGAAATTGAGAGGGATGAGGGAGATAGACAGATAGGGAGAGAGAGAGAGAGAGAGAGAGAGATCTGCAGCCCTGCTTCACCACTTGTGAAACTTTACTCCTGCAGGTGGGGACCAGGTCTTGAACCTGGGTCCTTGTGCACTGTGATGTGTGTATTTAACCAGGTGCGTCACCACTTAGCCCCGATTCCTGGTTTTTTTGTTTGTTTCTTGATACCTTTCTTCTTTACCCCATAAAGAGGCACTTTAAAGGAGAGTGTTTAAACATGGACGCTGGTGATGTCCTTGGTTTGAATCTCAAGTCTGTTATTTCATATCTATATGTCTTTGATAGTGACTCGCAGATTTTTGAATGAAAAGGCTCAGTCAGTTTCGGACCCTCCTATCTGTGCAGTCACTCCGCTTACCTTCTTCACTGACAAGTATATCATGTGAAGCTCTCATTTCATTTCCTGAAAAAAAGCTCTAATAGGTCCATAGCAAAACCCAATTTCAGCTACCTCTGCATTTCTTTTAAAACAAGCAACTACTTTTCCATTACATTTATGTATTGATTTATTTTTTGATAGGACAGAGAGAAATTGAGAGGGGAAGGGAGATTAAGAGGGGAGACACGTACAAAACGGCCTCACCACTTGTGAAGCTCCCACCCTGCAGTGGGGGCCGGGAGCCTCAACCCAGGTGCTTTCACATCCTAACCTGTGTGCTTAAACAAGTGCCCACCTCCCAGACCCTGACTTTTCCATTCAAACAAACAATTAACGACTAGAAACCATGCCGCTTCAGCGTGACCAGACAGACATGTAAGCCAAGGCTTAAAGAAAAACATTCTCATGCCTTGCTTTTCTCATCTGAAAAATGGAAATAGCAAATAGTAATCCCTACTTCATAAAGTTCTTGTGAGAATTGAATAAGTTAGTAAATAAAACCATTAGAAAATCGTGTGGGGGAGGGCAGGTGTAGATAGTATAATGGTTCTGCAAAGAGACTGTCTCAAGGTCAATCCCTGGTACCATCATCATCAGAGTTGAGCTGTGCTCTAGTAAAAAAAAAGGGGGGGGGGCGCTGGGCCAGTCAGTAGCACAGCTGGTTAAACGTTCATGGTGTGAAGCACAAAGACTGGCTAAAGGATCCTGGTTGGAGCCCCGGCTCCCCACCTGCAGGGGAGTCACTTCACAGGCGGTGAAGCAGGTCTGCAGGTGTCTGTCTTTCTCTCCCCCTCTCTGTCTTCCCCTCCTCTCTCCATTTCTCTCTGTCCTATCCAACAACAACAACAATAATAATAACTACAACAATCAAACGACAAGGGCAACAAAAGGAAATAAATAGATAAATAAATATGTTTTAAAAGAATGTTATAAAAATGTATATTATAGTGATAAAGTGTCCTGTATTACTGAATGAAAAAAGCTGGCCAAATACACTACTATAATCCTAACATCACATAGTCATCATACAGGGAAGTGAAATCACTTTAGAGAAAGTATTTTATTTTATTTTTTTATGCAGTGCTAGAGAATTTACCCCAGGCCTTGTATATGCATGATAATACTAACCATCTGTTCAGCCTAATTTTTATTCAAAATGTTTCTTTGAGAGGAAAAGACACAGAGAAAGAGGGAAAAAAATACCAAGACATGAATCCATCATCACCGAGTTTCTCTGGTGTGGCCCTGAGTTCTGTAGTGCTGGTGGAACTCAGGACCTCATGCATGGCAGGGCATACAGGTCACCCGCCGCAGCAAGTGTTTGAAACTTATGATTTGGGTGTGGGAGGTAGCTCAGCAACTAGATCACAGGACTGAACAAGCCTGAGGCTCGTGGTTCCCTCTATCACAGCACTGCGCATGCTTCAGCAGCGCTCCCACTGGTCTTTCTCCCTAAAGAAATCTGACAGAGGGGGTTGGGCAGTGGTGCACCCGGCTAAGCGCGCATAGTACTAAGCACAAGGAACCGGGTTCCAACCCCTGGCTCTCCACCTGCAGGGAGGACACTGCACAAGCTGCCAAGCAGATCTTCTGGTGTCTTTCTTTCTCTCCCCCTCTCTATCTTCCCCTCCTCTCTCAATTTCTCTCTGTCCACCAGGAGAAGTAGATTCCCAGTGCTAGCACTGAGCCCCAGTGATAACCCTGGAGGCAAAAAAAAAAAAAAAAAAAACCTATTTAATATTCAAGAGCACATTTTAAATATTTCTTTTTATTTTCTTTTTTTAAAATGTCTTTATTGGGGAATTAATGTTTTACATTCGACAGTAAATACAATAGTTTGTACATGCGTAACATTTGCCATTTTTCCATATAACAATACAAGCCCCCACTAGGTCCTTTATCATCCTTTTTGGACCTGTATTCTCCCCCTGCCCCCCATAAACCCCAGAGTCTTTTACTTTGGTGCAGTACGCCAACTCCAGTTCAGGTTCTGCTTGTGTTTTTTCTTCTGATCTTGTTTTTCAACTTCCGCCTGAGAGTGAGATCATCCCATCTTCATCCTTCTGTTTCTGACTTATTTCACTTAACATGAATTTTTCAAGGTTCACATTTTTAATATTTCCTTATTTATTTGAGGAACCAGGATCTCGTGCATTTGCGATTAGCCTCACCATTCCTGGGTCACTTTTTCATCCAGATATGTAGAGAGAGAGATAGAGGCATCCCAGCCCCAGATGCTCCTTCAGATACACCTCCTGCTGAACTATTGAACTGGACCTTCTCGTTCAAGACATAAATGTCTTTATGCTCCACCAGTGTCCCGTGACCCTCTCCCCGCTCATAACCACCACCCTTTTCACCAAGTCTAGGAGACAGTTAGGCTCCTATCTGATGCAAATCCATCTGTTTTAGTACTCCACCTGTGAGCGACATCACCGGGTACTAGTCACTCCACTTAGCATAATCACCAGCCATCTTGCCCTGAAAGCTACAGAATCATCTTTTATAATTGCAGAGAAATACGCTGTCGAGTAAGTATCCCTCTGCTTCTCTTTCTAAATCTTTGAGATAAAAAGCTTCTACTGATCAGGGGTGGATAGAACCTCATGGCTATGCAAAGGGACTCTCATGCCTGAGGCTCAGAAGTCCTGGGTTTAATCCCCGGCACCACCATAAGTCATAACTGAGTAGTAAAAAACTGGTTAAAAAAAAAACGAAAAAAACCCTAGGGAGTCGGGCGGTAGCCCAGCGGGTTGAGCGCATGTGGCACAAAGTACAAGGACCCGAGAAAGGATCCGGGTTCGAGCCCCCGGCTCCCCACCTGCAGGGGAGTCGCTTCACAGGTGGTGAAGCAGGTCTGCAGGTGTCTGTCTTTCTCTCCCCCTCTCTGTCTTCCCCTCCTCTCTCCATTTCTCTCTGTCCTATCCAACCATGATAACATCAAGAACAACAACAATAATAACTACAACAATAAAACAACAAGGGCAACAAAAGGGAATAAATAAATAAATAAATACATATAAAAAAACAAACAACCTTCTACTACCTTGGATGAGTAAGCACACGCATGCAAATATTAACATGTATCTTTAAGGGTGGCAAGTAATTCACATGGGCTGGTGCTTGCTTTGCCATGAATGTGACCCAAGCTTTTATTTATTTATTTTTAAGAATTTATTTATTTATTCAGGAGAGAAAGAAGCAGACATCACTCTGGTACATGTGCTGCTTGGGATTGAACTAGGGACCTCATGGTTGAGAATCCAGTGCTTTATCCACTGCGCCACCTGCTGGAGCACATATGACCCAGGTTTGAGCCCAGCCCCCACTTTATTGGGGGTGGGGGGTGGGAAGCTGCATGCTCTTTTCCTCTCTCCTTCATTTTCTCCCATTCTCTTTCTTTCCTTTTTTTTTTTTTTTTTAAATTTAATTGTCACCGGGATACCTGCACAGTGAATCCTCAGTGGGTCATCCCCCGCCCAGTTTTTGTTTCTTGCATTTTGATAGGACAGAGAAGTTGAGAGAGGAGGAGGGGACAGCTAGGGAGAGGAAAAGAGACACCTGCAGTCCTGCCTTGTCGTTCCTGCTGAAGTTTCACCTCTGGAAGTGGAGACTGGGGCCTTGAACCTGGGTTCTTGCTCATGGCAATGTGTGTGCTCAACTTGGTGTGTCAATCCCCCACCCTTTCTAGCCAAAGAAGTCGACTTGGAGCGGTGAGGCCCCGTGATGATTTTTAAAAAGTATATATAAAACCTTAAATTACTGAAATGCCTTAACTATTCTCTAAAAAAACAGCCATAGTCAATAATTTGACCTTATATACATTTAAAGGAAGGATATTAATCAATTTTATCTGTGAATAATGAACTTTTGGACATGCTATGTCTTAAACCTACTGTAAATCCTTTCAATTGATTATGTATTTATTACTCCTTATACTTAGAAAAATGTTATAAAAAAGAGAAACAATTATGTCTGAAGATAAAGCTATTTTTAAACTTTTTTTTTTTTTTTTTTTGGTAACCAGAGCACTGTTCATCTTTGGCTTATGGTGGTGCTGGGGATTGAACCTGTAACTTCAGAGCCTCAGGCATGAAAGTTGTTTGCATAACCGTTATGCTGCCTCCCCAGTCTGATAAAGCTATTTTTATTAGAATCCTTTTTTTGGCCACAGTCTCTGTGAGACTCGTGTATTGGCGAGCTATCTGCTTTTTGCTTAATACAATCTGTGACCATGCACAATCTATCTCTTCTTTCAAATAAGGTTTGCATGCCTGGTGGAAAAAAAAAAATCCCTTTTACATTGTACAAAGTAGAAACAGCAAACGTTTGAGAGGCCAGTGACATGAAAGATTGCTTTTGAAACATTCTGAAATTATAGCTTTATTGGTTTTAACAAGATTTACAACCTAGTCAAAGATGTCATAGAGTGCGCACCACAGAGCAAATTCACTTGAGTACACTAGAACCAGCACAGGGCTAGTCACAGCACTGAACACCGTATCCTGCTGAAAAACTCGTTTTGGGACCTATCGTGGTGGCTATTCCACTAACTGGGATCTGCATGTAGACTAAAATAAGATTTTGAAAGTAGAAAGAAATGTGATTAAAGATGAGAAGATCTCCTAGTCCTGGAGCCTCTGGGACTCTGCTCCTACTTCTTGTGGTTTCTTGTTCTCTGATCCCTTGCCCTGTTATACTGCCTCTGTTGACCTCAACGAAATCAGTGCTTACCAGTGCTACATGCCGTGTGACGTTGCTACTGACTTGTCACTGCAGGTTGTCTTGTCTCCAGAGATGCTGAGCCTGAGATGTCAACCTTCCAACTCCTTTGATCTGGTGAGATCTTTCCTAGCACATGGGACTACCTAGTTGCATTTCAGACAGCACATCTTCTAACAAAGTTACAGATACTTGATACAGGCTAGGGCCTTGGGTACTGGTGGTACCTGTGTACATGTATCCATAAATGAGGGCCGAATATATTCCTCAAAGTAAAAGTGTGTAATAACCCTCCCTGATTGGACTTAGACCTAATAAGCTTGGTAATCTAATAGAATGGCCTAAAGAAGACATCACAGGGGCCGAGTGGTGGCACACCTGGTTGAGTGCACATGTTACAGTGTGCAAGGACCCGGGTTCAAGCCCCCAGTCTCCACCTGCAGAGGGAAAACTTTGCCAGTGGTGAAGCAGGGCTGCAGGTATCTCTCCTTTCTCTCTCCCTCTCTATCATTCCCTTCCCTCTCGATTCCTGGCTGTCTCTATCCAATAAGTGAATAAAGACAATAAAAAAGAAGACATCATAAATTCTCTGATCATATATTTATTACTTAGGCCTAGACACCCTTCATCTCCTACCCTCTTCACTTCCTTCAATCACTTCATTTACTCAACTAACTATACAAAAGGAAGGAAGGTATATTCTTCCATCTTTTAATCTCTTCTGACAAAGCATCAGCATTATTATTACCCCCGATAAACTTTAGAAGAAACTCTACAACTGGCTAAGAGATATACTGGCAAAAACTATATATTAAGTAAACGACAATTATTGCCCCTACCGCAACCTTTATTAGAGTCATCAAACAAGTAAACGCAGAAAAATCTGAGACTAACTAAGACTCCACTAAAATCTTAGGTCTGTGTCCTCTCTAAGTTGAGGCCAGATCTCATAAACCTAATACCAGTTTCGCTACAACAACCCAACCAGTACTCACGGTTTTAACAGTTGTAACCAAGGTCAACCTTGTTGACATGTAACTCTGTAAATCAATATTAAATCACTAATAATTTTTTAAAAATGCAATCTACACAACTGTGCACTGTTTGAAGCCTAGAAAATAAAGTGGCATGTTGTTTGGAAATACAT
Source organism: Erinaceus europaeus (assembly GCF_950295315.1). Taxonomy (NCBI): domain Eukaryota; kingdom Metazoa; phylum Chordata; class Mammalia; order Eulipotyphla; family Erinaceidae; genus Erinaceus; species Erinaceus europaeus. Next base: position 5,291,884 of record NC_080172.1, read on the forward strand.
ATTCAGATGGAGAAATAAGAGACAAACATGAAGTTTAGTCTGGCAAGGGCCTCCTGGAGTTAGGAGAGGACTGTCATTCTTGGGGGTCATGGGAAACCATCAGCTTTTTCACCTAAGATTAACTCTTTAGTTCTGCATCTGCACAATTCTAGTACTCCTGGCTGACTTTTAGTTCTGCATCTGCACAATTCTAGTACTCCTGGCTGACTTTTTGTTTTTTTAAGGTAGAAGGTGAGAGACATAGAGGTAGACAGAGATGGATAGAGGAGAGAAGAGACATCACAGAACTGCTCCCTCAGTGATGAAGTGCCCAAATCCTCCTCCTACAGGCCCCCGCCATATGCATTCCCCTGTGGTGACTGCAGACTCAAGCCCAGCTCCTTACACAGGGTGAAGTGTATGCACTACTGGGCCAACTACCTCCTGGCCCCACAATGACCTTTGTTTTTAAAGAAAAGTTTTTAAAAATATTGTATTATTATTATTTTTAATGGCTGTTATATGCAGAGAGAAAGATGGAGAGAGACTGCTGAACTCCGGCTGAAGGCGGTGCTGGGGCCTGAACCTGCGATGTCAGAGCCTCAGGCTTTAACGGCTTCACTAGGTTTAACCTTGTCAGATAAAGAAGAGACTACAAAAGCTGGGTAAGAGAGAGAGAGACTGGCTTACTTAACAACATCCTTTTTGGCCACTATTAGGCCAACCCATTACCCAGGGCCCCAGACAGGGAATTCTTAGATTCCCCAATAGATAAAATGGGCCTAGACCTCTAGCAGATCCCTCTCTCTACCATCACTGGTCACATACACTAGGAATGTGATTGCAGGGGGCAGGAGGTGGCGCAGCTGGGTAAGCGCACATACTACGGTGTCCTAGGGCTCAGGTTCAAGACCCTAGCCCCCAGAAGCCAGAACTCCCATCTTCTGCACCCCAAAATGAATTTTGGTCCATAGACCCAAAGAGGTAAATGATAGGGGAAGTAAATCAGAGGGTTTTGTGCTCCCATTCCACCAGGACCTGAAGCATTTTCCACCAGGAATCTTGTTTGGTTCCATCAATGAAAGGGGAAGCTAAGCACAGTTTCTCTTCTCTGAGAGAGAAGAGGAAGAAAGGAAAGACATGTAGAAGTAGTAATAGTAATAATAAATGATAATAACTAATAGTAATAATAAGACTCTTGACTGGGGAAATAACAAAGTGGTCATGCAGAAAGACATGCCTTGGGACCAGGTAGTAGTGCACCTAGTTGAGTGCACATGACACAATGTTCAAGGACCCAGGTTCAAACCCCTAGACCCCAGGTGCAGGGGGAAAGCTTTGCAGGTGGTGAAGCTATGTTATAGGTCTCTCTCTCCCTTTCTCTTTCTCTCTCTCTCTCTCTCTCTCCCTCCCCTCCTCCCTCTCTATCACCCCCTTCCCTTTAGATCTCTGGCTGTCTCTATCCAATAAATAAATAGACATACAGGGTGGGGGAGAGAGCATATTGATTATGCAAAGAGACTCTCGTGTCTGAGGCTCTGAAGTTCCAGGTTCAGTCCCCCACACCACCGTAAGCCAGAGCTGAGCTGTGCTCTAGTTTAAAAAAAAAAAAAGTTAAAATAATATAAAAAACCAGAAAGACATGCTTTCATCACCAAAGATTCCAGGTTCAATCCTCACCACCACCAGAAGCCAGAGTTTAGTAGTGTTGTAATGACAGAAAATAAAGTAAAAAGAAAAAAAAAAAAAAAGAAGTTCTACGTCCTTTTTGTGAAAACATGAAGGCTGATCACACACTTTCCGCCACATTCTGTTTTTGGAGTCTCATGCTTGGGTTTCACAGATAACTAGCCAGATTCCAGCATGTCCTGTTTTTCTCTTTTCTAAATCATGTCCTGTTTTCACAGTGTGTGTCTTTCAGTCTCGTGTGCTGTTTTTAGAACGCGTGTCTAGCCAAGCAGAACACTCAGGGCAAATGTTATCCTCAATAAGGAAGCGGACTCTGGATCACGGGACAGGCAACTTGCAAAATGCCGGCAAACGGGAGAAAGGAAGCTGAAAAACCAGCTGTGTAAACCAGCTGTGAGCGTCCCTGCACAAGCACCACATTGTCTCTGCCTCTTTGCGGCTAGTTGCTTGCTGCCTTCTGTCTGCTGGACCTCTCTGGTCACCGGATTTGCAGCTGGCCTCTCTCTGACTCCTGCCCACTACTTTCTTCTTGGTGAATTTCCTAAAAAAAAAAAAAAAAAAAAAAAATCCCCATGCTTCCAAAAGAAAGAAAAAATGAATGGAATAAAAAAAAACACCTGTTATGTTAATATAAATTCCAACCAAATACAAACATGAACTTTAAGAATATCACTAAGTTCATATATATATATATATATATATATATGGAATGTATATGTATGTACATATGAAATTTATATATATATCTACATATGAAACTTAAGAACATGGACATAAGAATGAAATAGAATTTGAATCCTCTTGAAATTCTCTTCTGAGACATGAACAGAACCTGAAGTGACCTTTCAGGGTCTAGTCTCCGGCTTCACCTGTCCTTTGCACAGAACCTGGGTTGAATACTGCGGCTCAGCTCTGTGGTGTTGTCTTCTTTACTAGACTGCTCCCTTATTTAGCGGCGTCTTCCTGAGTCCTTTCTTCTTAAAAAGGAGTTACTACTCACAAATAAAATAATTTCTTAAAATGACTGAATACTCCTGGACATAAAACAGACAAGAATTAGAGCTAATTCTTTTCTGCTACTTAGCCAAATTCTGAATTTTTCTATCCTTCACTGATTTTACTTGAGAACAGAACTCAGTATTACCTATGAATCTGCCATTCTGCCTTCTAGATTACTTGTGCAATTTTTGAATATATCTGCCCCACACAGAGCGCTCACTGATACCCTGCTGTTTATGCTTTCCTAAATTAATAAATGCTTGTTGATTCATATACTGTGCTTCTTCATTCACAGCTTTGATTCCTTTTTTTTTTTTTTTTTTTGCCTCCAGGGTTATTGCTGGGGTTGGGTGCCTGCACTAAGAATCCACCGCTCCTGGTGGCCATCTTTTTTCCATTGTTGTTGTTGTTATGTTGTTGGATAGGACAGAGAGAAATTGAGAAAGGAATGGAAGACAGACAGTGGGGAGAGAAAGACAGACACCTGCAGATCTACTTTCCCACTTGTGAAGTGACCTAGGGAAGGGAACCAGGGGCTCAAACTGGGATCCTTGTGTGACTCCTTGCACTTTGCACTATGTGCGCTTAACCCGCTGCGCTACTGCCGGCACCCAGCTTTGGTTCTTTTTTAAAAATATTTAAAAAAAAATATTTATTCCCTTTTGTTGCCCTTTTTTTTATTGTTGTAGTTATTATTGTTGTTATTGATGTGGTTGTTGTTGGATAGGACAGAGAGAAATCGTGAAGGAGGGGAAGACAGAGAGGGGGAGAGAAAGACAGACACCTGCAGACCTGCTTCACCGCTTGTGAAGCAACTCCCCTGCAGGTGGGGAGCCGGGGGCTCGAACCGGGATCCTTACTCTGGTCCTTGAGCTTTGTGCCACGTGCGCTTAACCCGCTGCGCTACCGCCCGACTCCCCCAGCTTTGATTCTTAATTTAAGCCAGCTTTACCTTCACAGTTCTCTACACTGTGCTGATACAATCTTTAAAAGCTCTTATTAACTAACAGGAAATGTTTCTGTGCACAACTACTTGGGGGAAGTTTCATATTTATAAATCTCACCTACTAGATTTCTCTTTGGCACAGCAGTCATTATTTTCTCTAAGTCATTATTCATGTCACATAAATATGTGACATGAATTTCCTTTGCAAGTTATGATAAAATAAAAGACAACTATCCTTTTCCCCTAGTAGATTATTTTTACTCTTTAATATAGATCCAACTTGTTTGTCCAGTGTAGTGTTGATACTCTGTCAATTTCTACTACTATGCCTGCAATTCTTCTTTTAGATAGAATTCAGAGAGGTCATCCATCAGTTGCCTGCAATGTTTGCCACAAAACCATTCCGCTATACAATTTGGTCCTTGGTGTTCTCTCTCTCTCTCTACCTCTCTCTTAAAGATAGATCAAATTCTGCTTATCTCTCTTTTTAAAAATATCTTACTAATTTTAATGAGAGAGAGAGAGAGAGAGAGTGAAGGAGGCAGAGAGAGAGACAGAGAGAGAGAGAGACCAGAGCACCGCTGAGCTCTAGCAATGGTGATACCACGGATTTAACCTGGGACCTCAGAGCTTCAGGCATGAAAGTCATTTTCATAACCATTACACTATCTCTTCAGGCCTTCATTATCTTGCTTTGGAGTGTTAACAGAGTCTTGGGCACTTTTCACTGTTCATAGAAACAATACCACCTTCTGTCTGTTTAGTGTTACATGTTTTTCAAGAATTCTTATACTTTTCACTGGGTCAAATAGTATTAATCTATCAAAAATATTTTCCCTAAAACTATTTTAAAAAAGAAGTCTATTAGTTAAAAATGTGTAATTGAAAAGTGGGACTCTTGGAATGCTTTGTTGATGAAGATGGAAGGGGAATGCCCAACTTATTTACTGTCAGGACTGTTGTGTGTCTTTCTACCCAAATCCAGTACTTTCTCTTCTGTACTTCATCTCTTTTTTATTTAAGGTTTGTTTTCATGCTTTAGAATTCTGTTGACAGTGCTCCTCAAATTGTTTTTGACCCTTAGCTACCAGTAAATTCTCAGTTGATTTTCAAAGGAAAACCAGAACATTTTTACAAGGACTATTTTAGCTTCTACTTATTGGACACTTACTATGTGTCAAGCATGTGCCAAAATGTTCATGCTTATATTCTCAGACAAACCCTAACAGCCTTACTGGGGTGGGTATTCTGAATATTCCAGCTAGTAGAAGAGGAAATGGAAGTTCAGCATGTATTTGTCTTTTGCCTAAAATCCAGCTGAATTTGAACCCTAGTTTGCTCAGTCAGATTTAAATCTTTGCCTTAATTCCTATGCAGTTTTGCTATTAAATTGAAGCTAAATCAAGCTCGACTTCTAGAATTATGAGTCACTACATTAGAATGTATCCTGCTAACATTCTGGTCTGGTTCTGCAACAATAAAGTATCTGATAGAAGTTGGGTGACTTAACTTGTAGGACTTGTTTCTTTATCGCTTAAATAAGCATGTAGGTTACAAGACCTTTAGTATTTCCTAGCTCTATGATTGTGTTTACGGGAATATGTGTTAACCCTTCTGTAGTCATAAAGAGACATCATGCTATAGAAAAAAAATCTGATATGTCTTTCCTTTACATTTAAAGAGAATGATTTCATATTATTCACAACAATTCTTACACAATGGAGGAACTTATTTGTTCTGTTACTTTACCTTACAGCCAAGAAGAGAGAGAGAGATGAGAGAGAAAGTACTCATTAAGTGGTACAATCCACAGTTGACTACAATGCCTTAACTGAATTTTATTCATTGCCCTGGGTGATATTTATACAATATACTGTAGTATATTCATTTCTTATCTTGAAACCACAATAATTAAATACTGAATGTAGCTTAGCATTTATTCTCTTTATTCAGATTGTACTGAGAGTGATGTAGTCAAGAAAATTGACACTGTGCACTCCATAAAGGTCTTTGGTCCATACTCCCAGAGAAATAAAAGAAAAGGGAAACTTCCAATGGAGGGGGTGGGATATAGAATTCTGGTGAAGGGAACTGTGTGGAATTGTAGCCCTCTTATCCTACAACCTTGTCAATCATTATTAAATCACTAATAAAATAAAAGAAAGAAAAAGAAAATTAACACTGTTAGGGCCTAAATTTGCCTGTCAGACAACTTTTTCCCAGGTAAGTGTTGGGTTTCTAGGCTTTTCTTGTATTGTACATAATACTTCAGCTTTGTTCTTCTTTCTATTTATAATGGAAATGTTTGCTGGTTATTTTGCTTGTCCCTTCCTAACACCCACCCCCTCCCTCTCCCCTTCTCTGCCCTCCTCTGTGCCTCACATGACTGACATTTGCTGACTACCTCTCCCACAATTCCTAGGAGCTGAAATACTTAGGAAATCTGAAGGTAGAGAGTGCGCTGTTTTCCCCTGTCCCTCTCCCCTGCTTTGAGACCCAAATTCTGCAGCTACATTAGCCCCCAGGCACAGGCTTTTTTCCCTGGGCTCTGCTGATTCTCTTTCCTTTGGAGAGTGTCTCCCTTGTTGGCCACTGGGTACCTCATTATACTTTTATTTGTGTTTATTTTATTTTAATGAGAGAGAGAGAGAACTAGAGAAAAATACAAATAGAGAGACCAGAGAGAATGATGCTCATCTCTGGCTTATAAGCCTGGGACTTCAGAGTTTCAGGCATGAAAGTCTTTTGCAGGGAGTCAGGCTGTAGTGCAGCGGGCTAAGCACAGGTGGCACAAAGCGCTAGAACTGGAGGCTAAGGATCCCGGTTCGAGCCCCCCGGCTCCCCACCTGCACGGGGTCGCTTCACAGGTGGTGAAGCAGGTCTGCAGGTGTCTATCTTTCTCTCCCCCTCTCTGTCTTCCCATCCTCTCTCCATTTCTCTCTGTCCTATCCAACAATGATGACATCAATAATAACTACAACAATAAAACAACAAGGGCAACAAAAGGGAATAAATAAATAAATAAATAAAATATTTTTAAAAAAGAAAGTCTTTTGCATAACCATTATGCTATCTCTCTTACCTTATATTTTCTTTTTTTTTTTTTTCTTTTTCCTCCCCCAGAAATACTGTGCAGAAAAATATTGAGTCCTCTTTGGGTGCAGACAAAAATTCCTGTCATAGTAGGAATTTAGGTCTTAATCCTAATTTAATTGGAATTCTTTTTTCATATATTTTATTTATTATTTATTTATTGGATAGAGACAAAGAGAAATCAAGAGGGAAGGGGGACAAAGTGGGAGAAAAAGGCACCACTCATGAAGCTTTCCCCTGCAGGTAGAGTGGGAGACTAGGAGCTTGAACCTGGGTCCTTGTGCTCTGTGATATGTGCACTTAAGCAGGTGCACCATCTCCTGGCCCCTTTGATTGCAATTCTTATAGGCAAAAGCAGAGAAAAAAAGGCTTACAGGAGAGAAAAACAATATAAAAGAATGTCGAGAAATAGAAATAGAGTAGATTTTGCAAGACAGTAAAGGAATCTGTCTTACTTGATGGCCAAGTACTCTGTGAACAGTACAGAGTAACACTGGACAGATGGGATGGGGAAGATTAATTTCCTGTAATTGTGCTGATGAAAGAGAACAGAGCAAGAGAATTTCAAAGTATTACCAGCAGTGGGATTGCTCTTTATTAATCCAATTGCCTTTTAAAGTCTTGATGTAGTCACTCTGTAGAATCATAGATATCTTTTTCTATTTTTTTCTTCCATAATCGACAAGCTGAACTTGAACTGGCCAAGACTGCAAGAGATTTCAGATCTTCAAAGTGATTCTGCAGTCCTGTCCATGTTACAGTATATATAGGAAGAAAGGAAGTTCGGAAGTGTCTTATCAGCTAAATGAGAACGGAGACGATAAGCCAACACAACAACGATTCCGTCTCTTGCACACATGTCTGTTTCCTGCCAGGAGGAGTGTGGGATGAAAAAAGCTTCAGCACTGATTGCCAGGCACACCCTGATAAGGACCAGTCACTGATAAAGGCAGGGTCATTGGGAGGTAGAAATAATAATGGGCGGGGATAGGAATTTCTAAGGCCTTAGAAAACATTGTCCTCCTGGTGCCACACATAATAGTGAACTTGTTTGCCTTTCCCCCGATTCTAAATAAGGGATAGTGTCATAAAAAGCATCTCACCATCAATAATTGCTGCATAAAAATATCTTTTATACCCTTGTTTCTGGAGTAGCAATTATTGGGACACTTAGCTAATAAATGCCTAGTGAGTTTAATCTCTGGATATCAAAGCACTCAATAAAAATGCTAGCAGCCTGAATTGTAAATTAGCACCACCAGTTCTTGAAGTGACATTTAAGTGTTTTTTGTTTTTTCACATTAAGATACCAGTAGGACATAACACTCCCATCTTGACAATGATCTTGACTCCTTGAGTTTGTGGAACAAAGCGCTTACACTTTATGCAACTATTCCAAGCAATAAAAATTTCTAACTCAGCATCATTTTTCCTTAGAAACCTATCCTGTGTGCATTACTTTGATATGAAGCCAGAGGAGACAATCCAGCCCAAGTACTTTGTAAACTGAACAGATCTCTGATGGCCAAGGAATCATTACAGCTATCATTCAACAAAACACAAAATATATCGATTAAATGATCATGTGTAGGTCAGTATTTTCAAATTCTAGAGAAAATGCATCTCCTGTTAGAATTGAAGGTGTTGGACTGAAGTCTGAAATAGTAATGGTGAGTTTAGCACATTGGTAATGTTCACCTGCACTGCTGGCAAGAATGTGATATATGAAAACAGTTTGATTGGGGCTGGGCTGTGGAGCACCCAGTTGAGTGCCCACATTGCAGTGCCAGCCGCGCGCATGGGGGGAAGCTTCAGAGTGGTGAAGCAGGTCTGCAGGATCCTCTCCCTCTCCCTCTCCCTCTCCCTCTCCCTCTCCCTCTCCCTCTCCCTCTCCCTCTCCCTCTCCCTCTCCCTCTCCCTCTCCCTCTCCCTCTCTCTTTCCTTCTCCTTCTCCCTCTCCCTCTCCCTCTCCCTCTCCTTCTCCCTCTTCCTCTCCCTCTCCCTCTCCCTCTCTCTCTCTCTTTTCCCCTCTCTCTTTTTCCCTCTCCCTCTTCCTCTCCCTCTCCCTCATCTCTCTCTCTCTTTTTCCCCTCTCTCTCTTTTTCCATCTCCCTCTCCCTCATCTCTCTCTCTCTCTTTTTCCCCCCTCTCTCTTTTTCCCTCTCCCTCTCTCTCTCTCTTCTCTTCTCTTCTCTTCTCTTCTCTTCTCTTCTCTTCTCTTCTCTTCTCTCCTCTCCTCTTCTCTTCTCTTCTCTTCTCTTCCCTTCTCTCTCTCTTTCTCTCCTCCAGAGTTATAGCTGGGGCTCTGTGCCTGCACTATGAATCCACTGCTCCTGTGGCCACTTTTTGATTTTATTTTTTGGATAAGACAAAGAGAAACTGAGAAGGGAGGGGAAGATAGAGTGGGAGAAAGAAGGATAGATAAGATACTTGCAGACCTGCTTCACTGCTTATGAAGCAACCCCCCTTCCCACAGGAGGGGAGCTAGGGGCTTGAACCTGGATCCTTGAGTGGGTCCTTGCACTTTGTATTATGTGTGCTTAACCCACTCACCACTTCCCAGACCCCAGCGTTTCTCTTTCTTTTCCCCTTTCTGTCACTCCCTCCTGTCTTATCAAATAAAAAATAGGAAAAAATATTAAAAGGGAAAAAATGGCCATGAGTAGTAGTAGATTTGTTTCAAAGGCACCAAGCCCCAGAAATAAGCTTGGTGGGAAAACAAACAAAACAAAACAAAACCGTGTGTGTGTGTGTGTGTGTGTGTGTGTGTGTGTGTATCTATCTATAATTCTGAGGACTGAGATGTGGCACAGTAGCTATAAGATTGAACTGAAAATATTGAAAAACAAAAACAAAAAACCAACTTTATGGGCTTTAAACAGTGTTCCCAACTTAAAAGCCTGAGATGAGGCCCATGCTAGTGAAGCAGCGCCGCGGGTAGTGTGTTTGCTTTGCCGTGTATGTGACGCAGGTCGGGGCCCCACTTCACTGGAGAAAGTGCTGTGCTGTGCTGTGCCCCCTTCACTTTCTCTGCCTCCCTCTAAAATCAGTCAATCAGTCAATCCCAAAAAAAACCTGAGGCTTCAGGTCTGATCTCTGGTATCACATGTGCCAAAGTGGTCGCCCAGTTCTCACTCTTTCCTTTTTTCACACATTAATAAGTTTAAAAAAAAAAAAAAACATTTGTAAAGGAGTATGATTCCATGATTTAAAAAAAATATTTAAAATAGTGTCTCGGACATATAAAAATGTATTTCAAGAGATGTTCACTGAAATATTAGTATGATCAAAGAGAAGAAAGCAAACAGGAACAATCAAAACTCATCTTGAAGCAATTCATGTATTCGCCATCATCGTTCTACTTACATGATTTATGTGGCTGGAGAGATAAGGTGTTAGAGCAGTGAACTGGCGCGTCCGGGGCGTCAGAGATCCCGGGTTCAGTCCGACGCATGGCTATAAGCCACGACTGAGCAGTGACCGTCTAATCTGCATTTCTGCTCTTCCTCTTTTATAAAAGTCAACCATTAAATTTTTTTTTGAAAAGTAATTTATGGCACATTTTTATCATGGAATGCTATACAAAGACAAGAATGAGAATATTCTGTAAGTATAAACATAGAAAGAGATCAAAGAGAATAAATGACAAATTCACTGTACAAAACAGTATTACCATGCCATTTGCATGTTCCAGAGCTTTATATTATTACCAACGAGCTGTTTTGGGGAAAAGAGTCTATATAATAGGACCAGGGTGTATAATGGTTATACAAAAAGGCTCTCATGCCTGAGGCTCTGAAGTTCCAGGTTCAATCCCCTGCATCACCATAAACCAGAGGTGAGCAGTGCTGTGTGTGTGTGGGGGAAGACTATACAGTAACAGATTAACAGGAAAACATTTGTATGAATATCTGTTATTCTTCTATGAACAATCTCTCTTTTTAAAAATTATCTTTATTTATTGGATAGAGACAGCTAGAAATCGAGAGGGAGATAGAGAGACAGAGAGACACCTGTAACACTGCTTCGCCACTCATGAAGCTTTCCCCCTGCAGGTGGGGACCAGAGGCTCAAACCCAGATCCTTGTGCATTGTAACATGTGTATTCAACCTGGTGCACCCCCAACAATATCTCTCCATATCACAAAAGTCTAACTTTCTACAATAATGTTCTAATTTTATAATGAATTTATGTTGTGTTCATGAGCATAATGCAGCTTTTGGGTTGGTCGGATAGCTCACTTAGATAGTGTGCCTGTTAGGTCATGACCATGACCCAAGTTCAAGTCCAGCCCCCACCACACTGAGGAAAGCTTCAATGCTTTCCTGACTTTTTTCCTCCGGATTTCTGACTTCATCAGAAAAGCTGGCTGAGAGTGGCGAATCCCTGGTGACAAACACAACAAAAGCCATGTCTTTTACAGTGACTAAAACCCCTTTCTTGTTGCTGAGGCATGGTACAGGAGTAGAGTTCTGGGCTTCCAAGTATGAAGTCCCCAGAACTGCTCTTGCCAGAGCGCTGCCCTCCTCTCTCCCTCCCCACTCCCTGCCTCTCTCTCTCTTGTCCTCCCTACCTCCTTCATGAAATCAATCAAATAAATTATTTAAATTTTTTTATATTTATTTTCTCTTTTGTTGTCCTTGTTGTTTTATTGTTGTTATTGATGTTGTTGTTGTTGGATAGGACAGAGAGAAATGGAGAGAGGGGGGGAAGACAGAGAGGGGGAGAGGAAGATACACACCTTCAGACCTGCTTCACTGTCTGTGAAGTGACTCCCCTGCCGGGAGTTGAACCGGGATCCTGATGCCAGTCCTTGTGCCTTGCACCACGTGTGCTTAACACGCTGTGCTACCGCCTGACTCCCTGAATAAATTAGTTTTAAAGCCCTATATTTCATATGAAGCCTAAACATACTAATGAGCAAATGTGATTGATCTCAATCATTTATTGTGAGAACTATTGAGTGCTGTAACTTCTAAGGCCAGATAGAACCTAATTCACTTTGCTGAGATTGATCTGGAATTGTGGGGTTTAAAAAAAGGGGGGGGCTTTGAAATATTGATTTCATCACTCTAAAGCACCAGGCAATAAGTTCAAAATAAAGTTCAGAGTCTCCATGGGGTTCAAAGAAGCCTTCCTGCTAACATAAGCTGAAACAAAAATGAGCTTTATCTTCTTGTAAGATTTTAAGCTTTTGTCTGTGACCAATAAATCAAAGAAAAGGTCCACTTGTTTGTTGATTGGACTCTAAGTCCCAGAAGGAAATCAGCTAGAACGATTTGAACATAGGTTGAACAAGGTCAACTTGAACTTACACAAAAGGAAGTAGTGTTAATTACTGAACTTAACGTTTTCTATTTGTTGTCAGGAACAAAAGGCAAAGGATATGGACTATATGCAAGGGAGATACTTGAAAGATTCAGCTCTTTTGTGATGAATGCTTATTTTTTATTTTATATTATTTTTATTTTTTGTGATGAATGATTATTTTTATTTTTAATTTACTTACTTTTCTTTATTTGACAATTTCCATACCAGCTGATTATATGTGTATATGTAAGTTAATTACAGTTGTTGACATATAGGAAGAATCTCTCACCTCCCTGTAATATGTCTCTGTAAAATACTCACACATACACACCCCCAGGTCTTTTTTCACTACAATGGACCAGCAACCCAAAGCAACCCCCAAAACTCCCTCTATTCCCCTCCTTCCCTGAGTCCTTTGCTTTGGCACAAAGCAAATCCAGTCCCATAAGAATGCTTTGATGGCGGAATATATATATTAAGAACTATGAGGCCCGAGAGTATTTAGCAATCTGCAAAGCAAATATTACACAAACACACAAAATAATAAGACTCATTTTGGGAGTATGTTAATAATCTTTAAAATGCTCCCATAATTTCCCATTCATGTTTTTTAAAAGGTAGGTCACACATTTAACAACAAAGCATTTAAAGAGAAAAAAAACACTAGATATTGCCAGAAAAATTGTGATTTCCTCTCCAGAGATGTATATGAAGGGGAAAAATCACTTAATGCTATATTTGCAAAGGTAGTTTGGGTCTAGATTGACTCTTAGAAATATTCAAACTAGCTGTAAACGGTATAAATGCTTCACTTGGTGTCCCATACTCTCTAACTGTTTCAGAATGTTCAACAAACATCTCCCTTTATAGACAAATATTATAGGCAAGTATTCACTACACACAAAGCCTTTGGAATCTGTAAGTCAGATTCCATAACTTTACTCAGTCCCGTGACATTACCTCATATCCATAAATATTGATGAATTAAACAGTACCTCCTTTAAGATAAAGATTAAAATTAAAAAAGAAAAATTATAAGAATAACTATTAGTGATGACTACCTCCAGAGTTTCTTCTTTTCTTTTTTTAAAAATATTTATTTTATTTATTTATTCCCTTTTGTTGCCCTTGTTGTTTTATTGTTGTAGTTATTATTATCATTGTTGTTGGGTAGGACAGAGAGAAATGGAGAGAGGAGGGGAAGACAGAGAGGGAGAGAGAGAAAGACAGACACCTGCAGACCTGCTTCAGCGCCTGTGAAGACTCCCCTGCAGGTGGGGAGCCGGGGGCTCGAACTGGGATCCTTACTCTGGTCCTTGCGCTTTGCGCGACCTGTGCAAAGGGAAAAGGCAGAGAGAGGTAGAGACAGAGAAAGACACCTACAGCCCTGCTTTACCACTCATGGAGCTTCTCCTCCCCACCCTCCAAAGGTGGGGACCAAGGATTTGAACTAGAGTCTTTGTGCAAAGACAAAAATATTTAAACAAATATGCCACCACCTAGTCTCCTTAGAACCTTTTTTTATGTTAACGATGTTTGATCTCTCTCTCTCTCTCTCTCTCTCCATCTGGAAAAAAATGGCCAAGAATGGTAAAATCAGGTATGCACAAAGTCCCTGAAATGCAAAAGGAAAAAAGGCTAAATGAGTTAATGAAAGCCAAACATTCAGAACTACAATGCCTAATAAGTGCTATGCTAGATATCCTTATATTATTATACATTGCTTTTAAAGACTCTAAATTACAAAGTAGATGGTAGTTTCTTAGTCCAACTATAGTTAATAGTTATATAAAAACAACCTGCCTTTTAATTTAAGGGCTGAGATGTTTTGTTTTTGTTCTTTTCCAAGAAATGTGTGCAGAAAGAACCTATAGGACTGTCACCTTCGCCTCTGACCAGTGATTCCAAATATATTGAGTTGAATCCGCTCTGAAAGAAATATGGCTAATAAACCAGTCATGAAGGAAAACACTTCTAGTCTGCTAGCTGGACAAATTCTGAAGGATTGTTTTATAAAGTCTTTTGGAGAAAAAGTTTTCTAACATCATATATCAATTTGAAGCCACTTAAATGCACATGGCATTCACCGCCACCACCCCTCCCTAAAAAAAAAAAAAGAAAGAAAGAAACTGGAAGATTAACAAAACTGTTTGTAAATAAGTTAAGAAAGGCTGGGGAAATAACACAGCGATTTAGGAACAGACTTTCAGGCAGAGGTCCCAGTGCCCCAGGTTCAAATCCTGGCACCACCATAAACCACAGGTAAGCAGTGCTTCAGAAAAAAACTAAGTAAATAATAAATAAATAAATAAATCAGTTGACAAGAGTCAAAGGGATCATGAATGCCTTCCTCTCTCTCTCTCTGTGGTCTATGTTGAGTCCCACTTAGTGACCCACTTAGTGAGTAGGAAGGGCTGTGGTACAAGCTGTGATGTCTCTCTCTCTCTCTCTTCCTTCCTTCCTTCTGGAAATCAAGTATCCATGAGATGGGGGCCGGGCAGTAGCACATCCACTGCAATTGGTGAACAGGTCTGCAGGTGTCTCTTTCTCTCTCCTCCTCTCTATCTCCCCTTCCTCTCTCAATTTCTCTCTGTCCTGTCCAACAACAACAACAATGGCAACAAAACCACAATGGAAAAAAGATGATGGCCAGGAACAGTGGATTCATAGAGCAGGCAAGCCCCAGCCATAACCCTGGAGAAAAAAAAAAAAAAAAAAACCAACCCAAAACCTGTTACTATGCATTTTACAGAGGAGGGAGCTGGCACACAGATGTCGTCAAGGTCATAGCAGGTGTCTGAGGCAGTGCCTGAGACTCACACCAAAGGCCATTCATTTTGCTTTGTGCTGTAACCTTCTCCAGCCTCAAGAAGAAAAGACATGCTGTGTTGCTGTGTGTTGGGGGTGAGGGTGGGGGTGGAGGTGGGGGAGGTAGGATATTGCAAATGAATGAATTGCAAAGTGGACCCAACCAGTTTTAGGCAGACATAAAGAGCTGCGTCTGTTTCTGTACCTTTCTTTTTTTTTTTTTCTTAATAATTTATTTCTTTATTGGGGAATTAATGCTTTACATTCAACAGTAAATAGAATAGTTTGTACATGCATAACATTCCCCAGATTCCCGTTTAACAATACAACCCCCACTATGTCACTCATCATCTTTCATGGACCTGTATTCTCCCCACCCACCGTTTCTGTACCTTTCTCCTGCATTATTATTATCATGAAATGTCTTCCGTGACTTGGAATACAAAGTTAATAATGCTATTGGTTCTATTACAACATCAAATTTTATTACCTAGTTATTGTCACAGTTCCCTGTCTCCGAATTTCCCATAGATATTCTGCCAGCTTCATTTTCTCCCATGGCCCTATCCTCCTGTCTCTTGTTATAGTCCCTGGTTTTAGCTAACAGGGAAACCAGTCTTCTGCCTTAAACAGCCTCTAACACCAGTCACTTCTCCTCCCCCATTTCCTCCTGCCTCCTCGATTTCCTCATCCCTCCCTCCCTCCTCACCCACTTCACCTATCTCCTCACCTGCCTTCTTTCCTTCTCCACCTTTCCTCCCTCATTCTCTTCCCTCTCCTCCTCAACCAGCCCCTCACCTGTCCTCTACTTCCGCACCTCCTCCCCACCCCTCGCTCCCTCAGCAATGGCTCTAGGCCATCACCCACAGTTTTATTTAAGATATTTATTTATTTATGAGAAAGATGGGAAAGGGAGAGAGAGAACCAGACATCACTCTGATACATGTGCTGCTGGAGATTGAACTCAGGACCTTATGCTGCAGAGTCCAATGCTTTATCCACTGTGCCACCTCCTGGACCACAGCACCCACACTTCTCAAGAATGTAGCACCCTGAAAAGTTCTGTGCCAAATATACCGAACATTTAGACTTGGTTCTGATTACTAAAACGTAGATTTTAATTAGACAAAGTGTCTAAATATTTGACCTCTAAAGACTTTTTAAAAAATTTATTATTTTTTTTTATGATGGAAACAACAATCAGTATGGCCTTGAATTCATATTGACGCGGCTTCTTGGGAGTGGAATTCTCGGACAAGATGGCTGCACTGATTTCTGCTTTGCAAACTGACATGTTTGTCATGTAAATTAGAGCTTGAAGATCAGCCAGTCTAACACTTTTACTCTGGAGATAAGGAAAATCAAATCATAAGAAATATCCCAAAGTCACACAACTTAATAATACTTGTAGAGAATTACAACCCAGGTCTGCTTATCATATCTCCGCTGCTGAACAAACGAGCCCAACATCAAGGGCAGAGGAGGTATTTTATGGTAAAGCACAGGATTTCTATGCTTGAGGTGCGAGGTTGATCCCTGGTACCACAAATGCCAGAGCTGAGTAGCACTGTGGTCTCTGCCTCCCTGACTCCATTTTCTTGTCTCCTACTAAATAAGTAAATAAATAAGTCTAGGGGCCGGGCGGTGGCGCACCTGGTTCAGTGCACATGTTACACTGTGCAAGGACCCAGGTTTGAGTCCCTGGTCGCTACCTGCAGGGGGGAAGCTTTGCAAGTGATGAATCTGTGTAGCAGGTGTCTCTCTTTCTCTCTCCCTCTCTGTTCCCCTTCTCTCTCGATCTCTGACTGTCTGTATCCAATAAGTAAATAAACATAATAATAAAAAGTTAAATAAGTAAGTCTAAATCTACATATATTAATCTAAATACCAAAGACAAAATGATGTGATAGAAGGAGTATTTGGACAGGAAGTGAAAGAACTGGTCCGAGAAGATTTGATGCCTGATTCTGCCATTCTGGGATTTTAGATTAAACATTAGCAGTTTCTTGATTTACTTGTTTTTTTTCCCTAGTATTATTTATTTACTTATTATTGGATAGAGCCCGAGAGAAATTGAGAGGGGAGGGAAAGATAGAGAAGGAGAGAGACAGATAGACACCAGCAGCCCTGCTTTACCGCTTATGAAGATTCTCCTCTGCAGTTGGGGACCAGGGGTTTGAAACGGGCCTTGCGCACTGTGATGTGAACTCAACCAGGTGCACCATTGTCTGGCCCCTGACTTACTTGTTAATGAAAGGGAAAGAAGGAGAAAAAGAAAGAACCAGGTACCAGTCTGCCACATGTGATCAAAGGGATTGAACTCAAGACCTTATGTTTGACATACCAATGATTTATCCACTGTGACACCTCCCAGGCTGCTAGATTAAACTCTTAAGCTCTTTGGACCAATTCCTCCATTATAAATTGATAGATTTTACCTAGATTACCCCACAAGATAGCCTCGAGTCATGCTACTGAGCACCTGAACTGAGGCTATTCCAAATTAAGACGCTCTGACTGTGTAAAATGCCTATAGAATTTTGGAGACTTAGTGCTTAAAAAAAAAAAAAAGATAAAATGTCTAGTTACATAACAATTTTCCAATTAGTTGCATGTCAACATGGTAATATCTTATAAATGTTGGGTTAAATAAAAAATATTTTATTTGCTTCCTTTCTTTTATTTCTCCTTCTTCTTCTTCTTCTTCTTCTTCTTCTTCTTCTTCTTCTTCTTCTTCTTCTTCTTCTTCTTCTTCTTCTTTAATATGACTACAAGCAAATTTAAAGTGAGCACACTGGGTTGAATTATCTCTTTTACTGAAAACATTATCCCAAAAGCCCTCTGGGGTTTCTTTTAGGTCAAGGATTAGCAAATGTTTTCTACAGAAATTTAGAAACTATTTTAAACTTTGGAGACCATATGGTGTCTGTTTTAGCTACTCAAGCCTGTCCTTTCAGTGCCCCAGCAGCCGTAAACATTATATATGAGTATGACTGTTGGAATAAAAGCTTATACATACGGACAAAGAGGTGTATTTCTCACAGTGGAATACTTTTCAGCTATTAAAAATGGCGATTTTACTTTCTTCAGCCCATCTTGGATGGAGTTTGAAGGGATCATGTGAAGTGAGAAGAGTCAGAAACAGAAGGATGAATATGGGGTGATCTCATTCATGGGCAGAAGTTGAAAAACAAGATCAGAAGGGAAAACACTAAGCAGACCTTGGACTGGAGTTGGTGTATTGCCCCAAAGGAAAAGATTCTGGGGCGGGGGTGGAGGTGGGGGTGGGTTCAGGACCTGGTACATGATGGCAGAGGAGGGCTTAGTGGGGGTTGAATTGTTATTTGGAAAATTGGGAAATGTTATGCACATACAAACTATTGTATTTACTGTTGACTATAAAACATTAGAGCCCCAATAAAGAAATTTAAAAAAACCCACACAAATAGGTATATGCCTATTATACAAACACATGGGGATGCCTACCTTTCATGAAGTCTGTGGAGCACAGTGAACCATAACCAGCTGCCACTTAGCATGCATATTCTATGGGGCTATTCATTCTTTCTTGTGTTCAACTTTCAGCGAGAGATTATTGCCTCTTTCTATATATGTAAAATAACAACCCAGCTTCTGCCTGAATCTACTGGGTACCCCCCTATGGCCCAGTATAGTCCATCCTTCCCTGCAGAACTGTCTGCCTACCCTTTCTTGGTATCCCCATTGTGCCCTCATCCACCCACCTCCACCCACTGTGAACTGATGTGGTCTACTCTGGCAGACTGGCTGATCAACTATGCAGATCAGTCCTATCGACAGTCAGGGACTGGGCTAGGATGGAGCAGAACCCATGCTGAGAGAGATGGGACAATAACGGGCCCTAGAGACAGGAGCAAAAACACAGAAACAAACTTGATTCACTGTGAAAAACACGTAACCAGAAGCAACAGCTGAGGTAGGGGGCATTGTCCATTCATTCATTCATTCATTCATTCATTCATTCATTCATTTATTGTTGTAAAGGCGTCACCACTATGGGCCATTGACATTTTCTTTCTTAGTAAATTTTTTAAAATATTTATTTATTTATTTATTTATTTATTTTCCCTTTTGTTGCCCTCATTGTTTTTTTTTATTGCTGTTGTAGTTATTATTTTTTGTTATGGATGTCGTCGATGTTGGATAGGACAGAGAGAAATAGAGAGAGGAGGGGAAGGCAGAGAGGGGGAGAGAAAGACAGACACCTGTAGACCTGCTTCATCGCCTGTGAAGGGACTCCCCTTACAGGTGGGGAGCTGGGGACTCGAACCGGGATCCTTACTTGGGTCCTTGCGCTTCTCGCAATGTGGGCTTAACCCACTCCGCTACTGCCAGACTCCCCGGCCATTGACAGTTTCAAACAGAAGAGAGTCACAGTGCTGAAGCTTCCCACCCCCCACACACACACCGCCTGGTGCTATCAGTACTCACTGGGAACTCTTGAGCCTGGGTCAAGGGCTTGGCGAAGAGGGTGAACGTAAAGCTAAGGAAATATGATAGGCAAGCATATGGTGCTGGGGTGGCAGGTGAGGCGCTGGGGGAGGACTCGAGGAGAGGTCATGGGAAGAGACGTTGGAAAGACCTGAGAGCTAAAGGCCTTGCTTGTCCCGTTGAATGCTTATACTTGGTTGCTGTGACCGTCCACATGAGCGGAACATCTCTAGGCCAGTGCATGCTACCTCGGGGGCCAGCTCTGAATGTGAATGTCTGCCATGAAGGGCAGCGTCTGGCCGGGTGTGCAGAGGCCTCAGGGAACTGCAGAAGTAGCAGTTGCAGAAGTGATGAGTGGGCAGTCTGCACGTAACTGGATCTGTGTGTTTTGCAGAATAGAAAACCTACTCTGACTCAGGCCACTCACGGGGTCAGACAACCTTCACAGGTACTACTGGCGGATCTGAGGCAGAAGCAGCCAAGAAGTAGACAAGAAATAAAGAGAAGAAGGTAGTTGAATGACTACAGGAACGAGGAGGTAGCTGATTAAAGGGAACACATCACAAATTACCTTAGGAGGTTTTCCAACGTGCTGGGGGTTGATAAAGACAGAGAGGGGGAAAGACAGACACCTGCAGACCTGCTGTGAAGCAGGTGGGGAGCCGGGGGCTCGAACCGGGGTCCTTATGCCGGTTTTTGCACTTAGCACCATGTGGCCTTAACCCGCTGCACTACTGCCCCACCTCCATTTTATTATTATTTTAAAATTTTTACCAGAGCACTGCTCAGCTCTTGCTTACAATGGTGCGGATTAAACCTGAGACTTCGGAGCCTCAGGCTGAAGAGTCTCTTTGCATAACCATCGTGCTAACTATCCCCTCCACATCGCACTTTCTTGTG
This sequence comes from Erinaceus europaeus, assembly GCF_950295315.1. Lineage (NCBI taxonomy): Eukaryota > Metazoa > Chordata > Mammalia > Eulipotyphla > Erinaceidae > Erinaceus > Erinaceus europaeus. Next base: position 5,312,079 of record NC_080172.1, read on the forward strand.
TACTTGGAAATATGTGTATATAATTGTGGTTGGCAAGAAAATGCACACGGTCCAGTTTCTAGCCTGGTCCCCCTGCACTGAAGGAAACTTGTGTTTTGTGGTATGATTTCCTCTTTTCTTCTGTCTCTGTCTCTATTTGAAAATGTCGGCTTGGAGTGTTGAAACTCCAGTGATGACAAAAAAGCAATAACACTACTGAGAGACAGCAGGACACCTAACTGAGGACTTGCCTGCATGAGGTGCCAAGCTGCCCAGTTTTGTTGCGGCGCTGCATATGCTGAAGTGGTGGTTTACTGTCTCTCTCATTACATAAATAAATAGATTTTTAAAGTAGTTATTTATTTATCCCCTTTTGTTGCCCTTGTTTTATTGTTGTAGTCATTATTGTTATTGATGTCGTCATTATTGGATAGGACAGAGAGAAATGGAGAGAGGAGAGGAAGACAGAGAGGGGGAGAGAAAGACAGACACCTGCAGACCTGCTTCACCGCCTGTGAAGCGACTCCCCTGCAGGTGGGGAGCCAGGGGGCTCGAACTGGGATCCTTAGGCGGGTCCTTGCGCTTTGTACCACGTGAGCTTTAACCCACTGCGCTACTGCCTGACCACCTTAAATAAACTTTTTTAAAAAATGCTGATTCCTGGATTTCACTCCTGGAAATTCTGACTGAAGTGAAATAAAAGACTTGTGCATAAGTTATTTTATTTTTTAAAAATATCTATTTGAGAGGTAGAGAGCAAGCCAGACCACCTTGGCACATGGCACATGAGAGACCGGACCTGCATAAGGAATTTTAAAAGTAAAGAACAATGTTAAGAAACACTGGTCTGACTGCTTAGATGAAATAGGACTACTAACTAACACCCCCCCCCCCCAGCTTTTCATCTGCACTATTCCAGCCTTTAGGTTCATGATTAGTCAACAATTTGTTTGGCTTTGTGTGTTAACTCTTTTTTTCAGCCACCAGGTTCCAGATGCTACCATGATGCCAACCAGACTTCCCTGGATAGACAGTCCCACCAATGTGTCCTGGAGCTCCAATTCCCCAGAACCCTGCCGCACTAGGGAAAGGGAGAGACAGACTGGGAGTATGGATCGACCTGTCAACACCCATGTTCAGCGGGGAAACACAGAAGCCAGACCTTCTACCTTCTGCATCCCACAATGACCCTGGGTCCATGCTCCTGGAGGGATAAAGAATAGGAAAGCTGGGGCTGGGCAGTAGCGCAGCGGGTTAAGCGCATATGACATAAAGCGCAAGGACAGGCCTAAGGATCCCTGTTGGAGCCCCCAGCTCCCCACCTGCAGTGGGGTCAGCTCACAAATGGTGAAGCAGGTCTGCAGGTGTCTTTCTTTCCCTCCCCCTCTCTGTCTTCCCCTTCTCTCTCCATTTCTCTCTGTCCTATCCCAAAAAAAAGCAAAGCTATCAGGGGATGGGATGGGATACGAAGTTCTGGTGGTGGGAACTGTGTGGAGTTGTACCTCTCTTATCCTATGGTTTTGTCTGTGTTTCCTTTTTATAAATAAAAATTTTTAAAAAAAAAAGGAGCTGAAGTGATGCCCTGTGACTATGTGCCTGCTACAAACATGCTCAAAAGGAGTCCAGCAGAACAATACGGAGACTCTAAACTCCTTTTGCCATGTGGGAAGACAGTGAAAGCCGCGTGTCCGCCGATGTTTGCAGTTGCCAGTCTTGTTGCTGTTTCATGCATGTGAAATATAGCGCATGCATGATTTTTCTCACCTATCTCACATGGCAGAAATCTAATGGTTTCACTTTTGGTCTTGAACCCTCTAGACCACTCTTATTTGTGGGATCATTCAGATCTTAGGACATATCTTCTGATGGCCAAGATTACCAGTCACTTCAGAAAGTAGAATGTTGCTGCAGATTTATTAAGGCAGCTGCAGACAATCAGCACGTTATGAGTTACAAAAATAAAAACAAGAGCTAAACGTAACCCACTAAATAAATAAGCTCAGATTGAAATTGCGCTGAAGTCTCATCAGGCCTGATGACCCTCTTTTTTTCTTTTTCTTTTTCTTTTTCTTTTTCTTTTTCTTTTGCCTCCAGGGTTATCGCTGGGGCTTGGTGCCTGCACTACAAATCCACTGCTCCTGGAGGCCTTTTTTAAACATTTTATTTTGTTGCCCTTGTTATTGTTGTTGTTGTTGGATAGAACAGAAATGAAGAGAGGGGAAGATGGAGAGGGAGAGAGAAATATGGACACCTACAGACCTGCTTCACTGCTCCTGAAGCAACCCCCTTGCAGGTGGTGAGGGAGCGTCCTTGAACCCGGATCCTTAAGCAGGCCAGGCGCTTTGCACTGTGCGTGCTTAACTTGCTGTGCTACCGCCTGGCCCCTGACACCTTTTTTTTTTTTTTTTTGCAGTATTTGCCCTGCTCACTTTTGCCCAGCGGGTAGCCACGTTTCACACCACTTAACCCTTTCTCTCCATCACCAACCACCAATGACAGTGCTGAAAGATGGAATCTGGTGTAGGCATGGCCAGTGCTGTTACTTGTCTGGGGCTAACAGGACGTAAACTCTGTGACAGTATTTTAATTTCTCGACTTCTAGAGTGTCTGGCATAGATTAAGTGGCCCATAAATATTTAATGAGTGTACACATGAATGTGGCTTGGCCCAAGTAGACGAGCTGTGTCTATTAGAATTGCCTGTGCTGGATGCGGCGTTGGAGAAGAGAGAGGAAGCAGCCGGAGCAAAGGGTGGAAGGATGTCAGGGACTTGAATTATCGCCAAAATTCATGGGCAAAATCTCAGGAAATTGAAGACAGATGGAGAGGAGGGAAAAAGAATAGAGCACATAAACAGAAAGATGTCAAGACGTGAGCAGAGCTGCTCTGGACCAGCCTCGCTTCCTGTTTTTTTGCATCCTAGAATATCGCTGCAGGGCCGTGACGACAGCCCCACCGCACCCTTCCCCTTGAGTTGGCTTGACTAATCTTCTGTGCCTTCTAATTACACAAACCCTAACTGAAACAATAATGTCGTATTCGATACAGCCATGGTGTCCTAAGATAAGGTTGTTATGAATGCTTCACAATGTTATGAGGAAGCTAAACTGGTCTACAGAAAGGATTAAAACTTGTGAACGGGTGGCAGCCAATAGCGCAGCAGGTTAAGCGCACATGCGTGAAACTCAAGGACCAGCTAAGGATCCCGGTTCGAGGCCCCGGCTCCCCACCTGCGGGGGTGGGGGGGGCTCTCAGAAGCTGTGAAGCAGGTCTGCAGGTGTCTACCTTTCTCTCCCTCTTCTCTGTCTTCCCCTCCATTCTCCATTTCTCTCTGTCCTATCCAACAACAACATCAATAATAACCGGAACAAAGATAAAAACAAGGGCAAAAAAAGGGAAAATTAATAAAAAAAAATTGTGAACATCAAAACATTTTAAAATAAGTTCAGTTTTGAAATTTTTAAAAAAATTATCTTTATTTATTGAATAGAGACATCCAGAAATTAAAAGGAAGGTGGAGACAGAGAAGGAGAGAGACAGAGAGACACTTGCAACACAGCTTCACCACTTGTGAAGCTTCCCCCTGCAAGTGGAGACTGGGGGCTTGAACCCTGGTCCTTGCACATTGTAATGTGCACTCAGGAGAAAGTGTTAGAAATGGACTGGAGAGAGACAGAGAGAGAGAGAGAGAAAGAGCGAGAGCATAATGGTTATGCCAAATCTTTTATGCTCAGGGCTCTAAGGTCCCAGGTTCAGTCCCTGACACCACCATAAGTTTAACAAAAATAGAAAAATATTATTCATGCAACAAACATTGTTGTTAAGTGTTTAGTATATATGGACGTTTGCTAGCCACTAGAAATAAATACACAAGAAGACATGGCGGGACAGTCAGTTGAAGGAAAATGATAAGGAAGCTCTGAATACAGGGGAAAGGGGGCCTGTGGGAGGAAGCATTTTAAACTGAGAGGTGAAGAATACGCAGAATGTTGCCAACAGTAAATGTGAAGATTCTGCTAAGGAAAAAAGAAAAAAAAAAAAAAAGGTGCTGGAGAAGCTGAGTGGGAGGAGGAGAACATTTTCGGCAAGGAGGAATAAATATGCAAAAGCATGGAGGCAGGAGAAAATCCTCAGTCGTGGAATTAGGAGCCTGCGGACTGGGAGAAGGGACCAGCAGGCGCTATAAAGTAAAGAGGCAAAAACAGGGCTAGACGGCCAAGGACGTCAGACGGCTCCACAGGGGTTGTGGGGGCCGCAGAGCACAGGCCAGTGCCGCCGAAATAGCTCACTTGGCTGGCTACTACTTGGCGATGGTTCCTACATAGGTTCAAACCCAGCACCCTCCATATTAAATGAAGATTTGGTGCTGTAGTCTCTCTCTCTCTCTCTCTCTCTCTCTCTCTCTCTCTCTCTCTCATCTAAAACAAACAAACAGGGGCCCGGGCAGTGGTGTACTCAGTTAAGTGCACGTAGTACTAAGCACAAGGATCTACGCCAAAATCTGGGTTCCAGCCCCAGGCTCCCCACCTGCAGGGGCGCGCTTCACAAGCAGTGAAGCAGGTCTGCAGATACCTTTCTCTTTCCCTCTCTGTCTTCCTCTCCTCTCTCAATTTCTCTCTGTCTTATTCAATATAAATGGGGGAAAAAAATGGCCACTAGGAGCAGTGGATTCATAGTGCTGGCATCAAGCCCCGGCGATAACGCTGGAGGTAAAAAAAATATCTATAAATAAGACAAAACAAAATAAAACAACCAAAAGCAAATGCAAAATAAACAAACAAAAGCAAGCACCCGCGAGGTCTGAGTACACTTGCACACGAGACATTTCACACTTATGTCCAAGTAATTTAACTGGAGGGGCTGGGCAGTGGCCGACCTGGTACACCGGCGGGACACATGACAGTGCATTAGGACCTGGGTTCAAGTCTCTGCCTCCCACCTGCAGGGGGCAGTTTCACACGTGGTGCAATAGTGCCGCGGGAGTCTTTCTCTCTTCTCTCTCTCTCTACCTTCTCTCTCAGTCTCTATCCAAATAAACAACTACATAAATAAATATAGATATATTTAAACTTTTTAATATATACTTATTTCCCCTTTTGATGCCCATGTTGTTTTTTTATTGTTGTAGTTATTATTATTGTTGTTATTGATGTCATCATTGTTGTTGGATAGGACAGAGAGAAGTGGAGAGAGGAGGGGAAGACAGAGAGGGGGAGAGAAAGATAGACACCTGCAGACCTGCTTCACCGCCTGTGGAGCGACTCCCCTGCAGGTGGGGAGCCTGGGCTTGAACGCAGGTCCTTGTGATTTGCGCCACATGTGCTTAACCCGCTGTGCTACTGCCAGACTCATATATATCTATATATAGATATCTATATCTATCTATCTATCTATCTAGATATATGTATTTTTAGGAAAGCAATAATTTGGAGCCAGGAGAAAGTCAAGTATGAAGACTGGCAAAATAGCTCTCTTGTATACTGTGCTGCTTTGCCACGTGTGCAAACCAGGTTCAAGCCTAGCTCCCTTCACAAAGAAGGAAGTTTCAGTGTTGTGCTCTCTCTCTCACACACACACTCTCTCAACCTCTTTCTGAAAAAAGATAGTCAAGGCTAAGAGTGAGGTTAGTGGCAGGGTGGTGAAGGAAGCTGTCCCTTAGGAGACAGGCTGAAGGGAAGATGTACATATGAGTTTGGGAATAAGATCATCAAAATATGATGATAGATATAGACAAGAGTGATAGGTTTGCATAGGCAAAAAGAATATATATATATATTCAATCCCTAAGATTTAGAAAGAACTCTGCAGTCTCTGAAGAGATTGTACATACTCGTAGTCATCAGGATGGTACTGTGGGAAAGCTTCTCCTTTTATCAAAATCCCCATTTTATAGAAAAGAATAAATAAATCCCAAGCTGATGTAGCTCATTACAGAAACGGAACTGAAATCTAATTTCTCTGTCTTGAAGCCCACCCTTTCCCCTTGAACTAGGTTGTTCTCTAGGAAAATGATGTAAAAAAAAAAACATAGAAAATATTTCACGGGATAACTTTCCGGTTGAAAAAGAAACAACAGAAAAAAAAAGACAGTAAGATATAAATTCCTGATAGAGTTTTTGGTTTTTTTTTTTTTACATAGTTTTAGTTGTCATGTATTCATTCAAATGTTGAATAAACTGAAAGATTCAGGGCTTGGTTGTCTTTTTTCTATATTGATTTTTGTGTTTAAATTCAAAGTCTTTGCTTTTCTTATTTTCTTCTCTTTGAAGAAAAATCGACATTTTATAGCTCTGTGAGCAGAGTTATTTTTCTTGTAGCAATTTTATACTCTATTTTCCAAAATAGCGTGTAATGCGTTTCACACTGTCCTCATGGCCGGTCTCTGATGAGACTGCACACATCTTTACGTACCACTTCGAAGAAGCATGATCTTCTAACCTTCATGACGACCTTACCATCTCAACAGGCAACGTGAATTGCAGCTCTTTCTTGTAAGTGGATAAACTCAATCCTAAAGTGTTTAAGACTGTCTCCAAGTTTTGGGTTTTTTTTTTGTTGTTGTTGTTTGTTTGTTTGTTTTTGTCTCCAGGGTTATCACTGGAGCTTGGTGCCAGCACTATGAATCTACTGCTTCTGGCAACCATTTTTTTCATTTTACTGGGTAGGACAGAGAGAAATTGAGAAAGAAGGGGATGAGAGAGAAAGAGAGACAGACAGAAAGACACCTGCAGTTCTGCGTCACTGCTTGTGAGGTGTTGTTCTCCCCGCCCATAGGCCAGGAGAAACCCAGTTTCTTTGTGTGTCACTGCCTGGCCCCTCCCCTAGAACTTTACAAAATAGATCAATGTCCTAATCCACTAGACAACTCTGACTTCAGCGAGATAAGTTTTTTTTTTTTCAGATTCAGCTTCAAATTCATGTCATCTATAGTGAATGTGTACTGTCTTTCGGGTGCTATGTGAATTATTTTGTTTGATTCTTTTTTTTTTTTTTTTTTTTCCTCCTCCAGGGTTATTGCTGGGCTCGGTGCCTGCACCATGAATCCACCGCTCCTGGAGGCCATTTTTTTCCCCCTTTTGTTGCCCTTGTTGTAGCTTCGTTGTGGCTATTATTATTGCCCTTGTTGACGCAATTCGTTGTTGGATAGGACAGAGAGAAATGGAGAGAGGAGGGGAAGACAGAGAGGGGGAGAGAAAGATAGACACCTGCAGACCTGCTTCACCGCCTGTGAAGCGACTCCCCTGCAGGTGGGGAGCCCAGGTTCGAACTGGGATCCTTATGCCGGTCCTTGTGCTCTGCGCCACCTGCGCTTAACCCACTGTGCTACAGCCCGACTCCCTATTTTGTGTGATTCTAAAGGGCTCTCAAATCCTCTATCAATTTATCACTTTTTGTTAGGAAAGGCAGAAACATCAAGTTATCTTTTTCATATTTGCAGAAAGAGGTGGACTTTTGCTCTTATTTTTTATTTATAGCGAGCTGCATGTATATAAAGGTAAATGTAAAACTTATGTACACAGTAGACAAGATTGTTAAAAAAAAAATCTTGGCGGGAGTCGGGCGGTGGCTTAGCGGGTTAAGCGCATGTGGTGCAAAGCACAGGGACCGGCAGAAGGATCCCAGTTCAAGCCCCAGCTCCCCACCTGCAGGGAGGTCGCTTCACAGGTGGTGAAGCAGGTCTGCAGGTGTCTGTCTTTCTCTCCCCCTCTCTGTCTTCCCCTCCTCTATCCATTTCTCTCTGTCCTATCCAGCAACGACGACATCAATGACGGCCACAACAACAAAACAACAAGGACAACAAAAGGGAATAAATAAATAAATATTAAAAAACACAAATCTTGTCATTAAAAAATGTGCATTTTAGTGTGCATGTTCACACAAAATTTAGTAACACTATAAAAATACTCCTTTGATTTTCCTACCTAAAATATATTTTTGCAAGGCAAGGGAAGTTTTTTTGAGAGGCCATAAATATTTTAGCTGGATTATCTATTTACAAAGCCAGAGAAAACCACTAGGGGGCGTGCAAAACTGTCATTTTTAAAGGTTTTCTTTTCTTTTTTTTTTTTTTAAATATATGCATATTAATAAGTCAGAATTTTGGAGGTGGAAGTGCTCCAAAGGTCACTAAATTCAAACTCTATATTTGATCTAAGTAAAAGCTAGAAACCTCGGTCCTGAAAGCGGTACGGTGGCTACGATGCTGAACTCAGGAGCATGAACTCCTCGGATCTATTGCTCATGTGGCATATGCCACAATGTAGTTGTGGTTCTTCTTCCCTCTTCCTTGTCATTATACTTTCTTTTCTTTTTTCTTTTTAATCAGAGCACTGATCAGCTCTGGCTGATGGTGGTATGGAGGATTGAACCTGGGACTTTGGAGCCTCAGGCATGAAAGTCTCTTGGCATAAGCATTACGGTATCTACCCCCCTCCTTTGTAATTACTAACTAATGAAGAGACTGGGTGGTGGCATATCTGGTGAAGCACACATATTACAATGTGCAAGGGCTGATGTTCAAATCCCTGCTCCCCACCTGCAGGGAGAAAGCTTCACAATCAGTGAAACAGTGCTGCACGTGTCTCTTTCCTTTCTCCCCCCCTTTTAACTGTAATGATTTATTTATTTATTTTAAAAAGCATTCTTCTTATTGCACTCTTGGAATATTATTAGACCATAGAAATCTGTTTTTTTAATTATACCTTTTACTTATTTATTTATTCCCTTTTGTTGCCTTTGTTGTTTTATTATTGTAGTTATTACTGATGTTGTCGTTGTTGGATAGGACAGAGAGAAATGGAGAGAGGAGGGGAAGACAGAGAGGGGGAGAGAAAGACAGACACCTGCAGACCTGCTTCACCGCCTGTGAAGTGACCCTCCTGCAGGTGGGGAGCCGGGGGCTTGAACTGGGATCCTTATGCCAGTCCTTGTGCTTTGCGCCATGTGCGCCATGTGCACTTAATCCGCTGGCTACTGCCCAACTCCCTTAATTATAATTTTTATTAGTGATCTAATATCGGTGTACAAGATTACAAGATAACAGTGTTATAATTCCACATTGTTCCTACCACCAGAGTTCTGTGTCCGCATTATATATATATATATATATATATCCATTTTTCACATGATCCTGCCTTCTCTGCCTTTCTTTTTTCTTTTTCTTTTTTTAAATATTTATTTATTTATTACCTTTTGTTACCCTTGTTGTTTTATTGTTGTAGTCGTTGGATAGGACAAAGAGAAATGGAGAGAGGAGGGGAAAACAGAGAGGGGGAGAGAAAGATAGACACCTGCAGACCTGCTTCACCACCTGTGAAGCGACTCCCCTGCAGGTGGGGTGCCGGGGGCTTGAACCGGTATCTTTATGCTGCTCCTTGCGCTTTGTGTCACCTGCGCTTAACCCGCTGTGCTACTGCCTGACTCCCCCTTTTTCTTTTTCTTTCCTTTTTCTTTTTTTTATCATAGAACTAATCAACTCTGGTTTATGATGTGGGGGATTGAACCCAGGATCTCTTTCCTTTTCTTTGATTAATTTTTTTTTTTCTTTTACCAGAGCACTGCTCAGCTCTGGATTATGGTGGTGGGGGGGATTGAACCTGGGACTTTGGAGAATCAGGCATGACAGTCTGTTTGCATAACCACTATGCTATCTGCCCCTGCCATCTCTTTCCTTTTCTATTTCCCCCTTCCTGCCGGGATACCCTGAGGGTGCTTCTTCCTGAGCACGTACTCTCTGGGTTGGAGAGAACTCAACTGAAGCCAACCTGGGCTGCTGCATGGGAGAGGGATCAGGAACTCGTGCCAGTGCCAGGCTAGCATCGCAGGAGAGAGACTCTGGGACTCTCAGAGCTGGAAGGCAATCCCCAGTGTGTTCAAACAGTAGAGCAGCTGTATATATATACTCGCCAAGTAGGGTGGAAACAGGATGTGATGTAGAGAGGGTGGAGCGAAAAGAGATTGGTGGAAATCAGGTGACTATGAGAGGGGGCGGAGCAAAAAGACATCGTGAACCAGTGGGGTTAAACCAGTGCCCTGCAGCAGGGCGGTTCCTAGGTAACTGGTTATGTAAATAGACCGCAGGGATAAGCAGGGGGACGCTGACTACTGCCCAACACCTTCCCTCTCAATTTCTCAGTCTATCCAAATAGATAAAATGTATTAAGAAATAATAAGTAATTAAGTCTTAAAAATATATAGATCCCTGTGGTTACCTGGTATTCCTAAAATCACATGTCTATCTATAACTAGTTTAGAAGGCAAGTCCTCATGCATCTGTTCAGCACATATTCTTCCTGACAGCACTCCACTGCTTGACAAACATCCTCTTAGATCTTGTCTTCATTTTGGTTTGATAGCCTGGAGCCTTGTGTTAGGATTCTTGGAATTTCCTCCTGGGATATCTGTGATATTGTGTAGTGTTTTAAAGCCAGAACTAGAGGAGAGAGAGAAGGAGGGAGGGAGGGAGGGAAGGAGAGAGAGAGAGAGAAGGGAGAACTCACCAGGCAGGAATGTATGGCTGACCAAGGTTCAACCCTTGACACCACCTGGAAGCGTCATGACACAGGGGGACATTCTTGTGCTATGGTGTCCCTCTCCTGTTCTCTTTCTGTGTTTCTGCCTCTCCATCTGAATGGGGGAAAAAAAACTCAGTCCAGGAGTGGTGAAGTCACGCATGCCTGATGCCCTGGCTCCACAAATAAATAAGTAGACAAAGCCAGAAGGCAGTGAGTAAAGATTGATTTCTCCCTATCAAGTCATTATTCAGCAAGGAAATTGCCACACGAAGATATTTTGTCTGAATACTGTGTTTTAGATCAAGTTGATGTCTTCATTTCTTTTCTCTTTTAATACTTATTTGAGAGAGAGAACAAGCGTGTCAGAGTATCATTCTGACACATGTGCTGTTGGGGATCCAACTGAGGATCTCATACTTGAGAGTCCAAAGTGCACAATATCCCATGTCACATTTTTATTCACTTATTTTTCACCAAGCTTATCACTGGGGCTTTGTGCCTGCATGATGAATCCACAGCTCCCAAACATCATTTATTTATTTATTTTTTGCCTCCAGGGTTATTGCTGGGCTCGGTGCCTGCACCATGAATCCACTGCTCCTGGAGGCCATTTTCCCCCTTTTGTTACCCTTGTTGTTGTAGCCTTGTTGTGGTTATTATTGTTGTTGTTGTTATTGTTTGTTGTTGGATAGGACAGAGAGAATTGGAGAGAGGAGGGGAAGACAGAGATGGGGAGAGAAAGACAGACACCTGCAGACCTGCTTCACCGCCTGTGAAGCGATTCCCCTGCAGGTGGGGAGCCGCGGTCTCGAACCAGGATCCTGATGCAGGTTCTTCTGCTTTGCGCCACATGCACTTAAATTACTGTGCTACTGCCCGACTCCCAGACCATTAAAATTTTTTTATGGTGGTCAGGCGGTATGAGAAATGAGTTAAGCACACATGGCGCAAAGTGCAAGGACCGGCGTACGGAAGCTCCCTAGCTGCGGGGAAGCAGGTCTGCAGGTGTCTGTCTTTTTCTCTCCCTCCCTGTCTTCCCATCCTCTCTCAAGTTAGTTCTCTCTGTCCTATCCAACAGCAATAACAATAAGGGCAACAAAAAAAAATGGGGAAAAAATAGCCTCCAGGAGCATTGAATTCGTAGTGCAGGCACTGAGCCCCAGCGATAACTCCTGAGGCAAATATATATGATGTAATAGTGATTTACAAAATTATGGGCAGGGAAGATAGCAAAATGATTATGCTAAGAGATTCTCATGCCTAAGGCTCTGAGGTCCCAGGTTTAATCGCCTGCACCACCATAAACCATAGCTGACTTCTGTTAAAGAAATCAAAACCAAAATCAAAATTATAAGATAATAGGGGTATAATTCTACAACATTCCCACCACCATAGTTCTCTGTTCCCATGCCCCTGCAGCAGAAATTATTTTAATAGTTCTCTGAAGGTTACAGATATGGCTTGACTTTATATCTATATCTGTACAGCCCAATTTTTTCTTTTTAAAAAAATACTTATTGGGAGTCAGGCGGTGGCGCAGTGGGTTAAGCGCAGGTGGCACAAAGCGCAGGGACCGGCGTAAGGATCCCGGTTCCAGCCCCCGGCTCCCCACCTGCAGGGGAGTCACTTCACAGGCGGTGAAGCAGGTCTGCAGGTGTCTGTCTTTCTCCCCCTCTCTCTGCCTTCCCCTCCTCTCTCCATTTCTCTCTGTCCTATCCAACAACAAAGCAACGTCAACAATGGCAATAATAACCGCAACGAGGCTGCAACAACAAGGGCAACAAAAAGGGGGGAAAATGGCCTCCAGGAGCGGTGGATTCATGGTGCAGGCACCGAGCCCAGCAATAACCCTGGAGGAGGGAAAAAAAAAATTATTTATTTATTCCCTTTTTTGTTGCCCTTTTTTATTGTTGTAGTTATTGTTGTTGTTGCTATTGTTGTTATTGTTGTTAGATAGGACAGAGAGAAATGGGGAGAGAAAGACAGACACCTGCAGACCTGATTCACCGCCTGTGAAGAGACTCCCCTGCAGGTAGGAAGCCCACAGCTCCAACCTGGATCCTGACGCGGGTCTTGGCACTTAATCCGCTGCACTACTGCCTGACTCCCAGCCCAGTTTTTTCTATGGTCTTCTTTACTGCTTAAATTTTGGTTTTGACTTCTATCTTAGAACAGGTTGAGAGTGAAACCATAATATTGTATCAAATATTCTGCTTTAAGAAACAGTTTCAGGATGAGTAAGTTAAGCATGGCCCAGACTGATACGTTGGATGTAACTATCTTTATTCTTTCTTTCTCTCTTTCTGTCTTTCTATTTATTTATTTGTCTTGGGTGGAGACAGAAGTTGAGAAGGGACAGAGACAGAGAGACACCTGCAGCACTGTTTCACCACTTGTGAAGCTTCCCCCTTGCGGGGGGCAATTAGGGCCTTGAACCCAGATCCTAGCGCATTGCAATTTGTGTGCCACCACCCAGCCCTGGATGTAGCTATATATTGGACCAACACATTTGAAAAATCAAACACCCTCTTTTCATTGATGTCTCAGGGTATATGGCATCATATCTGACAAGCCTTAGCCAGAAGATGCAGTCGGCTTGCAGATTTTCTTTTCCTTTTTGTTTCAGACAGGCTAGTCTGAGAGCTGGGCTTGTCAGTGACAGCAGATATAATCCAATGCTCAGTTTGCCACATCTTTAGCCATGTGATTAGTGGGAATGTATTTTTGCTGAAATTAACACAGCCTGAAAATAAGCAGCTGTATTAATATATTTTAGAGATTTTTAAAGAGAATGTTAAAGGGAAATTGTTCTATGCATGTATTGTTTGTTATTTGTTTCTTTGTTAACCAAAGCACTGTTCAACTCTGATTGATGGTGGTTTGGGGATTGTATTTGGGAGCTTTGGGACCTCGGGCATGAAAGACTTTTACATAACCATGCTTTCTTCCTAGCCAGCATGGATTGCTAAGATTAGTATATTATGGGCCAGGCTGTAGTGCACCATTTTAGCATATAGAATATTAAATGCAAGAACCCAGGCAAGGACCCAGGTTTGAGCCCCCGGCTCCCCACCCACAAGGGGGTCTTTTCACAATCGGTGAAGCAGGTCTGCAGGTATCTCTCTCCCTCTCTGTCTTCTCCTCCTCTCTCCATTTCTCTCTGTCCTATCCAATTAAGTGGAAAAAAATGGCCTCTAGGAGCAGTGGATTCATAGTGCAGGCACTGAGCCCCAGCAATAATCCTGGAGGCAAAAAAAAAAAAAAAAAATTAGTGTATTATATCAAAATCTGATTGTAAAGAGAAAGAAAGCATTACATTTGCTTTTAATTTACTATCTTTTAATTACACCTTAGATTTCATGTTATTATTTTGTTCCTCAGCAAGGTTGTCACTGAGGCTTGACGACTACATGACTCCGCCATGCCCACTGGCTTTTTTGTTTCTCTGTCCCTCTTTTTCTTTGCTGAGGGCATGAGACAGAGAGAAGGAGAGACATCTTCAGCTCTTCTCCACCACTCTTGCAGTCTCCCTACTAGGGCCTGGGGGTTTGAAGCTGAGTCCTCAAGTCTGATAGCATGTGGTCTCTGCTAGGTGGGCCTCCATCTGGCCTCACGATTTTAGTCAATTCTTTTCTTTTCTTTTTTAATAAAAAAAAATTATTTATTTATTTCCCCTTTTGTTGCCCTTGATGTTCTTTATTGTTGTTGCAGTTATTATTGTTGTTGTTATTGGTCTCGTTGTTGTTGGATAGGACAGAGAGAAATGGAGAGAGGAGGGGAAGACAGAGAGGGGGAGAGAAAGACAGACACCTGCAGACCTGCTTCACCGCCTGTGAAGCGACTCCCCTGCAGGTGGGGAGCTGGGGGCTCAAACCGGGATCCTTATGCCGGTCCTTGTGCTTTGCACCACCTGCGCTTAACCCGCTTCGCTACCGCTTGTCTCCTAATTATTTTCTCATAGTCCAGTCTGGTCTTAGTGTGTGCATTGAGGGACAAGTTTCTCTTTTTTTAACATATTTTTTATTATCTTTATTTATTGGATAGAGACAGCCAGAAATTGACGGGGGCGGGGGGGAGATAGAGAGGGAGAGAGACACCTGTAATACTGCTTCATGCTCCAAAAGGTGTCCCCCTGCAGGTGGGGACTGAGTGCTTAAACCCGGGTGTTCCACCACTGGTCCCGGGACAATTTTCTTTTGATCCAGCCAGGATGGTGACCAAATGCTCCGCAGAGCAGGAAGTCCAGGTGGGAGAGGAGCTGCCCTTTCTCACCTGGACGTTCTCCAAGGTTTCAGACTCAGAGGTTTTGGCTTTTATTAGTGATGCTTCTTGAATTTTTTTTCTTTAATAAATACTCCTTGGAACCTTATGCTGTGAGAAACCAAGGTCTGTAAGTTTTTTAAAAGGTAAATATGAGAGCTAGTGAAATAGCTCACTTGGACAGTGTGCTGTGTTGCTGCAGTGCGGCCCAGGTTCAAGGCTGGCACCCACCACACTGAAGGACACGGTGGTCTCTTTCACTCTCTCATTGCCTTCTCTGTCTCCATCTAAAATAAATAAATACATAAATAAAATAGGGGTAGGGCTCTGATCCTACAGCTCTTCATGATATCTAGTAACAACTGAGGTATTAGGCACTGATTATTACTGTGTTGGAATTTTCACGTTTCTATTTTTTTAACCTAAAGGTATAAATGCAGCAGATGAAATTTGGGGTCTTTATGTGGGAAGAAGCTAGGAATTCTATTTTAGGTCTATTCCAAGGTTTCTTGCCTTTTCTTCTTTTTTTTTTTCCTTTTTTTCTTCCTTGTTCTGTTCGTTATTGTGGTTATTATTATTGTTGTTATTGTTGGATAGGACAGAGAAAAATCGAGAGGGGGGAAGACAGAGAGGAAAAGAGGAAAGATAGACACCTGCAGACCTGCTTCAACGCCTGTGAATCGACCCTCCTACAAGTGGGGAGCTGGGGGCTTGACCCAGGATCCTTACGCCAGTCCTTGCACTTTGCGCCATGTGCACTTATCCTACTGTGCTACTCCCGTGTTTTACCTTTTTTTTTTTTTATTACTTTTAATTTCTTTATTGGGGAATTAATGTTTTACATTCGACAGTAAATATAATAGTTTGCACATGCATAACATTTCTCAGTTTTCCATATAACAATACAACCCCCACTAGGTCCTCTGTCATCCTTCTTCGACCTGTATTCTCTACGCCCACCCACCCCACAGTCTTTTACTTTGGTGCAATAGGCCAACTCCAGTTCAGGTTCTACTTGTATTTTCTTTTCTGATCTTGTTTTTCAACTTCTGCCTGAGAGTGAGATCATCCCATATTCATCCTTCTGTTTCTGACTTATTTCACTCAACACGATTTTTTCAAGGTCCATCCAAGATCGGCTGAAAATGGTGAAGTAATAATTTTTTACAGCTGAGTAGTATTCCATTGTGTATATAGACCACAACTTGCTCAGCCACTCATCTGTTGTTGGACACCTGGATTGCTTCCAGGTTTTGGCTATTATAAATTGTGATGCCAAGAACACATGTGTACACAGATCTTTTTGCATAGGTGTGTTGGGTTCCTTAGGATCTATCCCCAGGAGGGGAATTGCAGGATCATAGGGTAGGTCCATGTCTAGCCTTCTGAGAGTTCTCCAGACTGTTCTCCTATGTTTCTATATTTTAATAAGTGCAGTTAACATGTGAATATAGAAAGCTGAATCTTCAAATTCAAGAGCATTGAAATCATCCCAAGCATCTTCTCAGACCACAGTGGAATTAAACTAACACTTAACAATCAACAAAAGATTAGTAACAGTGCCAAAATGTGGAAGCTCAACAGTACACTTCTTAACAATTTCTGGGTCAAAGAGGAAATCAAGGAAGAAATCAAAATGTTTCGAGAGTTCAATGAAAATGAAGACACAAGCTATCAAAATATTTGGGACACAGCTAAAGCAATTCTAAGAGGGAAGTTCATAGCTATAAAGGACACATTAGGAAACAAGAAAAAGCACAAATAAACAGCCTGATTGCACACCTTAAAGACCTAGAAGAAGAACAACAAAGGAACCCTAAAACAACGAGAAGGTCAGAAATCACTAAAGTTAAAGTTAGGGCAGAAATAAATAAAATTGAGAATAGGAAAACCATACAAAAGATCAACGAAAGTAAATGTTGGTTCTTCAAAAGAGTAAGCAAAATCAACAAACCTTTAGCCAGACTCACAAAACAAAAAAGGGAGAAGACCCAAATAAATCGGATAGTAAATGAAAGAGGAGATATCACAACAGACACTGCAGAAATTCAAAATATCATGCAAGGCTTCTATGAACAACTATATGCCACCAAGCTAGAGAACCAGGAAGAAATGGATAATTTCCTAGATACCTACCAACTTCCAAAACTAAGTAAAGAGGAAGTGGATAACATGAACAGGCCCATCACAGCTAATGAAATTGAAACAGTTATCAAAAATCTCCCCAAAAATAAAAGTCCTGGACCAGATGGTTTTACAAATGAATTCTACAAAACCTTTAAAGAAGAACTAATACCTCTACTTTTAAAAGTCTTCCAGAAGATTGAAGACACTGGAATACTCCCTTCCAGCTTCTATGAAGCCAACATCACCCTGATACCAAAAGCAGACAGGGACACAACCAAAAGAGAAAACTACAGACCAATATCTCTGATGAACATAGATGCAAAAATATTGAACAAAATTCTAGCTAACCGGATACAGCAGTATATCAAAAAGATTGTCCATCATGACCAAGTGGGGTTTATCCCAGGCATGCAAGGTTGGTTTAATATACGTAAATCAATCAATGTGATCCACCACATCAACAAAAGCAAGACCAAAAATCACATGGTCATATCAATAGATGCAGAGAAAGCCTTTGACAAAATACAACATCCCTTTATGATCAAAACACTACAAAAAAATGGGAATAGATGGAAAATTCCTGAAGATAGTGGAGTCTATATATAGTAAACCTACAGCCAACATCATACTCAATGGTGAAAAACTGGAAGCATTTCCACTCAGATCAGGTACTAGACAGGGCTGCCCACTATCACCATTACTATTCAACATAGTGTTGGAAGTTCTTGCCATAGTAATCAGGCAGGAGCAAGGTGACATGATAGTATACATGGAAAAACCTAAGGAATCCAGCAAGAATCTTTTGGAAATCATCAGGCAATACAGTAAGGTGTCAGGCTACAAAATTAACATTCAAAAGTCAGTGGCATTCCTCTATGCAAACACTAAGTTAGAAGAAATTGAAATCCAGAAGTCAATTCCTTTTACTATGGCAACAAAAACAATAAAATATCTAGGAGTAAATCTAACCAAGGAAGTGAAAGACTTGTATACTGAAAATGATGAGTCACTACTCAAAGAAATTGAAAAAGACACAAAGAAGTGGAAAGATATTCCATGTTCATGGGTTGGAAGAATTAACATCATCAAAATGAATATATTACCCAGAGCCATCTACAAATTTAATGCTATCCCCATCAAGATCCCAAGCACATTTTTTTAGGAGAATAGAACAAATGCTACAAATGTTTATCTGGAACCAGAAAAGACCTAGAATTGCCAAAACAATCTTGAGAAAAAAGAACAGAACCGGAGGCATCACACTCCCAGATCTCAAACTGTATTATAGGGCCATTGTCATCAAAACTGCTTGGTACTGGAACATGAATAGACACACTGACCAGTGGAATAGAATTGAGAGTCCAGAAATGAGCCCCCACACCTATGGACATCTAATCTTTGACAAAGGGGCCCAGACTATTACATGGGGAAAGCAGAGTCTCTTCAACAAATGGTGTTGGAAACAATGGGCTGAAACATGCAGAAGATTGAAACTGAATCACTGTATTTCGTCAAATACAAAAGTAAATTCCAAGTGGATCAAGGACTTGGATGTTAGACCACAAGCTATCAAATACTTAGAGGAAAATATTGGCAGAACTCTTTTCCGCATAAATTTTAAAGACATTTTCAATGAAACGAATCCAGTTACAAAGAAGACTAAAGCAAGTATAAACCTATGGGACTACATCAAATTAAAAAGCTTCTTCACAGCAAAAGAAACCACTACCCAAACCAAGAGACCCCTCAGAGAATGGGAGAAGATCTTTACATGCCATACATCAGATAAGAGTTTAATAACCAACATATATAAAGAGCTTGCCAGACTCAATGACAAGACAACAAATAATCCCATCCAAAAATGGGGGGAGGACTTGGACAGAATATTCACCACAGAAGAGATCCCAAAGGCTGAGAAACACATGAAAAAATGCTCCAAGTCTCTGATTGTCAGAGAAATGCAAATCAAGACAACAATGAGATATCACTTCACTCCTGTGAGAATGTCCTACATCAGAAAAGGTAATAGCGGCAAATGCTGGAGAGGGTGTGGGGTCAAAGGAACCCTCCTACACTGCTGGTGGGAATGTCAATTGGTCCAACCTCTGTGGAGAACAGTCTGGAGACTCTCAGAAGGCTAGAAATGGACCTACCCTATGATCCTGCAATTCCCCTCCTGGGGATATATCCTAAGGAACCCAACACATCCATCCAAAAAGATCTGTGTACACATATGTTCTTGGCAGCACAATTTGTAATAGCCAAAACCTGGAAGCAACCCAGGTGTCCAACAATAGATGAGTGGCTGAACAAGTTGTGGTCTATATACACAATGGAATACTACTCAGCTATAAAAAATGGTGACTTCACTGTTTTCAGCTGGTCTTGGATGGACCTTGAAAAAATCATGTTGAAAAAAATTTTTAAAAATTAAAAAAAAAAAAAAGAAAAAATCATGTTGAGTGAAATAAGTCAGAAACAGAAGGATGAATATGGGATGATCTCACTCTCAGGCAGAAATTGAAAAACAAGATCAGAAAAGAAAACACTAGTAGAACCTGAACTGGAGTTGGCGTATTGCACCAAAGTAAAAGATTCTGGGGTGGGTGGGTGGGTGGGGAGAATACAAATCCAAGAAGGATTTCAGAGGACCTAGTGGGGGTTGTATTGTTATATGGGAAACTGGGGAATGTTACGCATGTACATGCTATTGTATTTACTGTCGAATGTAAAACATTAATTCTCCAATAAAGAAATAAAAAAAAGAAAAATTGACATAGATATAACTAAGAATTGACCAAGAATTCTGTTTACCATGGAACTGGAGTTCTTTAGGACTTCAGAGTTAAACTAAACTCCACGGAGTCATCTGTCCTTGCTCCCTGAGGTTTCTTGTTGGTCACATAGAGAGAGGTTAAATTTTGATCATCCGAAATGGAACTCCACTAAAATGATCTTTCTAAAAGGTGACTGAGATGTGGTTGGTGGGGTGTGAATTGGTGGCCAGTCCAAAGTCATTTTCTGTAAAAGGAACCTGGAAGTAGAAAGGCTTCAGTAGTGGGAACTCAGAAACCCACTGTCCCAACCACAGAACGAAACTTTTTTTTTTTTTCAATTGGAAGGTTAATGGCTTACAATACAGTTGTTGGCACATGGGTACAGTTTCCCCATGATAGATGTCTGCAAAACACTCTCATCCCCAACCTGCGTCCCTTTCCATCACTTGTGCACCAGGACCTCAAAGCTTCCCCTCCCGGACACCTTCCCCATCCGTCCCCTCCCCATACAACTAACCAGTCCAAGCTGTACTTTATGTTCCCCTTGCTGTTCTTGTTTCTTAAGGTCTGCCCGTGAGCGACATCACTCATGTCCATCTTTCTCCTTCCAGCTTAGCTCACTTCACATAACTCTTTCCCTCTTTTTTTTTTTTTTTAAGTTTATGGATAGACACAGAGAGAAATTGAGAGGGATGAGGGAGAGAGGAGGAGAGAGCAAGAGTGACAATTGCAACACTGCTTCCCAGCTCATAAAGCTTTTCCCCAAGGTGGGAAGCCAGGGACTCAGACTGGAATCCTTACTGCGGTCCTTGCGCTTTGTGCCATGTGCGATTAACCCGCTGCGATTCGGCGAGGCCCCTGAGATCACAATGTTTTGATACTAGATGACACAGTTGTTTTTTTTTCCCCTTATTTGTTTGTTTACTTTCTGTCATCACTAGGTCTTTTTTTTTTTAAGACTTATTTATTTATTTATGAGAAAGGTAGGAGGTGAGAGAGAATGAACCAGACATCACTCTGAACTTGGGACCTCACGTTTGAGACTCTCAAAGCCCAGTGCTTTTAGCCACTGCACCACTTCCCAGACTGCTCACCACGCTTCTTCTTCTTTTTTTTGGCTTTTCTTTCTTTCTTTCTTTCTTTTTTTTTTTTTTTTAAATCATCACACTTCTATATTCCTCCAAGCTGACTTTTTTCAGATAGGAGGGACAGACAGATGCAGAGAAGGGATGATACCATAGCACCAGTGCTGTGGAGACTAGATTTGAACCTGGAACACTATCTAGGTCCGCTATACTCACAGCTTGAAATGTAGCTGAATTATGCTTATAATATATTTTATTATAACAAGAGCTAGAAAGAGATAGAGAGATACTGAGAGAAAGATACACACAGAGAGAGCAGAACACTCGGCTGTGGCTTATGGTAGTTCAGGGTTCAATCAACCTGAGCCTTTGAAGGCATGAGTGTCTTTTTTGCATTATCATGATGCCATGTCCTCTGCCCTCCCCCCTTTAAAATACATTTTCATATATTAGTGAGAAAGAGAGAGGATCAGAGCAGCACTCTGGCACATATGATGCTGGAGGTCAAACCTAAACAAGACGACAAAAGCTATGTTCTCTGCTTAAAACTGTGGGGTTGGAGGGGGGCCCCAAATATTGAGATCAGCTGTCGGCCTGAGGCCAATTGTTCCTTGTTCCGTGAGGATATTTCCACCTGTGCTCACCCTGTGATAACTACAAAAAGGTGGGATGAGAAGTGATTGGGTCGCAGACTCTCCCCTTGCGTGGAAGGGTGTCGGCGGCCCAAGCTGAAGCTTGCTAATAAAGGCTCTTGCCATTGCATGCGATTCTGGTCTTCTTTGCAAGAGATCGGGACTCGAACTTAACTTCTGGGCACAACAAAAACTCCATCCAAAAATGGAGAAAAAGAATTTGACGAGGGAGGTTGGAAAGAAGAGTGAAGAGAAAGAGCAAAGTTTTTTTTTTTCTTTCGCCTCTGAGTCTAGCTCATCTAATAGATCAGTTACAGATATCTAACAAAACAAAGTGAAAGAAAGAGAGAAAGGGAGGAAAGAAAAGAAAAGAAGAAAGAAAGAGCTGGGGGGATGCATACCTACTTGTGTACACACACTGCAGTGTGCAAGGCCCTGGCTCAAGCCCTGGTCCCCATCTGCAGAGGGTAAGCTTCACGAATAGTGAAATGGTGTTGTCGGTCTCTCTCTCTCTCTCTCTCTCTCTCCCTCTCTTCTTCTTTTTCTCTCCCTTTCTATAGGCCTCTTAATTTCTGTCTCTACTGTATGTATGTATATATATATATATATATATATATATATGAAAAGAAAAAATTTGAACATAGCAATTTTTTCTTTAAAAAAATACATATTTATTTATTTATTTATTATTAGATAGAGACAGAGAGAAATTGAGAGAGGAGATGGAGAGGGAGAGAGAGAAAAAAATACCCATAGACGTGCTTCACCACTCGTGAAGCTTTCCCCCTGCAGGTTAGGGCGGGGGGGGGGGGAGAGGGGCTTGAACCTGGGTCCTTCAGCACTGTAATGTGTGCACTTAACCGGGTGCCCACTGCCTGCTCCTCTTTTTTTCTTTCTATTCTACTTGACAGGACAGAGAAAGGTTGAGAGAGGAAGGGAGAGAGACAGAGAAGCACCTGCAGACTTACTTTACCACTTACTCCCCTGCAGGTGGGGGGTAAGGGTTTGAACCAGGGTTATTTCAGATGCTAATATATGTGCTTATCTGGGTGTGCCACTGCCTGGCCCAACTTTTTAAAAATTTTTATATAGGTAATGCTGGTTTTCAAGGCTCTATATTTTATGGCTACAATCTCACATGTGATATATGTTACCATACTGTGACCGACACTACCAAATTGCTGAGATCCCTGTAAGACTTTCCTCACACTACTATTACTGAGTCAGAGAAATAGGCAACCTGCCTTCCCAGGTGCCAGCCCAGGTTCCAGACCTGGCCCCACACGGAGAGGTCTCTCATGACGCCGGGGGAAGTCCCAGCACTGTGGTGTCTCTACCTGTCTCCATCTGAATGACCAGGTTGGTCCAGTGCAGTGAAATTGTGTGTGCTCAACTTCCTGGCCACACGTTATAAACAAAACAACAGAGTCGGGCGGTAGCACTGCGGGTTAAGTGCACATGGCATGAAGTACAAGGACCAGCTCAAGGATCCCAGTTCGAGCCCCCGGCTCCCCTCCTGCAGGGAGTGGTCACTTCATAGGCGGTGAAGCAGGTCTGCAGGTGTCCATCTTTCTCTCCCCCTCTCTGTCTTTCCCTCCTCTCTTGATTGCTCTCTGTCCTATCCAATAACAACAACAGCAATGGCAACAATAACAGTAACAACAAGGGCAATAAAAATGGGAAAATGGCCTCCAGGAGCAGTGGATTTGATTTGTAGTACAGGCATCAACCCCCAACAATAACCCTGGAAGCAAAAAAAAAAAAAAGAAAAAGAGTGGTCTGGGAGGTGGCGCAGTGGATCAAGACCAGGACTCTCAAGCCTGCAGTTCGTTCAATCCCCGGCAGCATGTGTACCAGAGTGATTTCTGGTTCTTTCTCTCTCCTCCTATCTTTCTCATTAATAAATCAATAAAATCTTTAAAAAAGAAAAAAAAAACACAAAAGAATAACAAAAATTAACATGATTATCTTATTCCTAAAAGCAAAGTGACAAACCAAATACTCCTTGAGATTTAAACCTCAAAGGCTTTGGTTTATGCCTCATTGATTCTGCATCTCTCTTCAGCTCTCCCTCAGGGACTCAGTGACTGTGCAGTAGGCTAGCAAATTCACTTCCTGAATCAGTTCATTGATTCAAAGTTCCTCAGTTCCAAAGTAGAGTCTTAAAATCAGCTAAGTGGAGATGGAAGATTGTAGTTTTGTATGCATCATTGTAATAATACATGTATGAAAATGACACAGAGGCCCAATCAGTCAATTAGATCCTTGGTTAGTTCAGGATGGCAGGATCTCTTAAAAAATGCCTCCTTATGGAATGCAGATCATAAGTACGATCAAACTTCTTGGGGAGCCAGGCAGTGGCACATCTAGTTGAGCTCATGGGATGCTGTAAAGAAGACCTGGGTTCAAGCCTTGGTCCCCACCTGCAAGGGGGAAGTTTCATGGGCAGTGAAGCAGAACTGCAGCTCTCGCCTTCTCTTTTTCTCTCCCTCTCTATTTCCCCTTCCCTTCTCAATTTCCCTTTTGAAGAAAACCAGTACTGTGCTTTCTTTGTCTCTTTCTGTTTAAATAAAATAAATGGGTAGAAAACATTAGAAAAGTCCTTCAAACAGCAACATAAAGAAAAGCTTAGAGGTTGGAGAGACAGCATAATGGTTATGCAAAAGACTCTCATGCCTGACGTCCTGATGTCCCAGCTACAATTTCTAGCACCACCATTGCCAGAGCTGAGTAGTGCTCTGGTCTCTTTTTGTGTCTTTCTCTCGGTCTCTCTCTCATTAAAATAAACTAAGTTAATTTAAAAGAGAGAGAGAGAGAGAGAGAGGGAGAGAGAGAGAGGGAGAGAATTTAGATTCTCTGAAGATAACAGAGTTACAAGAATCAAAGTGGTGGTCCGGAAGGTGGCACAGTAGATAAAGCATTGGGTTATTAACCATGAGGTCGTGAGTTTGATCCCCAGCAGCACATGTACCAGAGTGGTCTGGTTCTTTCTCTCCTCTTATCTCTCACAGGAATAAATTAATCATTTCTATAAAAAAAAAATCAAAGTGAAGTAGAAAGCCCCTAGAGCAAATCTAAACCCAAAGCCTTATTTCTCCTTAGCTTTTGCAAGTTACCTAAACTCTCTATCCCTCAATTTCCTCATTTTTAGAGAATAAGAATTACGATAGTAATAGCCAAAACCCGGGAGCAACCTAACCTAGGTGGCTAAGAAAGTTGTGATATTTATCCACAATGGACTACTATTCAGCAAATAAGAATGATGAATTCAAAAGACCCAGGTTTGAGCCCCCTGGTCCCAACCTGCAGAGGGAAAAGCTTCACAAGTGGTGAAGCAGGGCTGCAGGTGTCTCTCTGTCTCTCTCCCTCTCTAGCCCTCCTTTCCCTCTCAATTTCTGACGGTCTCTATCCAATAAATAAATAAATATTCAAAAAAAGAATGATGAATTCGCCTTCACCTCATCTTAGACGGAGCTTGAAGGAATCATATTAAGTGATAAGCCAGAAAGAGAAGGATGAATATGGGATGATCTCACTCATAGACATTCCACTGCAGAATACTGTGCCCCAGGATGGTTCCACAGCCCCCATGTCCACTTGGTCGATTCCAAATTATATTCCTCCATGAGGATCATTTCTGGAACCATCCGTTCCACCCCGGTTCCATGGCTGCCAGTTCTCAGCAACATCGCCCTGCCAGATATTCGTCGGGATGTGGCATCATCTAAGTTCATTTCCCACGTCTACGCTCGACCGGACCTGCCAATCTACGCGGATATCTTCGCCCACCCTGTCCAACGCTTGACGTCTCGTGTCATCCAATCTGGTCCCCTACGCCTACACTGAACTTCTCTGTTCCAGACCCTTGGAAACAGAGTTGGCAGTCAGCTGAGGTCAAGAACAAACACCTCGTCACAGACCCCTGCAAGTGTCAACCCGGCTTTGACCAAGCACGTTATGACTGGGCCCTCCTCAATCGCTATCGAACAGGCCATGGCCGGTGCGCCGCTATGTTCCATCGCTGGGGAGCCAGAGACGACCCGAACTGCCCCTGCGGCTCCAGACAGACTATGACCCACATAGTCAACGACTGCCACCTCTCCAGATTCAAAGGAGGTCTCGAAACTTGACATCAGGCTCAACCTGATGCTGTTGACTGGCTACGGAAGAAGGGCAAACGCTAGAAGAAGAACTCATAGACAGACGTTGAGAACTAAGGTCAGACAGGGAAACGCAAAGCAGAACTTGGACAGGAGTTGGTGTGTTGCACCAGAGTAAAGGACTCTGGGGGGTTTTCAGGTCCTGGTACATGATGACAACTGTGTAAACCACTAATCCCCCCCAAAAAAATAGTCTTGAGAAATTTGTGAAGATTCCTCAGAAGAGAAACTTTTCAGCTAAGTGCTAAAAATTAATTAATGATCTCATGGGATGTATCAGATAGCGAAGAAGCTTCAGGAAATACTGTCATCAGGAAGCTGAACTGAGATCCAGCATTAATCACATAATGCATATGTCAGAGTGCAACTCTGGCTTCCTAGCTTTCATAAAATAAATAAAGTAGATCTTCAAAAGAGAGCAGGCAAAACAGCTCACGTTGATAGCGAGCCTGCTCACTATAAGTGCAGACCAGTTTTCAGCCTGGCCTTCATTGCACTGAAGGAAGCTTCAGTGCTGTGGTCTCTCGCTCTGTATGTCTCCATCTCTCTTTGTCTCTGTTTCTATCTGAAAAAGTCATCCTGGAACAGGGAAACCTCAGTGATGACAAGAAAAAAAAAGCGATGACATATCTATAGTCTGGGAGGGACACTAAGCAAACATCTATAACAATGAAGTATACCTTTAGACACAAATTGTCTTTTTTTTTTTTCTTTTCACTAGAACACTGCTCCCTACCAGAGCTCTGGCTTATGGTAGTGTGGGGGTTTGAACCTGGGACTTTGAAGCTACAGGCATAAGAGTCTCTTTGAGAAAGCATTATGCTATCTCCCCTTCCCTGAGAACAAAGCGAAACAAAACAAACAAAAAGCAAGTTGCAGGTGGCAAGCAGTGGCAAAGCCAGTTGAGCACACATGTCACAATGTACAAGGACCCGGGTTCAAGCCCCTGTTCACACGTACAGGAGGGAAGCTTCATGAGAGGGGAAGCAGTGTTGCTGGTGTGTTCTCTCTATGTTCCTCTCAATTTCTATCTGTCTGTATCCATTAAACAATTAAACAAGTTGCAGAACAATATGAGTTCATTTTTTGTATAAGGAAACACATAAATTAATATGTCTGTGCATAAAAAAAATCTGAGGAGAAAGTAAATTGTTAAGGATGATCATCTTGGTGTCAAAATTATCGAGGAAAGCCCATGAGTGCGCCAGGCGGTGGCGCACCTGGTTGGGTGCATACATCGCCATGCTCAAGGAGCTGGGCTGTGAGTCCCGGGTTTGTTCCCCACCTGCAGGGAGAGACTTCACGAGCTGTGAGGCAAGTATTATTATGCCTATCTTTCTCTTCCCTTCTCTATCCCCCTTTCTCTAAATTTCTCTGTCTCATCAAATAAAATAGAAAGGAAAGAAAAAAACCATTCACTCTAATTTATATTCCTTATTACTTTTTCGGATTAATGACCCATGCCAAGATTATCCACATCTTTTGTTTAAATTTATTATATATTATATTATATATAATAATATTTATTATATATTATATTATATAATATACATATGGAGAATTTCTTTCCTTTTCTATATTTATTTATTTATTCCCTTTTGTTGCCCTTGTTGTTTTATTGCTGTAGTTATTAATGATGTCGTCGTTGTTGGATAGGACCAAGAGAAATGGAGAGAGGAGGGGAAGACAGAGAGGGGGAGAGAAAGATAGACACCTGCAGACCTGCTTCACCGCCTGTGAAGCGACTCCCCTGCAGGTGGGGAGCTGGGGGCTGGAACCCGGATCCTTAACGCTGGTCCTTGTGCTTTGCGTCATGTGCGCTTAACCCACTGTGCTACTGCCCGACTCCCAGGAGAATTTCATAATACATAATACATACAGTTTAAACAGTAGGGAGGGACAGAAAGCGAGTTGAGAGAATTACCCCAGTCATACTGTCCCTGGGATCAAACAAGCACAGTTGCTCCTCTACCAGATGGGCTTCCCCCCCCAGCCACTGCTTTCTCTTTATGCTGCTTATATATATATTGCCTTATTAAAAAGATTTATTTCTGTATTTTTATCAGAGAAATGGGATGCATTGGATCGACCTTCTCGTGGTGCATCCCGTGAGTACCCATTCATTGGGGAAACTGATGATCCTTCCTAGGAGACTGAATCCACATGGATCCCAGTCACTTTCAAAGCCAGCAACAAGCAGCTCCTGACAGCTTTTAACCTGACGCTGTTGACTGGCTACGGAAGAAGGGCAAACGCTAGAAGAAGAAGGATCAGAGAAATAGCAGAGTACTCCTCTACTTTGGAAGTGGGATTGAACCTGGGATCTCAGGGGCTGCTGCTCACCCCCACCCCCACCCCGCCCAGTTGGACAAGCCTTAATACCCAAATATGCTAGGTTGAATTAGTAATGTTTTTAAAAAGTTTTTATTTATTTATTCCCTTTTGTTGCCCTTGTTATTTTCCTGTTGTAGCTATTA
The DNA here is from genome assembly GCF_950295315.1 of Erinaceus europaeus. Classification (NCBI taxonomy): domain Eukaryota; kingdom Metazoa; phylum Chordata; class Mammalia; order Eulipotyphla; family Erinaceidae; genus Erinaceus; species Erinaceus europaeus. The sequence continues at coordinate 5,340,089 of NC_080172.1, forward strand.
TTGTTGTTATTGATGTCGTTGTTGGATAGGACAGAGAAATGGAGAGAGGAGGGGAAGACAGAGAAGGGGAGAGAGAGACAGACACCTACAGACCTGCTTCACCGCCTGTGAAGCGACTCCCCTGCAGGTGGAGAGCAGGTGGGGTGGGAGTGCTGGAACTGGGATCCTTAAGCAGGTCTTTGCGCTTTGAGCCACCTGTGCTTAACCTGCTGTGCCTGACATTACTGGGCCCTACTCCCAGTAATTTTTTGTTTTGTTTTAGCAAATCAAAGAAATTTATTGGTGCTGACCAAAACACATAGTACAAAAAATAAAATAAAATAAAGCCAAACAAAACAGAACAGAAACAAAAGCAGAAACCCCACCCAGCGGCGGGCCCTTGCGCCTGAGGTCCTGACATCGTGCGTTTCCCAGTAATGGTTTTTAAAAGCCTATTTGACCTATCAAATATTCACTGGGTTCATGTTGTTTGTGTACTCAGCAGTCTGTCAGGGAACTTGAGGAGGGTTTCTTGAGGATCTTAACCTTTGGTTGAGAGAAAAAGCAGAACTTAGAAAATGATACAAGGCAGTTTATACTTAATTCAAAGAGAAGTGGCCAATGAGTATTCCAGTCAGGAACTTTTAAAAAATTATTAGTGATTTAATAATGGTTGACAAGATTGTGGGATATGAGGGGTACAATTCTACACAATGCCCACCATCAGAATTCCATATATCCTCCCCTCCATTGGAAGGATCTCTAGACTTTATCCCTCTGGGAGTATGAACAAAAAAAATTTTATGGGATGCAGCAGTTGGAAGGTCTGGTTTCAGTAATTGCTTCTCCTCTGGACATGGGTGTCGGCAGGTGGATCCATACCCCCAGCTTGTTTCTGTCTTTCCCTAGTGGGGCAGGCCTCTGGGGAGGTGGGATCTAGGACATATTGGTGAGGTTTTCTGCCTAAGGAAGTCAGGTTGGTGTCATGGTAGCATCTGCAACTTGGAGGCTGAGAAGTAGAAGATATAAAGCAGGACAAATTGTTTAATAACCAAGAATCTAAAGATAAAAATATAGCTGATGAGATTTGGGGTCTTTATGTTGGAAGAAGCTAGTAGGTCTACTTTAGGTATATTCTGAGGGGCCCATGACTTTTCTAATTCTTTTCTGAGCCCTACAGATAATATACAGGTGGGCTAAAAGAATTGTCTGGGAAGATGGTGTCAGAGTTTGGGAATAGGTCAGGAACTTTTAAGGGAGTGAGGGAACAGCATGACAGTTATACAAAAAGACTTTCATGCCTAATGCTCCAAAGTTCCCAGCACCACTATAAACCAGAGCTGAGCAGTATTCTTGGGAAGAGAGAGAGGGAGAGAGAGAGAGAGAAAGAAAGGAGGAAAGTCTTAAGAAAAAAAAAAGGAAGAACCTTTTAAGGAAGGAAGACCTGGAGAAGGGCTGGTGTGCATAGTGGGAGGTGGCCATTTTGCTAGCTCCACATGGTATAAACCTGCTGTGCTCTCACCCAACTCTGGGGCGTCCTCGTGAATAAGGATTTGCGTTCCCACTCTGCCACGAGTTCCTGGTCTCTTGTCTCTCCCGGGACACAATCCGGCACCCACAGAGAGGTTAAAGTTTTCCAATAAGGGATGTTACCTCAGATGTTGAGTTACCCTCCTTTGGGAATTTGTTTAGCTTCATAAATAAGTCATTAATTGCTCATTATTACTCAGGTTAATTAAATTGGAATAAGCTCTTTTTTTTTCTCAAGGGTTATCTCTGGGGCTCGGTGTCTGCACTATGAATCCACTGCTACTAGAGTCCATCCCCCTCCCATTTTGTTGCCCTTGTTGTTGCCATTATTGTTATTGTTTTATTGCTGTTGTTGGATAGGACAGAGAGAAATCAAGAGAGGAGGGGAAGACAGAGAGGAAGAGAGAAAGATAGACACCTGAAGACCTGCTTCACTGTTTGCAAATCGATCCCTCCCTGCAGGTGGGGAACTAGGGCTCAAACTGGGATCCGTATGCTTGTCCTTGCACTTAGCGTCATGTGCACTTAGGCTGCTGTGCTACAGCCTGGCCCCAGTAATCTCCTTTTAACTGTCATCTATAGTTTTCAAAAAGAATATTTGGTTGGCTTGTCTGATGCTACTTAGCATCAACAAAAGTTGGGCTGCTTGACTGAAGTCATTCTAGAGGCACCTGAGTTTCTTTAAAAAAAGATTTACTGATCAGTGAGAGAGAGGGAGGTAAAAGAGAGGAGGGAGAGAACCAGCATAACTCTGGCAATGCTATGCCAGAGATCAAACTCCGAACCCAATACTTGAAGTTCAATGCTTCATGCACTGTGCTAACTTCAGCGCCACACACGTGGGTTCTTATACCTTGTTCAGCAAAGGTCATGTCAGGTCATGAACTTGTTCTCAGTCTGAATCAAGCCAAACTGTTATGACCAGGTGGTCTGGAATAATTATATGTACAAGGCCTGCTCTTTGAGCCGTAAACATTAGTTTTAGAGATGTCTGGTGACACTGTTGTTTTTTTTTCACTGAGAATATTATGAAGTCTTCCTACATTCTGTTTAGGACAAAATACAGAGGTGAGAGTAGCAAGACAAAATATCTCTCAGGTGGTCTGGAAGGTGGCGCAGTATAAAGCATTGGACTCTCAAGGATAAAGTCCTGAGTTCAGTCCCAGGTCTTGGTTCTATTCAAACTAACAAACCAACCAACCAACACTCCTGTCTTGTGTTTATTGTTGGATTAACTGCTAGAATCAGAAAGTCCCATGGAGGTAGATAGCATAATGGTTATGAAAAAAGACTCTCAGGCCTGAGGCTGTAAAGTCCCAGTTTCAATCCCCTGTATCACCTTGCTCCAACCCGGATCCTTGTGCCTGGGTCCTTGTGCTTAGTACTATGTGAGCTTAACCTGGTGCACCACCATTCCAGTAATATGGCACCTGGGATTGAACCAGGAACCTCAGCTGTGAAAGTCTAATGCTCTATCAGTTGAATTTTTTTTTCCAACCTCATTTCTATTTTCTGTTAATGTGTTAATGACAAGTCCAACTCCAAAACCTTATTCTTGGATTTCTGACAGCTTGTTTAATTACCCAGATGACTGGGGCTGCAGTTTCTTGTTTTTGTTTTTTTTTTAAAGTACTTGTAGGTGGCAGTGTTACTTTCAAATCCAAGTCTGCATTTTTGTGGGAAAGATTAGGGAAAGCCATCTGGTTAACATTATCCTGAAAAATTATTTGTGTGTGGAAGCATTTGTTAGAGAAGAGAGTGTGGAATAAGCTTAGGTGTTGGTATGCTTTTAAAAACCCCTTCTGTTTCATTTGGTTTAATCCCCCTGCATTCTATTTACATAACACTGTATTCTATTTATTTCTATTTAATTTGGTTTAATCCCCCTGCATTCTATTTACATAACACTGTATTCTATTTATTTCTATTTAACCTCTGTTAACAAGCACCACCCTCCCTCCAGGGCATTGGTGGCTCAGTGGTAGAATTCTTGCCTGCTCCGCCCCCTCTCCTTGTCATACCCTGATTTTCACCAGTCACTTTTCTCTCCACCCTCTCTGCATCGCATCCTGTTCCCACCCTACTGGGCTAGTATATTTATAAGGACAAGATTGTTTGTAGTTTTTAGTTTAGCTTAGCTTGGCTTAGATTGTGCTGCATCTTACATGAATAAAGAGATACTGTGTACAGCTCAACCATGAGTCCCTGGTCGTCTGTTACCCCACCCGTGAAGCCAGCCCAGCGAAAACAACACTTAGGTAGACTACAAAAAGAAAAAATTAGAAACTGAAATATTATCTGCTGACACTCATGAGAACTACCTTTCTGTACAGTAGATTAACTTTTCTTTCAGCCCTTTCTGTTGCTTTTCCTTTGCAGAAAGAGTCCTTTGAATGGAAATCTCTATCTCTTGGTAATACTCTTAAGTTGTTATCAGGGAGTCGGGCGGTAGCGCAGCAGGTTAAGCACATGTGGCACGAAGCACAGGGACCAGTGTAAGGATCTGGTTCGAGCCCCCGGCTCCCCAGTCCTGCTCACAGATACAAGGAAAGGAGAAAGCATCCATTTCCCCCTTAATCTGTTCCTTACACTGTGCTGGGCCTAAGCTTGAACACTGGCCCCAGGGAAAACTGCAGTACTGTAATGTCTCTTTCTTTCTGCCTCTCAGTCTGAATGAAAAACTGGCCAAAAACAGTGAAATCATACAGACACAAGAACCTGACACTGCAGAAAATTAACTGACTAAATATGTTGTCTTAACCACTAAGTATGTATAAGGAACTTCAATTGCATAAGAATTGTACAATTGTCTCAAGGAAAACTACTTCAATTTTTTTTTGAGCTGGGAGCTAGCTGAATTAATTTTTTTAAATCATGAAACACCTATTTTATTTAAATATCAATTAAGAAACTAGTTGTTCAGATTTGAGCATTGTCAGTATTATATAGTGAAAAGTTATATTTAGAATTAGGCAGCTGGTGGTCTGGGACGTGTCGCAGTGGATAAAGCACTGGACTCTAAAGCATGAGGTCCTGAGTTCAATTCCCGGCTGCACATGTGCCAGAGTGATGTCTGGCTCTCTCTCCTCCTGTCTTTGTCCTGAGTAAATAAATAAATTCTTTTAAAAAATGAGGCAGCTGTACACAGTTTAGGTTATTCCAATTTTGTTGCCAACATCCAAGGCACCAGAATCAGTCTGTAAGTATTTTATAAGGAATAAATTATTTGGATTACCAGGTTAGGAGGAGCTATGCATAATATTTGTTGTTGCTGCTGTCTTGGGATTTCAAGGAAGATTCAGAGGGTGGGGGTAGATAGTATAATAGTTATGCAGACAACAAGGGCAACAAAAAGGGAAAATGAATAAATAAATATTTAAAAAAGTTATGCAGAAACTCTCAAGCCTGAGGCTCAGAGGTCCCAGGTTCAGTCCTCTGCACTACTGCTGGGCTAGCCTGAGAGTGTTTCTTCCCAGGCATGTGCTCTCTGGGTTAGAGAGAACTCAGCTGGCACCAACCTAGGCTGCTGCCTACTCAGCAATGTGGGAGAGGAACCAGGAACTCTCGTGGCTGAGCAGGAACGCAATGGAATGCTTTTACTTATCTGCCTTTATACCTTTTGAGACGGAAGTGGCAGGTCCGAAAAAAGGAAATGACTAGGAGAGGGGGGCTGAGCAGAAAAAGAGTGGGAAGGTAGCAAGCTTCCATCTAACCAGTGGGGATTAAACCAATGCCCTACAGGCAGGGCGGGTCTCAGACAAAACAGTGATTATGCAAATAGAACACAGTGTTAAGTAATGCAGGGGCCTGGCGTAATAGCCAACACACTACCATAAGCCAGAGTTGATCAGTGCTCTGGTAAAAAAAGAAAAAAAGAAAACAGGAAAGAAAAAGAAAAAAGGAGAGAGAGATATTTAAGAATGGTATAAAAGTTGCATCTTCACTGTTTTGCCACCAGGGGTTATTCTCAACAGGGCTCTGTGTCTGCATGCTTCGTCCACACCCAGTGGACTCGTTGAGGAGGCAAGACCCCATAGCACTGCTCCACTGTGAGGCCTCCCCAAGTGCTGGTGCTGTGCCTGCCGGCTGAGGCTCAAACCTGGATCCCAGAACACGGTAAAGAAGTGTGTGTTCTCCCTGGAGAGGTGCCTCCCATCTGTCCTTATTTGCTCTCTCTATTTTTCATGCAGGAGATGGAACTCAGGGTGTCGTGCTTGTGCGCTACTACTTAGTAACTTCCCAGGCCTCTTGTATTTTATTTTATTTTATTTTATTTTATTTTTTGCCTCCAGGGTTATCAATGGGGCTCAGTGCCTGCACTATGAATCCACTGCTCCTGGAAGCCATTTTTTCCATTTTGTTGTCCTTGTTATTATTGTTATTGCTGCCGCTGTAGCCATTGTAATGCTTTATGGCTTATGCTTGATTCCTGATGTATAACTACCACTAATTTTTATGAGACACTCTTTTCATAATCTAAGCTCTCCATTTGTTCAATTATTGTCTTGTAATTTCTTTTCTAGTCCTAATTATTTTTGTTTGTGTAATCTAAATATTTTCTCTAAGTATGTACAATATATCTTTTATAAAAGTCAAAGACATAGTATTAGTTATGGCTTTATCTTCCCCTTGTTATCGAATTGTCTGCAATTTGTTTTGTTAATTTGTTAAATATGACATAGCACTTGTATGGATTTAATAAAATTAATTATAAAAATTTAAAATAACTGTGGTCCAGGAGGTGGCGCAGTGGATAAAGCATTGGACTCTCAAGCATGTGGTCCCCAGTTCAATCCCCAGCAGCATACGTACCAGAGTGATGTCTAGTTCTTTCTCTCTCTTCCTATCTTTCTCATAAATAAATAAATAAATAATTTTTTTAAAAACAGAAAATTAAAAATAACAACTGAAATTGAGTACAATACCTATGAAAGTGATTTAACTGATGGAGCATTTGCTTGCACACCTGCTCCCAGTGTTGCATAAGCCAGAGCACTGCTGTAGGGTTTCTCTCCTCTCACTTACAAACTTCTCTCCTGTTGGATAGTATGCCAACTCCCCCCAGTTTAAACACCAGTATGTCTGTATGAGATTAGTTTGATCCCATTCAAAGCTGTGGTCTATTTACATAAATCACTTTTACTTTTACATAAAGCACCACCTTCCCTCCAGGGCATTGGTGGTTCAGTGGTAGAATTCTCACCTGCTCTGCCCCCTCTCCTTGTCACACCCTGATCTTCCACCAGTCACTTTTCGCTCCACCCTCTCTATGTCACATCCTGTTTCCACCCTACTTGGAGAGTATAAATACAGCTGCTCTTCTGATTAAAGACACTTGGAAATTGCTTTCCAGCTCCGAGAGTTCCAGAGTGTATCTCCTGCGAAGTTAGTGCGGCATGAGTTCCTGATCCCTCTCCCACGCAGCAGCCTAGATCGGCTCCAGTTGAGTTCTCTCCAACCCAGAGAGCACTAGCTCGGGAAGAAGCACCCTCAGGCCATTCTGGCATTTGGCGCCTGAACAGGGACACATAAGCAGCAGATTTACAAGAAGACATCCTAGATAAGTACACACCTTTTGGGTATCTGCAATATTGTGTTAAGGCACTGTGATTTTTTTCTTTCTTATTGTTTTCCTGAGACCTCTCCACCATGGAAAATCTTTTCCAAATTCTGCATTCTTTTTTCTGTATACAATTTTTATATATCTGGGACATTTTTCTTGGGGCTGCACCTTATATCCTGTTGATCATCATAGCAGCTTTTAAGGGATATATAGGGCAACCTTTCAAAAGGCTTAGGGACCTAGAGGCTGAGGTCCAAGAGATAAAGGAAGTGATCATAGAACTTAACCAGCACCTTAAAAACAAGAAGAAGCAAAGGCCTGTCATGATCCTGACCCACCCTAATTCCTCTGCATCTTGCCCTGAGGCCCCTATTTTGGCAGACACGTGTCTGAATTCTCCTTTGGACTCCACAGCCACTTCTTTGGTCACCCCCATTTTGGCAGACACGTGTCCGGAACCTCCTGCTGCCTCCACGGCTGCTTTTTCGCCCACCCGTTTTGAGAGACACATGTCCGAATTCTCCTGTAGCCTCCAAAACCATTTCTTTGGCCGCTTGTCCAGAAGCTTCCACTTTGGTGACTCCTCCTACCGCTACACACTTATCAGAGCAAGTCCACACATTTCCAGTCAATGTCACCCCCAATAGACAAAAACCTTAGGCCTGGTATCCGTATTCTGCCACAGACCTGAAGGAACTACGCCAGGCTATCAAGGATGACGGTATTCATGCCCCATGGACCAGGTCCATTTTACAAGGCCTGCTTCAAAACCTTAATACCCCCCAAGATTGGAGGGATGTAACTCGCGCTACGCTCCCAGGCCCCCTCTTCCTGCAATGGGAGGCATTTTTTCGCGACGAATGTTTACAGGAATTGCGGAAAAATATTCAAAATCAGCCAGTGGGGAATTTTGATGCCTTGTTTGGAACAGGCCAATTAGAAACAGGGATTCAACAGGTGGAAGCCAAATTTCCACCTGGGTATTTTGATCAGGTACGCCTGTGCGCATTAAGAACATGGGAGTGATTAACACCACCCATGGGAGCAGCCTCAGCCCCCATTCTCTCCCTTCAACAAGAAACTGATGAATCCCTTGCTAAATTCATTGCCAGGGTCCAGTCGAGTTTGGAAAGGAAGATTTATAATCCTGACGCTCGTTTTCTCCTCCTGCGATCCATAGTCTGGGATGGACTGCTTCCGCATTTTCGACAGGCCTGTATCACTCTTAAAAATGAACACCCAGATACTTGGATTATAAGATACACAGGATCTCAGATCAAGCTCTTTTCAAGGACCTATGTTACAGGCCTATGCAGCTACCTTACATAAGCAAAAAGGGGCTTGCTTTCAGTGTGGTGGACAAGGGCATTGGTGTAACCAATGTCCAGAAAACAGACCGTGACCCACCTCCAGCCAGGGCAACCCCGCCTCCAGTCAGGGCAACCCTGCCTCCAGTCAGGGCAACCCCGCCTCCAGACAGGGAACCAGAGACCACGAATGCCTTGTCCCAGATGCCAGAAAGGATTTCACTGGAAGAGAGATTGTTGGTCAAGGTTCCATGGGAACGGCACGCCTCTGCCAAATGTAAACAGGGATTTAAACTAGGTGTGGGGCTTCCCTTAGCCCCGCCCCCAAGAGGGAAGGAAGCAGGTCACCCGCTTGGTGCTGTGCCCTTCTTCCACAAACAGAAGCCCAGCTTGGGACACAACACGTCACTACACCCACCACGCCAAGTAACAATAACAGAGGGTGAGCAGAAGGAGGAACCCTCGGTATGTGGGAACTTCCAGCATAGAAATAACCGGCTGGAGCAAGAGAACAACTCAGATTCGGAGCCTGAGATTTTGTGGACCACCCCTGTTTTAGAAAGGGATCACCCAACTATGACAGTAAAGATTGGTAATATTCCTTTTAAGTGTTTGATTGACACGGGAGCAGATAAGACAATCTTAAGACAAGCAGAGGTTCTCCAGAGTTGAGAACTCCTCCCAGGACAACGCTTACATGGTGTTGGAGGGTTTACTCAGGCATTCCTCACACGAGATTCCCTTGTGTGGGAAGATCCAGAAGGAACTACCGGACGCTTTCGGCCTTTAATAGCTGATATAAGCACCAATTTATTGGGAAGAGACTTGCTGGAATCTTTAGATGTAGTGATATCCTCAGACACCTCTGCAGGACACCACACTCACTCCTGTGAGTCTGCGAGACCCAACCAGCAACCCCAATACTAACTGCCACTGTTTGTAGCAGAACTCCCTGCTTAGATTGGCTTTCTAATGAGCCTGTCTGGGTGGAACAGTGGCCTTTGCCTAGGGAGAAGCTAGAAATTTTAAAAGAACTCGTCCAAGAGCAGTTATCTTTGGGACACATTCGTCATTCTCGGAGCCCATGGAATACTCCAGTCTTTGTGATTAAAAAGCGCTCAGGAAAATGGCACCTCCTCCAAGATCTTCATGCAGTTAATAAAACCATGCAGGTTTGGGACTCCCACCAAAGGGGTTTGCCTCTTGCTTCCGTGATTCCCACAGGAATTCCAATCATAGCTATTGATATACAGGATTGTTTTTTCTCTATTCCCTTACACCCACAAGATTGTAAACGTTTTGCTTTTTCTGTTCCTTCTATTAATAATGCCAGCCCTGCCGATAAATTTGAATGGGTGGTACTGCCCCAGGGCATGGCTAATAGTCCTACTATTTGTCAAGAGGCTGTTAAATCTGCCCTTTCCCCATATATTCATAAGGGCCTTAAGGCTTTTCATTATATGGATGATGTGTTAATATGGGGAGAATTAGATACAGATCTCTCTGCCCTATGTGATTTTCTAATCCCTGCCTTAAAGAGAAGTGGACTTAATGTAGCTCCTGAGAAGATACAGCTAGGGTGGACATATTGTATATAGCAAAGTTTTGAGAAATAAATGTTATAACTTGTCATATATATAAATACTGGTCTGGGGAGATATCCTAATGGTTAACGGCTATTCAAAAAGACTTCCAGGCCTGAGACTCTGAAGTCACAGGTCCAGTCCTCCAGCATCACCAGAGAGGTGAAGTGCTTTGGTTTAAAACAAAGAAAAAAGAAGGAGCCAGGTGGTGACAAACCTGGTTAAGCACTCACATTACAATGTGCAAGGACCCGGGTTCAAGCCCCTGGCCCCCACCTGCAGGGGGAAAACTTCACGAGTGGTGAAGCAGGTCCGCATGTGTCTACCTCTCTCCTCTATTTTCCCCTCCCTTCTCTAATTTATCTCTGTCTCTATCCAATAATAACAACAGTAATAATAACAACCACCACCTAGTGAAACAAAGAAGAAAGTTAATATCGACTCACAAAGACGTGGAACAAAGAGAGACTAGGTCAGATACTCTGTGGGAGTCCCCCAGCTGAGACAAGAAGCGCCAGTGACAATCTTATTTATTTATTTTTTAGATTTTATTTAATTTATTCATGAGAAAGATAGGAGGAAAGAAGGAAACAGACACCCTTCTGGTACATGTGCTGCCGGGGACTGAACTCCAGGCCTCATGCTTGACGGTCCAATGCTTTAGTCACCGGTCTCAGGAGAGCGGTTGCAGTGGAGCAGCCCAGTTGCACTCTCTCCCTCCCGGATTCCCGCCTTTTGTCTTAAGAGGACCAGGATCAGCAATGGGCTCCGCGGAAAGACGCGCGCCTGCGCAATCAGGCTCAGACTCCAGCCCCGGATTCCATCCCCGGAAAACGCGCGCCTGCGCAATCAGGCTCAGACGCCAACCCCAGATTCCAGCCCCGGAACACGCGCGCCTGCGCAATCAGGCTCAGACGCCAACCCCAGATTCCAGCCCCGGAACACGCGCGCCTGCGCAATCAGGCTCAGACGCCAACCCCGGATTCCAGCCCCGGAACACGCGCGCCTGCGCAATCAGGCTCAGACGCCAACCCCGGATTCCAGCCCCGGAACACGCGCGCCTGCGCAATCAGGCTCAGACGCCAACCCCGGATTCCAGCCCCGGAACACGCGCGCCTGCGCAATCAGGCTCAGACGCCAACCCCGGATTCCAGCCCCAGAACACGCGCGCCTGCGCAATCAGGCTCAGACTCCAACCCCAGATTCCAGCCCCGGAACACGCGCGCCTGCGCAATCAGGCTCAGACGCCAACCCCGGATTCCAGCCCCGGAACACGCGCGCCTGCGCAATCAGGCTCAGACGCCAACCCCGGATTCCAGCCCCGGAACACGCGCGCCTGCGCAATCAGGCTCAGACGCCAAGCCCAGATTCCAATCCCGGAACACGCGCGCCTGCGCAATCAGGCTCAGACGCCAAGCCCAGATTCCAGCCCCGGAACACGCGCGCCTGCGCAATCAGGCTCAGACGCCAACCCCAGATTCCAGCCCCGGAACACGCGCGCCTGCGCAATCAGGCTCAGACGCCAAGCCCAGATTCCAGCCCCGGAACGCGCGCGCCTGCGCAATCAGGCTCAGACGCCAACCCCGGATTCCAGCCCCGGAACACGCGCGCCTGCGCAATCAGGCTCAGACGCCAACCCCGGATTCCAGCCCCGGAACACGCGCGCCTGCGCAATCAGGCTCAGACGCCAAGCCCAGATTCCAATCCCGGAACACGCGCGCCTGCGCAATCAGGCTCAGACGCCAAGCCCAGATTCCAGCCCCGGAACACGCGCGCCTGCGCAATCAGGCTCAGACGCCAACCCCAGATTCCAGCCCCGGAACACGCGCGCCTGCGCAATCAGGCTCAGACGCCAAGCCCAGATTCCAGCCCCGGAACACGCGCGCCTGCGCAATCAGGCTCAGACGCCAAGCCCAGATTCCAGCCCCGGAACGCGCGCGCCTGCGCAATCAGGCTCAGACGCCAACCCCGGATTCCAGCCCCGGAACACGCGCGCCTGCGCAATCAGGCTCAGACGCCAACCCCGGATTCCAGCCCCGGAACACGCGCGCCTGCGCAATCAGGCTCAGACGCCAAGCCCAGATTCCAATCCCGGAACACGCGCGCCTGCGCAATCAGGCTCAGACGCCAAGCCCAGATTCCAGCCCCGGAACACGCGCGCCTGCGCAATCAGGCTCAGACGCCAACCCCAGATTCCAGCCCCGGAACACGCGCGCCTGCGCAATCAGGCTCAGACGCCAAGCCCAGATTCCAGTCCCGGAACGCGCGCGCCTGCGCAATCAGGCTCAGACTCCAACCCCAGATTCCAGCCTCGGAACACGCGCGCCTGCGCAATCAGGCTCAGACGCCAACCCCGGATTCCAGCCCCGGAACACGCGCGCCTGCGCAATCAGGCTCAGACGCCAACCCCGGATTCCAGCCCCAGAACACGCGCGCCTGCGCAATCAGGCTCAGACTCCAACCCCAGATTCCAGCCCCGGAACACGCGCGCCTGCGCAATCAGGCTCAGACGCCAACCCCGGATTCCAGCCCCGGAACACGCGCGCCTGCGCAATCAGGCTCAGACGCCAACCCCGGATTCCAGCCCCGGAACACGCGCGCCTGCGCAATCAGGCTCAGACGCCAAGCCCAGATTCCAATCCCGGAACACGCGCGCCTGCGCAATCAGGCTCAGACGCCAAGCCCAGATTCCAGCCCCGGAACACGCGCGCCTGCGCAATCAGGCTCAGACGCCAACCCCAGATTCCAGCCCCGGAACACGCGCGCCTGCGCAATCAGGCTCAGACGCCAAGCCCAGATTCCAGCCCCGGAACGCGCGCGCCTGCGCAATCAGGCTCAGACGCCAACCCCGGATTCCAGCCCCGGAACACGCGCGCCTGCGCAATCAGGCTCAGACGCCAACCCCGGATTCCAGCCCCGGAACACGCGCGCCTGCGCAATCAGGCTCAGACGCCAAGCCCAGATTCCAATCCCGGAACACGCGCGCCTGCGCAATCAGGCTCAGACGCCAAGCCCAGATTCCAGCCCCGGAACACGCGCGCCTGCGCAATCAGGCTCAGACGCCAACCCCAGATTCCAGCCCCGGAACACGCGCGCCTGCGCAATCAGGCTCAGACGCCAAGCCCAGATTCCAGTCCCGGAACGCGCGCGCCTGCGCAATCAGGCTCAGACTCCAACCCCAGATTCCAGCCTCGGAACACGCGCGCCTGCGCAATCAGGCTCAGACGCCAACCCCAGATTCCAGCCCCGGAACACGCGCGCCTGCGCAATCGCGCATTGAGCCCCCCGGAGGCGGGGGAGTGTGTTTCTGTGTGTGTGTGGTGGTGGGGGGGGGAGGGGGAGACCGACCAAGTCACGGCCGGAAGTGTGACCTCTCCGTCTCGCCCTGCGGCCTGTTCTCATCCGGGGTCACGCCGGTCTTCCGGGTGTTTCTGACAGGCTTCCCTAGACGCTTTGGGGGGCCCCTTCTTTTTTTTTTTTTTGGGGTCTTCCGCCCCCCGCCCCCCGCCCCCCTGCCGGCCCTGCTTCGCCGGGACCCGGACTCCGATCGCAGGGCGGCCGCCGGCTCGGGGCCTAGCGGTGTCGGACTCGCGGGCGGGCGCCCCGCTCGGCCCGCAGCCCCGGCCTCGCCCGGGACCCCGTGAGTGTGGCGACCCCGGTGCTGGGCCGGGCCCCGGGCCCCGGGGGGATCTGGTCTCGTCTGTCGCGGAGGGAGGCGCCTGCCGAGAGCTTGAGGTCGACGGGCCGCTGCCCCTGGGCTGCCGTCTTTGTTGTTGTTGTTGTTGTTACTGTTACTGTCTTTGTCGGCGTCGCCGTCGTGACTGTCTGGGCGTTACTGTTACTGTCTTTGCTGTTGCTGTTGTTGTTGTGGTCGTCGTCGTGTCCTGTTTGAAAGACCCTCCGGCTGACCTTGCTCCCCCTCGTCCTCTCTCTCCGTCTCTCGGCACCCAGAGGGGACAGACGGTCGGACGGTCGGACGGTCGGGACGGTCGGTCGGGACGGGACCTCTGCGCGGCGGAGAACGAAGGTGAATGTCTGGAGCGGCAACTCGGACCCTCGCGCTCTCTCGCTCTCTCTCTCGCTTTCTCTTTCTCTCTCTTTTTCTCATCCTTTTTCTTTCTCTCTCTTTCTTCCTTTCTCTTTCTCGCTCCCTCTCTCTCCCTCTCTCTCTCCCTCTCTCTCTCCCTCTCTCTCTCCCTCTCTCTCCCTCTCCCTCTCCCTCTCTCTCCCTCTTTCTCTCCCTCTCTCTCTCCCTCTCCCTCTCCCTCTCTCTCCCTCTTTCTCTCCCTCTCTCTCTCCCTCTCTCTCCCTCTTTCTCTCCCTCTCTCTCTCCCTCTCTCCCTCTCTCTCTCCCTCTCTCTCTCCCTCTCTCTCCCTCTCTCTCCCTCTTTCTCTCCCTCTCTCTCTCCCTCTCTCTCTCCCTCTCTCTCCCTCTCTCTCCCTCTTTCTCTCCCTCTCTCTCTCCCTCTCCCTCTTTCTCTCCCTCTCTCTCTCCCTCTCTCCCTCTCTCTCTCCCTCTCCCTCTCCCTCTCTCTCCCTCTCTCTCCCTCTCTCTCTCCCTCTCTCTCCCTCTCTCTCCCTCTTTCTCTCCCTCTCTCTCTCCCTCTCTCTCTCCCTCTCTCTCTCCCTTTCCCTCTCTCTCCCTCTCTCTCCCTCTCTCTCCCTCTCTCTCTCCCTCCCCCTTTTTGGGGGCGGGGGCCACATGCGCGCGGGGGGGGGGGAGGATTCTGCAGCCCCGGGACGACACCCCCCCCCCCCCCCCGCGCCTTTTGCTCATTGTTTGCAGCGAGCGAGTTGGTGGTGGACGGACGGACGGACACGGCGGGTCGGGAACAGCCCCGGGGCTCCTCGCCGGCCTGGCGGTGGGAGGAGAGCTAAGGGGTCGGTCCCCGCCCCCCCCCCCCCACCTCCGGGACACAAAGGCTTCGTGCCTCGCCGCCGCCGCCTCCGGGGTGTCCGCCGGGGTGTCTGTGAGTCAGGCCTGGGGTCAGCACCCGAGAAAAGAGAGAGAGAGAGAGAGATGGACAGTCTTGACCGGACTTTGCTGCTTATCAGTCACCCCCCCCCCCGTCCCTGTCCCCTCTCCTCTGGAAGGGAGTCCATGACTTCTTTTTATTATTATTATTATTATTTTTTATTATTATGACTTCTTTTTTATTATTAAATTTCCCTTTCTATTTATTTATTTATTTTCTCTTTTGTTGTCCTTGTTTTTTATTGTGGTTATTGATGTCGATGTTGTTGGATAGGACAGAGAGAAATGGAGAGAGGAGGGGAAGACAGAGAGGGGGAGAGAAAGACAGACACCTGCAGACCTGCTGCACCGCCTGTGAAGCGACCCCCCTGCAGGTGGGGAGCCGGGGGCTCGAACCCGGATCCTCCCGCCCGACTCCCGATGACTCTGTAAGAAATGCTCGTCTGTGACCGAGCCAAGCGCATCCCACCATCATTGTTTATTTCTTGTTTATTTGGGCGCTGCTCCTCAGCTCTGGTTTCAGGAGGTGCGGGAGGTGCGGGAGGTGCGGGAGGTGGGGGGGATTGACCTGGGGCTTTGGGACTGCCCCGCGCGTCCCCAAGATGCTGTCACCGCTCCCTGCCCCTCCCGCCAGATTCTTTTCTCACCCCCGGCGAAAATTCCTTCCAGGTCCCCGTGCCCCGGGTTTCCGCCAGGTAGGCGGGCACAGGTCAGGCCGCCCGCGCCGGCGCTCACACCCGCACCCGCACCCGCACCCGTGCTCACACCCGCACCCGCACTCACAGCTGCACCCGCACTCACACCCGCGCCCGCAATCACAGCCGCACTCACACCGGAGCTCACACCCGCACTCACAGCCGCACTCACACCCGCACCCGCGCTCACACCCACACTCACACCCGCACCCGCGCTCACACCCGCACCCGCACTCACACCCGCACCCGCACTCACACCCGTGCTCACACCCGCTCCCGCACTCACACCCGAGCTCACACCCGCACTCACAGCCGCACTCACACCCGCACCCGCACTCACACCCGTGCTCACACCCGCGCCCGCACTCATGCCCGCACTCACACCCGCACCCGCGCTCACACCCACACTCACACCCACACTCACACCCGCACCCGCGCTCACACCCGCGCCCGCGCTCACACCCGCACTCACACCCGCGCTCACACCCACACTCGCGCCCGCACTCGCACCCGCACTCACGCCCGCACCCGCACGGGCGCCCGCACCAGCACCAGCACCCAGGCCTCTGCCCCGCGCCCGGCCGCAGGCGGAAACCCAGGCTGTGGACCCGAGGCCGAGGCCTCGCTGCTCCGTGTGTGCGGGACGCAGGCCGCCTCGGGCCGCCCGGGGTCCGCGTGGTGCCGGTGGGTTCGCCCCGCTCCGCAGCCGGAGCTGCCGTGACCGCGTCTGCCCGGGGCGGGTGCGGGGGCGGGTGCGGGGCGGGCGCGGGAGAGGCCTGCTTTGGGGAGGACCTGCGCCCTCCCCTCCGTGGTCGCGAGTCGGGCGTCGCGGCGGCTTTCCGGGCTTGATTCTCGGAAACCGGGTCGTCCATAAGGCGACTTGTCACTTTGTCGCTTTGATGTCTTCACCAGCACCAGGGTCGACGCGCCGAAACAGAGCAGGAAGAGGAGCGGGGTCGGTGGGCGCCCGCCCGCCCGCCGGGGACTGTGAAGCTGCCCCGCCGAGGCCATTGAGAGCCGGACCTGGAGGCGACACCCGTGCGGGGAGCCCGCGAGACGCGCTGCTGGTCGCGCTGCTGGTCGGGGACTCGAGCAGGTGCGAGCAGGTGCGGGCGGGTCTCGGAGGAGGTGCGGGCGCCAGGAGGGAAGCGGGCGTCTCTGCCGAGGGCTCTGGGGGAGGCGCCTCCTCGGTGGGGGTGGGCCGGCCGGAGGGCCACCGGGGATGCGCCCAGGGCTCCTCTGGGTCCAGGCATCGGGAGAGTAGGACCCAGAGTCCCGGGCGACGGCACAGCACGCGAGGGGCCTCAGCCCACCCAGCGGCCCCGGGTGCGAGCCTGCGAGTTCTGGGCCCTAAGCCTGGGCCGCTCGGGGCAGGGTCTGCGCGGGGCCCGCCATTCCTGCCGCTGTTCTCCCAGTGGATCTTCTGTGCTTGTTTCCTACTTGAGGCCGGCGCGGAGAGAGCGGGGACGAGCAGGCAGCATGGATAGATACGCCGCCCGGGTGCGCCTGTGCCCGTGTGCTGCCGGAGCTCGGGGCTGTGGAGTGTCTGCTCTACTCAGTGACTAACCCCCCAGCCCCCCCCTCTCACTTATTTATTTACTTATTCTTAGTATGTTTACTGGATAGAGACGGCCAGAAATCGAGAGGGAAGGGGTGATAGAGAGACACCCGCAGTCCTGCTGAATTCACCACTGCTCAGGCTCCCCCCGCGGGTCGTGACCAGGGGCTTGAACCCTGGGCCTTGCGCACTGTAACACGTGCGATCAAGCAGGTGTGCCGCCACCCAGCCCCTCTCCAATTAACGAAGGAATTAATTTTCCCCGAGCGCTGCTCAGCTCTGGCTTGCAGGGGTGTGAGGGATTGAACATGGGGGTTTAGAGCCTCAGGCGGGAGCGGTTTTGCATAGCCACTGCTGTCTCCTCTGCCCTCTCCAGCCTTTCCGATGGAAGACATTCTCACAAGTGTGAGGTGGTGTCTCCTGGCTTTAATTTGCATTTAGAATTTTATTTATTTATGATGGAGAGAAAGAATGAGAGCGTTACTCTGACACATGCTATGCTAGGGATTGAACTCAGGCCCTCATGCTAGAGAGTTCACTGTTTTGTCCAGTGTGTCACTTCCTGGGTTGAAATTCGCATTTTTTAAAAAAATTTTTATTTCTTTATTTATTTTTAATCTATCTATTGGATAGAGACAGTCAGAAATTGAGAGCGAGGGGGTTGATTGAGAGCGAGGGGGTTGAGACAGAGAGACACCTGCAGCCCTGCTTCACTGCTTGTGAAGCTTTCCCGCTGCAGGTGGGGACCAGGGGCTTGAACCTGGGTCCTTGCACACTGTAACATGTGCACGCAACCAGGTGCGCCACCACCTGGACCGAAATTCGCATTTCTTTCTGTGTTTGTTTATTTACTTTATTGCCACTAACGGTATTTCCGGGGCTCGGTGCTGGCACTACAAATCCATCAAGCCCAGCAGCCATTTTTTCCATTCTATTTTTATTTATCTTTTTGCCCTCCCTTCCATTCCTCTGTCTTTCCTCTTCTTTCTTTCTTTCTTCTTTTATAGGACAGAGAGAAATAGAGAAGGGAGAGCAGGAGGGAGGAAGTGGGGGGAGAGCTGTGCCTGCAGCCCTGCTTCGCTGCACATGAAGACGGTGCTCAGGCCCAGGTCCCTGTGCAGGGCAATGCCCTCAGCCGGGTGGACCACCACCCAGCCCCTGCAGTTTGGTTTCTCTGCTAATACGTTATGAGCAGCTTTTTTTCATATATCTATGGGTCATTTATGTATTTTTTCAGAGAAGTATCTATAAAAATCTTTGACCACTTCTATATAGAGTTGTTTTACTGTATTATTTCTTTATATAGTTTCTGTGTCAATCCCTCAAAAGATGTGTAGGCTACAAGGATCTTCTCTCACTTGCTAGGTTGTGTCTTTATCGTAGTGGGAGCTTCTTACAATATGCAAAAACTTTAAAATTTGATGACACTTTGCTTATTCTTGCTTTAGTTTTCCTTCCTTGCCAGTGGGGTTGCACCCCTCCCCCTATCTCTCATGTTAAGTTCCTGGAGTGTATGACCTCTATTTTCTTCCGTGTATTTCATATTTTGGGTCTATCCATTTGGAGTTAATTTTAGTGTACGGCATTGGGCAGTGGTCTAGTTTCCTTTTTGCTCTCTTCTAAGAGGCTGACCAGTTTTCCCAACGCCATTGTATGATTTTGGGTTCTTTGTCATATGTTATCTGTCATATCTGTATGGATTTATTTCTGGACTCTGTCCCATTGGTCTGCGTCTCCATTATCATAGCCCCTCCCACCCCCGTTTTCGTTACTGTGACTTTTGTACTATAGTTTGAAATCAGGAAGCATGGTACCTCAACTTTTTTTCCCTCTCTGTCAGCATTGCTTTGACACTACTCATGGCCTTGTGTGGTTCCACACAAATTTTAGAGTTGTCTGCTCAATTTCCTTAAAGATTGCTTTTGGGATTTCTCTTATTATTGTTGCTGGGGCCACATGTGTGCAATTCCATGGTTTCCAACAGACCATTCTTCTTCTTTTTTTTTTTTTTCCTTTTTAATTTCAAGTAGAAGAAGACAAAGAGTATCTTGAGAGAAAAACAGAGAAGAGCTACCACAACATTGCTCCACCATTCATGGATCTTCTCCTTGGTCCTGTGCATGGTACCCTGGTCTAGTGCTGGGGGCTCAAACGTGGGTCCACGCTCTTCAAAGGGCACTCTATTGGGTGAACTGTCTCCCGGCTACCCATTAGGATCTTGACGGGGATTGCATCAGATCTGTAAATTGTTGCAGGGAAGAATGACTGCTTTAACAATATTCTTTCAGTCACAAACACAGATAGCTTTCCTTTTCTGTGTGTCTTTTTTTTTTAATATTTATTTTTTTATTCCCTTTTGTTGCCCTTGTTGTTTTGTTGTTGTTGGATAGGACAGAGAGAAATGGAGAGAGGAGGGGAAGACAGAGAGGGGGAGAGAAAGACAGACACCTGCAGACCTGCTTCACCACCTGTGAAGTGACTCCCCTGCAGGTGGGGAGCAGGGGGCGTGTCTTTATTTTCTTAACAGTTAAAATGTTTTCTCCATATCTTTTCCTTTAACTGTATAGAAATGCTGCAGATTTATGCTTTTTGATTTTGTGTCCTATTTCATGGAACTTAATGCTTCTAGTATTTTTTTGTGGAGTCTTTAGGGTTTTCTGTGTAGAGTATCATGCCATTTGCAAATTGTGATAGCTTAACTTATTATTTTTTACAACTTGGGTTACTTTATATGTGTGTGTGTGTGTGTGTGTGTGTGTGTGTGTGTATGTGTGTGTTGTTATTATTTTATTTTGACTGATTGCTCTGGCATGGACTTCCAGAACCATATTGAACAATAGTGTGGACATCCTTGTCTAAATCTATTTTTGGGAAAAAAGCTTTCAGTTTTTCATCTCTGTGTATGATATCACTCATGGGTTTGTCATACAATCTAGATCATGCTGAGGAATGTTCTCATTTTATTCAGAATTTTCATCATAGGTGGATGTTCAGTCTTAGTGGATTTTTTTTTTCTCAGCATCTACTGAGATGGTCATGTGGCGTTTTCTTTGTCGCTGTAGTGTGTTACATTGATTTGTATGTGTTGAGCCTCTGCTCCCCTGCATTTTTGAGATGAATCCCTCCTGGGTTTGAAGGTTATCCTTATGGATGGCGTATTGTGGAATTTGATTTGCTGAGGTTTTGTTTATGGCATTCATGTCAGTGTCCATCAGGAGTACCCATCTGTGGTGTCAGATGCTTTCCTGCCATGGGGTTCAGAGTGATAGGCGCCTCACAGTGTGATTGGTAGAATTCTTTCCCCTTCAGTTTTTGCAAGATTTTGAGTATATGGGTATTTATTCTTTGAAAGTTTTATGGAATTCGTTAGTGAAGCTACATGAACCAAAGCTTTTGTTTTTTGGGGAAACTCGATTGATTACCTATTTGATTTCCATGTTAGTGATCAGGCTATTCAGGCTGTCTACTTCCTCCTGTGTCAGTCTTGGGAGGGGGTATGATTCTAAGAAGATGCCCCATTTCATCTGTGAAACAAGGATGAAACTAGGCTTAGGTGTGGGTCTGACACCCTATCATGTGGATAAAGTATAAGGACACTCAAGCAGGAAGGAACACTCTCACAGTGCAGGGGGGGGGGGGAGGGGGGTTGCTGCTCTTCTGTCTCTGTCTCTCTTCCGATCTGAAGGAAAGTTAGCCACAAGTGTCAGGGAAAATAAGAGCTAGCACTTTGAAAAGGTCACTTGATAGAGTCCTTGCTGAGTGTACACACACACACACAGAGCCATGGTCCATGATAAAAAGAAACAAACGTGAAAAAGTGAAATTACAATGATGATCAGGAGTACAAAGGCTAAGAATAGTATGAGTGTCCTTATCTTCAGAAATTGGAGGGCAGGGGGAGATAGCATAATGGTTCTGCAGAGAGACTTTCATGCCTGAGGCTCCACAGTCCCCAGGTTCGATCCTCTGCACCACTACAAGCACCTGAGCAGTGCTCTGGTTAAAAAAAAAAAAAGGAAATAAAGAAAAGAAACTGGACAACCTAGATGAAATGGGATAGATTCTGTAGTATTCCTTCATGCGTGAGTGTCCTGTTACCCTATCTATCCACTGTGCCACTTCTCAGACTATTCCTTTTTTAATTTATTTTAGAAAAAGATTTGTAAAGGAGATTTATGATAGCAGGCTTCACATTATATTTTAGGTTCTCTGATTACTGCTATATTGTTAACCCATAGTTGACTTTTTTTTTTTTTAATATAAAGGTTTATATATTAATGTGAGAGAGAGGGAGAGTGTCACACTCAGGACCTCATGCTTGAGGACCCCGCTCTTTATCCACTGTGCCACCTCCTGGGTTGCCCTAGGTGAATTTTCCAGTGGCTTGCCTTGACAGAGTATGCTGAGGACACTGCTTTCACTCTGTAGACTTAACTTGGTACTTTTTACATTTTTCTATGCTTCTATATTTTGGATTTGTTGCCTTTCCCTGCTTTTTATAGGTTGTCATCTTCTGGGAGTTAGCGTTTGCTCCTTACGGGTCATTGACTAGCTCTGGCTGCTGTGTGCTCTAGGGCTTCTTCTCTGCTGTGGGGCACGAGCTCCTATTAGCCGCCTGATCTAGGTAGGCTGAAGAGAATTGTAAGTAGTTGTTAGCCAGTGCACATCCCCTCTCTTAGTTGCTTGGTCCATAAGATTGAAACTTTGGAATCGAGTGATCATATGATGACTTTTATGTTTACATACATGAGAGAATGAGTATAAATATCTGCAGGATTTCATTAAATTTCTCTGGGGTGATTTACTTTTGCTTTCAGTAGGTGGAAATCATTTGGTTTCCTCAAAGATTTGTTTGCATTAGGGTCAATTCATTAGAAAATCAGAACCTTGCATATACTTTACTATCATTTGAATAGTAATATGGTTAACTTAAAACGTATTATTATTATAAAGATTTGTGTTACCGGAAATGTGACGAAGGAACTACGTTTACCCTTCAAAAAATAACAACAAATGAAACTAATAACTTGGTGATCAGTCTCATATAACAGATACTAGTTACCAGGTAGTTTAATATTTTTAAGTTACAGCGACGTGTGTTTTAAAACTTATTTTAGGTAGAAGAATACATGTTCAGTCTCAGCGAACAAGAGCATGTTCCCAAACTCCATTTTGGGTCGTCCGCCTTTTACGCCAAGCCATCAGCAACATAATAGCTTCTTCCCTTTGCCACCGACTCTGTACTCGCACCAGCAGCTGATAGACGCCCAGTTCAACTTCCAGAATGCAGAGTAAGTATGCTGATATTTTGGCCAGATTGCTTGTAAATTGTATTTTGTCTTCACACTAAACAATCCTTTTGTGTGAAATTAAAAAAAAAAAAAAGACAGCAGCTGGGAGAGAAGGCTGAAGCAGCAGGAGGGAGGGAAGGACCCCACACCCACCCACCCTTGCTGCTTCACTGCTTGTGAAGCTTACTGGACAGGTGGAGACCAGGGCTTGAGGCTGGACCCTTGTTCATTGTAACATGTGCTCTACCAGCTGTGCCACCACCTGGTCCCTGTTCAGCTCTGGTTTGTGGTGGGGTTGGTGGTGTTGGGAGTTGAACCTAGGACATTGATGCCTTAGGCAGAAAGTCTTTTTGCCAGAACCATTATGCTGTTTCCCCAGCATCCTTCTCCCCCCAAGGATTTTTGAAGGCAGGGAAAATGTTATCATGTCTTGTTTTCATTTGACTGAGAAAATATTTACTTTCTTTTGAATTTTTTTTTTTTGAACTTTCTGTTGCTATTTTACTTTGTTAAAAAAAAAAAAAAGTGAGTGGAAGTAAGGCCATCAATTTAGATTGGAGGAACGTCTGTCCTCAGCATTACGTTCTTTTTTGTTGTTTGCTTTAAGACAGAGTTGCTTATTACTACTGTTCTTTGTTTTTGGCAGCTTATCTAGAGCAGTTTCATTACAGCAGTTGACATATGGAAATGTCAGTCCGATACAGACCTCAACTTCCCCACTGTATCGAGGAAGGAAGTAAGTACTTCTTATTTTATTAAAAAATAAATAAATAAAAGGTTCATTTTCGTTTTATGAGAGACAGAGAAGAAAAAAACGTTAAGAGTACCTCTCCTGGATAGGTGGTGATGGGGGTCAAACTTGGGCCTCATCTGCGTAATTTCCTCTTCTACTGCTGAACCATGGACTTGGCTACAAAGTGCTTCTTCACTTAAAAGAAAACTTGATTTTCCGAGAACTCTGTAACAGTGTGCCATGTATTAAAATTGTAAGGACATTATTCCCTAAACTTTGTTTGCTGCAAGGTATATGATCACTGTTGTCACAGACTTTTCTAACTTCAACACTTTACATTTTAAGGGATTTGTTGTTGTTATTGAATTATTCTTGCCATTCTATATTTTAGATGGAATGAAACTGTATTTCTTCAGAAAACTACCCTCTCTGTTTGTTTGCTAGGCTTGCTACAATAACACACAACTGGGTGACTTAAAAAGCAGGAATTTACATTTCTCATAGTTGTGCTGGTTATAAGTACAGCATTCGGGACTTGGCAGGTTTGATTTCTTCTGAGGTCTCTCCCTCTTTGGTATTTGAGATGGCTGCCTGCTGTGTACTGACTTGACTGGTTCTCTCTTTTGAATCCTGATCTTTTTTTTTTTAATATTTATTTATTCTCTTTTGTTGCCCTTTTTATTGTTGTAGTTATTATTGTTGTTATTTGATGCCATTGTCGTTGTTGGATAGGACAGAGAAATGGAGAGAGGAGGGGAAGGCAGGGGGAGAGAAAGACAGACACCTGCAGACCTGCTTCACTGCCTGTGAAGCTACCCCCCTGCAGGTGGGGAGCTGGGGCCTCGTTCTGGGATCCTTAATGCCGGTGCGCCC
Source organism: Erinaceus europaeus (assembly GCF_950295315.1). Classification (NCBI taxonomy): domain Eukaryota; kingdom Metazoa; phylum Chordata; class Mammalia; order Eulipotyphla; family Erinaceidae; genus Erinaceus; species Erinaceus europaeus. The sequence goes on from NC_080172.1 coordinate 5,364,176, forward strand.
TGTGCGCTTAACCCCCTGTGCTACCACCCGACTCCCCTGAGTCCTGGTCTTCTAAGGTCATAGTCAACTCCTTGAATTAAGGCTCATTGTAGTGACTCCATTTCAACTACTTTTCTGACCTGGATTTGAAAGGTTGCTCATTTGGGAGGGGTGCCATCTGTCTGTGTACACACTCTGTGATCCATACTGGTAAAATCATGCCCGCATAAGGCTCTTGACACCACACACAAGAAAAGGAGCATGTCTGCAAGTAGAGTAACATAGTAGTATTTTGAATTGTTGGGATCTAGGAATTAAACATGGATTTTGAGGGAAGACGGTTCAACCCATAACACCTTTCTAGTAAAGAAGGTGCTTGATGTATTTCAATTTTATTCCGGTAAAACTGCACACTGAATAGTAATTATAGAGGAGGCTTCTACATGGGGCAGATCTTTTGGTAGAGGAGCCAGAAACCAACATTAAATACGTTCACTCAAAGGAGTTGTTTTTATTTACAAAATGTATATTTTTATTAGCGATCTACAAAATGTTAGTAGAACAGGGGTATAATTTCATACCATTCTCACCACCAGAGTTCTGTGTTCTGTCACCCTCCAGCAGAAACTGTCATAGTTCTCCCAAGGTCAGAGGTAAAGGCGTGTTTTCCTGCAGGGTTTTCATTGCCAAAAAGGAAACACTGGAGTAGTTTAAATTCAAGAGACTAGCACTACGTATACATACGTAGTTGATTTTCTCGTTTATGCATGGTTACTCATTTCTTCCAAAAGAAGCTCTCAAGAGTGTTTGTAACTGGTCTATTCAGTTTTGGATTCCTAGCAACCAGCACAGATGGAAGTATAATGACAGTCAGAGAATGTTGAGTCAAAAACAAACAAACAAATAAACAAACAAAATAAAATCACTTGCTTCATTCCTTAGTTTATTTACTGAAAGGTTTTGCTAGGGTTCTCTTGTACTGAAATTGAGTATTTTAAGCTTCAGAGAGAGCTTGCTGAATTAGCATTGTTATGTATTGTATAGAAAAATTATTTCCTGTTTATCAGAATGCTTGTTTATATTTAATTACTAAGGTATATTGCTTGTTTCCAGGAGATTAAGCGATGAAAAAAACCTTCCTCTTGATGGTAAACGACAGCGGTTCCATTCACCCCACCAAGAGCCAACTCTAATTAACCACTTAGTGCCTTTATCTGGGGAAAGAAGATATTCCATGCCGCCACTGTTTCACACACACTATATACCAGATATAGTCAGATGTGTTCCACCTTTTCGAGAAATACCGCTTTTAGAACCTAGAGAAATCACACTGCCTGAGGCCAAAGATAAGGTAATGATAATAATGCTAGACATTAGTTTCATCTTTTGAAAAGTTGGTACAAGTATCAGAAATGCCTAATTCTTTGGATTAAGTAGGACATGCCTTTTTTGCACTGTTTAAAATACTACTTAACAGCTTTCTATAAGTTTTTGCCTGTAGCTTTTTTTCCTGAGCTATTTTATTCTAGCTATTTTTAGCAAGTGTGGCTTTTATATCAGGAAATCAGGTTTTCCTTGATTCATAAAAATCTGGGACTAGAGCCCAAAATAATTGATTTCTCAATGAAATAAGTCTGGCATGTCAGAAAATAGAGTTATTGTAGAAAAAGACAAATTTCTATATGAATATTACAGTAAAATATTAAAGGGCATTTTCATTTGGGCTAATCCTGTTTGTCATAAGACATGCAAACGTTAATAATAGAATTTAGCAGTCACTAGATAGATAGTAATGCACTCAGAACGAGTGAGATTTATCAAAAATATTGCTAACTAAATAATTTCAAATAAATGACTTGGAGCTGTGTAAATAAATAATGGTTTAAGGGGAATTGCACTATCAGCTTTGGTGAACCACGGGCTACTACTTAACACTGAGAGCAGAAGCGAATATCGCCCCCACCCTCCATGAACCCTAAGGCTATTCCAGGTTGTTTAGACCTTAAGCATTCTGCCAGGTTTTCTGTGACTTACACTTTTAGCAGTTTCACAACTACTCTTATTTACGAAGTATGGTATTTGTAAGCTAAGGAGAACGATCCTGTAGAGGTATAGTGACCTTTATTTATTCAATTTTCTAATTCAGCTCCTAGCAACCAGCATAAAATTGAAATATAGTAATTATACAGAAAATGTTAGAAATCAACCACAAAAAGAAATAGCAGAAACTCCGCTAAGGCCTGGAGACTCAACAACAGAAGCAGCATTGCTGTAGCATGCGGTAGTCCCATTAGTAAGTTTTTGAGACATTTCCAAACTTTTCCACTGTGACTGCCACTGTACATTTCAGTTAACATTGTATAGATTTTCTTTTTTCTCCACATTTTAAACTTTCTTTCCTTTTTAAAGAATTTATTTGTTTATTTATTTATTCATGAGAGAGATAGGAGGAGAGAAAGAACCAGACAAGACATCACTCTGGTACATGTGCTGCCGGGGACCAAACTCAGGACCTCATGGTTGAGAGTCCAATGCTTTATCCACTGCGCCACCTCCCGGACCACTTAAACTTTCTTTTTAATTAAATTCTGTGTTTATTTTTATTGCCACTATGGTTATTGCTCGGGCTCCAGCACTATAAATCCATCACTCCTGGTGGCCATTTTTCTTTCTTTTTTTCCCTCCTTTTATTTTATTTGACAGGATTGAGAGAGGAGGGGAGATAGAGAGGGAGTGAGAAAGATAGATACCTGCAGATCTGCTTTACCACAAGTGACCCTCCTGGAGATGGGAGAGTGGGGGTCTTGAACCTGGGTCCTTGTGAATGGTGTTATGCATGCCACCACCTAGTCCCCTTAACTTTGATAAGTAGCCATCTTAACAGGTGCGAGATGATAGTTCATTGTGGTTTATTTATTTAAATTACTTATTTACTATTGGATACAGACAGAAATTAAGAGGGGAGGAGGAAGGGAAAGAGACAGATATACCAGCAGCCCTGCTTTATCACTTGTGAAGCTTTCCCCCTGCAGGTGGCACGACCAGGGGCTTGAACCTGGGTCCTTGTGTGCCACCACCTGGCCCTCTGGTGTTTTTTTTTTTTTAATTTGTTTATAGAACCATTGATAGTAATGCATTCAGGTCTTTTGCCCTTTAAAAGCTGACTTTTTCTTACTGTTGATTTGTGTGTACTTTTGGTAGAGCAGATAGCATAATGGTTATGCAAAAAGAGTCTCTTGCCCAAGGCTCTGAAATTTTAGGTTCAATCCCCTGGCATCATCGTAAGCCAGAGCTTACCAGTAACTCTGGTTGTGCTTTGATATGTATTTTGGATATTCATTCATTGGCTATAGAAATCTTGCAAATATTTTCTTCTGTTTTGTAGATTATTTTTTTCATTTTGTTGATTATTTCTCTTGCTGTTCATGTAGTCACATTATTTATTTATTTATTGCTTTTTCTTTTTAAAAATTTTTAAATATTTATTTGTTTTCCCTTTTGTTGCCCTTGTTTTTTTATTGTTGTTATTGATGTCATCATTGTTAGACAGGACAGAGAGAAATGGAGAGAGGAGGGGAAGACAGAGAGGGGGAGAGAAAGATACCTGTAGACCTGCTTCACCGCCTGTGAAGCGACTCCCCCTGCAGGTGGGGAGCCAGGGGGCTTGAACCAGGATAACCTGGATCCTTCAGCTGGCCCTTGCGCTTCCCCACTTGCGCTTATCCCGCTGTGCTACTGCCCGACTTCCGTTCATTGCTTTTTCTCTGTGCTTTAGGTATCAAATCCAAACCATCATTCCCAAGAGCAATATCAAGGAACTTTCCTCTTATGTTTTCTTTTAGGTCATTTATAGTCTCAGGGTTTACATTTTAGTCTTTAATCCATTTGCAGTTGATTTTGAATATGTTGTAACTGGATGTACGAAAAACGGGGATGTATAGTCAGAATGTCCTCTTCCTGTTGTATAGACTTTGGTGTTTTACCCAAGAAGAGTTAACTTTGTAGTTGTGCACTTATTTCTGGACTGTGTTATGTTCATCTGTTTTTATGCCAACACCTCACTGCTTTAGCCATTGTAGGGGTTTGTAACAGAATAGTGGTCTTCCAGCTTTGTTCTTCTCACTCGATAGCTACAGCTGTTTGGGATCATTTACATTTTATAGTTGCTTTCTTAATTCTGTCCTAGGTTCAATCCCCAGCACCCCCATAAATCGTTACTGACCAGTGTTCTGATCTCAGTCTCTCTCATTAAAAATAAATAAAATATTTAAAAAGAAATAAAAGAAAATGTAGGCCTAGGCTAAGACTTAATAAATCATCATCATTGAACTTTTTTTTTTTTTTTTTTAATCTCTCATCTTTTATTAGGCAATTGTTCTTGACCAGTAAGTGTAAGAGCAATCAGAGTTTAGGGGGAAGTCAGAAATTTATATTGGCCAAAAGCTTGGTTTTTTTAAATATTTATTTTCCCTTTTGTTGCCCTTGTTTTTTATTATTGTTGTTGTTATTGATGTCATTGTTGTTAGGACAGAGAGAAATGGAGAGAGGAGGGGAAGACAGAGGGGGAGAGAAAGACACCTGTAGACCTGCTTCACTGCCTGTTAAGCGACTTCCCTGCAGGTGGGGAGCCGGGGGCTTGAACCGGGATCCTTCAGCCAGCCCTTGCACTTCTCTCCAAGTGCACTTAACCTGCTGCCCTACCGCCTGACTCCCAATAGCTTGTTATTTTATGAATTAAGAACACTGTACATTCTGTCCACACACAAAAACATATTTTAACATACTAACCAAAAAAAAAAATCAGGTTTTCGGGGGCATGGACATTTTCTCAATTCTATCAATATTTTGTCCTAATTTGAAGACAAAAGTATCAATATCAAGAAATGAATTTAAACTTTTATGACAGATCTGTCTGGCAAAGTAAATATTATTTAGGAAAAAGACATAGCTCATGCACAGACATGTGAAGGCACTGGGATAATGACCTACACCTCCAGCTTAGTAGACTTTTTAGTGTGAAGTTATTCATTAAAGAAATTGAGGTGTGTGTAGGCAGGTTGAAGAAGATAGTAGAGAATTTTACATGGTAACAATGAACAGAGGAGGACAGTATATAATTAGATATTATAGGCTGAACTTTGTTTTTAAACTAAAATTGGAAAGATAATCAATTTTGTGATTTTATTACTTTTTTCAAGTTTTAGTTCTTAGTAACTCAGATATAAAAGTAGAGAATGTGGTTGTTGGTATTGATTTAAGATGAAGATTTTACATTGCGTTAAGAGGCCAATAGTAAGGTATATACAGGAGAGTAAAGAGAATATTTCCATGTAGGTGTGGGTGGTAAGGAGAAAGGAATCAGAATTCAAGAGAATCTTCATTTTTTCAGGGTGCTGGAACAGGTTTAAGGGAGTCAGAGAATTAAATGGGATTAAAACCAAGGAAATGTATTGGGAACTTGAATTTTTAGAATGAAAGAAAGAAGTCCTAGTATATTGTAAGGACCACATTATCTTATGAGACCATGATGCTGGTAAGAGGAGATTAAGCAAAAATCTAGAAATGATGAACAAATGTTCATTATAGATAAGGGAATAATCTGTGGTGATGGGCAGAGTTGACTTGGAGGGGAAAAGTGAAACCATATCAGTAGTAGATAAGAACTGTATCTATAGATACAAGCACTTTCTGTAGATAGCTTCACGAAGACAGTATTCAGGGCAGAACTGTGAAAATAGGGAGGAGGGTAGTTTGTATGAACATACTTAGGGACCTTTCTTTGAAAACCTGTTTTATTTGGTGTTCATATTGTGTATTCCAGAGGTTCAGACTTCTTTCAAGGACGTGGTAATAAATGTTTTGGACTTTGATACTCGCCTGTGGTTTCTTGCATATTTTTGGATTACATGTTTTTAATGACAATTTGTAAACTATTAGAATTATTCTTCATGTAACATACAAACATAGGCAGTATCCAAAGATGGTAATTTACCCACCTGTGAGTTATAGTGAGGAAACTATCTGTGACTTGTCAGTGAAACTTTTCTTTATTAAGCTATTTCAATTACTAAGTAACTTATCATTCTAGTAAGAATTTTGTGCTGAAAAGTGTTCAGAAGATTATGTATATTAAAAATAAAATCTGGTGGAGAGTGGGGAGGGTCAGAGAGAGGGGAAAAAAATCTGGTGTGGTTTTGTACTTCTTAGTATGGTAATCACCTTTACATTCTTAACATCATTTTTACCCTTTTTTGTGGTAAATTCAAGTTGAGTCAGCAGATACTGGAGTTGTTTGAAGCATGCCAGCAGCAAATTAGTGATTTAAAGAAGAAAGAACTATGTCGAACAGAGCTACAGAGAGAAATTCAGCTGTTATTTCCACGTATGTTCCCTTATTTTGCTTGCCCTCTATGTATACACATTCCCATTTCAAATTTTAAATACTGTTCTATGATTATGTTTCTCTAGAAAGCAGACTTTTTCTGGTTGGGTCCTCTTTAAATGGATTTGGCACCCGGACCAGTGATGGTGACTTATGCCTTGTTGTTAAAGAAGAACCAGTAAGTAATGAGACGTTTGTTCCTAGCGTGCTCTCATAGTAAGTTGTTGGAGGACTGTCATGTGAAATTCCATGAGGAAAAGAACTTACTTTGCTTGAATGACTTCTCTGGATTCTTTGTCTGGTTACTTAAGGCTAGCCAGGAAATCTTTCATAAGGCTCTAAGACCTGTACCCAGCAAGCACAGCAGGATTTCTGGCCTTGGCTTAGTTTTAAGTTGTTAAAGTGAGATGGCTTCACTACGTGTTTTTAAAGAACTCTGCCTCTAGTCTGCAACGCCGCTGCTTGCATGGTTTGCCAGGACGCTGCCGAGAAGAACGCGTCAGCAGCACCGCCTTAATGTGCTCCCTCGCCGTTCGAACTCAGTGATTTCATTTTTAATCTTCTTCCTCCCTTTAAAAACATTATGGTATGAGATTCTTCAGGATTACGGAAAGAGAATACTGAAACTTCCAGTATGACTATTGTGATTTAGCACATTTTTTTCTCTGATATTTTGGCTTTGTTTTTAAAAACTATTTAGTAATGAAATCTTGTTATTTAAACTTAATGCTTATTTGAATTCCTCAGTAACTGTTACTCTTGTATATCTGTAATGCCATAGCGATTGGTGTTCATTATGATGACCTGAAACAGCTCTGTAATATGCTGAGGTCTTTCTGAATTACCAGAGATACATTTTAGTATAGTTTTAATGTTCCCTACTATATTCTACTCCTTTAAAATCTAAGAGATACCTACTGAATGGTAATACAAACCATTGCTATTCCTATAATTTTGTTAGCAAAATTAACTTCTTGTTACTGTAAATCAGAGATTAAATATAGGAAATAAACTGGTTTTTTTTCCCTTAGGCTTTGAAATAACATCAAGGGAAAAAATTAAATCAGAAATAATAAATAGTGGTGACTGTTAGAGCTTTAGTTAAAGTTTTCTCTTGTGCATTTAGAATATACTCAGGCGCTCCCTGCTCATCTTTCAGTGTTATTCACATGTAGTAGTCGTAGTATCACCGTTGATACTTATACCTAGAAACCAGAGGTTTTACGCTTTCACCCTTAAACAGCTCATAGTCTAGGCAGAGGAACAAAACATGTTAGAGGGTTAGATTTTGGTTAACTTTTCTTAGGGGAAATAGAATTTTGCACATTTATATTAGAGGGAAAATAACAGTACTTCCATATTTCTTTCAAAGTTGTGTTTTGCATTGAAAGTCGGGAATTGATTTACAAATTTTGATGTGAAAGACAACGTGAAAGGCTGCCTTTTCCTTTAAGGCACTTTTAGAGCATATTGAAAAATAATTCAAAAGGAAAAGAAAGACCCCATATTTCTTTCTGTGTTCTCTTTTTGCTGATCTACATTAAGAAATAAAACACTAAGTTTAGGAAGATAATGGAAAAACACTTTATTTTTAACTTGTCAGTGTTTTTTTCAGGTAAATCAGAAGACCGAAGCACGGCACATACTCACCTTAGTCCATAAACACTTCTGTGCTAGACTTTGTAAGTCTGACATGCCTCAAATTCATATGTCGCCTGACATATTTATTTAAAATTTCTCTCACTTTTTACTTTCTGATAAGAATTGTTTATTTTCTGGTTAGGATGGGTATACTATAGATCCTATTTTTTCAAATGAATTCTTTTTAACTTTTATTAAAAAGAAGAGTAATCATTTATTTGAAAATTTGATATTGAGTTTATTTGTAAGATGTCACTGAATGCCTTGGGGGAAATCACAGCTTTAAGCTCCAGATCTTTTCTCTAAAGATTATAGACTAAAAGGGAAGCTATAGCATAATTAGAAGTAGATACTATGCAAAGTATCTATTAAAAAAAACACAGAATATTTATACAGACAAAGCCCTTCAGCTGTTCATGTGAGGGAGAATAAATTTCATATGCTTTACAATGAGTGAACTTTATGATATCAAATTTTAAAAATATGATCACTGAACATGGGCAACAGTGTACTATATTCATTTAGGTTATCTTATTAAAATATATTATTCATTGAATATACTAAATTGATTGTGATCCACATGTTAAGCCGTCTCAGATTTTAAATTTCCACATAGTAGGAGTGGTGAAGTAGTTCCCTTGGTAGTGCACTGCTTTGCCATGTGTGTTTACCCAGACTCAAGTCTGTCCCCCACTGAAGGACGCTTCGGTGCCGTGCTCTCACTGCCACCAGCGTTATCACTGGGGCTGAGTGCCTGCCTGCGGGCTGAGTCCACTGCTGGCAGCTGTTTTTCTCCCTCCCTCCCTCCTTTCTTCCCTTCCTCCCTTCCTTGCTTCCATCCTTCCCTCTATAGGACAGATAGAAATTGAGTGGAGTGGGAGAGAGAGAGAAAACCCCGGCAGCACCACTGACAGTTGGGGACAGGCGGGGGTGGGGGCGGCCAAGTCCTTGCACATGATATCACTCATGAGCGGTGTGCGTGCTCAGCTAGGATGTCACCCAGCCTTTGCTGTGGTCACTTCTCTCTCTCTGCCTTCTTTGTTTCTGTCTTTAAAAAATTCCAGCAGAAGACTGTATAATTGAAACCCCACTGTGTGATGGTGGGATGACATTTGTCCATCCAGCACATAATTCTTATTTGCCACGCTCTGAACTGGAGAATACAAGCTAAGAACCACTCTCCTGCCTTCGAATTACTTTGATTTGTTGTAGAAAGAAAGGAATCATGTGGATTATTTCTGTGGGTTTAAACATTCACATGTGTAAAAGGTATAATTAATGCTTTAGGTCTGGGTTTTTGTTTTTCTTTTTCCTTTTCTTTTTCTTTTGGGGCTTCACACTTGTGTTTCACTCCTCTCAGTGGTCTCTGTCTTATTCTCCCCCCAACACCCCTGCTAGCAGAGGGTGAGAGACAGAGAGGGAGAGAAGGGAGCTACCTCTGCTTATCAAGTTTCTCCTTGGCATAGTATTCCTAGCTGGCTGTCGTTAGAATCGTAAAATATTAAACATGACAGAGGCCTTAGCTATCATATAATTTAGTGAAGACTTTCTTTCTGAGGGGGTTGTTGGTTGTTTTTTGATGGTTCAGGAGACGGGTGATCAGTGAATAAGTATATTTTCTTGAGAAAATTACTTGGAAAATATTTGGAACTCAAGACTTTTAATCCCTAATTTTATTTTCCATTAAGCCTCACTGAATCTGCTTATAAATTTTATGTGAATTTTGATATATTTTATGATTTTATTGTTGAAAGCATTGTAACAAAACCTTCCATTCTTTAAATCTATTACTATTTTATTGAAAACATTGGGAAATTGTTCATCCTGGAAATGTTTGCAGAATTCATTTTCATTAAAAATACATTTTAACATTTCTTAATTTTCTCCAGTGAATAAGTATTACTTTGAATTTAGCGGGAAAAAAATAAACTTTCATGGGCTGAACTGTGTTGATGAGTTCTTATAAATCACACTTACTTGAATGAATTACTGCCCATACGTCATGTTGCAAGCATTCCTAAGTTAAGACTGTTGCCAATATGATCTTTATTTTTAAATTTTGCTTATTTTTTTCTTGTCACCAGGGTTATTGGATTATTGCTGGGGCTCAGTGTCTGTATAATCAATCTTTCTCTTTTCTCCCTCCCTCCCTTTCACCTTACCTCCCTTCCCTTTCTTTTTCTTTGCATTTCTCTCCTTCCTCCCTTCCTCCCTCCCTTCCTCCCTTCCTCCCTCCCTTCCTCCCTCCCTTCCTTCCTTCCTTCCTTCCTTCCTTCCTTCCTTCCTTCCTTCCTTCCTTCCTTCCTTCCTTCTTTGGATAGAGACAGAGAAATAGAGAAGGAAGACAGAGAGGGAGGGAGAAAGACACTATGACACGACTGTGACACGACTATGACACGACTATGACACGACTATGACACGACTGTGACACGACTATGACACGACTGTGACACAACTGTGACACGACTGTGGCACGACTGTGGCACGACTGTGACACGACTGTGGCACGACTGTGGCACGACTGGCACGACTGTGGCACGACTGTGGCACGACTGTGGCACGACTGTGGCACGACTGTGGCACGACTGTGGCACGACTATGACACGACTTCACCGTTCATGGAGCTTCTCCTGCCCCTGCCACCCCCCCCCCCTTCAGGAGAGGCCCAGGTTCTTAGATTAGGTCTTTGCAAATGATAATGGTTAATAGGGTTTCTTTGGCTCTATGTTTTGCCATTTGCTGCGTCAGAGTTTATTCTGATGCTAGATACTTTTCACTTTGAACTTCTTTAATGCTTAGTAGATATTAGAGCACATCTGAAAATAACTGAAACACTGAAAAGTAAAGCTCTCCTCATTGATTTTGGAAGTTCTAGTCTAAGGAGAATCCAATAATGTCCTTTCTTTTTTGCATTCTTTATTAAATGCCATTTATTACATTGTGGTAGCTTAGTAAAGTATTATTTTAAGCATTGGAAAACTATGAATTGGAAGAACTGTAGATACTCACATCATCTTTTATCTTTCAGCTGGCTACATTGAGAGACCTCAGCTGATCAGAGCTAAAGTGCCAATTGTGAAGTTCAGGGATAAAGTCAGGTAATTGTTGAATTCTTTTTGCAGTTACTTTAGATCGTTTCAATTAGCCTTTTGATACACATAGTTTAAAATATTTATCTTTACTAGCTTTTAGAAATCATTTCATTGTTTTTGAAATGGCTTTTTTCCTGTGCTTATTTATTCTGCTTGATAATTTTGAGTATTTGCGAGTATTGAATTTTAAAGAACCTACGCGAGTTTACATGTATGCTGCATTGTTTATATGTGGTGGGGCCAGTGGGAGGTGGCGTTTGAACATGGCTTTGTGTGTTTCTCCTGCTGCGCTTCTAGCTCCCAGTCTGAGACAGGTGCGTGGATGCTGTTGCTCAGGGCTTGGGGCCCAGCTTTGCTTGCCCTCCTCAGACGTGCAGCACACTGGTCTCTGCGCCCTCTGTGCTTGCCCTCCTCAGATGTGCAGCACGCCGGCCTCTGCGCCCTCTCTGCCACTGGCTGCTGTTCCCAGGTCCTCGTGTATAATAGCACAAGCGCTGAACCAGGTGTACCAGTGCCAGACCCCGAGATTCCAGTCCTTTATTCTTTTATTTTCTTCACTTCCTGCCCACAGACCCTACCTATTTTCAGATTAACTCTTGACTTTTGAAAATGTAATGCACTCCGAGTCAGGGAACTAGTGTGGTATTAACCATATGGTGCTGGAGGCTTAGGCCAGTCTTCACCATGTGGTTTACCAGTCTTTTTGAAGTCAGTATGGACAGATAGAGCCGTTATTATTTTATTAATGAGATGCTGGTAACCCAGTACATGTCATACCACTAAGCTGCCTCCCTGGTCCACTTTTTTAATTCTTTATTTTGAGAAAGGGAAAGAGAGAGAAACACAGCAAAGCACACTGTTGCATTATCTTTTCAGTTCCCTTGGTGTTATTCTTGGTGCTGTCACGTGGTCCTGGGGATTGAATTTAGGGCTTCACATGTGGCATCTATTCACTACTGACCGAGGCCCCTTCTGTGCCCAGAAAATTTTATTTTTCTTTTTTTGTATTGTGGGCGGGGGAGATAGCATGGTAGATATACAAATAAACAAAAACACTCATGCCTGAGGCTCCAAGGTCTCAGGTTCGATCCCATGGACCACCAAAAATTAGAGCTGAGCAATGCTCTGGTACCAAAAAAAAAAAAATTTCTTCTCAACCTTTTTTGTTATTGCTGGGTCGGTCGTCACTGATCTGGACTGACTTTTCCAGACAGAAAGCCAGAGGAAGACAGACGCCACAGTGCTACAACTTCTCCCGTGGGGTGGGGCTGGGCGAGCCTGAGTGGGCCAGAACAGATGCACTGACCAGACGGCCCTGCCTCCTTTTCTCTTTGCAATCTGTACTTTACCTGGCTTCTGTTTTTTGTTTTAAAGCAAATTCTACTAGTTGGAGACATAGCATCATGGTTATGCAAACTCCATTCATGCCCAAGGCACTGAAAGCCCAGGATCTATCCCTAGCGCCACCATAAGCCAGAACTGAGCAGTGTTCGGGCCTTTTTCTCCTTTCTTTATCTCTCTCAAAAGAATAATGACAATAGTAGTAGTAATAAACCAAGTCATGCTATCATTCCAAATTAACTGAAAATATATAACTTAGAGGGACAACTTGCCTTGAAATGTGTTTGGTCACACAATTTTGTTTATCTGGAAATGATTATAAAAGTTTCAAATTTATCCTGGGAATAATTGAAACTGTATCTTTCAATGGGAATCTTGTTTCATTTTTCCCCAAGTTATTTTATTGGGGGAAATAATAAATCACAAGACAGTGGTCATATCTGTACAGCTTCTTATGTATCTATAATAAGTGTGCTTACTACTTCCAGCCACTGACCCAAGTGTTTCATATTTTGAGTACACATAGATTACACTTAGATGACGTAGTGTGTTTTCATTCTTACTCACTCAGTACCTACATTGAGGTCTTTAACCTCTGAACCTATGCTGTTTTGCATCATTGAGTGAATGTGGTAGACATAGTTTGATTACTAGAATCAATTTAATATTTTAATTTGTGATTGAGCTGAAGTTATATATATTTTTTTTTAACAGTTGTGTGGAGTTTGACTTGAATGTAAACAATATTGTTGGAATAAGAAACACTTTCCTTCTCAGAACTTATGCATATCGTAAGTTGTCTCCTTTCCCCCCAACAGCTTTTCTGTTCATTCTTTACTCCATTTTTAAAGATGTTTATAGTGAGTATTGACACAGCTTTAATGTTGTTTATGCACATCTCACTCTGCTCTATGTCATTCCTGTGAACCATGCTACTATAGCTACTATAGTTACAGGATGAGAGAAGACATTTTTAAACTGGTCATTAAAAAAGTTACTAAGAGGGAGCCGGGCTGTAGCGCAGCGGGTTAAGCGCAGGTGGCGCAAAGCACAAGGACCGGCATAAGGATCCCGGTTCGAACCCCGGCTCCCCACCTGCAGGGGAGTCGCTTCACAGGCGGTGAAGCAGGTCTGCAGGTGTCTGTCTCTCCCCCTCTCTGTCTTCCCCTCCTCTCTCCATTTCTCTCTGTCCTATCCAACAACAATGACAACAACAACAATAATAACTACAACAATAAAACAACAAGGGCAACAAAAGGGAATAAATAAATAAAATAAATATTAAAAAAAAAAAAAAAAAAAGAAAAACTAGAAAAAAAAAAAAGTTACTAAGATACATTTTCAAAGCAAGGTCTGTTTATGGTGAACACAAGCTTCACTATGCAGAGAGGCAGCATTCTGTTAGTATGTGGTTGGGGATTGGTGGAAGCTTTCAATGATCTTACCATTTTTAAGTTTTAATTTTGCTTTCAGTTGAGAATCGAGTTCGTCCGTTAGCACTTGTGATTAAGAAGTGGGCAAGTCACCATGACATAAATGACGCCAGTCGTGGCACTTTGAACAGCTATAGTCTTGTATTGATGGTTTTGCACTATTTACAAAGTAAGTACTAATGGATTTTTTTAAAAACAATTTTAAAAACAAATGCAGTTAACACATCTTTTCCTGTTGGTTCCATTTTCAGATAGCATTGCTTTAAAACATCCTTGCCCTAAGGTTCACGAAACTATAATTCCTGTTTTCTTGGTTCAGACTGTTTGAGAAATGTTTTCCCCTGGAAGTTTCACTGGATTTTTGGGGGGCAGCTTTCTACATTACTTTGTACCCAAAGAACTTTCGCTGATGTGTTATTGATCCAGTCTGTTTAGGCAGATGAATGTTCAGACCTATAAAAGTAATCTCACGCACCATTCATCTGTTTAATTTTGCATCTGAGATAGCAATGAAATGATTCTCTTATTGGTTAAAGAACCTTTTATTACCTATGGCCTTGCATGGTGGTGGCTAAAAACAATTGATGTTACTGGAAGTCCATTTACTAAGTTTTGATTTATTCTGGGTTAATGATCTATCTATCATACTTATTTTGTTAGATTTTTAAAAAGGATTTATTTATTTACTAGCAAGAGGAAAATTGAATCAAGCAGAGCATTACACTGATATATACCGTGCTGATGTTGGAAGCTGGGACCTCCTGTCTACAAATGCTGAGCTCTGCTGCTGCACTAATATTTCCAGTTGGTTTTACTTGTCACCAGGATTATTGCTGGGCGTTGTGCCTGCATGATCACACAGTTAACAGTGGCCTCACTTCTTTTAGGTAGAGAGTGAGAGACAGACAGATAGGGAGAGATGCCACAGCACTGTTCCATGACATGTTCCATGACTGTTCCAGTGTTCTCCATGCAAGTCCTCCCCTGAGGTGACTAGGGTCTCCACACTGGGTTCTTGTGTATGTTTTGCTGTGGGAACTGCCCCCCCCCCCCCATATATCTAACTTAAATAGCATTGTTCTAATATTTATGTTCCTATCCTTTCTTACCAATCTAGTTGATTCCCTTTGTAGGAATTGATCCTAACCTAAGAATTAGGGCTACATATATGAATTTATAAGGGAGGCTGCTGCTTCTGTGGTGTTTATTGAAATATTAAAAGATCAGAAATAATTTAAGTTCTTGGACTGGGAGGAATGGTTAAATTCTTAACTGACTAAGAAATGTATATAGACACCCAAAATCATGTTTTTAAGCTGTTTAATGATAAAATGAATTTATGGTATATACTAAGTCGTCATATACAACATGATGCCAATTTTATTCAAAAATAAAAACTGTGTTGGAATTTGTGTATATATTCATATGTATACAAGTATACGGAAAGGTTTGTGCCAGAATTTACGCTGTGCTGTTGATTCACAATAATATTTGCTTTCTTTGTATGTCACCGCACTGACGGATGTTTTATTATATGTAGAGAAAGATAGTTTATATTTGAATGATGAAATCAGATAAACATTTTCAAGTTAGTATGAAAGACATATGGGCCTAAGCTTTATGATTCAGCCATTAAAAATCTTCCTCTTTGCTATTAAGATCAAGTTAATTTATTAAATGCATTTTATTACTGACCACTCTTGGTCAGTAATAAAAAGACTTTGATCATTTACCTCTGAAAAAGGGTCTGAATACAAACTATTTTGGGTACTACTTATCTTATCAATTAACACTTGTCCAGCTTTGCAATTCAGTCTTAAAACATTTCAGTGTTTTTAGGGAATTGTCCTCTTGTGCATTGTATTTTACTTTTATTTAAACATGAATAGATTAGAAATCTTTCTTTTTTAAAATACAGTGTCTGGAGATGGCCTTAGGACCTTGTGCATGTATGCTACCACTGAAATGCCTCCATGGCCAAATGTTTTCTGTTGTTTATTTTTTTTTGTGAGAGGAGAGAGACAGAGAAAGAGAAGGTATTCCACAGGACTCTTATAGCATTCATAGCGCTCCCCTCTGGTGTTGACTCTGCTACTTGGATGCGGTACTAGGGCTCAAGCCTGGGCCTGTGCATGGTAAAATGTACAGACGGCTGGGTGAGCTACCTCCCAGTCCAGGAATATTTCTTATGAAATAAAATAGGACAAACACTCATCTATCATCAGCTGCTGTGTTTTCACTGTTTATTTGTAGTTGAGATTTAGGATGCAGTATGACTGAAGCATTTACACGCACCTATTCTAAAGAGTAGATCTATTAAAAAACCCACGTATCATGACTTTTTTGATAACCCAATAGTGCTTAATATTTATTTTCTCTCCTAGTTATGATTCTAGAGTGATGACTATTTTTTTTCTAATTTTCTGTACCTTTTCTTTATCCCTTTTTAAATTCATATCCTCTTCTTTGTCTTTAGAGTTATACATGATTTACTTAAAGCTATAAAAGTTAAGTATGCTGTTTCCTTACCCCACCTGTAATTTTAACCTGTAAAGCCCTAGAGTTAAAGATTATTATTTTTTAAAAAGTTTTTATATCATGACTGTTAGGCACCATACCTTTCATATTAGCCTGTATATGTTATAATGATGTGAAAGTTCTGTTAGCACTTTTAGATAGGTTGCACTTGGGTAAAGCTATTGGAGGGTGAAGAATGATGGTTAGAAATATAACATGATAATAATGAATTATTTGTATTTTTTTTATAGCACAGTGGTACAAATCTCTCAATTAAGATGTCTAAACTTTACTGATGTGTTACTTAAAAGCAAACTGAGTTAAAGTTGTTTCCATTACATCAATTTCTTGAGACTTTTGATTTTGGTAATGTTTGTTAGAAACAAATAAGGGACAGCTGTGATGGAACTTAGTCTTTTATTATGTAATATTATTGACCTGTACTTGAGAAGTCACGCTTAGAATATCTACATCTATTTGAACACTGTTCATTCAGTGTCTGTGGAGCAGTTCTCGTCCTGCTTATCTTGTGTAGATATGGCTCATGTTGCACCAAATGATGTGTGTCCGTTTACTGGTAGGGTAGCCTATTATTCTAAAGCCATATAAGGAATGTTGGCTTAAAGGGGAATATATATAGTTTATTACTAACCCTCAAATTGTCAGCTTAGACTTTGAACGAAATATTTTAGGAATCAGAATAGGTTGCACAAAATACACGAAAACTTCAATTGTAGTAGAAACCCTGACTGTTTCATACCTGGAGTGTAGCTAACAAATACTTGCTTTGTAAAGTGAATTCTGTGAATCACGGAAGCTTTAAACTTCTTTTTTTTATAGCCCTACCTGAACCCATCCTTCCATCCATCCAAAAAAGTTACCCAGTAAGTGTTTCTTATAAATTATTATATGTTAAAACAAGTGTATGTGGGGTTATTACATGTAGTGTTACTGTGACTGTGATTGCAGTACTGGAAGTAAAGAAGATGTTTATAGACTGGGGCGTTGACCCTCCAATGTTAAGGCTGGGTCACGTAAGTTTTTCAGAAGGCTGATTTTACTTGATTACTTACAATCTGGTCACATATGGTTCTGAGGAAAATGTCTGCATGCTTCTCATTATTATCGTTAATGGGAATTAAATGTACTCAGTTGGTCAGGGTCCATCTGGACTCATTCTAGTTTTCTTCAGTCTATTCATAGTATTTCTTAGTATTTTAGAAACTTTCCAGTATATTTTCAGCACAATGAATGTATACTTTGAAAGCTGGGAAACAATTAAATTGAACAATTGGATGTTTTTTTGGTCTGGTTTTACAGTATATTCTTTATACATATTAAGCAAACTGCAGAAATTGATTGAAAACAACAATTAATGAAATGTGCCTACCACAAAAAGTCTAGTAGGTACTCAAGTTTGAGTGTAAAGAAACCTGGGTAATATACATGTCCATTATTTGTGTGAATACTTTTTTTTTTTTTTGCTGGCGTTTCACATCTGCACAGTATACTTTCACCTTTGCTCTCCCTTCCCCATTCCTTTCCCACCAGAACCACTGCTCAGCTCTGGTTTATGGTGGTGTGGGGGATTAGACCCGGGACTCTGAAGTCTCAGTCATGAAAGTCTTTTTCATAACCATTATTCTTTCTCTTCTGCCCTCATTTGCAGAATCCTAGTGGACTCTTTTTCTCCTGTAGATAGAGAGTGAAGAGACAGAGGCTGTGGGCAGAGGGACAGAGCAGGTAGCTAGCCCAGCATCACGCTGGCACTTTGGAGGCTTCCCGCTCGTTGTGTGGTGTTCCTGTGTGGTAGCTGGGGACACAAGCCAGGGCCCTTTCACTTGGCAAAGCTGAACGAGCCATCACCCAACTCTGATAGATATTTTTTTCTTTTCCACTCCCCCCCCCAATACTTTCCTTGTCTTATAGCTGTTTTTTTTTAAATTTATTTAATTTATTTTTTTTAATGATTCATAATCCTTTTCTGTTTTTACTCATGGCTATCTTTCTTCATGGCTATCCTTTTCCTGGTTTTATTTTTTATTTAGAAACATTTGTTTGAATATTTTGAAAAGCCTCTGAAACCGTAATATTTTTGCCTGTTTGATAAACTTAAAAAAGGTACTTCCTGACTTACTTAAATGTTCATATTGCAGAGTTACAATTTAGTGGCCGGTTTTCATAGAGCATTTGTTTTTCATGTATAACAAAATATGAGAAATATAATTGACAATGGAACCTAAATTAATCATGATTTATCCTTGGTAATTTGGGAAAGTGGGAGTATGCTTGTATTTGGACACAAGTGATCACTGTAGTAATGCGCGTGAGGTGCTGGGCATTGAGGCACCCAGTGTGATAGTTTGCTGTAACAGGGATCTTCCATTTTGTTGTAGGCCGTCTGCTCAGACAGGGTATCAAGGACTTTGTAGAGTCAGAATATCTTTGTTTTAAAAATGAATTTCTGCTGTTAGGAAGAGCTACTACTAATTTTTCAATATAGACAGGGCTGAGTATTATGCTTTTTTAAACTTTATGATCACTTGGGACCTTATTCTCCAAATATTTCCTCTTTCTATATAAAATACTGATCCGGGTGGGGTGGGGAATAAAATACAGAGTGTAGCACATTCTGGACAGTTAGAAGTAATGGCCAAGAGTTAACTTTTTTACCTTACTACGCCAGTGTTTTTATTTATCAACTAGGTTTCAGTGTAGAAAGAGCTGCATATATTTGTCATCATACAAAGGATCCTCTTGTTTTTTTTTTTTTTTTTTTTTTTTAATCTTTGCCAAAGCACTGTTTAGCTCAGGTTTGTGGTGGTCTGGGGGATCAAACCTGGGACTTTGAGGCCTCAGGTGTGGATATCTTCTTACCTGACCAATATGCTATCTCCCCAACTCTCATAATGAATCTTAACAGTTAAACTTGTGTCTTTTTTTTTTTTTTTTCTTTTAACCAGAATCCTGATCAACTCTGGCTTACGGTGGTGCAGGGGATTATAGCCTCAGGCATGAAAGTCTCTTTGCATAACCATTATGCTATCTACCCCCAACCAAAATTTATTCTTTAAGTATTATTACATATTGTAGAACAAAGATGTCTCTACTGATCACTTAAAATCCTATGCTAAATGATACAGCTTTTAATAATAAGAAATACTGGTGAAATCTCAGTTTAATGTAGTAGGTATTGCTATTATAACAAATCCAGTTTCCTACTGGTATATTTTAATTTGAAGAGCTTCATTTTTTACTTCTATGTTATGTTTTTCTAGTTTTCCAGCTTGCTTTCATGATTAAATCCTGATTGTTCAAATTAACTACTTTTTCCTGTATACACTCCAATCCTGTTTTGCAAATTAATGGCATTTCTGTGTCTGTTATGGGAAGGTCGATTTTCAATACTGTCTTAAGACCTTAAATATACTAATAGACCTATTATGTTAATATTCTCATTAATATTTGACCCTCTCTGTCTTTAAGGTTGCTTACATCAATAAAGACTTTTTAACTGTTTTCTGTTTCAGTATGAATCTGGAAACTGATAAGCACAGTTGTTTCAGTGGTTTATTGGATGGAACAAACTAATCAACTTGATTTTTTTTTTTTTTTTTAAGATAGAGGCAGAGCTCCAGAGAGAGAGAGAGAGAGAGAGAGAAAGAAACCAGAGTACCAAAGTTTCCTTCAATGCCTACTCAACTTGTTTCTTACAACTAATAATAACTAATATTGGCATAATATTTATTTTATGCCAGTACACTGCATGTTTTATATGCAATATCTTTAATCCTAAACACATGGGCTTGTAAAGTATTGTCTTTGTTTCATAAGTGAAAGAACTGAGTTCTAGAAAGATTATGTGATTGAGCCAAGCTTGTGTTGTCACAGCTATGGGCCCCTACACTGTTATTTTTTCCCTGTTACACTGTGCTGCCCGAGGAAATGCCAGATGACACTCACACATCATTTCTTCTCATTTCTGTCATTTAGTACATTGCCTTTATATGTGTTTGATGGGCAAAATTCAGGCTTGTATAAATAAGCTTGAGAATACCTTAAATTTTGAAAGGGCCCTTGGGCTCTTAAGTCCAGTGTTGTAGCCAGTGTGCCATTCCTAGGAAGCTGTAAATTAGAATTGGTAAAAAGTTTTACTAAGCAGTGAGCTGCTTCTTTCCTTGTCATTTGCACTTAGAAGATCTTTTTGTTTAATTTACCAGGAAGAATTAAAAATCTCAAATGTGAGTGATGTCCTAGCTTCAGTCTTACCTGTCAGAAGAGAAGGGTCCTGCTAGGGTTAGCAACACAGCTGCTTTTCCTTCTTTGCCCTGCATTACAAATTGAAGCCTCCTGCCTACTCCCCATAGTTCAGAGACAATATTTCTACTTGATTTTTAAATGTAATGCTAACAGAAGCCTCAAATTGAGAAGTGCCTACATTATGAAATGATAAAGATCTCTTAGTAGTTAAAGTGTGTTTTTGCCTTTTCTTATGTTTTTATCTTATCTTGAGGGTTGCCATGAAATAAACCATTGTCCTTCTCCATATCACCATCTAGTTATTATCATTATTTGTAACTTTATTATTTTATTAAGGAAATGTTTGTTTCCACGAAGGCACCTTCCTACATGGCTCCATTTCACCCTCTACCTAACCCTCATCCTGTTCCACTTTAGATCCCCAGCCTCCCCTTAGTGCTCCTCCCAGGAGCTTAAAAAAAAAAGTTAGACCTTTTTAAATTAAATTAACATGTACAAACCCAAGGGTGATGCGATATAGTTTATGAACTATTAAGTTAGTCTGCAGCCTTAACTAATTGCTTTGTTAAGAAAGGCAAAAAGAATGCCTATTTCTGTCCTATGGCAAAGAGAAATGCAAAAAATTGTATTGAGAGCACTGTAAATTACCTTAGAAAAACTGTTTTCTAGCATATGGATATACTACCTGAGAATCCATTTATATACTCTATGGAGAGTTAGTCCTTGATGTAGTCAAAGAGGAAAGGTCAGATATGAAATTGAATGACATACATAAAGTAAGTAGAGTTTCTCTTATGAAGTGTCTTGCTTGACCCTGGTCTGCAAATAACTATGTCCTCTCTTATGAACAGTATAGTAACTTTGTTAAAGTTTGCTTGTTGATATGTTTGTTTGCTTCTGTTCTCTGCCCTCATTATCTTTGCAACTTCAATACATGTTAAATGTCTGTTCACTCTTCTGTCTAAGGTACAAAATACAAGAATCAAATAAGATAGGAAAATCAGTATCAGACTATTTATATATTAATGACACTTTTATAGCTTCTGAGAAACATTTTAAGTGACAACTAGAAAAAGTTCTTACGTTATCCTTCATATTATCCATTTTAGCTTTCTTACATATAGCTGCTCTTTATAGAAATAATTCAGGGGCTACATGTATAAGTAACTAATCTCTGCCATTGGATTCACGCCAGCTTATACACCGTAAGATTGTATTAGAGTTAGAAGAACCGTTTGCAGTCATAGGAATTTCATCGTTGGTTGAGTCACTTCTTAGTTGAGGATTAGACTCTCTTAGGTTTTGTGGTACTTTTTGACCTGTTCCATCACTGGTCACTTTAATTGTGAGAAAGATAATTAGATAGAGATATCTCCCCCCACTGTACCACCATGTCTAGCATTGTTTTTGTTTGTTTGCAGTCTTTGGTCTTGTCTGTTTATAGTTCAGGTCACTGACCTAGGGCCTCATGCATGCAAGGCATGTGCTCTGCTGCCCAGTCACTTCTCTGGCCCGAGTGAAATCACTAGTGGAAGAGAAATCTTCAGATTTCCTTGTTGCCAACACAGAGAATCTCTTTTTTTCTTCTTCTTCAGAGAGTTTTAAGCCAGGGCTCTATAAGGATTTTTTAATATTTATCTTAAATACCATTACATTTCCCTCATTTTCTTTTTCACAGGAATCTTTCAGTCCTGCTATCCAGCTGCACCTTGTACACCAGGCTCCATGTAACGTACCTCCTTACCTCTCAAAGAATGAATCACCTCTTGGGGACCTCTTACTGGGCTTTCTTAAATATTACGCTACAGAATTTGAGTAAGTGAAACTTCAAGTTGTGTTTTCATTATCTACCAGTGAATGCTACAAATTCTGTCAGAAGCTGTGCTGATGAATTTTCATGCTGTAGACTTGTCCAGAAATGTGTAGTTTATAAAACTTAATATGGAATGGCTAATTACTAGAAACTAAATAGCTTTCCTGTTCTTAGCTAACAAAATAGTATAGTCCAGGGGCTGGCAAGATCTCTCATCTGGGAGGACAGGTGGTTGTCTGGCCATTTGTGCAAGCAAGTTCACGCCCCTGGAGCCCCCGTGAGAATACTCCAGTGCTGTGGGAAGCTCTGGGGGCAGACTCGCGCCCTCCCTCCCGCTCTCCCTTCTGAAAAAGTCAACCTGGAGTGGAGTGGAACAGCCCAGGCAACAACACCGGAAATAAAGTGTGGCCAGATGAGCCCAGTTTCCGTCATCTGCATAGTAACCCCACTTTACGTCTAGCTGCTTTTCCCTAAGGACTGAATAGGTGTGTTAGTCTTGGGTATGTGTTAAATAGTTTTAAATATCTATTTTCCAGAAACTAAAAATTTATAATAACAAGCCCAGCTAAGATAAGCTTGGGTGGAATCTACTTAGTACTTGATATTTGAGTTACTGTGTTAATATGGTATGCAGATGACCTTTCTGATGGTAATGTGTGAATATGAAACATTAAAGTATATAGTTAGACTGGAAATGAGTGAGAGTTCTTAAAGGAGAGAGAGAGAGAGAGTGTGTGTGTGTGTGTGTATATGTGTGTGTGTGTTATGTTGTGCTTATGTATTTTATTACCACCAGGGTTAGTTCTGGGGCTCTGTTCCCTGCACCGTGAATTTACTACACCTGTTGGCCTTTTCTTTCCATTTCTTTTTCTTGATAGAGATTGACAGAAATTGAGGGGAGGTAGAGTGGGAGAGACACACTTGCAGCACTGCTTACTGAGGTTTGCAGAGGGGAATAGTGATAGTGATAGTAATCAATTCTTATTGCCAGGTGGGAAAACTTTGTTCTGAATAGATCTATTATCTCATTCAGCTTACACAACAGCTGTGTGAGATGCATTACATTATGTCCAGCTTACTAGTGAGGCTCAGTGAGATGGAGGAACTTGCTTCAGATCACACGGGTAGGGTAGTAAGATAGTCTTTGCTTTGCAGCTCATATTCTTAACAGTGGTGCTTTCCTGCAGTGCTTGTATCATCCTCCAGCCCTCTGTCCTCTTTCTCCTCCACTTCCTCCCCCTTCATGGTAGCAGAGATCAAACTCAAGATCTTGTACATGTTCACTATCACCTTCCTGGTTCAGTATTTATTTTTATTTTTTACCACTTTATAAGAGAGTAAGATTGAGCTCAATAGAAAAAAGAAAAAAAGCGAGAACACCAGGCGGCATTCCGCCATCCGTAGAGTTCCGACTCACTGTCTTTTTTGTTGTTGTTGTCACATAGTGCCAAGGGGTTGAACCTAGGCTCTTAGCAAGTTAGGCTCCATTCGTTGAAGTTCCTTGACCCAGGAACTTTTACTTATAATAAGATATTGGAAGGTTAAGACCATCTGAGTCAAGGATGTAAAAGTTACTCTAGGGCTGGGGCGTAGCATAATGGGTATGCAAATAGACTCATGCTTGAGGCATCAAACTTGAGGTACCAAGTTCAATTCTCAGCACCACCGTAAGCCAGAGGTGAGTAGTGCTTTGGTTGAAAAAGAAAAGAAAAATTTTACATCCTTAAAAGTTACTCTAGGATAAATACTTTTTTTAAATTTCTTTATTGAGGAATTAATGTTTTACATTCAACAGTAAATACAATAGTTTGTACATACATAACATTCCCCAGTTTCCCATTTAACTATACAACCCCCACTATGTCATTTATCATCCTTCATGGACCTGTATTCTCCCCATCCACCCACCCCAGAGTCTTTTACTTTGGTGCAGTACACCAACTCCAGTTCAGGTTCTGCTTGTGTTTTTTTTTTTTTTTTCTGATCTTGTTTTTTCAATTTCTTCCTGAGAGCGAGATTATCCCATATTCAGGATAAATACTTTTAATATGTTGTAGTCAAAGTAGATGTTTAATGAGTGTTTACCTAGTGTCCTGAAGTACGGTGAGTGATGTCCATTATTGGCTCATGTAAGCCTCACAGTAACCCTTTAGCCTAGGGGATTTGTGTACTTGAAACTTGCCAACAGCAGTCCAGTTATCTACTTTAATGGTAGAGATACAGAGAGACAGAGACAAGAGCGCTGTTTTTCTCTAACTTGGTGGTACTAAGGATTGAACTTGGGGCCTCAAGAGTCTTTTGCATAACCATCATGCTGTCTCCCTAGCCTCATCTCCTTAATTCTTACACTATATTGGCAACTTCTTTTGTGTCACGTGAATTGGGCAGTAGCAGTTTGTAGGCAGGGGAAGAACCCTAGATTATCCTGGAAAGGCATTGCAGTATCTTTAATTTATAATTAATGTATAATTTAGGCTTAGAACCTCTCTCTCTATAAGGACCTTGAAAATTGCTTGTTTGAGCCTGGGTAGATAAAAACTTTCCTGCCAGAGACACCAGAGTTCCAAGATTCAGTTGGCAGCACCACCAGAAACCAGAGCTGAGCAGCACTCTGGTTTCAAAAAAGAAAAGATAGAAAATTGATAGTTTTTTTGGACTGAAGCAAATAGTAGATGTGCGTTTTGTGAGTTAGTTTAACAAAAAGTCGTTTGCTGTGCTAGTTGGAGGCGACCATGGTGCTGCTGGAAAGTCGTTTGCAGCTCTGGGTTGGACCGCTCTTCCTAATTCAGGGGACATCTTCCTTTGCTCTCTAAGTATCTGTAACATTTATAAAGTAAGAATTCTGGAAGTTATTAAAATGTTTTTAAGGATGTTATATGAACTTTTACAGATTTAGTTGAGCAACTGTCCTGAAGACAGAGAGAAGTCCCTTTTGTTGTTGTTGTTGTTATCTTTATTTATTGGATAGAGACAGCCAGAAGTTGAGAGGGAAGGGGAGACAGAGACAGAGAGACACCTGCGGCCCTGCTTTACCACTCGAAAAACTTTCTTCCTACAGCTAGGCACTGGGGGCTTGAACCTGGGTCCTTGCACACTGACATGTGTGCTCAACCCGGCCCCAAGAAATAAGTTCTTTTCAGGGTTGACTGCATTGTGAAACTACAGAAACTTTATATGACACCTAAAAATTACTTGTATCCTTCCTTCTTTTCCTCCCTTCTCTCTGTCTGTCTGTCTGTCTGTTTCTTTCCCCTCCCTCCCCTCCATCTTTCTTGCCTTCCCTCCTTCCTGCCAGCAGGGTTATTGCTGGAGTTGGGCATCTGCACAGCTTCACTATTCCCACCGGCTGCTTTTCCTTCCCTTCCCTTACAGATGGTGAGATAGAGGGAGAGGGAAGTGTAGACTCTTGTAAGCACTTCTACCACTTGTGAAGCTTCTCCCCGCCAGGTGAAGAGCAAGGACTTGAACCCTGGTCCTTTCACTTGGTAACATGAGCGTTCTACTTGGTGTGCTCCCACCCCCACCCTGCTTGCTTCATTTAATAACTCAGAATCCTTGGGTCATCCCGTGTTAAGATACTTATAGGAAATACAGAAGATACGGGAGTGTGTTATGAGAATGTAGGTATCCTGTGAAAGCAGTGGCTTAGCCCCTTAGAAGGTTAGTATCATTGTGATAAACCATCGGGCTTTCAAGCATGAGGTTCGCGTTTGAACCCTGGCAGCACATGTACCGGAGTGCTGTCTGGTGTTCTTTCTCCTTCTCTCCCCATTACTCCCATTAATAAATAAACCAGATATTTTAAAGAACAAAATTAGTTTTATTTATTATTTTTTATATTTACTTATTCCCTTTTGTTGCCCTTGTTGTTGTAGTTATTATTGTTGTTGTTGTTGTTGTTGATGTCGTTGTTGGATAGGACAGAGAGAAATGGAGAGAGGAGGGGAAGACAGAGAGGGGGAGAGAAAGACAGACACCTGCAGACCTGCTTCACCGCCTGTGAAGCGACTCCCCTGCAGGTGGGGAGCCGGGACTTGAACCGGGATCCTTACGCCGGTCCTTGGGCTTTGCGCCACCTGCGCTTAACCCACTGCACTACTGCCTGGCTCCCTAGTTCTATTTTTTTATAAGGGCGGGAACAATTGCAGGTTAATAAAATGAAGCAAAGCCAGTAATTAGCCTTGACCATAGCTTCACTGCATTAGAGGAGTTATAGAAGGCATTTGAGTCACGGAGACAGTAATTAGCCTTGACCATAGCTTCACTGCATTAGAGGGGTTATAGAAGGCATTTGAGTCACGGAGACAGTAATTAGCCTTGACCATAGCTTCACTGCATTAGAGGGGTTATAGAAGGCATTTGAGTCACGGAGACAGTAATTAGCCTTGACCATAGCTTCACTGCATTAGAGGGGTTATAGAAGGCATTTGAGTCACGGAGACAGTAATTAGCCTTGACCATAGCTTCACTGCATTAGAGGGGTTATAGAAGGCATTTGAGTCACGGAGACAGTAATTATCCTTGACCATAGCTTCACTGCATTAGAGGGGTTATAGAAGGCATTTGAGTCACGGAGACAGTAATTAACCTTGACCATAGCTTCACTGCATTAGAGGAGTTATAGAAGGCATTTGAGTCACGGAGACAGTAATTAGCCTTGACCATAGCTTCACTGCATTAGAGGAGTTATAGAAGGCATTTGAGTCATGGCTGATTTCTAGATGCTGTTGGGATTGAAGAGAATGATTCTGTTGTTAGGAAATATATACCAGAGAATTCAGAAATGAAGCTTCATGGTCTATAACGACAGTCTAGCAAGTGGTTTAGTAAAAATAACCACCTAGACAAACAAGCAAATATGGCAGAATGCTTTTCAGTTTTTTTTTTTGAAGAATTTTGTAATACAAAAATGTAATGAAATGAGATTGAGGGGCTGGGAGCTCACTTGGCAGCACAAGACCCTGATTCAAGCCCAAGCACCACATGGACATGCCGTACATCGCATGAGGGAGTCCCCTAGATGGTAGAGTCAGGCTGTGGTATCTGTCTCCTTTCTTCGTCTCTCTCCTTGCTCTCTAAAATTGGCCTCTAGGCACTTCTGAGTGGTGGAATCATGCATGCACCAGACCATGGGTTCATTCCTCACTGCCACATTAAAAAGAAAAAAAGGAGAGAGATTGGAAGGTCAGTGAGGCGAGCCAGCAGCCAGCAGTCGGATGCCATGTATGGAGCCCTGGACTTGGTCCTTGGTAGTAGAGCAGAGATCACGGGTAGTGGAGTGACGCTTTGCTTTCTCTCAGAGATGGTGATAGAGATGAGAAGGAATTACTATGGGTCTGAATGGGAAGAGCTGTTTGAGAAGCTCAGAGTACAGTGTGATATCTTGCTATCCAAGGGAGGAAATATTTCAAGGAAGAGGAAGTGACTATTTGTGTCACCTTTCTTCATAGATCAAGTACCAGGTGAAAATTAAAAGGTGAGCATCGAAACTTTAGTCCATGTGGCAGCCCCTGGATCCTTGCCGGAAGCAGTTCCTGTGACATTTTGGGGATAAAAAACACCATTGGCACAACATGGAGAATAGAATTGGGTACCAATATTGCAGTCAGTTTTCTAAATTGTTTACATATTTAGGAAGGAGAGCAGAAATTGGAAAATTTTATAAAAAGGTGGTATCAGTCTTCTGACTTCTGTTTTCATTTTTAGAAAGAAGAAATAGCCCATGTTGGTGGCAAAATTGATCATATCTGAGAAAAGGCATAAGAACGTGTTAGACAGTAAATTTGTTTGAGTTGAGAAGTGTTGGCATCCAGACACAAATGGAATAGGAACACAAATAATTCATCATAATAATGACAAAAAAATTGAGCATGGGGAGTCAGACAGTAGCGCAGTGGATTAAGCACAGGTGGTGCAAAGCGCAAGGACCAGCAGAAGGATCCCAGTTCAAGCCCCCGGCTCCCCATCTGCAGGGGAGTCGCTTCACAGGCGGTGAAGCAGGTCTGCAGGTGTCTGTCTTTCTCTCCCCTCTCTGTCTTCCCCTCCTCTCTCCATTTCTCTCTGTCCTATCCAACAACGATGACATCAATAACCACAATAAAACAAGGGCAACAAAAGGGAATAAATAAAAAGGTATAATTAAAAAAAATTGATCATGGCATCACGTGGAAATGATTGTGAGAGGAGATTTGAAGGGGGGTTTGAACTTACGTAGGAGAGTAAAGAAGTGAATTCACTGTGGAGATGCAGTGTGATTCTTGACTTGTACCACAGAAGTTCTTTTGAGCTGAGTTACCATGAATTTAAAGGGATGTTTTCTCAGCCACCAGCTTGGTTATCGCCGGTGCTTGATAATCCTGTTGAAGCCACTGCTGTCAGTGGCCTGGCTTGGCCTTGCCCAGCGAGCCTTTCCCTTCCCTCTCTTCTCCCTCCCCTGTCCCACACCCTTTGAAAAATACAACAGAAACAGGGAGGGACAAGAGGGAGAAAGAAAAAGAGACACCTGCAGCACTGCCTCCTGCAGTGAGAACGGAGACTTCACTCTGTCTGCATATGGTGACCCTCAGCAGCAGGTGCAGGCCTAGTGTGTGATCCGCAGCACAGCTGACAGTGTCTCATCTTGGTGATAGATTTCTGCCGCCTAGATCCTTTTCACATCAGGGCAACCATGTTATTGAGAGTTCTCTCTCAATATTTATATATTTAGTTACTCTTTTTTTTTTTTTTGCCTCCAGGGTTATTGCTGGGCCTTACTGCCTGCACCACGAATCCACCGCTCCCGGAGGCCATTTTTTTCCCTTTTGTTGCCCTTGTTGTTTATTGGTGTTGTTGCTAACTATTATTGTTGCCGTCGTTGTTGGATAGGACAGAGAGAAATGGAGAGAGGAGGGGAAGACAGAGAGGGGGAGAGAAAGACAGACACCTGCAGACCTGCTTCACCGCCTGTGAAGTGACTCCCCTGCAGGTGAGGAGCCGGGGGCTCGAACCGGGATCCTTAGGCCGGTCCTTGCGCTTTGTCACGTGTGCTTAATTGTTTATTCTTGATAGAGAAATCAAGAGGGAAGGGGGAAATATCAAGGGAGAGGAACAGTCGCAGTACTGCTTCACCGCACATAAAGCTTACCCCCTTGCAGCTGGGTAAGGATTTTCTCTTTGGTAGAAGAAGAGTAGGTTCTAAGAATAGCATTTACTTCTTCCTGTTGACAATCTCAAGTTTTTTTCTTCCATATCAAACAGACAGAAGTGCGTGTGAGGGCCTGGGAGATAAACCACCCAGTAGAGGACACTGCCATGGGTTTGAGTCCTCAGCTCCATTGGGAGAACCCTGCACAGCACCAAAGGGAGTCTCCATAAATGTCTACTTGAAATTGAAAGAAAAATAGATTAAATACATCTTAAGAGAAAATTATTTAATAAAATAGACAACAGCTCAAGATTACCTGTTTTAACAAATGAAAAATTCTTACTGGGGTATTAGCAGTGAACACTTTTTGTGTTTTGTTGATCTGACACTTCGTTTCCCATATTTCACTTATTCAGTGAAATATGTGTGCTAAGCACCTAGGTGAACAGTGAGGAGGAGAACAGGGAAACATTTCGACTCTGGTAGCTTTCCTTCTGTTTGAGGACAGCTCAGGCTGAGCTGTGACCACGGGGAGAAGACTAGGGGAAGGGTTGGGCTTGTGTGCTGAAAAGAAGGAAATGTGTGGACACGGTTATATCATTAATGTGTTTCTTCCTACAGCTGGGACAGTCAGATGATTTCAGTTCGTGAAGCCAAAGCCATTCCCAGGCCTGACGGCATTGAATGGAGAAATAAATACATCTGTGTAGAAGGTAGCCCTCCACAGTTCCTTTCCATTTACCATGTAGTTATTACCATGGTACTGAGGGAATTGCTTGAATAAATTTAGCTTCTGTTTCACTTACAAGTAATGCATTAATTTCTTGAAATTATCTACAAGATTGTTAATTACAAAATTTTTAATTTAAAAATCATTTTATATTTGTGAGAAATAATTTAAAAAATTAGGCATTTAGTCTTTTCACTTAGTAAGATTTGAGCAGTATGTTGTATTCCATATGCTTATTAAGGTTTGCATTAAATTGCATGACTTAGAGGTAGAGGAAAATATAATTTTCATGGGATTTTATTATTGAGATAAAATGAGTTGTTTTATACTGAAATGTTGATACTTAATGCAGGCTAGATTTTTGTGGATGAAACTGATTTTACTTAAAATTAAATGCTCTGAAGGTATTCTATTCTCTTAAATTAATTTACAGGTAAGTGAATATTTCTGAGTTCATGGGAAGTTGAATTTTTCCAGAGGTAAAAATTCTCTCCAGATAGTCAAATTGATGACTTTTGTAAATCTTGAGGTAGAGAAAGAATAAAGGCATTTGTAGGAAAGGATCACATTGTGAGTATTTTGATTGGATTATTTGCAACCTTTTGAGATTTTTGGAATATTAAATCTAAACTTCCTATTTTTTTATATTTGGTTTGCTAATTGTACTGTGGGTACATATTATTGTACTCTTTAGAGTACTAAGCACATAGCTTTGTAACGTGCATACGTGCAAATAGTTTAACATGTTATTATTCTATTTTAAAAATGGTAACAATAACACCTTTTTAAGAGACTTTTTTGGGGGAATAGGATATCATCTCTGGGGCTTGACTGCTCCTGACTCAGAGACAGACAGAGGGAAAGAAGCCTCAGTGCTGAAGCTTCCCGCAGCGTGGTGCGGGCTGTGCAGGCATCTGGGCCGTCCACATGGCAGGGTAGCTCACTGTCCAAGGGAGCATTTTGTCAGCCCAGCTAAAGGTCTTTAAAAACCCCGAGCCTGCTGAGTTCGTGCGACAAATAAAAAGCTACTTTCTTCTGCAGAATCTGGAAAGACACCAAAATAAAAATCCTTCCTTTGTCTCCGTCATGTTATACTATTCTGTTCTCTTTACTCTTTTCACTGCCAAATTTCTCATACATGCTGCTTATTCTCACTGGGTCTCTTTCTAAACCTTTCACTCACACTGTTACTCTGCATTATCTTCTGCTCGTCCTAGCATTAAGCCTTTCCTTTAAGTTGAGAATTACCTTTCTGTGATATTTAAATTGACTACCTGACTACCTGCCTTAGAGAGAGTATTGTCAACTGACTGATGATCATTGACTCTTATAATTAACTTTGGTTCCTAAAGAAAGTGTTCTTTGCCGTCTTTACTTCAGCGATTGTATCTGCTTTTGTAGTTAGTCGTAACATTCCTAGTAGATGACTCCATTTAAAGTTTTCCTTTCACTTGAATTCTGTTTGGTTTGTTTGATGCATCATGGGCATTTCAGACCATTTGCTTTACACATGAATCTAGTGTGATGTTTGAGCCAGATGACACTGATATTTTGTAGGCCAGCGACTATTGAATACTGATAACTATGTATGGTTCAACCAACCAACCAAACAAACAAACAAAAAAACCCCTAAACTTTTCATACTAATAATTTCCTGTTTATGTGTGCATATAACATTACAGAACCTTTTGATGGAACAAATACAGCCAGAGCTGTACATGAAAAACATAAGTTTGACATGATCAAGGATCAATTTTTAAAGGTAAACAGTCTATCATTGTGTTAGAAACCCTCATGATCTATTGTACTTCTGGGGAAAAAATGTGTATGTAGGACAGAATAGCCCTGACACCTGATACCTGTGCTGCTTGGTTCTCACACACGCTCTTTCACATGTAAATAAAACTTAATCAGACAAAAAAAGCCCTTAGTCATTTGTGTGGAGCTAGTTTATTCACTAATTCATTCACTGCATGTGTGTACTCATACTGATTTTGCTAGATATGGTTCCTATTTTCAAGGAATTTCACAGTTGTAGTGTAAAAGTACATTGATAGAATATATACTAGGAGACATATAGGAGAGAATGGTTTATAGAAGACAAGCAAACATTGGAGACCACTTTAAAGAGATGTCTCTTCAGTATCTAGACAGACAAGTGCACTTTGTTTTAATGATTATTAAACATGCAAGTGTATCATTTAAAAAAATTATATTTATTTTCCCTTTTGTTGCCCTTGTTTTTTTATTGTTGTAGTTATTGCTGTTGTTATTGATGTTGTCGTTGTTAGGACAGAGAGAAATGGAGAGAGATAGGGAAGACAGAGGGGGAGAGAAAGACAGACACCTGCAGACCTGCTTCACCGCCTGTGAAGCGACTCCCCTGCAGGTGGGGAGTCGGGGGCTCAAACCGGGATCCTTACGCCGGTCCTTGTGTTTTGCACCACCTGCGCCTAGCCCGCTGCGCCCGACTCCTGCAAGTGTATCATTTTATAAACTGTTGTTAAAATTACTCCTTGTCAGTTTGCCAACCAGAATATAGTATTTTAAATTAAAGGAATTCTGATTTTTGTAAATCACTAATTAGAAAAAAAAAGTAGAAAAGGTGGGGGTAGGTAGCATAATGACTATGAGAGACTGTCATGCCCGAGACTCCAAAGTCCCAGCTTCAGTCTCAGCACCACCATCAGCCAGCACTGAGCAGGGCTCTGGGGGAAAAAATAACCATTATTATTATTAATATGAAGATTTCTGCCTAGCTGAAGAAATATTCAAGAGGAATATTTTTGTTTGCTAGACCAAGTTGAAAGTTCAAAAAGAACATTGCTAGATTGCGTTGTTTTTATTGATGGGTGGGCCTTAGTTTAAGATGGTGTAACTATAGAACTAATACTTTTTGTCAGCTGAAGTGGGAACTGGAAAGATCTGTAGCTGCTTGGTATTGAGGCAAATTTTTTAGCTTGTGAACACCAATTTTTTTCTGATAGCAAATTCCATCTAGTATTTTTTCCCTAGGATAATATACATAAAGGGTCTTACAGATTTAATTTCTTCTTGATAAAATATTATTTCTTGTTTACACGGTACTGGGGATTACCAAAGTCAGAGCCTCTACCACTAAGCTATGTCTTTGATTCCATAAATAACTGTTTTTGGAAAAGTAAGTATTAATACAAATAAGTCAATTAAATGATTAACCTTTTTATCCACTCCTTTAAGATTTTGTGTTAATTGCCTTGTTATTATAGATGACATTATTTGAATCTGCAAATTATGTGAATATTGTCTTGTGTGTATGTTATATACATATATCTATACTCATTCATTCATTCATTCATTCATTCATCCATTCATTCATTTATGGGAGAGAACCAAAGCATCATTCTGGCACAAATGATAGCAGGGATCAAACTCAGCACCTCATGCTGGAGAGTCCAACACTTTATCCACTGTGCCATCTGCCTGGCCACTGTTGTGTATTCTTGTGTTACCGATCTGCCCATTTCTTTGCCAAAGAATTGGAATACAAGGATGTTACTTTTAATTTTTTTTTTTTTTGGTGGCAGATACAATACTTTGTTTAAACATTAAGATAAAAACACAAAGAAGAACATGAGCCATCATGTTACCACCTAGAGAGAACCACTATTACGAGCGGCTCTCTATTCAGTGTGGTGTTGAATGAAAGCCGTGTGTTTGCTTATTCTTGCTGTGTGTATTTCAAGTTTTATGTGATGTTTCTTTCAGTCATGGCAAAGATTGAAAAACAAGAGAGATTTGAACAGCATACTGCCCTTACGAGCTGCTACCGGGAAAAGATGACTGGCCTCCTAATAGTCCTGCGAAATAAAGAACAATAGTAACATCGTAATGCATTCTGTTTACCTCCATCATGGTTTTTTTTAATTGCCCTTCTTGTTTTCATGTTTTATTTTTTAAAGGACATACTTATATAAAGATTGCATATTTTATTATGACATTTCCTAATAAAACTTTGATTTAAAGATGTATTTTTGAAAATGTTTACATTAATGATTAGTAATATTACGGCTTGAATTTTCAGACCAGATAAAATATTTTTGGGGGAATTATCTGAACAAATAAAAAGTTTTGATATAACTTCAGCTGCACCACCTGCTAATACTAAGAGGTTATGTGGAATTTTGGAAATGATCTGATTCATAAATTCTTCAAGTGTAACCTACAGTAGATAATTCACTGCCTAAGTCCATTCTGGTAAACTGATGGTTCAGTTCAGTTGTTCAGTTACTTGAAGCAAAATGAAATATTTTATTTCGGTGAAATTACTGAAAAGGCACAAAATAGTGGACAGCTGCCTTCAGTCTCCACTTGACTCACCAGGACAGGCGGAAGGAAGCTTTGGCAGTGCCCATACTCGTACCTCATTAGTACCTCAGATGCTTCTGATGTACTCTAGAGATTAACTTCTGTGTTGAAGCAACAAACAGTACATTTTGCACTATCACAGTGTAGGTACCAGTTCTGTGTCAGACAGGCGTTGGCGCATTGTTTTAAAAGGAACAGTTAACTTGCAGATGTTTTGAAAAGGTTAAGTCCCCTGTGCTTTATGATAGCTTAGTGCGTTATGCACTCCCATTGTTTACCTACTTTTATGCTCACTCCCTGTGACATGAAGCAAAAGAAATTGAAAGATCAGAGTTAAGATGATCTCCTATTAATAGAATCAGATTGTTTTTTTCTGAGTATAGTTATAGGAAGTAATCTAAACTGGAATTTTTTAAGCAAGTAAGCCACTATGAGATGTTTTTAGATAACTCGAGAACTACTATAAATGAAAGTTTAGTGTTTGTAAAGGTATCTTTTTTAGTATTACTTTTCCACATGAAGTAGTGGTGGTTGCTAAAAAAAAAAAAAAAAAGGAAAAAGCTACAGTGTTCATTAAGGTTTGTTTCTGGTCTGTGTAAATATTTGTAAATTGGTCAATGCCTGTAAATTTAAATATGCAAATATAATCTTGAAGACAGTTTTAACTTTTTCAAAAGACTGTATACAAATTCTTTTAGACCTGCTGTAGCACAGTTTGTACCTCTAATGTATTTGGAGTTTTTGCAGACCAATGGAAATGCTAGGACTTTTGCTTTTCTTTGACTTGTAAAAGGTGCGTATTTTCATTTTATTCACGTTTAAATTTTTGTATCATGTTTAATGGAATAAAGTTCATATGTCAAAATTGTTGAGTTATTGCTTTTTGCTAAGAAAATGTTCCCTTTTGAAGTGAGACTGAGGCTATAGTTGTCATCGATCAATAAAACTAATTACTGTACTTGTTATTTAGATTTCATAGAGAACCCTAGTTAGACTTTTTTCTCTCTTTTTTTTAAACCAGGGTATTACTCAGCTTTGGCTTTTGGTGGTATAGGGATTGAATCTGGGGATTTTGGAGTCTTAGGCATGAAAGTTTTTTGCGTAATCATTATACCATCTGCCCTGTCCCACATAGGCATTTTTTTTTTTAATAGATCACTGGTACTTAACACTTACGAAACAGTTTTTTAAATTTATATTTATTTATTTATTCCCTTTTGTTTCCATTGTTGTTATTGATGTCGCTGTTGGATAGGACAGAAACGGAGAGAGGAGGGGAAGACGGGAGAGAAAGACAGACACCTGCAGACCTGCTTCACCGCTTGTGAAGTGACTCCCCTGCAGGTGGGGAGTCGGGGGGGGGGGGGAGCTGGAACCAGGATCCTTACGCCGGTCCTTGCGCTTTGCCCCAACTGTACTTAACCCGCTGCGCTACCGCCTGACTCCCGTGAAACAATTTTAAAGTTTAAATTGCCTTGCTGTGGTGATGTGGTTTTACAAAGCTACATGTTTTAGGGGTACAGTTCCACACCTCTTCAGGATGTCTGCTACTTCACTGTGCCTACTGCCAAGTGCCAGCATCCCACCACCACAATCTGCAGTCAAGCTGCTTGTATTAACTCATTTTCTTGGAAATTTTCCTAAATGTTTTATGTACTATATAACTTCTTTCTCATAACGTACTAAGTATAACTACTCTTGTAGTGCTGCCTCTGAGTAATGGCCAGAGTACTCAGAAATAGTACCCTGTGGCTCTCAGGGAGGGCAGGTGACACACAGTGTCACCATGCTTCCAGAGTCTATCCTCACGTCGACTCTTCACTTGTTTTCAGTGACCTCTTTGCCTGTCTGTCTGCTACTTTTTTTTTTTTTTAGCTGTTTTGCACTTCAAAGAAAAAAAAAAGATAAAAACTTAATAAACATTTACTCAAGTTTTCAGTGAAAGACCAGGGTTACGTAGCCTGTGACTGCCAGATGTGCTAGGCCAGCGGGCTGTTTGTATAGGGG
Organism: Erinaceus europaeus; assembly: GCF_950295315.1. Taxonomy (NCBI): domain Eukaryota; kingdom Metazoa; phylum Chordata; class Mammalia; order Eulipotyphla; family Erinaceidae; genus Erinaceus; species Erinaceus europaeus. The sequence goes on from NC_080172.1 coordinate 5,400,841, forward strand.
TGATAACTTCCGACTTCTGTCTTCACTGTGGAGGAGTGTATATGTGGTGAATCATACACGTGTACTTTCAGTTTGTGTTCACCAGGTCTTTCCTGTATGTTTACACACTTCTCAAGAAAACCGCATTTTGTGTGGCATTCTGAAGTTCAGATTGGTTTTAACTAGGACCATTACAAATCCTGTTGAATTGTGTACCTAGGAAACTCAGTTAAATATAGGAGGGATACAGTCAGGCTTCCTGGACTTGATTGCTGTTTAACAGGCTCTCTCACCTGCAACTGGGTTCTTGACTCATGGAATGGAGTGACTGATGGAGGGGCTAGTTTGTGGCAAAGAACTGAGGAAATGCAGAAGGCTGGACTCCGCTGTCTTCCCTTCTCACGTCCACCTCTCAGTGCTTGTGTACCTGCCGGGTAACTGACAGTAAATTATACTCATCAGACTTAACTTTCAATCCTGTGTATAATGTTTGTGATAATTAAAAAATAAATGGCGGTCTTATCCATATCGTCAACCTCAGAATAGGTCTCCATACTGCAGAAACAGCTCCACTTGTCCGTAACAGGTGGGTTTTGGGATCACCCATTAAGCACCTTTATGTGTCAGGAACTGGGAACTGAGCTTGAACTATATGGGAATGTTAAGGACAAAGATGAGTAAGCCCCCTGGGGAAAAAGAGACCAACAATTTGAAGGTAGGAGAGTGTGGAAAGCCGGAAGATGGGGTACTGAGCTTCAGCGGGGGATATCAGAGAAAGGAAGGGATCTTACTCATGAGTAATCCACGGGAATTGGGAAGAATGTTGCGGGCGGATGAAGCTGCACTGAGGCACAGAGGTGTGAGGCTGATTGAGGAGTTTGTCGCCTCAAAGACCAGACAGATGTGGGTGTTGTTTTCGCCAGGCTTGGCTTCGCGGGCGCGAGACAGAGACGGCCAGAGACTCATGGCAGAGCTAAGAACGCAGTTCAGTCTTTATTCATGAGCGAGTGGGGATGCGGTTCAACAACCTAATCACAACACAGTTCTCTCCTGCATCTCTCCTCCAGCGGAAAAGTCAGGAACCAAGGGAGGATAGGTACCTTAGGGGGTGGGGAGAAGGAAGAGCACAGACCAGCGAGGACTAAACCACAATCTCCCGGAGGCAGGGGAGTGTAACAGAATGACCATGTAAATAGACCACAACGTCAAGCAATGTAACAGAAGGGGTCCCAGAAACAGGACTAGAAGCATCGCAACATGTGGGTGTTGATGAGAAGCTTGAACTCTAGTGTTTGGGGAGTGGGCAGGAAGCCACAGGAGGGATATTATTATTCCTATCACCACTACCAGGGTTATTGGGGGACATAAATCCACCACTCCTAATAGTCTTTTTTTTTTTTTTTAATCTTTGATAGGACAAAAAAATTGAGGGCAGGAAAGATAGGGAGAGAGTACTTACTTCACCGCCCATGAAGTTTACTCCCTGGGAGTGGGGAGCGAGGACTTGAACCAAGGTCCTTGCACATGTTAACATGCACTTACCCAGGTGTGCACCACCTACCGGCCCCCACTGGAGGGGTTTTAAAGCATGGTCTTGAGCCTGCCAAAGCGTGGGCCAGGCCTCTGGTCTGAGTTGCAGGCAAAATGACCTCACCTTTGTAGGGAAAAATATTCTTGAAAGTTTGAGACAAATGGAGATAAAAATTTCCTGACTGAGCAAGTCTGGAGCCACTGAGGAAGATAAGGGAGAACTTGATGATTTGTAATTTTTTTTTTTTTTTGAATGAAATGCTTAAATATGCTACAGCATAGATACACAAGTGATTTTTTTAAATGAATGAAATATGCTACAACATAGATGCACAGTGATTATTTTAAATGAATGAAATGCTTATATATGCTACAACATAGATGCACAAGTGATTTTTTTAAATGAATGAAATGCTTAAATATGCTACAACATAGATGCACACGTGATTTGCAAATTTAAGGGAGCCAGCATTGAACGAAAATTAAAAGCAGCTTTTTTTTTTTTTTCTTTTCTGTGCCACTAAGGATATCAGGGGCTCAGTATTACAGGACAATTCCCAAAGTCTTAGAGGCTTTCCCCCCACCGCTACTCCTATTCCTTTTGTTGGAGGGTGAGTGAAAGAAGAAAGGAAGAGATCTACTTTCTCCCCCCACCCCCACCAGCAGCAGCAGGTAGGGGCTTGGGGCTTGAGCCCAGATCCTCAGGCATGGTAACCATTAGGTCCCCAAAGCAAATAATAGTAATAATAATTATTACTAGAGTACTACTCAGCTCTAGCTTGTGGTGGTGCAAGGGATTGAACCTGGTACTTTGGAGCCTCAGGCATGAGAGTCTATATAGCCATTATTGCCATCTCTTCCGCCCCAAAA